>NC_090940.1:370151413-370776413 GCF_040938575.1 Ambystoma mexicanum | reverse complement strand
GAAGCCAGATTGATGGTCATGAAGACTGCCAACAGATTCAGCATGGAGGTTAAGCTGGGAGATGGCCAATTTCTCCAGGAGCTTGCCCAGGAAGGGAGTGATGGAGATTGGGCGATAGTTAGCCGGGCAGGAGGGGTCAGAAGAGGGTTTCTTAAGAAGAGGGTGCACAAGGGAGTGCTTAAGGGGGGATGGGAAGACTCCAGAGGCGAAGGAGTGGTTGCAAAAGTCAGCCAGGGCAGGAGCCAGGGCGTCGATGTGGTCCTTGATAGTTTTGGATGAACAGGGGTGAACCTGTTAGATGAGACTTTCATAGATCGGACTTGGCTGGAAACCTCGTCAGCAGAAAAAAGGGGAAAGGCAGAGAAGGAGGGAGGAGGGGTGGCTGTAGAAGGGCCGGAGGAAGAGCCAGGAAGAGAGGGAGGGAGGTGATAGGAGGAGAGTGAGGACAGGATGTCCTGAGTTTTAGAGATGAAGTGAGAGGCAAGTGCAGTGCAGAGGGCCTGGGAGGGGACAGGAGAGGTAGAGACTGCAGCAGGGTTGGCAAGCTCCTTGCAGATTTTAAAGAGTTCGGCCGAGTTGTTAGATGCCGCAGAGATGCGGGCTTGGATAAGGGCTCTCTTCTTGGAGAGAACGGAGAGACGGTATTGCCTTTGGAGCAGGCGGCAGGCCAGTTTGTCAGAGGATGAACATGAAGCACGCCATTTCCTCTCTGCCACCCTGCACTTGCGTTTAAGGGTGACGAGCTCCGAGTCATACCAGGAGTTACATTTGGCTTTGGGCTTCAGGCGGATTCTCATGACAGGGGCAAGGAAATCAAGAGTATCAGATATAGCAGAGTGGAGCATGGAGAGGGCAGTGTCAGGGTGGGAGTCAGCCGAATGGGGAGGGGGCGTGCGAAGGTGGCAGCGAAAGCCTCAACTGACACGCGCTTCATGGGTCGGATGACAGAGAAGGTGGGTGGCAGTGATGAGGGTGGCTTTGTCAGTGGGGTAGGGAGGGTGATGTGGGAGGATGGGAGAAAGTGATCACTCCAGGAGAGAGGAGTGGAGAGAGGGACGGAGAGGGGAAGGTCAGAAGAGATCAGAGCATCAAGAGTGCTCTTCCATATTGTGTCATATTTACCTTTGCACAGCACTCCACTGTTTCGTAGCTAGGCGTGTGCTATTTAATTATTATACACATATAATGCCCCAATTACTTACTGGTAATCTTCATTCTTCCTAGTCCCACGTTTTCTAGTCGCAGTACTTCCATCCATTGATTCTCGAAGTTGCAATTCTTTCATTATTGACTCCCACTCCATAAAGGACCACCCTTACCCATGTTTCTCCTGGTAAATTCCCAAGTGGTGGAAGACAAATGTTCCTAGAGTGGGAGTGGCAGTTGAAAGTACTAGGAAGAGAAAGAGTTTGACTAGTTTGAGTATATGAGAATAACCCGGAAGTAATCCCTGAACAACCTCCATGTTGCTCTTCCCAATCCCATTTATGAAGTGTATCAAATATAAATGTGAGAGTCTACCAAAAAACACACCATATTCTGACATACTGCACACACAATGACACACAATAATACAAAGTGCTGAAAAAGCAGCCTATCCTCTCTCAAGACTGCACACAAACTGTTGATCTGCCTGATCTTAAAGAAGCAGGCGATAATGACCGATGAAGGTCAGTGGTTTGGCCCACAGAGCAGAACAACACATCTTCTGAATACAGGTACCCTTAGCATCAGCACAATGCAGCAGCCGCCCCTTGTAGAATGCCCTTGAATCTCTAGTAGTCATAGCAATCCAGTGGCTGCCCGTCAGTGCAGAAGCCTTGTGTCCCATACCCACTACCCCAAAGGTGAAACACAGATGATTGGATCTCCTCCAGTCACATGTTCTTTCCAGATAGGTTGGAAGAACCTACCTCACCGCAAGATAGGCTGAGCTCACTGCTTGATCTACTGATATATTGTCAGAAAGTGAAGGAAGGTATCCTCCAGGGAAATGTGGAAGGAATACACTACCGTGGCTGAAGGAGGTGTTGCATCTCAAGGTGATGGCTTCCTGAGAGCCCTCTATTAGGGGGAGATACACAGAGGATCCCCTAGTCTGCAAATCCTTCTCTTTCAGATGTGATAAGGACTAAGAATATTGTCTTCATAGACAGAATCGTAAGCTCTGAAGAAACCAGAGATTTAAATAGATCACCCAGCTGAGCGGGGGTCAACGTAGGAAGAACCCAAGCTGAGGTCAAGGAAATAACCCTAGATTGTGCCACAGCAAAGCTCTTATGGAATTTTGCAACCACCATTTCAGCTACTGCTACCCATCCCACGGGTCCCCAAAAGCCCTAATGGCCACTCAGTTTGCCCTCAAGGATAAATGTGCCAAACCCCTTCAGATGACTTCCTGCAGAAACCTTGAGAAGACTCATCATACCCATTGCAGTGGGAGTGCATCATTACCATCGTACCAGGTTTTGAAAAAAGTCCACTGTTGTGCATATGATCTAAGGGTGGACTGTCTCTGTGACCCCTCGCCAGACATATACCTATCTTCTGGCGATCCCTGACTTGCCAACCCCTGCCTTAGAACATCCCGGCCACCCATTTTTAGCTGTTGCTCAGCTGGTAAATCCTGGATTGACCACTGTGGGAGGATCCTGAAGGAGTAGCAGCAGGGGAGCAGAGGACAGCTGAAATAGAAGTGGGAACCACACCCTCCTGAGTTAGTAACGGATCGGCAAGTTCACTGAGGCTCCGCTACACATATTCTCTGGATTGCTTTGCATAACACATTACCCTCCCGATTTCTGGCTGTTATACATTCTATTTGATTCCCCACTATGCTATATCTGCTCACAATCCCTTATGTACCCCGAACCTGCAACATAAATGTTATTCTTACAGTGTTATATACTATGCCTGATGACATTCCATATTGATACATGTGTTATCTCTCTAGCTTTGTAAGTGAATGACACTAGACCTTGTTAAACTATGGTCACACTCTATCTTGTACTTTATGTTTACCTGTGTAACTGCAGTAGCCTGAGCAGTGGCTTTGCCAGGTTGTGCACTCCCACCGCTTTTGTTTCACACTTACCTGTACACATGAAGTAGCACCCTGTATCATGAGGCGTGGCTTTGCCAGACTGTGCACTCACACCGATTTTGTCTCACGCTACATGTACACCTGAAGTAGCCCCCCTACCATGAGGCGTGGTTTTGCTAGACTGTGCACTCACACCGATTGTGTCTTAAGCTTATCTGTACAATTGCAGTTGCCCCCATTCCACGACACGTTGCGCTGCCTGATGATGTTCTCTAGATCCACCTGCTTGCTGTAACCCCCATGTGTGGTCTCACACTCTGTAAAATGTACCTTCACAATTACTGTAACTTGCGTCAAGATGCCTGAGGGTTGTGTTAGCTGATATAAATGCAGAAATAAATAAATATATGAACAAATATCAGAGAAACTGAAGGAAATGAGCAATACTGGCCTCTGTCCATTTGATAGAAAGAGTCTTGCATGCATCTGGTCTCAGAACCTCAATCATCAAAGGGGAGAAAGGCATTTTCATGGATGAAACCATATCTACTGTCCACATCCCGAAGGAGGAGACTGCCAGTGAATACTCCCACACCTTATGGGGGCCACCTTGAGTGACAGGACATTTGCTTCTTCTCATAGCCAGGGAAGAGAGATATAAGGGCGACCCTCTTTTTTTGTAAGGGGGCTTGACTCAAGAGGGTGGGAGATACTGTAAGTGAAAAAGAGAGTCAAAGCTACCCTAACCAAAGGCGTGACATAGGGTCACCAGGTTTTGCAGAGGAGCTAGGTAACTGCTAGCTCAATAGACAAAAAACTCACGGATGCAGGAATGACAACAAATGTTTTTTTTTATTTTACACTAACAGAGAACAAAACAAATATACAAGCTGCGCCGTGGCGCTGAATATATGCATTATTGAGCATATTTTTGTCTGCGTTTTTTGTGAGTTAGTAGGCAGAGTGACAAACAGTATAAATTTCAAGTATTGTTTTAAATGACAATACATTCAACATTGTTTAACATTGTCGTCGACACACAATTTTGTGTTTCTGGTTCGGTATAGATTGGAGAGAAGAAGTGGCTGTAAAACCTGTAGCAGCGCTGCTGTAAAAGTACCGAACGGTCTTCAGGACAATGATTTCAAGTCGGGTCAATGTTAAAAGACGTCCACCTATGAATGATAGGGGACTGGGTTAGTTCAGAGAGTGATGTCTAGGAAACCATATTAAAACTGCAAAAAGAAGGGACCTACCATGTGCAGGTGAGTAGCCGCCTTGGTCGTGTTAAAGTTTGTCCAGCAGATGAATTGTCTGGGAGGCTGTCTGCAAACGTCAGAGGCCTGATGCTAAAGTAAAAATTATTGAATGTTATTTATCATGGGGTGGCGGAGAGGCCACAACAATGCGAAAGGAATGGTGGGAGGCCCTAAGCCGGAATCGTGTTAAGAGGACACAGACGGCCTGTGAGGGTGCCTTTGGTCTAGGAGGTGTTAGTCCTGGCTGGATTACCGGTAAATCCTACGTGTGATCTGTGCATAGCAGAAGTCAATCAAGTAATTGAGAGCACAGATGGAAAGGGAAGTGTCGGGTAAGTAGCAAAATCTTAGCGTGCATGGTGTCAATTTTTAAACTATGACATGCGGGCCGACATAACGAGATAGTGTGACAGATGCTCGTGGGGGTGGGGGGGAGGGAGGGAAGGGGGATTGGCTGTGATCTAGTAACTAAAAGCCAAAACTCGATTAGTGGTCCCGTGTGGGAACGAGAAAATATGAGGTAATACTTGCGGGGCGGGAGTGGCGGCCGCTGCTCTACTGACCAGTGAGAAAAGAGCTGAATCTTTGCGTGCATGGTGTTCATGCGGGCAACCTAACGAGGTGGTGTCATACGAACAATTGTCACACCAATCCCCCTTCCCTCCCTCCCCGACACTTCCCTTTCCATCTGTGCTCACAATTACTTGATTGGCTTCTGCTATGCACAGATAATCCAGCCAGGACTAACAGCTCCTAGACCAAAGGCACCCTCACAGGCCGTCCGTGTCCTCTTAACACGATTCCGGCTTAGGGCCTCCCACCATTCCTTTCGCATTGTTGTGGCCTCTCCGCCACCCCATGATAAATAACATTCAATAATTTTTACTTTAGCATCAGGCCTCTGACGTTTGCAGACAGCCTCCCAGACAATTCATCTGCTGGACAAACTTTAACACGACCAAGGCGGCTACTCACCTGCACATGGTAGGTCCCCTCTTTTTGCAGTTTTAATATGGTTTCCTAGACATCACTCTCTGAACTAACCCAGTCCCCTATCATTCATAGGTGGACGTCTTTTAACATTGACCCGACTTGAAATCATTGTCCTGAAGACCGTTCGGTACTTTCACAGCAGCGCTGCTACAAGTTTTACAGCCACTGCTTCTCTCAATCTATACCGAACCAGAAACACAAAATTGTGTGTCGACGACAATGTTAAACAATGTTGAATGTATTGTCATTTAAAACAATACTTGAAATTTATACTGTTGGTCACTCTGCCTACTAACTCACAAAAAAACGCAGACAAAAATATGCTCAATAATGCATATATTCAGCGCCACGGCGCAGCTTGTATATTTGTTTTGTTCTCTGTTAGTGTAAAATAAAAAAACCCATTTGTTGTCATTCCTGCATCCGTGGGTTTTTTGTCTATTGAGCTAGCAGTTACCTATCTCCTCTGCAAAACCTGGTGACCCTATGTCACGCCTTTGGTTAGGGTAGCTTTGACTCTCTTTCTCACTTACAGCTTCTTCTCATAGCCTCCACCCTCAAGCCACGCTCTCCAATAGACTGGACCGCATTCCTCCTTGCTGATTTTAATAAGCCAGGGCAATCATGCTGCTGTCCCTCATCAAGACAACTGACAACTCAATGGAAGAGCTGAGAAACATTAGGGCCCAGAACACATCTATGTCTTCCTTTCAATTTGAAGTCTTTCTCTGCTCTTACATTGTCCAAAATCCTTGCATGGTCTGTTGCTCCATTAAAGTACCACAGTTCCTGGCACTGGAATTGCTTGTAATGATCAAAGGTGGATGGGGGGTTGAGGAAAAAACAGCTGAAAAGGGTTCTGGGCTCAGCCAACATCATCATTGTCAGTGGGCTCATGTCCTCTAAATCTAGAGATTCTGATGACCAATGCGAATGGAGTTACAACACCAGAGGACAAAAATGGAAATGGAGCCATGCTGATGGTGTCATAAACACTGATGCTGCCCTCAGTCGCTGGACTCTGAGCCAGGACTTCACAGGGACTTTAGACTGATTGCAAACGTTTAATACTACTTCCATCATAGTGGAACACGTGTCTTCTGGGACAGCACCTAGACATTGCAATTTCTGATTTGGAACGAATTGGGACTTTCTGAGATGCAGAAGGAAGCCATGTTTGAGCCTAACATGGCAGATTAACTCCACTGCGTCCAGTTCTAGCTAATGGGATGACCCCTTCACCAGCTAATAATCTACATAGGTGTCGGACTAACCCTCCTTGCTCTTGAAACACATCTGCAAGTGCATCAAGAACATCAATGAACATGAGGAGCTAACCTCAGGACAAAGAGGAAAACAAGAAATAGAAATGGATTCTTGCTCAGTACAAGCAGAGGTAACTATACTTCGTTGAGTGGATTGGCACATGCTGGTATGCATCCGGCAGGTCTTATGATGCTAACCTATCCCCTTGAGAAGTGGGAGGGGTGGTTCTGAAGCATTTCTATCCCGAAGCGTATTCACTTTTTTAACTTGTGTTCACATCCTTTAAGTTCTACACAAGATGGAAACCACCAACCTTGTTTCAATGAGTAGAGACAGCATTGAATATCCTCTTAAATTCCTCTTGGCTGCTAGTACCAGCAGGAATGGCCCCTTCCGCAGAAAATCCTGTTGCTCTACCAACTGTGCTTTCCTCTTCGCTGCCTTCCTTTAGAGTCGTTGAAAACCACTGCTGTGCTTGGAGGGATGTTCTCAAATTTTATTTTGTTGCCAAACTTGACAATATTGAGCACCCAAGGATCCGCTACTGATCCTCCCTAATGCTGATAAAAATGTTGAAATCTACCCCACATAGGGAGCTCCTCGACATAGCAGGACCAGTGACTCTTGATGGACAACAGATCTTTCTTAAAGGAGGGAGCATTCCTGTACCTGCCTTGAAATACTGGTCTTCTGCCAGAACTGCCTCATCCATAGCTTCTCTTGTGCAGAGTTCCAGTGAGTTTTTCTACTTATGAACACTATCTACTTTTTCCTCTAACTCTTTGCTGAATAACGTACCCACTTATTACGGCAAGTGTAGTGTCACAGTGCTTGAGAATTATCCATGGTCCAGTCATGAACATCACCTTGCAGCCTGGCAGAGATCCCTGAACCTATTATAAGGGCAGCTGTTCTGGTGCCATTGTAGGTCAAATCTGACAAGAGGTTGGAGCAGAGAGCACATGTCTACTATCTTGTATGAGGATTGAACATTCAATAATCATGCATGAGCAGTGTTGGAGGCATATATACACATACACACAGACAGATGTGCTTAAGCAAAGTTCTTTTTGAGTGAAGAGTCCTCTTTCCTGCCTGTGAAATCCCTCACCACTTCTTATTCTGGAGCCAGAGACAAATGCACTGTCAAGCTAAATAGCCGGGAATCGACCTCCAAGGAGGAGGGAAGCTCATTCTTTCACCCCGCAAGGGAATACCGTTTCCACATGAACCAAGGCACCACAATTTTCTCTGGATCCTTCCATTCTTTCAACAGCATCTTTCTGATATCAGGAATGGGAGGCAACCGTTTCTCTGTTGATTCCTTGAACAGCATGACCATCGGATCCTCATCACGGTCCCATCAGGCCTCTTACTTGAACTTTCTCAGATCCATCTTTAGTGGAATGAATTGAGGAAGAGGAGGAAGATGAAGATGTTGCCCGTGAGAAGTGCCTCTCTGCGAGATTCCCTAATCAGCTCTCTATGTTTATTGATTGATTTGGACCTCTCCTTGGGTCGTTTCCAAGGAGGGGGGTCAGAGTAGTTGGGGATTCAAGTTGTGCTGGTTTGAAGATGCCTTCTCTTCTTCAAATGTGTCCCCATAGCCCTGAAGTACTGTCTCAACCAATACTCTCAGGCTCAAAAGGAATTTTAGTCAACTCTCAACTGCTGCCGACAAGCATCCAAGCAACAAGGTTGTAAGATTGAAACATTTTCATTACTCTGGAAAGCTGTGTGCTCCTACCTTTGCCGGTCACACTGCACATGCTTTACCTCCTGCCACTGTCCTGCAAGGAGTACTAAAACTATTCCCCTAGGACAACCATTTACTTGGATTGATCCCACAAGGAATATAAATGGTCCTCGAAGTCCTACCACCACTCCCCTCCTGGACTTCTTTTTGTGGCTCTGCCTCACACGCTATTCCTAAATTAGTGAGTTGCCTTGTTAGCTTGTTGTAAGGATTTATCACAGGTGCTCATCTCTCAGAGCAATTCCCTTGAGTTGTTGGCCCCCTAGTCCCATTGCTATCTGACACAGCTGTGGCATATCTTGGAACACCTCCTCACGGAAGGACTTATGGCCTTCTCTTTCAACAGCCTCTCCGGTGGGATAGTCCATCTTTGAACTTCCTTCATTTTAGCAGGGAGGGCAACTAGCAATTTCATGAGAAATCAGCCCAGCAGCTTCCCTGGAAAGAAAATGCAAAGGAGCATTGGTGAGTGCTGTCCTTTACAGAAAGGGAGTCAAAAAAGGAAGAAAAAAAAAATGTGTGAATCGCTGTTTGGAAGCAGATCAACTTCATGTATAATTAATAGGACTAGGAAGACGGACCAGAAGGTAATGTTGCTTTTATGGGATTTGTCTCCCTGGGAATTTTAAATTTTGAATCATTTGTATCGCACCACCAACAGACTGAACTGCATCCCGGCACAGCTATTAAACACATAGACTCAGCAACACCAGGATCAAGAAACAGGAAGCTAAAGATCGAACCACCAATGCCCGTTATTTAAACAAATACGTTTTTAAGACCTTCCTAAAGTGAAGAAACAGTGTTCTAGGGACTAGTAATCTGCGTTGTTTCATTTAACTTTATAGCCTATGTGTTTGATGGCCATAAGTGTGCAATAGTTGACATGCAGTACTCCACACTAGCTTCTTTCAATCATGCCTCTATACACTTACAGTGCACCAGTGAACCTTCCAGATGTAGCTTCCACCTATAAACTACCTGTCCCATTCCTGTTCTATCAGTGTCCCTCTTATCTGTGAAATATGGTGAGTGATTCCACCATACGTTGTATCACTATTGCAATCTCTATGTTATTATTGAATCTACAGCACATTTGTTAATTTGTATCTATATTTGGATTGTTAATTTTCTAACAGGGTCTCTCGGAATTACGGGTCCTGATGAAGGCACATAACTAATCCCTGTGATGCTGGAAAAGCCTTATGGAGGGACAGGGCTTCCTGTGCTTGTTCTGCCACTTATCTGCGTGTGCTTTATGTTTTCTGCCGCTGAGGTCTTGCCTGGACCTCTGGCAGTGCAGCTCTTCATTCTTATCTTGTGGTGAACATCACCCATGCAATGCCCTTATGTCACACATTGGTGGGGGGTACACCCTTGTACCCATTATGTGTATCTTTGGGCACTTGTGTGTTGCCCACAGAGCAGGGTATGGGCTTGTGGCCGCTACATACTGGCTTGACAGTGGTTCTGAGTATCCTCAATTTTGTCATACCCAGGCCCTGCCATAGGAATCTGTGGATTCCTGACAGAAGTCAAGATGGCCCATGTGGCCTCTTGGTTTCTATTGCTTTTTACCTTGTTTCCCAAAGTCCTGGGAAGCCCTGACTGTGTCTTTTCCCCCTGACTGGCTGTTGGGTGGAAATACCATATAGGGCTCTGGGGCTGCCTTTTGTCATACTGACTGTAGCCTTCACAGGTGTTGTGTGTTGTGGGTACACCCTAGGGGTGGGACCTGTGTGAATGGAGTCTGAAGTGAACTCACATTCTCTGTTGTGGGTGTCTGGTTTCTGTGTGTGTGACACATGAATGAGACAGCCCTGTCTAAAACTGACATGAATGCAGTGAAGTGTGCTGAAAGGCTGGGTACTTGCTACAATCCCCATCTTTTGTTATGGGTGTCTGGGTGGAGTGAATAGATAGAATGCCTGCAAGCCTGAATGGCTACCTGCCTGGATGAATGCCCTACTGTTTGATTGGCTGACTGGCTCAGGCAGAGTGAATGAGGGACAGATGTGTATATCTGGAGACCTCTCAGGTACCAATTTGTTCTTTAGCTGAAGTCGAAGCTTAGCAAGAAGAAGCTGCTCCTTGAATCCCAGCTGGAAGAGAAGTCTGCTGCTGCATTTCTTCAACGATCCGAAAGCTGTCATGTCTTCCAATGACTGATCCAGAGAGGATCTGCAAAGGAGACTTCTCCCTGAGCTACGAGGGACCATTGTGAAAAACTGCTACTTTTCATCGAAGTATCTTGGAAGCCCGTCCTTTGTACCTGCCGGCCAGCGAAGAGGCCTTTGAAATCCAGAGGAGGAGAGCCAGATATCTTGAGGCAGGCAAGTACATTTGTGTCACCCAGGGTACAGAGGTGTGTTTCATGACCCTGTGAAGCCATTGCTGTCTACCGCCCAAAAGAGGGGCTACGCTGGCATAGTGCTGTTAGACACCTGGAGCTGCGAAAGTTCCAAACTGCCTAAGAACATTTGAAAGGACATCCTTGCAGTCACCATTGGCCATTTCTTCCTGCCGGAGAGAGCCCATAGACATTGGGTGCTGTGGAAGGTCTGCCGGTGGGTTTCCCGCCACCAGAAGCTATCGAAGTCATCCCGAGAGACCAGACTTGGTGAGGGTCCGAGGTCTACCAGAAGCTGTTCAGATGTCCGTGCTGCAGCTGCAGTACTAAAGAACGAAAGTCAGGAAACCATGATATTCCAAAACCCAACACCAAAAGTGACCTATGCACCCGTCGCTGCCAGAAGTCCTCTGACAGTCCCAGGGGTTTTATCTTCATGCACCAAGCCAAGCTCCCCATCGAGATAGAATCAAACTTAGATTGCTTGTCATTACACATAAATACCTCTCGCTGACTGCCCCACGCTACTTATCTGTCACGGCCGTAGGCCGTTGGCGGTTGTGGAAGGGATGGAAGTCGGGCCGCCATTAGACCGCTCCGCCACGTTTTTCTTTATGTGTGGTTAGCGGTCTAGTGTTCTTTCAAGATGACCGCCCGCCGCTTCCTATTTACTTTCAGCGGCGGTGCAGCTCGGCGCATTGCAACGTTAGGATTTTTCTCCGTTGCGTGCGCTCCCGTAACTTTCCTGTCTCTCCTCCGTTCGCTTGGTATTTTACCATCCTCCGTTTTTTCCCTCCTGGCTCCCCTGTTGACCCTTCCTTCTTTTTGCCTCCTTATTTTTTTGTTACTAATATTTACCTTTTTACTGAGGGCTTACTTTGCCCTTCCATTTTTCCTCTCCTCCTCCAGAGCTCCTCCTCCTTGTTTATATTTTTTCTTCTGTCATCTATCTACCTGATTTCTTCGCCCTTTGGCTGCTGGATTCCTTCAGTGCTTTTCATCCGGACCCTCGTCCCAGTCTGCATCTCCTCCTTGGACACTTCAGGGGCAGCTCTTCGGCAACTTTCAGCACACCTGCCAGGGGTTTTTTCTGCTATGGCTTTTTCCCCTGTTGGCTGTCACGGAGGGGGGTCACGGTGAGACCCAGTCTCGGGGTCACTGTGGCTTCTTTCCGAGGCAGGCCATATCTGCACGAGAAGAAAAAGCCTCCCTGCCAAAGGCCCCAGAGAAGGAAGTTGGAGCTACCCACGTCACCAGGTGAGGAGGTGGAGGTGGAGGAAGGGTCGGGGGAACTATTCTATTCCAACCTTGAAGACAGTAGTCCGGCAAGCCAACCATCCAGCATTGACAGTTTGCAATGCCAAGAAGTAGTCATGGCCACCCCACAGCAGCTCCAAGAGCTGATAGCCGCCGTTCAAAACCTCAATGCTGAGGTCCAAGCTCTAAAGACTGACAATGCTGCACTCCAGCAAAGAGTAGCCGTCAGGGAACAACAGGCTTTGGATTTACCCCCTTTGCTCTTGGTATCAGGCAAGTTCGATGGCTCGGGATACAAGGTGAAGGAATTCCTGGACGCCTGCAACATCCACTTCAAGTTCAGACCGAATACATTTTCAACCGACCAGACTAAGGTGGGGTTTATGATCACCCACATGACGGGGAATGCCCTGTCTTGGGCAACCCCATTGGTGTCCCGAGACGATCCTGTCCTACAAGATTACGCCGCTTTCAAGGAGCTGGTACGGCAGACTTTCCTCCGAACTGGGAGCGCACATGTGGCCAGTGAAGACCTTCTGGATGTACGACAGGGTAATTCGGATTTACTCACATACATATCTACTTTCAAGAAGTTGGCAGCCGAGGCCGGCTGGCCCGAAATGGTACAATACAACATATTCCGAAGAGGACTTCGGGAGGAATTAAAGGATGAACTTGCCAGAACCACACGGCCCGATACTTTTACGGATCTCCTTACTGCTGTCCAGAGAATTGATTTTAGACTCCTTGAACCGAAGAATGAAAAGAAGAAGACCAGAAGTATGACACCATACCCAGAATCACGTCCTTCCACCTCCTCATCTGCTACGAGAGCCGCCGGGGAAGAACCCATGCAGATTGGAACCACTAGAGCATCTTTAACTGCTGAAGAAAAGAAAAGGAGACGAGATGGGAACCTATGTTTATACTGTGGATCTGCAACCCACCTCCTGCGAGATTGTCCAGACGTGCCCCCTAGGAGGTCGGGAAACGAACGCCCTCGATAGTTGGTAGGACGGACTATCGAGGGGCTTATGCTTGTTCCTATGCCAACCTCTCAGTAACCTCTTCTCATGTGACGGATGATGTTCGTCTTATGGTTATAGCCATTAAGATTCACTTCCGCAAAAAAGAAGTGGACACTCAAGCACTACTTGATTGTGGAGCAGCCGGAAATTTTCTAGATACTCTATGGGCTGATAAGGTGGGCCTTCTCCGGATAGCTAAAAAAGAAGATCAAACGGTGGAAGGGGTTGATGGTACCCCCCTAAACTCTGGCCTCATTACTCACACTACTGAAGAAGTCGTCGTAACTATCCAACAACATACCGAAAAGGTCTCCTTTGACATTATCCGTGCTGCCCACTTTCCGGTTATTCTGGGGATAGGATGGCTCCGTAAACATAACCCCACCGTGGATTGGACTAACAATATGCTGAGTTTTCACTCAAGTTATTGTAAAAGAGTGTGCCTTCCAGAAACCTCATTTGAAAAGGTTAGAACAGTGGCTATTACAGAAGGAAGTGCTATCCATTGCATTCCAGGTTGTTATTCAGAATTTACTGAGGTTTTCCAGGAACAGGTTCCCCATCAGCTTCCCCCGCATAGACCAGAAGACTGCGCCATAGACCTAGCTCCCCAAGCTGTGGTTCCCTTTGGGAGAATGTTTCCTTTGTCTGTTTCCGAAAAGACTGTTCTATGAAAATACCTGGACGACAACTTGGCCAACGGTCTTATACGTCTGTCAAAGTCACCAGCCGGAGACTCCCTATTTTTTATTCCCAAAAGAGAGACGAAAGAGCTAAGGTCTTGCATCGACTACAGGGGTCTTAACAAAGTGACTATAAAGGACCGGTACCCAATGCCTATCATAACCAAGATCCTGTAAGCTTTACAGGGCTGGGTAGTCTTCACGAAATTGGACCTAAGAAATGCCTATCACCTGCTCCGCATAAGAGCTGGGGATGAGTGGAAGACCGCTTTCCGCACACCTTTCAGCCTTTTCAAGTACCAAGTTATGCCATTTGGCCTGGTAAATGCACCCTCAATTTTCCAACGGTTTATGGACAGGCTATTTTCTGATTTGTTGGGTCAAACGGCTTTGGTCTATCTAGACGACATTTTGGTTTTTTCACGCCGCCAGGAGGAACGCCAATATCATGTAAAGGAAGTCTTACGCCATTTACAACAGAACCACCTGTTGATCAAGCCCGAAAAATGCGCTTTCTCCCAATCTTCTCTGTCCTACCTGGGATTCATTCTGTCCAAGGAGGGTGTCATTATGGACCCCAAGAAGGTAGATGCCATTGTCTCTTGGCCGGCCCCCACTTCTGTGAAAGACATCCAGCATTTTTTGGGGTTAGCAAATTTTTATCGAAGGTTCATCCCGGAATTTTCCAAACTCGTTCTTCCTATAACCACACTACTAAAGAAGTCCTCAGGACCCTTTGTTGGGTCCAAAGAAGCCAATGACAGTTTCCTCGATTTAAAGCACAGATTTTGCTCAGCCCCGATCTTACGTCAACCCGATCAATTGCAGCCTTTCATTGTGGAGACGGACGCCTCGTCAGCTGCAGTGGGTGCTGTTCTCCTTCAAGGCAACCCAGACCAGGAGTATCCGATTGCCTATTTTTCAAAAACACTGAGTCCCAGCCAACATAATTACTCGGTCATAGAGAAAGAACTCCTTGCGATGAAGTTAGCCTGCTTAGAGTGGAGGCATTTACTGCAAGGAAGCTCTCATCCTTTTCTAATACGGACCGATCATAAGAATCTTCAAATTCTTAAGCAGCAGGAATGCTATAACACTCGGCAGGCTAGATGGGCCCATTTTATTGCCCAGTTCGATTTTTCTATCACGTTTATTCCCGGTTCGCAAAACCAGATCGCAGATGCCCTATCTCGTCGAGATGAGGTTGACACCTCCTTCAAGAGGGAGCTTATGTTCCCCCAAACTCGGATCCTAGCAATGGCGATGTCCTTTCTGCAAGAGTTTCGTGAAGCCACCACAACTTTTCCTATTCAAGATCTTAACGGCCACTCCTTTGAGGAAAAGGATGGGTTGTACTTTATAGACGGAAGACTTTTCATCCCCACTAAACCACTTAGGGAGCGGGTCTTTCAGTGGTGTCATGATTCCAAGATTGCAGGCCATCGAGGCGTTCGGGGAACTCTCGAATTGCTACGGAGATCATTTATGTGGCCCACCATGAGAGCTGATACTCAGAAGTATGTACAGTCCTGCATAAAGTGTCTCCAGAGTAAATGTCCTACTCAAAGACCTCTGGGGTTGTTGCAGCAAGATCAAGCCCCTTCTGGTCCTTGGAAACAAATATCTACAGACTTTATTGTAGATCTGCCAGTCTCTCGGGGTTGTACCTGCATAATGGTCACCGTAGATTCTTTCTCGAAACTTGCTCACTTTTCCCCTTTAGCCAAGCTACCTCCCGCTTCAGAGATGGCCGAAATATTTCTTAGGGATATCTTTAGGTTACACGGCCACCCGCAGAAGATTGTGTCGGATCGAGGGAGTCAATACACTTCAAAATTTTGGTCTGCTATGTGTAGCTTTCTGGGTATTGAGAGAGCACTGTCCTCAGGTTTCCATCCCCAGTCTAATGGTCAAACCGAAAGATTAAATGGGACATTGGAACAGTACCTAAGGTGTTTCATCAACCGGCAACAGGACAATTGGATAGACTTACTCCCGACTGCCGAGTTTGCCTATAATAATTCAGTTCATACGGCTATAGGTATCAGTCCTTTTTTTTGCACCTATGGGTACCATCCACATGCTTTTGTACGTACCTGCTGGAACGACACCAAGATCCCAGCCCTCGAATCCACACTGGAGCAGCTCAAAGAAGCTCAAAGATCCGCCAGAGACAGCCTCCTCAAAGCTAGTCGACACTATAAAGAGCAAGCGGATAAACACTGAAGGCCAGCCCCAGAGTGGTGTAAGGGTTCTAAAGTCATGTTATCCACCAGGTTTTTGCCCCGTTGGGTACGCCCTTCTAAACTCTCCCCTCGATTCATAGGTCCCTTTGAGATACAGTCTAGGATAAATCCCGTGGCATACAGACTCAAGCTCCCTAAGGCACTGGGTAGGATCCATCCAGTATTTCATTCTTCTCTGCTTCGCCCTTATTTTCCTGACGCCAGGAAACAGGAACATCCAAGTCTATGGACCTTACCTGACCCAGCCTCTGATGAGTACGAGGTCGCGCAGATTCGCGACTCTCGGTTTTATACGGGTTGTCTTGAATATCTGGTCCATTGGAAGGGATACCCTTCATCTGAGGATACCTGGGAACCCTTTTCTCATGTTCATGCTCCCCGCCTACTGCGTAGGTTTCATCGATTGCATCCAGGCAAACCCGGGGACATGCCTTTCGGAGGGGGCATACTGTCACGGACGTAGGGCGTTGGCGGTTGTGGAAGGGATGGAAGTCGGGCCGCCATTAGACCGCTCCGCCACATTTTTCTTTATGTGCGGTTAGCGGTCTAGTGTTCTTTCAAGATGACCGCCCGCCGCTTCCTATTTACTTTCAGCGGTGGTGCGGCTCGGCGCGTTGCAACGTTAGGATTTTTCTCCATTGCGTGCGCTCCCGTAACTTTCCTGTCTCTCCTCCATTCGCTTGGTATTTTACCATCCTCCGTTTTTTCCCTCCTGGCTCCCCTGTTGACCATTCCTTCTTTTTGCCTCCTTATTTTTTTGTTACTAATATTTACCTTTTTACTGAGGGCTTACTTCGCCCTTCCATTTTTCCTCTCCTCCTCCAGAGCTCCTCCTCCTTGTTTATATTATTTCTTCCGTTATCTATCTACCTGATTTTTTTGCCCTGCTGGATTCCTTCAGTGCTTTTCATCCGGACCCTCATACCAGTCTGCATCTCCTCCTTGGACACTTCAGGGGCAGCTCTTCGGCAACTTTCAGCACACCTGCCAGGGGTTTTTTCTGCTACGGCTTTTTCCCCTGTTGGCTGTCACGGAGGGGGGTCACGGTGAGCCCCAGTCTCGGGGTCATGGTGGCTTCTTTCCGAGGCAGGCCATATCTGCACGAGAAGAAAAAGCCTCCCTCCCAAAGGCCCCAGAGAAGGAAGTTGGAGCTACCCACGTCACCAGGTGAGGAGGTGGAGGTGGAGGAAGGGACGGGGGAACTATTCTATTCCAACCTTTGAAGACAGTAGTACCGCAAGCCAACCATCCAGCATTGACGTTATCTGACCAATTCTCCAGACACAGTTCTTCCAGACCCACCAGAACACTTTACATGCACCAATTGAACATTCCCAAATTCAACCTGAAAACAGCAGGGGAATCTAGCTTCCCTGTGCTAGCAGCGAAATGCCTGAACGCACTCCCCATGATAATCAGGGCTGAAGAATCATTTTGGGCTTTCAGAGCTAAAGTAAAAACATGGCTCTCTTCGCAGTAAGAATACTAGTCCTACACCCATATAATGTACTTTATAATGCATTCTGTAACCTTGTCACGAACCACTGTGTAACCCGGTTCTATTGCTACCTACTGTATCTCGCATGTGCAACCTCTATGTAACTTTGTTGTTTACCACGTCTATGCGCCCAGTTACCCTAGGGTTTGGCTGCGCTCTACAAATAAACTAACTAAATTAAACTAAACTTTAAGGAGACCGCAGCAAATTACTTCTTCACAGGACTTCTACATTCGGAGAAATCATTGACTAAAGGGGAGCGTTGCGAAGAGCCAAACTGCTGCCATTCCGAAAGACTTTGGTACCTTTTTTTTCTTGAACTCAGCCTCCCATTGGCTTCTTCTTCCAAAGGGGGTCCACCCTTGGAGGGAATCATAGAGTAAAGCCAAGAAACTCTTCCACTTCGCCTGCCAAGGCACCAAAAGCACTGTGAGGAGGTAGAGCATTTTATAGCCTCAGGAGTTGTCCAGGGGTCCCAGATTCGTCTTGGATCCTTTTCTCCTGTGGCCTATCAGGTACTTTGGGGGTGGTTGAACCTTTTAAAAGAAAGCACAAAGTTATTGAACAATATTGTACTGGGCTGGAATAGACAACACAAGTTACTCTTAACTTTTCTATTACAGGTTGCCCAGGTGAGGGGATACTCACTCAAACTACTTGTCTAGTCTAAAGAAATCATTCTGCAACTGTTCATAACTAACACCTTATTTAAGAATTCGCCTGCCATTTTAAAACTGTCTCCAGTTAGTGCAGTTCTAACTGAATTTAAGCAGTGTGTGGTACCACACAGAGTGCATATATTTAACATTCTCTGAATAAGTATTCCATGTACAAAGTGTTATTATTTATATGTATATATGGTTGGTAGAAGTAGTAACCCTTATTTTATATAAAGAAGCTGTGTTATGACCTAACATATTGTGTGGACATTCCTTTGTGGGGGTTTTGGGGAAACACTGTACTTAAGAACCTGCCTGCATCACCTTCTGAAAGCTTAAGCCTGGCTGCTCACCATATTTACCAAATTGAGAGCCTTGCTGGGGATGTTCTGTGCCTTTACCCTAGCATATAGGGGGCAGAGGTACAGACACATCCCTCCTGCCTTTACAATCGCCCTCGCTGAAATTTTCACTGCTAGCAAGCGGTTTTAGCATTCACCACCCTGCAGGCAAGCCAAGCGTCCACACTGCCAGATATATAGCCCGATCTCAATGATTTGTCTAGGAGCGCCAATTTGACCAAACCTTCTATTGCTTTATTCATGGTTCAAGCTAAGAGACATTTAGCTCAGAAGAACTGTGTTATATAGATGCACAGCCCCGTAGGTCAGAGATTTAGCCATGGTCTAAGATTGATTTATGTGACTGCGACATGAGTTTCTGTTTTTCTATAATATTTAATATTTGTATATGTTGTCCTTCACCTAATGACATTTTGTTTTAATTCATTTGTGTTTCCTTGGTCCTGCTGTTAAATATATGTTTTGGACAGTAGCACAACCCCCATGCGTATACAATATTTTATTGATTTATTGATTAAATCATGCACTGAATTGATTTGGATGGTTTGAAGAATGATTTGTACAGATTTTATATAGAAAATACTCTAGGTAAATGAGATTTCTCTCACAGCAACGTATTTAGTGGTTTTCCAGTAAATGTTTTCACAAAATATAAAAATACTAGCTGTTCCTGCCGTAACATACGCTGTTCTAGCATATCTTAAAGGTCAATATTGGTCTGCATTTCATAGGGTCACTTCTGCTCCTCTTGTTAAATATTGGAATTATCACTGATCGCTTAAAGGAAGGGGGCAGAGGTTCCTGTGACTTATTAATGGTAATTGAAAACCTTAAACATCTATGAAACTGCATTCCTTTGAATTTGAAAGGCATGTTTGTATTAGATGAAATGAGAGGTATGCGCGGTATAAGTACAGTATCTAAGTTTCATCCATCGATTACACTAGCCCCTATGATGTGTCTTTGTAGATGCATAATTGTCAACATTGTTCCATTGTAGTTTTATTTCGTGAGGAGGCATTCGTCCTATAGCGTTTTTGCTCTTTAAAGACTGAAATGTTGAGCCAGCAATTAATTGTTCATTTACACTGGAACCACCTTGCCCTGTATGAAGAGAAGTGGGGGTGGAAAAAGTTACTTGAAATTATTCCGAATATTTCCGATAGTGGAAGGTGAAGGTGATCGGGTAGAACTGTGCTTATTCTTTTTGTTAAAATGATAGCTGTTGCTTAAGTGGAAGGGCACACAGAGGTGCACTTTGCCATTTGGACATCAGTGGGCAACCTATCAGCTAAGTATGGACACATACCTAAACGTTTTATACATATAGATGGTAAGCATGTAGGGAACACTCATATGTAATATTCATATAACTGTAAATGTGCAGTTGAGGCCTACTGAAAATCTAACATGCATGATTGAGACATAACTTAGGTAGTTTGCTTTTTAAGCAATTTCTTTTCTTGTGATATATGTGTGGATTGTGGTTGGAGGGGCCTTTGCAACTGTCAGATTAATCATTGGTCAGATGGTTTTTGTTGCAGTATTGCACCTGTTGATGGCACCTCTTGTGCACAGTTTTATTGTATCAGCCAGCTGTGCTCATTGGCTATTGCATGTTTCAGCATCAGTGATATGGTGTCACAGTCCTGGAGACATGTGCTTCCTACCTATCTATTTCTCCCAAGACCACAATGTTCTCCCTGCAGCTTCATCACTACTATTTATTAGAATTTTTTAATGAATTTGTTTATTTATGTAACGGGAAGAACAGTGCTTTTTTGATCACAAAAGAACATACAGTAGATAAGATATCAGATTTGATGGGTAGCAGTGAGCGTCTTGCAATCGGGGAGTTGGAGTGACATTCTGACTAAGTTGTGGTGGGGAGTACATGGAACAGTCACCAGGGACAACACATAGGTGGACATACATAGATTAAGAACAATAAGCATTAGACATTTTTAAGTGCAGGTAGGTGATACGGCCAGATATGTCAGGGATGTGACCATGATGAATGGAGTGTTAGAGTGGATGTACAGAAAGTGAGGCACCGACACATGTTTGAGGCGAGGGAAAAATGTTAGCTCCAGGGCAGATGAGAGGTAGGTTAAGAGAGTAACTCAGAGGTGAGGAGGTAGACTTTCAGTTTGGCTTCGAACAAATCGGTGTGCATTGCTAGCATGTGTTTACAGATGGATCTGCAAGGGTTGAAAGGTAGCCTTGTCTGTCTTGGTGGGTCAGAATGATGCAAATTCACCACATGAGGTTTACAATGTTAATTTCAATTTTTCTCGTGATGAGCATCCAGTCTCTGATTAATTATTTTTTTTTTATAATGCAAGCAAGTTCTTTTATGAATAGAAACAGCCGTGATCTCCTTAAGTGCTGAGCCAATGTGTTTCACCCAAGCATTTTTTGAGTGAGCAAAGACTTTTCATCCCACAAGAGAAAAATGTACTGAACTCAGTCTTAGCTCAACAATTAAAACATCAAGGCCAAATTCTTTATGCATTCCATTTGTGAGAGCAGAGGACGGGGACCCACAATTCTTTAACAAAATGTGTTTTCCAACATTTGGATGATTTTGCTATTGGAAAATGTATATAAATTAACCCCACATAGAGCACTGACCCTATGTTTAGCGACAATCACCTTGATCAGAGGAGCAATAGATTGGACTTTGTATTTTTCTGAAAAGCAATACAGTTCTCTCATCACCATTTTCCCTGATTGTGCTACTAGATAATGCTTCCCATACAAATTTTCATAAATGGTTACTTCCAAGAAATTATAAATAGCCACTCTAGGAATAGTCTGGTTAATCAACATAAAACAATACAAGCTATGGGCCTCATTCCGAGATTGGAGGTAGTCATGGCGCTATTTTCGCCATGACTGCCTCCAATAATGGTACCGGCACCGGTATGGTTCAATGGGGACTTACCGGTGTAGTCCGACCTTTGCGGGACCGGTAAGTCCCCATTGAAAAAGCCATTCCCATTTGAGCCCCCATAGGGCTTAATGGGAATGGGGAAGGCGCTAATAACGGTAGCGCAAATTGCGGTACCGTTATTAGCTCTGAAGTTCCTTAACAGGTCCCGTCCATAACGCCTGGTCAGACCAGGTGTTAAAGGAGGGACCCGCTAAGAGACCTCGTAGTAGGGCGGTAAGGGATTACCGGCACCGGTCTCCTTACCGGTGGCCGGTATCCCTTACCGCCCTACTCGGAATGAGGCCCTATATGTACCTGCATTTTTCCTAAAGACGATGCCAGCAGAATTATTAGCCATTGCATGAGGAACTTTATTGCCTGCATATGCTAATTGTTAGAATACATTAAATAATTCCTCACCCATGGGATTCTCATTGTGGCTACTGTACAATCTCCAAGCCCAGTGTTTCCCATGCGTCCCACCCAAGCAGTGCACCAACACATAAGTAAATTCTGCGTATTAATAGAGGGACGAATTAGGCCAATAGTCACCCGGTTTGTCACTTGTTTGGTAAGTGATAGTGTAGAGCCATTTAATTTCCTTGGTAGTGTCATGTATAATACCCACACAACAGATCACTATTGTGGAATCAGCAATGTAACCCAATCGTATTCAGGAGATACTTCAGGAAGCATTTATATGGAACATATTTGAGTTTTTTCTTTTTTTATCTTATTCTTTTTTCTCTTTTCTATCCTCTATCCTTAAAAGTTTGATGATACGAATATCTTAACCATTATGTTGCATGGTTCTATCCCTGGCCCACATTGTTTGCATTAATTGTGTTTGTACAATTGCTTTAACCTATTTGTATTCAAATAAAATAAACATTTTAATGATAAATTCCTTGGCAATCTGGAGCCTGGGCTAGGACTACTGTCGGGCACAGCTTCAGGTGGTAGATCTATATTTTAATCACCTCACTAAGACATTATCCAGGAACATATTTGATTTCAGAGACTGTGGCATTTTTCCCGCACAATTGGGTATTTTTCATATTGTTGCTTTCTGTAGAGGTACCAGAGGCCTCTGCTTCCCACATATTCTTCCAGGTGTAAATGGGACCCATTTCTGCAGGTCCTCTCTGGGTTAAGACATTAGTTGGTGCATGGGATTTTGACATTAAGGCTGGCTTGGAGGATGGCGCCAATATAAGCTCTAATGATCGGATGCTTTTCTCGATGTCTGCCATGTGTTCATTTGTGAACACAATTAAATAATTAATCAAATATCAGTCTTTCAACACAGCTAAATCTGCTGGGACACCCTCATTTCTAGACATAATGTAGTTGACCTATCTTAGTGTGTCGGGGGTCTCATCGAAACACACCAAAAAATTACAAAAAGTAGCCAAAAAGCAGAGTACGCCAGTGCAAGAAGTAAAGCCGTTTTAATCAGGGCCCAGAGGTAGCTGGGACAGCTATATTGAAACTGATCGCAGAACAGAACTGCATGAAAAGGTGCTGTCAAAGAAACACCCCTACATCTAAAACATGTATGCAATACAAATGAATTAGCATTCGTGATTGTGCAACATGAAAAGATCT
The DNA here is from genome assembly GCF_040938575.1 of Ambystoma mexicanum. NCBI lineage: Eukaryota > Metazoa > Chordata > Amphibia > Caudata > Ambystomatidae > Ambystoma > Ambystoma mexicanum. The sequence goes on along the minus strand of NC_090940.1, from coordinate 370,753,470 downwards.
CCCCACACAAAGCTGAGTGGTGTTCGCACTTTGAACCCTTATCGAAAAGCATGCATTATGATCAATAATTGGGTCCACAAACCTTTCCACACTGCTCTTAAGTACAACATGTGATGTCAAAATCCACCCCCAATTCCCACCGCACAAGGTAAATTCCTTGAAACTTTTGAGACAACCAGCAGAACTTGAATCATCTGCCCTGGTCGCCGTATCTCCGTTCACATGGGAAGCGCTTACCACCTTGTCACCGTCAGAGACTTGAACTACGGACGTACTGCTACACAAATGTTGCACTCTAATCCCCTAATCTTTTTCCCAGCGGAAATGTTCTACGGGGCAATTTGAAACCACTGTGGTTCTTTTTGGTTCCATTAGTAAATCGTATTTTACAAATGATTTTTGAATTATAAAATGGTCAGGCATTCATTACTTGCTGGCGGAACCTTCAAGCTCTAATCTGTGACGTCGAAAAATAACAACCATTGCATACTTCATTCAGTACTGGCCTGGGATGGCAGACTCTGCACTAAGTCACCAGCCTTTGTGGCTTTCTTCAGCACACAAAAGACTAACACACGTTTTCTACAAAAGCAAGATTTAAGGCCTATTTATCGTGTTTCTTCCTACCACTGAGTTTAATTACACGTACCTATCCCACTGTATTTATGGATTACTTTTATTAAAGGATTTTATTTCACAAGTATCAGAATGAGCCCCCTTTCCTTGTACAGTACTACTCTCACAGATAATAAGTGTGTTCCTTTATACCGCGTTGAACAGTAGCTTCCATTCGAGGTGATATTCTCATTGGCAGTGGGTGCAAAACCTACCAAATCGCCCTTGCTGCCCCCATAGCATAGATGTCTGGTCATTAATGTGTTAACGGCATTAGCTGTGGTCCTTCTACATGTGCTGGCTACAGCTGTTCTCCCTTCTGTTCTCACTTTTTTCCCAGCAGTTGCCACCCTACTCCTAGCTTTTGTCATATGTGAATTACACGGATCCTTAAAGCTCTGGAGTGGAAGAAAACTTGCTCCATTGATAGGTTCGTGTCCCGCTCTGCGGCAGTGATCTGAGCATCCCTCTCTCAAATGAATTTGAACAAAAAAGTATCCAGAGTTGCCCTTCCCAATTACATTTTGCGCAGAGCTCCAGCAGGAGAATTTTCTGCTTTTCTTTTTTGCCTCTACGAGAACCCACACTACTGACCGCCAAGCACACCTATGCTTTGCTTAGTAATTAAACCATTATTTAGAATATAGATTATGGACACAAAGCTGGTTAGACAGGTACACCTGACTTGCTTGAGTGGCAGCCATATTCAGCCCCCCTTCATCAAGTACAACGGCATTAGAGCGCTTGCTTTGACATCCGTGCAGAGCCTGTTAAAGCAGGTTCGAATCCCGGCGGGGCCAAACTCAGCCTTTCATCCTCCCAAGGTCGAGAAATGAGCACCACACACCGTGGGTAATAATAAGCAGTGCTCAGATACCTGAGGGTTCGTAGCGCTATATAAATGCCTAATTATTATTATTATTATTATTATTATTATTATTATTATTACATACATTGAGAACAGAGACCTTTGGTGCAGGAGGATTATGTTGGGCTCAGTGTATCTCCCAGAAGACGAAAGTTGAAGTGTCCTGGGCTCACACAACTGCACGATGCTGGATTAAAAGTCCAATTAACTATAACTATAGCCGAATTAACAAATAAAGAGTTCTCGTTTAAAAAAGGTTCCATTAAGTGGTTATGCTTTTACAACAGGGAAGTGCACACATTACAAGCACAGCACTGTGGCTGGCCTGCTCGACTGGCTTAAGGACATGCCTTAGTGTGTCCCAGAGGTGCATGGGTCGCCCTCACAGCACCCTTTCTCAGTGCTCTCATTATATATGGGATAAAGAACCCCTAACATGTGTTAGGAACTCCGAGGTGACGTGCAACATCCTTTTTACGTACGGTAAGGGGTATTTTATTCCTTATAACAAATGGCCACACACTATCAATCCCCTTTAATACCTGGCCGTATGCTACATTTTCCATTAGCTGATCCTCATAATCAATGTAGAATCTGTATGGATTTAAAAAATCTAACATGTAGTTTCTGATGTGTTGGATAAAAATAGTTTAAATGCATTGGCATTGAAAAAATGTTTTTTAATTTTGTGCTTTAAAATAAGTAATAACATGCAGATTCTCGCTCGCATTTGTTGAACTACAGCATGCATTTCCTTGCCAATTAATGAGTGTAAAGTGTCACAGAAACTATTTTACAAGCAAGGAATTTGAAAAGCGTATCACAGATTTAATTAAGTGTTGCAGTGAAAGCTGAACATCTGCCCTGTGCTAGCTCAAACAACAGGCTTTGTGACGTTACAAATGAAGCGTGACAACATAGTACACAACGGTTGTGATGCAATTTACTTATTACAGGTCATTTTTGATGTCACAACTAACCTGTAATACGAACATTATTTCCAGGCTTTTATGCAGATATCCACCCTTGCAGACTTCTATGTATTATAAAAGATTTTACACAGTAGGTTAAATGATAAAATATTAGAAGCAAGCCAGGAAATGAAAAATAAACAGCATACATTAGAAAATAGGGTGTCATCAAAATACTAATAATAAGCTGGGATAAATCTAAAATACAACAGGCAATGTGCTGTGGTAAAAGCTTCTTCTGAGTTGCCAACCGAAACTACCAACTGCAACTCAACTATACATTAGGTGGCTTGCAAATTCGCTGTAATCAAGCGAGGATAAAAAGAAACTCCTGTGTGCCGCTAATCACCGGTCATCGTTCTCGCACTGGAATGAAAAAAACAAGACCTCCAATACACTGCTCAAACAAAAGTTATTTTATGTTAGGCCAACAGGGCTGAACACTGCATTAAGTATTCCTTTTCGTTTGGCCAACAAACTAATAATACTAAATTGAGCAAAGAATAAGTCAACCCAGTACAGCTAGCTAAGTAATTGAAGTGCATGTATCTTACAGCTGGTTCATCTTTAATGGGAAGATCAGAAACTGGTGTTAGTGAGAGAAAAGCACTGCAGTGGCTGAAGGAACTGAAGCAACTTCTCCGTGGAAAATTGACGAAACTATGGAACTTGTCCTGCCATGACATAGGTTCCACATATCTTTAAAATGTTTGCTGTTTCCAATATTTGGAATCAGAGGGCTCCAACCCCTCTCGTCCAACTGCACGTAGGATGTCCATTATGAACACTTTGCTCATTAAGTGTGTTTTTAAAACCAAACTGAAAGTTAAAGGAAAACATCATATTCACTCAATGCAAGACCCATGAACTGATCGTAGAACTTTTCCTCTGCAAGCAACGGAGGTTGAAGTGAGCAGAAACTACCTGGAACTGAGTTCCACCACTTTCGGTTTTTACTGGCTGTTAAAGGGGAAGATCTTTCAAGAATGTTATGATTTAAAAATGTTAGCCCTATTTTAAAATGAGCCTTCAGGTCCTGCATTTCAAGGGCTCAGAGGCATCCATTTTCTAAACTGAACCAGTTTCGTGTGCTTCTTTTAACTCTGCTCGCGCTGCAGTAATCAAGCAAGAGCCCCTTACTGGGAGCTTTTGTTTGTTGCTGCCAGAGAGCAGAGAACAGTTTCAAAGGAAAGTTAGTCTCAAAGCACAGCCCCTGCCAGGGTAGATCTATAGATTAAAGGAAATTACATTTGAAATACGATTACTGTACCACCGGGACCTCTTGCAGTATTTCTGTGGATGGGCAGCAAAATGAATGGCAATATACCAGCAGGTGTAAGGCTGCGTTTCCTGAACGGAGCACAATTAATCCCTATAAGGGTTGGCGCAGCAGCAGCAGTGAGATGGTGCGTGGCTTCATTCCTGCAGAGAGTGGGTGTGGAGTTACCAGGAACGTCCAGTGAAATGCAGGTGAAGCAGTGACTCAAGCATTTGTTGTGCTGAGAGCTGACAGTGCAGCTAAACGCTGGGTGACAGCAGTAGACAGGCTGATGCTTCGTCCTCTGTAGAACCTTCGGGTTTATAGAGCCTATATACTTGCCCATGTTCTTGGGGGTATGAACCCCAGTTCTTGGCCACTCTACACTCCAGCTTCTAGGAGCCACATTCTTCAGATTCTATGTCCTCCAGTGTCTAGGAGCCATCCCTTTCAACTTTTGGACACTATGAACCCTAACTCCTAAGGGCCAGGCGATTCCGCCACCCCTCAAAAGTACACTAGCAAGATATTTAGGAAGGAAAAACAGACAAAGGTATGATTCAATCATTTGCTTGGGCAGGTTCTTAAATCGGGGTAGGTCGTTCCACTTTCTGATCCCAGAGCCACTATGGGCAATTTTGCTCTGGGAGTGAACAGGAGGTGGGAGTTGTTAGACGCGGGGGACTCTCCTTGCTGGCAGCCATTCTAGTCTGTCTGCGAGGTAGCTGGGACTTTTCCCATGGAGACATCTGTATGTGATACAGTGGGTCCAATAGAACTCTCACCTTTCCACCAATAGCCAGTGAAGGGACCTCCTGGCATTAGAGATATGATCCGATCTCTTTAGGCCCTCCACCACTCTTACAGCATTGTTTTGGAAAACCTGAAGGCAGGCCAGCTCACCTTTACAGGGTACCTGGAGAAGGCGTGCACAGTAATCAATTTGAGCACCAATGATTGTCCTGGCAATGGTGGCAACATTTGACTGACGGAGGAAAGGTCTGATTTGTGCTAACAGTCTTAGGTAGTAACCTGAGCTGGCGATGAGGCTGTTTATGTGTGCTGTCATAGATCATTCCTGGTCTAGGACTACTCCCAGAGTTTTGACTTTGGGCATGGTCATGATGGTGCAGCCTGATATGTTAAAAGCCTTGTATTCGTTCCCGAGTTTCCTTAACTGGGCGGCCGTGCCTGCAATCATCAGTTCTGTTTTTTGTGTGTGAAGCGCAAGGCCATTCATGATCCGATTCCGTTATAGATGTTGTTAACCGTGAGTGTGTCTTTGGTATGGTCCGTGGAAAGGGTAATAAGACACTGAGTATGAACTGCGTAGTTTGCATACAGCGTTCCTTCTTCTTCCAGCATTTCACAAAGGGGGATGGTATGATGGTAAAAAGCATGGGTGAAATACACGCCCCAAGTGGTACTCCGCATAAGACTGTGTAGTTAATGGCCATGGCACGGCATCATTTTGGAAGACTTTCGCCAGTCTTTCTGATGAAAAGGAGTTGACCCACGCAGCTGCTTTAGTTGAAAAGAAGACCATGTCACAAAGGCTCTGCACCAGTATTTTGTGGTCCACCACGTCAAAAGCGGAGGACAGGTCAAGCAGCATCAACATCGCAGTGCTGCCCCTTTCAAAGTGATGTAATGCATTAGATCTGAGGTCAAGCAGGGTGGATTTGGTGCTATGAGCCTTCCTAAAGCCAGATTGTTTAAGTCCCAGAAGGTTGTCAGATTCTAGAAATTCTTGAATCTGTGAATGTGACACCTTTTCCAGAATCTTCATCAAGAATGGGATATTGGTAATGGGGCGATAGTTCTATGGTAAAGCCGGGTCCAGAGATGTTTTTTTCAATAATGGTGAGATCGAGACGTGCTTAATGAGACTGGAAAAATCATTTTCTCGAAAAGAGCAGTTTATGAACTTCGTGATAAGGGGTAAAAGTTGTACTGCACAAGCTTTGATAGCCACCGCAGCCCAGAGATCTGCTTTACAAGTGGTAGGTTTGAGGCTGGACAATATACCCTAGATTTCCAATTTCTTTACTTCAAGGAAAGAAAAAGGCAAAAGCACGGGCAGACGCAAGTATTTTTTGGCAGTAATCCTAGTGAGGTCTGGGATGGTACCCTTGACCCTAACCCTTTCCCTGATTGTATCAACTTTGCTAATCACGGCTTCCTGAATGCTGGTGCACCATTTGGCATCTTTGATGATTTTGGTGGAGACAGGGCATTGGAATATGAGTTCAATTCTTTGTTGTTCTATGATACCTCATCAATTCAATAATCATATGACCATGTTTTTGACTCTCAAATGGATGTTTTGTAGAGTTTGGCTGCACTGGTGTATTTGTTTTTTTATTGCCTGGGAATGGCATTTGTCCCAGAGCTGAAAAGCCCTTTTTTGTAGTCCTGAGTTTTTGGATTTTGGCTGAAAACTAGTCTTTAGAGGGTGTTGCCTTTGTGGGGTGTGTTTTTTATGGAGCTAATTGGTTGACTGCTATGGTGAGTGTGGTCTGGTAGGCTTTGGCCAGGTCATTTGCATAATTAAGATTAGGTAGGTTTTGAAGGGTAGGTGAGAAATATGGTTCCAGAGCAGCTGCAGATAACTTACCTATATTTAGTCCAGCTTCAAGCCGCTTGGTTTCTGATGCGCTTGGAGGTGGAGGGCACAGAACAATTTATAAAGAAATTGTCCGAACAAGGGCATGGTATCACTTTGATATTCTCAAGGTTGACCCTGTGAGTGGCCAGCCAGTCCAGGGTTCTTCCTTTGACATGACTGGCAGCCTCCACGTTCTGGCATACCACCAGTGCAGTCAGTGTGGAGTGTAAGGATATTTGGCATGTTACAGCACAGAGTACAGCATTACTGCACAGGTAGCATTTTTTTTTTGATGCAGCACCACCCCATGGGTGTGGTGCATTGCTATATGTGTTGCCAGATTAACATGGACATATAAGTAAAGACAGGCTATTCAGTCAAAAACGATTTTAACATATAAGATGCAAATCTATTTTTACAGTTAAAAGCACACGTGCATATTCAAAAATGCACACTATTTTTCACCTTAAATGCCTATGGTGCAAGAGACACATTTGAAAATTAATAACTAACCTTATTAATAACTAACCTGACTAATAAAACTGCATTTAACATAACCCACTAATAAAAATGTGTCTCCACTGCAGAATTAGGCCTACTCTGAAAGTGAACTTTTAAACGAACATTCCTTTTTTTTTCTTTTTCTCTGCTGCTCTGTCCACATAACTACAGGAAGCAAAGGGCTCGAAGGAACAGGAAATCAGTTGGTTACAAATGGTTACTGTGGAAATGAGCCATTGTGTCGTGAGGGAGGAGATGGCATGATTGATTCTGATTGGAGCAGCGTCATAGCAAGTATCATGCTAGAGGCAGTGATTAGCGTTTTGCTGGGGGAGCTTGAGGAGAGGAGGAGAACAATCGAGATTTGGCAGAGCTGGGAGAAGAACCTGTTCCCTGGCTGAAGATTTCCTGCTGCAAAAGCTGAGAATTCCAGGCAATAACCCTGGTTTGAGAACGAAAGACGCTTGTTTTCACTGGGGTTAATCTTCAAGGGAGCCAAATTCAGAAAGAGAACAGCTGGAGAAAACTCATGCTGAACAGATAAGGTAATTACAGAAGTGTGGGGGCTGAGTGTGTACGAGAATATTCAGTCAGTGTAGGAAAAGAGATTCCTGTGCTTTACTCACATGTTTAATGTTGCAAATTTAGTTCTTGTCTCCGCCACTCTCTTTTCAGTGTATCACAGACAATGCTGTTACTGTGCTATTTTATTTATTTCTGTAAAAAGTGAGATTGTGTTTAAATGCAACTTTTATAATACACAAAAATATTTGAAAGCAGACGGGTGATGTGTTTTATATTTACCAATACAGTGCAGATGATGTGGGGAGATGTTTAGACAGTGCAATTGTCATTTTCAAGGTAGCTAAACATCAAATTTGGCGGCAGCCGTGTGCACAATGTAATTCAGTATGAGCAATTATAACTAACTGTGTGTGTTGTAGTTTGTCGGAGGTCTATGAGTCGGCAAAAAAGGGAGGCCCGGGACATAGTTCACTACCGTATATAAGATAGTGAAAATACCACATGATAGCTCGGTGCCGTAGATAAGACAGAGAGAAATTGCCCATGGTGGCACACTAAAAATGAAAATGTGGTGTTCTTGAAATGCAAGCCTGAGGTCTCTCTAGTGATTACACGAAAAATCTAAACAAAAATAAGGGGTTCTGGATATTGGGGCCACAAATAAAACAAGGGAATTATGCTCACCAAAATACCACCAACCACGCATACCAACCACGCATACCAAATACGCATGTCTGTGTGCTGAAATAATGCATCTCCACTGTATTATTGTTGTACATGGCCCAATCTGAATACAAGGAGTGATTGTTGCTAAGTTATTTTTCGGCGGTAAGAAAATACCGTCAGGCCCCAAATCTCCACAAAATACCCTACATATTTATGGTGCATTGCAGGCCGGGAAAGTGATCATAGAGTACCTACTGGGCGTGGCAAGCGTGTCTCACACTGCCATTTGCACATTAAAAGGAAGCCATTTTATAATAGCAGTGTTATCACAAAAACCCGATTTGAATCACAAAACCATTGCATATGCAAGTAAGGCATTTTCCCAAGTTGAAATGAAATTTAATGAATGTGACAAGGCCCTATTAACCACTGTGTGGGCGCTACAACATTTCCGCCCCATTGTTCAGGGAGAAAAGTTGATTATTGAAACAAATCATCAACCTTTGCAATTTTTAGAGAGTAAAAGAATTAGATCAGGTAATCTAGCGCAATCCAGAATCACTTCATGGACGCTGGCATTACAAGGTTTTCCCGTAGAAGTGAGATATGGACAAAATAAAAAGAACCCAATTGCTCAAGGGTTAGCTGACTTACATGACTGTGCAGCTGAACAAATACCAAATGAAATGGAAGTGGAAACTAGTTTGCAGGAATTTGAACAATCACCACACAAAGCTTTTGATGAAAAAACATGCAAGGATTTGCCAACTGTATATGTGGATGGTTGTGCTTTTCACATTGAAAATGACAGTAATAAACAATTAGTGGCAGGAATAGGAAATGTCTGGTTGAAATGTGAAGGCGTCCCCAGTATAGGGATGAGGATTGGAGATAGGAGCAGTCAGGTGGCGGAATTGGCAGCCATTTATAAAGCAATTGCTACTGCAGTTGATAAAAAGTTCAGTGAAATTGTCCTGGTGACTGATTCTGACTGGTTACCAGTCAATTGGTCGAAAACATTTGGTCGACAGGACAATTGGTCGACACCATTTGGTCGAATGCCAAATGGTCGAATTTTATTTTTTTTTACCCCTTTTTTTTTTTTTTTGGGGGGGGTCCCCCCAACCCCCTTTTTTTTCTTTTTTTTTTCTTTCCCCACACGAAAACCCACAAAAAATATATATAAATTTAAAAAAAAAATTCGACCATTTGGCATTCGACCAAATGGTGTCGACCAAATTGCAGTCGACCAAATTGCAGTCGACCAATTGACAGGACACCATTCTGACTATGCACGGAATAGCTTTGTGGAGTATTTGCCTGGTTGGAAAGCAAGAGGCATGGTTACATACAACAAAAAGCCACTTAAACATGGAAAAATGATACAAGCCATAGACAAATTGGTGTCAGAGAATAATTTAACAATATACTGGAGAACAATTCGTGGGCATTTAAAAACACCAGGAGAGGATAAGGAGGGAAATGATAAGGCAGACCACCTGGCTAAGATTGGGGCTGTGATGGGAGAATTGCTACCTATTGATTATTTAATGGGTGAAATACAAATTGATGCAGTGACACGTTCTAAAGCACCAAAGGAGGTAGATCAACCGGTGGTGCAGTGGAGTCATGACACGCCAGTCCAAGATTTGATTGAGGCACAATCTATTATAATCATTTGATAGATCCTGAACAAAATTCTTTAACAGAAAATGATTGTATGGGAAAAGAAGAGTTGAGGGTGCTATTAAAGAACAAAACACGAATTAGATTACAGGATGGACTCATGATTAGAGAGTCCATAACAGGACAAATACAGTGGGTAGTACCCCTTTCAGTCAGAGGACTAATGCTACACCATGCACATGATGCCATAACTGCAGGCCATAGAGGTTCACAAAAAACATTAGAAATACTAAAAGTTTATGCTTACTGGCCACATATGTCCCAAGATGTGGAATTATATACTAGAGGATGTCTAGTATGCGCCCAATTTAAACCTGCTTCACCAATGCATAGAGCACCATTGATGAAAAGAGGCCGAACTCTCCCATGGTCAGATTTGCAAATAGACTATGTAGGTCCTTTAAAAAGGTCGAGCAGGGGAAACCGTTATATTTTGAGTGTGGTATGTTTGATGTCGAAGTGGATTGAATGCATTCCTGCACCAGATTGTAGTGCGCAAACAGCAGCCACATTGCTGGTGAACCATGTGTTCTCAAGGTTTGGGTTGCCACAAAGAATTGAGTCAGACAGAGGAAGTCATTTCACAAGTACTCTAATGAGTAAGGTATGGCAAATACTAGGTGTGAAAAGGAAACTACAGATCGCATATCGGGCAGCGTCTTCAGGTACAGTTGAAAGAAGCAATAGGTCTGTTGTGGATATTTTAAAGAAATTTGTGGAAGAAGCAGGTTCCAGCTGGGATTTACGTTTACCATTGGTTTTGATGGCAATCAGATCAACTCCTGCCAAAGCAACAGGTGTTAGCCCCCATGAGGTCTTGACAGGTAGGAAAATGGTGTTACCACAACACCTACTATACAGAACACATGAGCAGACACTTGTGAGTGCATCCACAGTTCATGAATATATTGATGAACTGAGGAGGCATTTGCAACATGCATTTGCTTTTGTGCAGAGAAATCTGGAAAGAGCTGCTGACAGTGCAAAGTCTTATTATGACAAAAAGACATCAGTAAAGGAATACAGTGTAGGGGATCAGGTGTACAAGTTTCATTTTGGAAAAAGTAAACAGAAAAATTCTAAATTTCTAGCAGCCTGGCAGGGGCCATTTCGAATTATAGATAAGGTCTCTCCTGTAGTTTATAAAATTTTGAAAAATGAAGGTGAAACGGCAATAGAGCAGTTTGTCCATGTAAATCAAATCAAACCATGTCATCCCAGACATGAGATCAGGCAGCTTGAGCATGTAGAAACAGATAAAGTCCCTTGAACACAAAAAGAGAAAATAAATGGGTACAATCAGGAGGCAGTGACAAATAAGTTAAAAAGTTGATTGTTATAATGGCACATAAACACTGTAATATATATAAAAATATATAATATAAAATAAATAAATAAATATATATAATGGAAGCTCATGGTTGGTGTGCAGAGAGAAAATGTATTAAATATTGAATGCTGTTTTATATGTGCTTGTTTTCTTTTTAACTTGTGTTTAATTTCAGAAAAAAAAAAAACGAAATATTTTTACCAAGCATGTTTTATTTTTGGCAAAAGGGTGATGTACTTAATTTGTTTATTTTCTATTTGATTTAGAAAATTAACATTATTTGGTCGGAGGTTCCGGGATCAGAGCCCACGGGAGACGATGGAGTCCTGGAGCCCACGTGGACGGATTCCGGGAAAGCCCCAAAGAGGGGTGAAGACCAAGGCTGCAAAGCGATCAGCGATCAGCATTGAAGATGATACCGATGATATGGTTAATGATGATGATATTTGGAGGGATCTTCAAGAATTCAGAAGCACAGGTTGTCATTGAACCTGGACCAGCATCCGGTATTGCGGTGGAAGAGGCACCAGGATTCATCATGAGTGATAGAAGGATGATTTTCCAAAATATATACATACCATTGAATCCTGAGACTAAAGAGTGGCTGGAAATAAGAAAAGAGGACACTAAGCAGTCAATAAGAGATATATTAATGCAATTGGAAAAAACATTCGTGAATTCAGCAGACATTAAGAAGAGGAGAGGAAAGAGAGGTGCGGTGATGCTCGCGATATCATTGGTAATGTCTATAGTGGGAGCCATAATAGGTACCACAATATCAACAGCCAATTCTATTTCGGTAGGAACACTGAGTACTAAAGCGCAACAACTGAGTATTGACCTAGAAATAATACAAAAAACATTAGATGGAATTAGAGGGGGACTGGATGAACAAGTAAGATTCATAAATGAAACTGCAATCATTCTAAATGAACAAGCGGATGTAATGCAACGGGCGACTAAAATAATACTTAAGCATGACAGAACTTTAAATGAAATATTGAACATAATGAGTCCTGTTGATAGACTATTAACTAATTATATGCGAGAAGTTCAAACTGCAGTTTCACAATTGATTCAAGGGCATATCCCCTTGTATTTTGTTTTGCAGGATATTATTCGTCAAATGATAGAAAGATTGACCAGGAGGGGAATTGATATAATACAGGTAAAAATTGCATTCAAAATGGGTAATGCAATGCCGTTATATGTGGACTTGGAAAGTCTAGAGATCGGATTTTTGCTATGCATCCCATATGTAGACCCTGAACTTATTTATCAAACGAAGTGGGTACACAACGTGGGATTTTGGCAAGAGGACAAATTTATTAAGATTAAGACTCCAGAAGTGGAGGCATTTCAGTCATGGGAACCTGAAGTTTATTTAATACCAAACCTGGAAACATGTGTAAAATTTAAAGAACAAAATTATATGTGTCCAGGTAAACCGTTTGTCCCTGATGCCACAGATGCTATTTGTGGTTTGAAATCTGATCCAAGTATATCCGAAGGATGTGAAGTGATTATTAGCAATATGGGGAGTGAAGAAATGGCACAGGCTAAGATGGTCAGAGGTAAATGGTTGGTCAGCACCTGTTTAAAGAACATGACGGTAGTACATTTAAACCATGGAACATACGTGGTTAAACAGGTGAAATATAATGTTTTTTATTTACAGGTTACAAAGGATACAATTGTGTCAATTGGGGGGTTAACATTGTTTCATGTAACAAATGATGTTTGGGAAAGCCAAGTGGAAAATATCGATTTTTTTCAAAGGGATACTTTTCCAATAGACCCGGATGTGGAATATTTATTGAATCACAAAGAAAGACATGTTATAAAAATGAATTTGAGAAAAAACAATATTACAATTAGTAATCTGGGGATAATAGAAGTGGAAAGATTTAATTGGGGAACCTGGGGGGAACGCTCAATAGTGGGTTTGGCTGTCCTGGTGCTAATCATGGATGGATGGTTGATTGTGCTATCAGTAAAAATGAAAATGTTACTGATTTTACTAGCTACTTCAGGAAGAGAAAGATATCCCAATACACATGCATTTTAAAAGAAAAAAAAAAGAACAAGTTGTTTTTAGGAATTGGCTTGGAGCGTAGCCAAGTTCTAAAAACAAGAGGAGGGTATGTAAGGATAATTGGCGTGTTACAGCACAGAGTACAGCACTACTGCACAGATAGCAATTTTTTTTTTTGATGCAGCACCACCACATGGGTGTGGAGCATTGCTATATTTGTTGCCAGATTAACACGGACATATAAGTAAAGACAGGCTATTCAGTCAAAAACGATTTTAACATATAAGATGCAAATCTATTTTTACAGTTAAAAGCACACATGCACATTCAAAAATGCACACTATTTTTCACCTGAAATGCCTATGGTGCAAGAGACACATTTGAAAATTAATAACTAACCTTATTAATAACTAACCTGACTAATAAAACTGCATTTAACATAACCCACTAATAAAAATGTGTCTCCACTGCAGAATTAGGCCTACTCTGAAAGTGAACTTTTAAACGCACATTCATTTTTTTTTCTTTTTCTCTGCTGCTCTGTCCACATAACTACAGGAAGCAAAGGGCTCGAAGGAACAGGAAATCAGTTGGTTACAAATGGTTACTGTGGAAATGAGCCATTGTGTAGTGAGGGAGGAGATGGCATGATTGATTCTGATTGGAGCAGCGTCATAGCAAGTATCATGCTAGAGGCAGTGATTAGAGTTTTGCTGGGGGAGCTTGAGAAGAGGGGGAGAACAATCGAGATTTGGCAGAGCTGGGAGAAGGACTTGTTTCCTGGCTGAAGATTTCCTGCTGCAAAAGCTGAGAATTCCAGGCAATAACCCCGGTTTGAGAACGAAAGACGCTTGTTTTCACTGGGGTTAATGTTCAAGGGAGCCAAATTCAGAAAGAGAACAGCTGGAGAAAACTCATGCTGAACAGATAAGGTAATTACAGAAGTGTGGGGGCTGAGTGTGTACGAGAATATTCAGTCAGTGTAGGAAAAGAGATTCCTGTGCTTTACTCACATGTTTAATGTTGCAAATTGAGTTCTTGTCTCTGCCACTCTCTTTTCAGTGTATCACAGACAATGCTGTTACTGTGCTATTTTATTTATTTCTGTAAAAAGTGAGATCGTGTTTAAATGCAACTTTTATAATACACAAAAATATTTGAAAGCAGACGGGTGGTGTGTTTTATATTTACCAATACAGTGCTGATGATGTGGGGAGATGTTTAGACAGTGCAATTGTCATTTTCAAGGTAGCTAAACATCAAATTTGGCGGCAGCCGTGTGCACAATGTAATTCAGTATGAGCAATTATAACTAACTGTGTGTGTTGTAGTTTGTCGGAAGTCTATGAGTCGGCAAAAAAGGGAGGCCCGGGACATAGTTCACTACCGTATATAAGATAGTGAAAATACCACATGATAGCTCGCTGCCGTAGATAAGACAGAGAGAAATTGCCCATGGTGGCACACTAAAAATGAAAATGTGGCGTTCTTGAAATGCAAGCCTGAGGTCTCTCTAGTGATTACACGAAAAATCTAAACAAAAATAAGGGGTTCTGGATATTGGGGCCACAAATAAAACAAGGGAATTATGCTCACCAAAATACCACCAACCACGCATACCAACCACGCATACCAAATACGCATGTCTGTGTGCTGAAATAATGCATGTCCACTGTATTATTGTTGTACATGGCCCAATCTGAATACAAGGAGTGATTGTTGCTAAGTTATTTTTCGGCGGTAAGAAAATACCGTCAGGCCCCAAATCTCCACAAAATACCCTACAGGAGCTGACAAGGTTGGCCATATTATCTGTGGGGTCTGAAAGTCCCAGGTTCAGATCTCCAAGGATGATTAGTTTGGCTAGGGGATTGAGGAGGGGGAGGATTCCATTGCTGAGATGAATAAGAAAGTCAGGCATTTTATCAGGGGGATGGTATATAAGGATGATGTTTATAGTGGCATTTGGGTTTGTGGAAAGCTTTACATATAAGATGTCACAGTCTGCCACAGCAATACCTAAGATTTGATAGACTTGAAGTGATGCTCGATAGATCAAGGCTACTCCCCCACACCCTGTTGGCGGTCTGCACAAAGAATCCCGTATCCTGATGGGATGGCTAAAGTGAGTGCTGGTCCAGCAGCTGCATGGTACCAGCTCTCTGTAATGCCACAGAGATCTATGTCAAATTCGTATATGTAATCTGACAGTTCTGTGGCATACTTTATGAGTGAACAGCTGTTAAGCATTATACATGCAAGGGAGTTTAGTTTTTGTATCCAATGACACTGGTCTGTCCTAGATTTATTATTTGCGGCTCTGGCCTCAGGTTTGGGGAGAGGTGCTGAGTTCGTGGATGGCGTGAAAGGATGTGCAATATTAGTTGAAGGATTCTTGCCACTAAACAGTGGGGTAGGTTCTAGGTCCATCTCATCTGTACCATCAGTAGTCGCTAAATTGTCCTGGTTTAGGGGCCGACTATAGAAGCAGCAGGAGGCCCCATCAGATTTTCAAGGGCGCTGGATAAGCCTTACGTCAAGGGTTTCATTGGTGTTGATTGTGCAGTTAGTCTGGGGAGTTGGCAGCAGTGCCATATCTAAGTATTTCTGGAGTATACTGGATCTTCTGGCGACTGATTGGGTGCAAGAAACACCTAGGTCAGGCATAATGGTGCAACAGAAAAATGGTAAAAGTGCCAAGGCATGGGAAGCTTAGGGAGAGTAGGCGGCCCTCCTTCCCCCTTTCTCAACCCAGACGCGAACTGGCCTTATCCGGCCTTGCAGACTGCACCAGAGCTGACACCACTGATGAGACACTGACAGGAAAATAAACCCTAATAGGTGCTGGGAAAGGTAGTTGAAGGGAACTAGATGTGCAAGCCTGACAAGAAAACCTCGGTGGATGAGAGATCGATAAATGCTGGTGCAAAGCAGATCTCAGGGCACTGCAGAAATAGATGTTAGCATGTGGCAGTGAAAGGAAAGGAAAGGAATGGCAAAGAAGTTGTAAATCACGCCATGGTTTGCTGCTTCTGTCGTGTGAAACAGATGTAATATCCTGAGGATCAACAATGCGAATATTGTAACAATTACTTCCTAATATCTGAAGCCACTAAGCAGTGCTAAGTACTGCAGAGATAGAAATAAAGGCTCTTCTGAGATGAGAGTCTACCACAATCAAATTGCATGCACATAAACATTCCACATGTACCAACAAACACTTGAAGGTGGTGTTGTCGGCTGTCTCTCTGATATACAAGCGTTAACTGGCTTTGCAGAACACGCCGCCGCTGACGCGCCGCTGGCGCGCCGCTGGCGGAAAATAAACCCTAACGGGTGCTGGGATAGGTAGTTCAAGGGAACTAAACGTGCAAGCCTGGCAAGCGAACCTCAGTGGAGGGGAGATCGATAAATGCTGGGGAAAAGCAGATCTTAGGGCACTGCAGAAATAGATATTAGCATGTGGCAGTAAAAGGAACGGCAAAGCGGTTTTTAATCACACAATGGTGTGTTGCTTCTGCCGTGTGAAACAGATGGAATATCATGCGGATCAACAATGCAAATACAGTAACAATTGCTTGCTACGATCTGAAGTCAGCAAGTAGTGCTAAATAGTGCAGAAATAGAAGTAAAGGCACTTCTGAAATGAGAATCTACCTCATTCAAATTACCTGCACATAAACATTCCACACGTACCAACATACATTCTGGAACATAACCTTTTTTTCCACTAAATCAAACTATGATTTTTGTTTGTGAATCCGGTATCAACCACAGTTGAACAATTGCCATTTAAAGAATTTAAATCATCAAGTACATTTATACCACAAATCACACATAAGTATATGCGCACGCTTGAACACCATTCTGAAGGAAGTTTCACGACTCCATTTTTCAAAAAATTCATACAAACCAAACATAAGCTGCCAGGAAAATCAAAATAAATTTCAAACAACTGGGAAAGGATACTCAGATTTTTATTAAACCCACAATAAAAGGGGTGCTATTGTTAATCAAGGCTTTCAACAAAGAAAACTTCATAAGTCATACTCCAAAGCCTGTGGAATGCTACTACTAGCTGTGAGATGAGGAACCCGGAAATACTCGTACCGCCCAAAGGAAGGCAGAGAGAAATTCAGCAAGGAGCAGCATAGTGGTGGCCCGCCGAAGCGACAACCAGACACGTTGCCTCCAGACTGGGAGGAACCACCCAGAAGAGCACCGCTGATTGGACCGAAATCAGTTTGACATCGTGCAACCACATCAGGCCGAGACACCAAAGCCCCAGAGGAGGGGCTGCCCCGACGCTGAAGGAAAGGTGCACAAATCCGTACCCAGCGTTGTTGGAGGGTGGTGAGGCCGCCACAGAGGACTGGTTGGGCTAAAGAGTCCAGTATCCCACGAGGGGTGAAGCAATCAGCATAAGAGGGGGTGTGTGAGCCATAAAGCCACCAGATTCCGAAAATCCAAATACACCACCCGGGGCCAAAGGATTTCATATGAGATGGTCTGTGAGAGCCATAAGCCTAGGGGTGGCTGAGTATACAAATATCCCATCTGAGGTTGAAACACTTGATATAAGTGGGGCTGTGAGAGCCATATGCCTGCATGGGGCTGAGAATACAATACCCCACCCGGTGGTGAAGCACTTGACACATGAAGGGCCATGAGAACCACAAACCCACTAGGGGCTGAGAATTCCAATACCCCAGGAAGGGGTAAAAAACTGACACAGGAAGGTTGTGAGAGATACAACTCCACAAGGGTCTGGGATGCCATATAACTCACATGGGGGTGCAGAGAGGGATATAAGGAAGGCTGGGAAAGCCACAGGCCCAGGCCAGGCTTGGTATCTGAACACCCTATGAAGGGTTGCAGAACTCACAGACAGAACTGAAAAATATTACTCTCTTTTGTTTTGAACTTTAAAAACTGATACCGAGCCAGAAGAGACATTAGGGGACTCCAGATGGGGGATCAGAAAACCAACCATCTCTAATACACTTCACGGGGGAAACCAACACTGTTATCCTTGAAATTCATGTTATGTTTCCTTGTATATTGAAAGGATAGATGTTAGGCTTCATAGCTTTGGACCAAGGACAGTTTTCTTTGCATGACGTTCTGACGAGCACCCATTTGTTGTTTTTTTTAGCATGGGACACCCCAAAGACATAGGCTTTAGAGGAGGCCTTATTTAATTTTGAATAAAGAAACAGTCTAACAACATGCCACTTGGTCCGCATCCTACCTCTGACCTACCACAACAGTTCCAAGATAGGTGGAGCTCTAGCTAGTATGTCTTTACACCAACATAGATCATAACAAAGGTCACGCATCAGTTTACAGTAAATTAACAGGAACATTATTGCAGTAAGTACATTGAGTTTTTTGTAATACAGCTGTTTTTTTAAATACAAAAACATGTTTTTGATATGAAAAACAAAAATACAAACAAATTGAAGGAACATCAAAGGGTTCTAAATATGCCCACAATCTGGTAAGCAAACAAATAAGTTCCAATCAGTATATTTGAATTTGCAGTCAATGAACTTAAATGTATGTGGACAAACTACAAGAAAAGTCAAAGGTTGCATACTTCAGACATAAGGAGTAATATAAAATCCCCAGTGCCAGGGCATTTTTTGCTCAGCAACAATTATATTTCTTAATTACGATTTTGCTAAAACAAAAGGTGTGTTACTGTATTCATGTTGAATGTAAGCCTTTTTCCAGAAGGGAGGAAAGAGATGCAAGATTATTCATGCCTCCTCTAGTTCAAACTTCAATTTTTGAGACAGCTAATATATTCATTATGTATGTATAAGGCAAAGGAAAATAATCTGTGTATTAAACCAATACAATCATTCTCAGAGGCACAAAAAAGGTTTATCAACAAATAGACAACTTGTCGGTGAATATAAATGAATGAATCATTGTCAAAGGATTTGAGAAAGCAGTTGGGCAATTCACATTTCTTTTTTTTAATTGAGGTTCTTGCACATATTACATCATATTTAATGTTTCAAATTGCATGACACATTTTTAATTGCGCACTCCCTTCACCCCCCTGCTCCAATCCTAACTCCCCAACCCAACCTCAACTAAGCAAATAAACCCACGGCTTCAGTCTTCAGAAGTCCACCAGAGTTCCACCCCCACTCTAAGTCCCAAAAGATCTTGCATCTTATGTTATTCAACTCCCTCTACAGGATCCTCGATCTTGTCAAACCTTGTCAGGAGTTCAGGGGGTTTTGTCATCCGGTGACCTGGACAATGCTTGCACTAAGGCATTCCAAGTTGCCACATTTTCCAAGCTTTCCCTTCCACCCACCTGCATGGCCTCATACCACACCACAGTTTCTGCCACTGACCAGCACCATAGGTCCTCCCACCACCTTTCAATACCCGGGCCACCTCGCAACTTCCATGCAATGGCGACCCTTCTCTTCACCAAGCCCAACATTCTATTTTCTTTCTTAACTTTCTTGGGGCGTGGGAACACTCTAAGTAAACAGGCTTCTGGCTTCCACACATATCTTGTTATCCTCCATTCCTAAGCCTCAGTTCCATTTTCTGCCTCAACACCTGTAGCACTGAACACGTCCAAAACATATGCATCAGTCCTGCCCCGCACTCCCCACACCGCAGACATCCCCTATCTCTTGAGCCCGGGAACCGTTCCATAAGATGCAGTGTCATGTACGCTCTATGGAGTATGTAAAACTGGTTTTGTTTAAACTTGGCATTTCTCGAGACGTTCTTAGGATATAACAGCACCCTGGCCCATTCTGAATCCAAGAGCTCTCTGCCCTAATCTGACCTCCATTTGCTTCTCTCTCTCTAGTGCTCTCCTTCAGTGTTACCTGCAGCAACCCTTGAAATAGTCGAGATACCTTGTGTCCCCAATCTGATACATCGTACAGCAACTCTAGCATATTATCCTCTTCCAGAGGGCACAGAAATTCTGGCCATCTCATCCTTGCCCCATGTATTATCCTAGAATATGTTAGGAACTGTACTCTCTGTATACCGTACCCTTCCACTAAATCCTGGAACCATAAGCGTCCCTCCGACGAAAGAAGGTCTCCCACTGTCACTACTCCCTTACTCTCCCATTGCGACCTGAGCTGCCCTATGTCATCAGTGTTCTCCCCATATATCACTGCCAGGGGTACGTGGGGAGAGTAGGGCTCTTGCACCTTTAAAAGGGCCCTAGTTCTAGCCCAGATCCTTCTGCCCAACTGTAAAAGACGTGGGGGTCCCTTAACTTTCCACCCTTCAACCACAGCACCTCCTTCAGCCAGTAGGGATCAATTGTCGCACTCAGCAGCTTATGTTCTACCGTTTCTATATCCGCCACCCACCTATACTCCCGTTCTAGCTTCAACACAACCACCCCATGCCCTGAGCAAGCTCCCAGACCAACGATACCTAGCGATAAAACTAACCAACTCAAACCAATTGCCATGGAACTCCAGAAGCCATCAAATATGACCACTTTATCTGGAGCCTTGATTAATGCCAGATCCATAGTGGCTCATGCTACAGAAATAGCAGACATCCTATTTTCCGATGATCTCGACTTCCTTGCTGTCACAGAATCTTTGCTGCATGAGGCAGCAGGCCCAGCCCTTATGCTAGCAATACCTGACAACTATTAACTAATTAGAATGGACAGACCTAACGCCAGAGGGGGCACCTTAGCCATTATGGCGAAAGCCAATCTCGCCATAAAACTCCTCACTCCACCCCCACTTAAATCTTGAGAACTACTCATGGCCAAATTGCCTATCTCTAACTGTTGCAGTTTAGCAATTTATGTGATATACAGACCTCCAGGGGCCATCAGCACCTTTGGAGAGGACCTATCCAGTCTCCTAGCTAACAATACCAAAGACTCTTCACAAATTCTAATACTAGGTGACTTCAACCTAGGTTTCAATGATCCAGAGGAGAAACAGGCCACATCTATAGCAGCCATTCTTGCTGAACATGGACTAACCCAAAAAGTCCTCACCCCAACCCATGACAAAGGAAGGACCCTAGACTGGGTAGCTGACCTAAACTGCTCAACTACCATCACTAAAATAACCCCTCAACTATGGACTGACCACCACTTAATTGACTTCTCCATAACTATAGATAAACAAGCATCCAAAGGCATAGTTATGGCACCTCCACTCCCCACTAGATCTAAAAAAAACATTACACCTGACAAACACTTACCCCGCCTCCTTCCTTCCATTAACGCTCTCTCAAGTAACTCGGATCCTTATTCCCTTGTGGATCTCCACAACAATACTATGACCAAGGCCCTTGATACTATTGCACCCCTCAAACTACATAAGAGCAAACAGCAGGCACACCTCAATGCCTGGTATACCCCTCACCTTAAAGCACTAAGACTTAAAGACTCCAAAAAAGAAAATTAGAAACCTTGTGGCGACACTCTCTCTGGGATGAAAACAAGTCGCAGTTAAACTACTTTGCCAATAACTACAAAAAGGAAATAATAATTGCTCACCAAAAAAGATCAATGGTGCACCAGCATCCAGAACCCCCTAGCCAACAGAATAAAAAAAACTAAAAATTAAAATTGCCAAAAAAAAGCCTCCCTGCCCCCCACCGAACCGCAACTCATCAGCCCCAATAAAGACACGCCCATTCAAGTACCATTCAAATTTACCAAAATATCCATGCTGGAAACTGAGAAAGTTATCGCATCTCTGAAGCCATCTAACTGCAAGGGTGACAATTGCCCTGTCCAACTAATCAAAGATGCTGCGAGAGATTTAGCGCACTTAATCTCAAAGATAATTAATGCCTCTTTCTCAACAAATGCTATCCCAAGCAACTTGGATCATGGGTATTACCTCTCCTCTAGAAACAAACCCTAGACCCATCCATCCCTACCAACTATAGGGACATCACCACGGTCCCCTTCCTTCTTAAGATAATAGACAGAGTAGCCTACTTAAAAATTCAGAAATATCTTGAAGCTAACCAGCTCTTGGATTCAGACCTCAACACGGCACGGAAACAGCCTTAATTGATCTTAAGACACAAATTGACGAGCTCAACGACAAAGGAAACACCACCATGCTGCTCCTCCTTGACCTGTTGGCAGCCTTCGATCTGGTGGACCATGCAGTTTTGTGCAAACACCTAGCGTCGGCAGCCCACTTCTCAAGTGAAGCTATAGCCTGGGTCCAGTCATTTTTAGATAACAGAACAATGAGATTTTTCTCCACATCGGCATCGGCGGATCCGATCCAGACAACATGCGGTGTACCACTAGGTTCTTGCGTCTCGCCAACTATGTATAAAATATTTACCAAGCCCTTATTTGACAAATTGGACAGGCTGAGTGTCAATTACACAAATTATGCAGACAACACCCAGATCCTCATTCCCCTTTTGGGCAACTTTGTCTCTGATACGGCCTTGGTAAATGAGATATATCTCCTCATTAAGGCATGGATGGCAACTCATGGCCTCTGCCTGAATGATGACAAAACTGAGATCTTAATTCTTGAATTTGCCGCCAACCTAAAAAAACTTAACTCTAACTACTCTGCTTTCAATATTGATGGTAATATAATCACAGTAGGTAAAGAAGTGAAAATGCTAGGATTTGACCTCGACTCCACCGTAACCTTGAAGAAACAGGTAAACTCTGTGGCATCATCCACCACCTACACCTGCAAGCTTATTAGGGCAAGTAGACCATTTCTAACACAAGTCAGCTGCATCATCCTAGCCAATGCCTTAATACTGTCAAAATTGGATTATTGTAAAGCCCTATACATGGGAGCCAACAAATATATCACAGACAAAATCCAAATGCTGCAGAATAATGCCCTCAGAACTGCCCTGAACATACCTAATAGAGAACAAGTATCCAATATGAGAGGAGAACACCACTAGCTATAAATAAGCAACAGAATCCTATTCAAAACAGTATTGCTAACATTTAAGTGCCTCAATAACGCAGCCCCCCGCTACCTGACGGAGAGAATAGTCAGAAGAACTTCGACTCGTCCCAACAGAGCGGCCAACTCCTACTGCCTTCAGATACCTAGATTTAGGCTAAAAAAAACAGGCAGAAACAGTTTCCCGGTAAAACCTGCCCAGTCCTGGAATGAACTCCCACTTGTTCTTAGAATTGACCAGTGCTATTACAGCTTTAGGCGTAACACCGTCAACTGGCTATGTTCCAATGATGTATGATCCTTATGACCAACCAATATGTACCCATGTACCAGCCTCCAGAACTTTCTCTTGCATTTGATTGTACCTCTTGCATTTTTACTTGCATTTGCCTGCACCTTTGTAGCCGGCCTCTGCCTTACTGTATCCCTTCTATAAAGTACCCCACTGTATTCTCTTTAATGTGTAACCAAGTTTTAAGTATCCTCTGTACCTTGTTGCTCCCAGTTACCAAAGGGTTCGGTGCGCCCTAAAAATTAATAAACAAACAAACAAAAAAACCTTGCAACGTGTTGCAGCTGTCCCGCTAAATAATATAGCTCGAATTGTAGAGGTGCAGCCCTCCATTCACACAACCGCTGGGATAGGATATCTAGGGTTACTCTGTGCCTTCCCATTCCCCACACAAAGCTGCTTATCACCGAGTTTAGGTCTTTGAAGAAGGACCTTGGTATAAGGTATGGGACATTTACAAAGTGTTACAGCATTTGGGGAAGGGCGACAATTTTCAACAATGCAATCCTGCCCGTTGTCGAGAGTGGTAGTTTTTCCCAAAACTTGATCGAGTTCTCTACCCCAGTCTTTGCCCTCAGCGTATTTTGTTGATGAGTCTCTAGTATATCATGTTGGACATCGACTCCCAGGTATCTAAATGTTTTGACCTTCCACTGCAATCCCAGACACGGGAGTCGCAACTCCTTCACCCCAACCCACCCTGCCATTGGGGATATACATGACTTCGACCTGCTAACCGTTATTCCCAACAATGCTGCAAAATTATCCAGTACCTCTAAGTAGGACACCAAGTTATCCTCCGGGCTCCATAACTACAGTAGAATGTAATCTGCGTATAGTGAGACCACATGATATGTGCCATCCACTAGGAGCCCCATAGCCCTAAACGCTTTCCTCAAAAACACTGCCAGAGGCTCTAGGGCTAAGATGTATAGCATAGGGAAAAGGGGCATCCCTGTTTCGAACGCTTCTGTATAGAAAACATCCCTGACACGTGTTTATCGGTCCATACTCTCGCCACCGGCCTAGGATACAGTATCTGAACCCATCTCATGAAGCTTCTACCTATTCCAGAACTCCTTAGGGAGGCTAACAGCCACTCCCACCTAACAGAGTTGAGCGATTTGACGGCATCCAGTGACACCACTGCACATCACTCTGACCGCCCTCTCGTCCCATCTATTACTGTATGTAATTTTCTTAGGTTCTCCGATGTTTCCCTCCCTGGTACATACCCATCTGGTCCGGTGAACTAATGTTCCAATCGCCTTTTAAGTCTTTCTGCAAGTACCAATGTAAGGATCTTGCTATTTTGATTTATTAGGGATATCGGGCGGTATGATTCACAATACTTTCCTATTTTCCCAGCCTTCAGCATCGGTATATTGATGGATTCCTCCATGCTATGAGGCAGTTTTCCTGCTTCATACGCAAGCTCAAGGGTCTTCAGTAGTCTAGGGGCAACCTCTTCCATGAAATCCTTATAAAATGGGGCTGTAAGCCGTCTGTGCCCAGCGTCTTACCTGTGGCCAGCATGGCCATCACTGCCTGCAGCTCGTCTATTGCAAGCTGTGCATCTAGTGCTTCAGTCTGTTCCACCCTCAGGGGGCAGGCCTATTTTGCACAGAGTCTCCCCAATCTACGTTGCTTTAGTGTCCCCCCACTTCTCGATACAGGTCCTGATAAAACCTCTGAAATACCCCATTGATTTCTTTTTGTGATCATCACAATTCCCCACACTGGTCTACTATTTCAGTAATCCCCTCTCGTGTATTTGCACCTCGACCCAACCACGCCAGCAATCTTCCCGGCTTGTCCCCCTGCCCCTGTAATTTCTCTGAATATTTCGTGAAGCTGTACCTTCCCAATCTTTTCCAATAACTGAGACATTCCTGCTTGAATCCAATGAGCACCTCTTCTGCTCTTCCTCCTTTCAAGCCAGTGCTCTCCACTCACTGAATTTCTGCCTCTGAGGCCACTATATTCCTTTCAAGCTCCCTTCTAACCCCTCCAGCCTTCGCTATGGCAGCCCCTTGTATCATTACTTTAAAGGCGTCTCACAGGGTTTTCCCTTGGTCGACACTCTCTTCGTTATTACTGAAGTACTCCTCTATCTGCTGTGCCATCCCATCCCGAAGGGCCCATCCCGCAGGGTCTCAGCTCGCAGTTTCCATGTGGGTATCGGAGCTGGTTGATTGCTAAACACCCATTCTATGGTCAAGGGCGAATGGTCGGAAAGTATCCTGCCCTCATAAGAAGCCCCCACAATCTCCACAAGGTGGTAAGCCCCTGTGAAAAAGTAATCTATCTGTGTATAGACTATATGCACCCCTGAGTAAAATGAAAATTCTTTCTTTGGTCCCATCAGCCACCTCCAGATTACCTGCAGGTTCAATTCCCTCAATAATGTCAACAGAACCTTACCCGGTGGGGACGGTAATGTGTATTTACTATCTGATCTGTCCAATGCCGAGTCTAATGTGCAATTAAAATCCCGTCCCCAAATCAATGCCATCCCTTGGAATGGGGTTAGCCTCTTTATTAGGGAGCGAAGGAAATTGGATGCATCCTGATTTGGGGCATAGGTGTTAATAAGGCAGACCTCTTTTTTGTCTAGAAACCCATGTACTAGCACCATTCTGCCCTCATCATGTAAACTCCCATCTGCCTGAAGGGCACTGTCAGGGGAAAAGGACTCCTCTTGCAAAATTAGAGAATGCTGACCCATCTCCCCTTCTCCCCACTTTCGCAGGACCTGGATTTGCTTCTCAACCGTGAGGTGTGTCTCTTGCAATAGTGCTATTTGGTTCCCTTTTTTGTAGCAGGTATGTCGCCACCCTGACTTGTTTTACATAATTATTGAGGCCCCTGACATTCCAGGAGGAAATCTTCATTATTTCCGCCATCTGGGCCTAACTCGTGACCTCCCTTCCTCCCCAACCCCTCTGTTGCACCTTGGTGCTTTTCCCTCCCGCTGCCCTGCCTTCCTGATAAACTCCTGGTGTTTACTCTTCTGTTGAAGCAAGCCGTGTTGTAACCTAAACAAACCCTCCGAAATCTGAACTAGAACAAAACGCCCACTATTTTGGTATAGGCTGTACTACACACACGTTTTAGTGTGAATGAGCAGCCAGGCTTATCTCAAGAGGGGTAAGGGTGAGCTGTAGGGCTGTAGCAATGACATTAGCAAATACAAGTAACCAAGTAATACTTACACTCAAGGTTTCAGTTATAAATAGTTATTTTTTTCATTTAATATCAGTTTTTAAAGAAGCATTCTTTAAAAAGGGCAATTTATGTAACACTCAAATATACTTTAAAATACTTTTCCAGAATCAACACAAAGCTACTACATACTCTTTAGAGATGCTTTTTACGCACTTATTACACCCTGAGGTGACTTCACTAACTAGGACAGTAGTGGCATTTATATATCACTAGAACACTTTGTATATTCTGAGGTTTGTAGAAAGGAAAAGTTAAGGGGAGGAAAAAGGTTAAATAGGTTCTCAGAGCATGTGAGCACTTAAATCCTCCAATGAAGTCTAGACATAAATCATTCCCAGCAATAATAGTTCAAAACCAAGTTATCACCTCTGAGGGACAGTAAATATCAAAGTCAAGTGGACTAGAAGAGTCTGCAGGGAGCCAGGTCAAAGCAAAAACAAAGAGGTGATGGCTGGAAGGTTTAGACTGAATCTTAACCACTGGCGCTGCTCTGGGCAACCTTCCAGACCATCGTTCTTCGCCTGCCAAACCATTACAGAAGAGGAAAAACCATATGCAAATCAGGCTTGGTCCCACCCCAAAGGGGGCAGTCCAGCCCGAACTGCTAGGTCACAACCCTTCTGCACAAGACCACAAGCATCCCCAAACATGTTTCGGCCTTGTTGGGCCTCATCAGTGAGGAGTAGCTTGGGTCTCTAGGCCCAGCAGGCACGGGACCCACGTCTGGGCATACACGTCCCGCTCGGGGTGACAAAGCAAAAACAAAGAGGGGATGGCTCGAAGGTTTAGACTGAATCTTAACCACTGGCGTTGCTCTGGGCAACCTTCCAGACCATCGTTCTTCACCTGCCAAGCCATTACAGAAGGGGAAAAACCATATGAAAATCAGGCTTGGTACCACCCCAAAAGGGGCAGTCCAGCCCGAACTGCTAGGTCACATCCCTTCTGCACGAGACCACAAGCATCCCCAAACATGTTTCGGCCTTGTTGGGCCTCATCAGTGAGGAGTAGCTTGGGTCTCTAGGCCCAGCAGGCACGGGACCCACGTCTGGGCATACCCGTCCCACTTGGGGTGACAAAGCAAAAACAAAGAGGTGATGGCTGGAAGGTTTAGACTGAATCTTAACCACTGGTGTTGCTCTGGGCAACCTTCCAGACCATCGTTCTTCGCCTGCCAAGCCATTACAGAAGGGGAAAAACCATATGCAAATCAGGCTTGGTCCCACCCCAAAAGGGGCAGTCCAGCCCGAACTGCTAGGTCACATCCCTTCTGAACGAGACCACAAGCATCCCCAAACATGTTTCAGCCTTGTTGGGCCTCATCAGTGAGGAGTAGCTTGGGTCTCTAGGCCCAGCAGGCACGGGACCCACGTCTGGGCATACCCGTCCCCTCGGGGTGACAAAGCAAAAACAAAGAGGTGATGGCTGGAAGGTTTAGACTGAATCTTAACCACTGGCGTTGCTCTGGGCAATCTTCCAGACCATCGTTCTTTGCCTGCCAAGCCATTACAGAAGGGGAAAAACCATGTGCAAATCAGGCTTGGTCCCACCCCAAAAGGGGCAGTACAACCCGAACTGCTAGGTCACATCCCTTCTGCATGAGACCACAAGCATCCCCAAACATGTTTCAGCCTTGTTGGGCCTCATCAGTGAGGAGTAGCTTGGGTCTCTAGGCCGAGCAGGCACGGGACCCACTTCTGGACATACCCGTCCCACTCTGGGTGACAAAGCAAAAACAAAGAGGTGATGGCTGGAAGGTTTAGACTGAATCTTAACCACTGGCGTTGCTCTGGGCAACCTTCCAGACCGTCGTTCTTCACCTGCCAAGCCATTACAGAAGGGGAAAAACCATATGCAAATCAGGCTTGGTCCCACCCCAAAAGGGGCAGTCCAGCCTGAACTGCTAGGTCACAACCCTTTCTGCATGAGACCACAAGCCTCCCCAAACATGTTTCAGCCTTGTTGGGCCTCATCAGTGAGGAGTAGCTTGGGGCTCTAGGCCCAGCAGGCACGGACCCACGTCTGGGCATACGCGTCCCACTCGGGGTGACAAAACAAAAACAAAGAGGTGATGGCTGGAAGATTTAGACTGAATCTTAACCACTGGCGTTGCTCTGGGCAACCTTCCAGACCATCGTTCTTCGCCTGCCAAGCCATTACAGAAGGGGAACAACCATATGCAAATCAGGCTTGGTCCCACCCCAAAGGGGGCAGTCCAGCCCAAACTGCTAGGTCACATCTCTTCTGCACGAGACCACAAGCATCCTCAAACATGTTTCGGCCTTGTTGGGCCTCATCAGTGAGGAGTAGCTTGGGTCTCTAGGCCCAGCAAGACGGGACCCACGTCTGGGCATACCCTTCCCACTCGGGGTGACAAAGCAAAAACAAAAAGGTGATGGCTGGAAGGTTTAGACTGAATCTTAACCACTGGCGTTGCTCTGGGCAACCTTCCAGACCATCGTTTTTCGCCTGCCAAGCCATCACAGAAGGGGAAAAACCATGTGCTAATAAGGCTTGGTTACACCCCAAAAGGGGCAGTCTAGCCCGAACTGCTAGGTCACATCCCTTCTGCACGAGACCACAAGCATCCCCAAACATGTTTCGGCCTTGTTGGGCCTCATCAGTGAGGAGTAGCTTGGGTCTCTAGGCCCAGCAGGCACGGGACCCACGTCTGGGCATACCCGTCCCACTCGGGGTGACAAAGCAAAAACAAAGAGGTGATGGCTGGAAGGTTTAGACTGAATCTTAACCACTGGCGTTGCTCTGGGCAACCTTCCAGACCATCGTTCTTCGCCTGCCAAGCCATTACAGAAGGGGAAAAACCATTCTAAACCTTCCAGCCATCACCTCTTTTGTTTTGCAGGGAGCCAGGATAGCCAAAGTCAATTGGAGCAGAGTCTATAGGGCTGAGGCAAAGTTAGAGCGTTTGTTGAAGAAAAATCACTGTAGGGTCACAAGCTGTTACACCTGTGAGGGGTAGAGCTGAAATCAACTCTAGCAAAGTAGCTATTGCAAGTCTCAACTGAGAAAAGAAAGAAAGCTAAAGACACTGAGGTAGTACCCCAAGCCGGAACAATACCTTTGGTTAGAAGAAGAGTGGTCCAGCGGGCTTCTGTCTGCTTGCAGCAATGCAGATCCTGAGCTCCTGGGCCTCAGTCGTGGGGACAAGCGGGAGGGTGTCTGGAGGACTCCTGCGGCAGCAATTCCGTGATCGGTGGCAGCTACGGGTTTCTTTTCAGATCAGCAGTACTTAGCGGTTTCAGCGCTCGGTAAACGTTAACACCTCAGATCTTGGACACTGGTTGGGCTTCCTTCACTCCTTGAGTCCTGCACTCTGGTGAGGGGATTCGAGCTCTGGTCGTCCTGCTTCTGGAGGGACCTTGGGAGAGTCCTGGAGCTTCTGGCCGGATTACAGACGATGCACTCCACTGCAAATTTCTCGACCCCTGGCACTCGGTCCCTGCAGCAGCAGCAAAGAAGTACAGCCTGTAGGGGAAGATGGTCCAGTGGAGTTTGTCTCGGGGTTAATTGGTCCCACTAACCCAAGGGAAGAAGTCATCCCTTCGGAGCTTCTCTTGTCAATCAGAAAAAGGAGTTTCAGTACAGCAGCAGGGCTTCACTGGAGAATTCAATGGTCCAGGAGGATGCAGCAAGCTTTGTTCATAGTTTCTTCGTCAGGTGTTCTTCCCAGTGGTCGACTCTGTCTTCAGTCGCAAAACCCTCACCTTTTAAGCAGGTTTCTCACATTCATGCACATCCTAGGCTGTCACTCAAACAGAAGGGTGGACTAGGTGGATTCAGGCATTCCTAAAGACAAAGGAAAGGGGAGATACGGACACCTCCCTCACTTCCTGCTCTTCCAGACACACTGGAGCTAGAGGCGGAATTCAGCACTGAAGCCCACCAAAGGCAAAATGTACAAAGGGCTTAAACCTGGCTTGGCGCGCAGAGTAAAACCCAAGAAAGACCTCACACACAGAAAATGGTAAAAAAGGAAGACTGGGGCCATTTGTACAAAAATGGTCACCCATTTGTGGTATACTGCAGCTGAGGATTTAGCCTGCGGTAGAAAAGCACAATGGTAGGACAATTAAACTACTGTCACCAGCCATTTAATGTAGTGAGGGTAATATAACATTTTTTACATGGGTAGGTAGGATAAGGGGCTACTAAGTAACCCTCCAACCCTCCACATGAAATGGTGTGTGCTGGACCTAAAAAGAGAAAAGGTGTAAAGTCAATTTCACTTTACTATTCTTGCGAACAGTAGTTCACTCAAGAAAAGGTATTTAAACCTTATGAGAAATGTAATGGATTTCTCTGTGACACTGCACTGAAGGTGCTGTGTGTCAACATACAAAAAGTAGATGCCTATGGAGTTTGTCAGACTCCAAAAACAAAGGAAACACATAATCCAAATCAGGTCAAAACAAATGAGAGAGTGAGAAAAAGGGCTCACTCGCTCCATGGTAAAAAGTAAAAAGTCCTAAAGTCCAGCAAAAGAGCCAGGGGTCTCTAAGGTTGAAGGGAATTATCACAGAAATGAGAATTCTTTCTAACAGAGGCCACATGTGTGAATCAGGTCCTCGCAACCACTGGTCACCACCCACCAGGGCCGCAGAGAGGACACCCCCCCACCAAACGTATAGCTTGATCCAGTCCCTAAACTGTAGCGTTCTCAAGTGTCTGTGCATATCAAGGCTTGCTTATGATGCTACCTCTCTTCATCTGGCAGCAGTTCAAGTGTCATTGTTCGCCTCTGCCATCTGCTTGTTTGTTTGTTTATCCGATTAGGTTCCATCCATGCATTAACTTCTTCCGGAGCGTCAAAGAACATGGTCTTTCCGTTCTGTATTACTTTCAGCTTTGCCAGGTACGAAAGCATATACTTTATGCCCTGCTGTCACAGTCTCTTTTCTGTCGGGATAAATTGTCCTCTCTGCCTCTGGACTAGCAGAGTATAGTCCGCGTAAATTGCTATTGTTGCTGACCCTCGACGGATCGTACTGCCCTCTCTGGAGGATCTTGGTGATGATAGGTCGAGGTGTGGCCCGTAGGGGGCAGGGTTCTTCGCCAAGGGCCTGTGGGCTCTTTCCACTGTAAACCCCTGCGATAGTGGCCCCGGCCCTGTCTCCTGGAGCAGCATGTTCTCGACATATGTGCTGGGATCTCTTCCTTTCTCTCCTTCCGGTCGCCCTAGAATTCGGATGTTGCTTCTCCTTGCTCTGCCGTCTGCATCCTCAGCTCGGTCTTGTAGCATCCGTACCTGTGTCGTGAAGTTGAACCCTCTCTTGTAGTTCCTTTGTGGTGGTGGCCACCTCCTCCACTCCTGCTTCAGTCTCACCCATCCATCTTTGTTTGCCTTGAGTTTGCTGGGGTTGTCTTCTTCCCCCCTTCAGGCATGTGTCCTTTATATGGGTTCTTGACCCTTACTTGTTGCACATCACTCAGGGCCCCACACCTCAGCGCATGAGGTGTTCACACGGTTGGGTCCTTGTGGCAGCTATGCAACCAGCACATCTCCTCCCGTACCAAGGCGCTTTTTCCTGTATCTTCACTGACACCCTCGGCCTTGTCTGCATTGCGGCTCTGTGCCCTCAGGCTCCACCTTCCCTAACTTGGCTGTGCTTTGTGCGCCTCCAGGCCATCTGCTAGCCTGCACCTTCTTAGTGGATCTCTCCTCCTTCTGCCCACACCTCCAGATTTAGCCTCAGGGGGGTGCTAGTGGGGGTCTTCTCTGTAGGGAGCAGCCTGGGATTAAGGGTCTCACATTTGGTCCAACACTTGGATAGGGGGTGGGGGGGCTTCTACTTTCAAGTTCCTCTGGGCACAGTGGAGGCTTCTCACTGTTGACTCCCCCTGCACATATCCTGGCGTCTCTTCCTACTCCTTCAATATCGTGTATTCTGCTTGTCTTACTGTGCCCTCTATTGTGCTCCTAGCACTCTCCCCAGGCATTTCTTCTGTCTCTTAGCCCTTAGCATCCTTACCGTGTGATCCCTGCTCGCCCGCAAGGCTCTGTACTTCGGCAGGTATCCAATGCCTCTAATCTCCTTTGCTATGGTCTTGCGCCTCTGTGTGCCCTCGGGCTGCCATGTCACTACTGCAGCTTGCAGGATATGCTAGTCAGTCCCTCAATGTGCCGCCATGCTTCTGTCCACTCTTGTCCGTGCACCCGCTCCTTGCTTGTGAGGCTGTAAACACCTCGGTGCACCCAGGGAGTCCAGAGTGCTGTCACGTCACTCCTCTTGCCGAGCCCCTACTGCACCGCCCTCCGCTCCTTCTAGCTTCAGTCTGTCTGCGTTCGTGACCGCTATGCAGGCAACGGGCTCCTAGCACCCACACACCTCCTGGGCTGCTTTCGTCCACTGGGCTGACGTTCTTTTTCTCTACAGTAGGCCGTAGCACAATCTTCGCGCTCACCAGGCTGCGTCAGCCATTTTGGAGGTAGCAGGCTCGAGCGCTTCGGTCTGGTCTCTTCGGTTTGTCGGCCCGTCACATGTTTTTTAGAGGCTGCTCACCCACTCGCTGCACCACAACGCCGCCAGCTTATTGGTGAAGCGCTTTTCAATGCACAGAAAGCGTATCAATAAAGTATCAATTTAGGGAGCTCAGAAGGGACACATCTCCTTCCCATCTTTGCAAGCCAAGCCACCGTAATCAAATTCAAAATGTACTTAATGATATATTACACAGACCGTGCTATGGACAATAGAGAAATTGTTTCTTTTTTAAAGCCACAAGCACCATAAGCTTCAAGAAGTATTCTTCTAAATTATACAATAGCAGCTCACCATTGGGAACACTTTGATAATTAATTATCATAATTAATGAGAAAAGGAATCGGTTGGGAAGATGTAAAATCATAATTGTCCTGAGTGGGTATAGGTCACAATTCAAAATCATGTTTGCATTACATGCATTGAACATGACATAGAAGACAATTGTGGTTTGGTATTTACTAACCTAAAATTGTCCATATCACCAGTTCCTTCATGCATAGTAAATAAGACATTTTATTTATTGGATACTTATAATCCGCGTAAATAGTAAAATGGTGTTTCAAGGCACATCAAGACAAGGAGGGGGAGAAAAAACAAGACAAAAGCAATACTACTAGGCCTTGAGACATTCGGACCGTGCAAGTGCATTGAGGTATTGAGGGGGGAAGCAGAAGAGGGGAAGCGAAGGTACGAGAGGTAAAGGGGAGGGAAAAGAATACAAACACGTTCCTACTAAGCCAAAGGCAATTTCGATCGTGCACGTGTATTAACAGAAACAGAAGGGGAGACAGGGAAGAGGGGAGCAAAGTCAGGGGTGAAGGAGGAATGCAAGGGGGAAGGGAAGAGGAGTGAAGCGAAGAGGAGGGTGCAATTAAGTGCAGGTGAACAGGTATAAATCACAGCACAAGGCTGGACATGGGACAACATTGTAGTGGGTGCACGACTTGGGAAAGAAACACCTATCGTACATCAAGTCAGCAAGTACAGGTAGGTGAAATGCAACTCTGGAAAGCCTCACTACATAGTGCAGGGGGCTACATCAAGCAAGCAGCTACAGGTAGGTAAAATGCAATTTTGGAAAGCCTCACTACATAGTGCAGGGTGGTACATCAAGCGAGCAGCTACAGGTAGGTAACATGCACATTGGTAAGCCTAACTATATAGTGCAGGGGGCTACATCATGTCAGCTGGTACAGGTAGGTAAAATGCGACTTTGGGAAGCCACACTACATATTGTAGGGGACTATATCAAGTGAGCAGGTTGTGGTAGGTGAATGCAACTCTGGAAAGCCTCTCTACATAGTGCACGAGGCTAAATCAAGTTAGGATGCACAGGTAGGTAAAATGCACATTGGAAAGCCTGACTATATGGTGCAGGGGGCTACATCATGTCAGCAGGTACAGGTAGGTAAAATGCACATTGGAAAGCCTCACTACAAAGTGCAGGGGGCTACATCAAGTCAGCAGGTACAGGTAGGTAAAATGCAACTCTGGAAAGTCTCACTACATAGTGCAGGGAGTTACATCAAGTCAGCAGGTACAGGTAGGTGAAATGCACATTGGAAAGCCTCACTATATAGTGCAGGGGGCTACATGAAGTCAGCAGCTACAGGTAGGTAAACTGCACTTTGGAAAGCCTCACTACATAGTGCAGGGGGCTACATCAAGTCAGCAGGTACAGGTAGGTAAAATGCAACTTTGGAAAGCCTCACTACATAGTGCAGGGTGGTACATCAAGCGAGCAGCTACAGGTAGGTAACATGCACATTGGTAAGCCTAACTATATAGTGCAGGGGGCTACATCATGTCAGCAGCTACAGGTAGGTAAAATGCAACTTTGGGAAGCCGCACTACATATTGTAGGGGACTATATCAAGTGAGGAGGTTGTGGTAGGTGAATGCAACTCTGGAAAGCCTTACTACATAGTGCATGGAGTTACATCAAGTCAGCAGGTACAGGTACGTAAAATGCACATTGGAAAGCCTCACTATATAGTGCAGGGGGCTACATGAAGTCAGCAGCTACAGGTAGGTAAAATGCACTTTGGAAAGCCTCACTACATAGTGTAGGGGGCTACATCAAGTCAGCAGGTACAGGTAGGTAAAATGCAATTTTGGAAAGCCTCACTACATAGTGCAGGGTGGTACATCAAGCGAGCAGCTACAGGTAGGTAACATGCACATTGGTAAGCCTAACTATATAGTGCAGGGGGCTACATCATGTCAGCTGGTACAGGTAGGTAAAATGCGACTTTGGGAAGCCACACTACATATTGTAGGGGACTATATCAAGTGAGCAGGTTGTGGTAGGTGAATGCAACTCTGGAAAGCCTCTCTACATAGTGCACGAGGCTAAAACAAGTTAGGCTGTACAGGTAGGTAAAATGCACATTGGAAAGCCTGACTATATGGTGCAGGGGGCTACATCATGTCAGCAGGTACAGGTAGGTAAAATGCACATTGGAAAGCCTCACTACAAAGTGCAGGGGGCTACATCAAGTCAGCAGGTACAGGTAGGTAAAATGCAACTCTGGAAAGTCTCACTACATAGTGCAGGGAGTTACATCAAGTCAGCAGGTACAGGTAGGTAAAATGCACATTGGAAAGCCTCACTATATAGTGCAGGGGGCTACATGAAGTCAGCAGCTACAGGTAGGTAAACTGCACTTTGGAAAGCCTCACTAAATAGTGCAGGGGGCTACATCAAGTCAGCAGGTACAGGTAGGTAAAATGCAACTTTGGAAAGCCTCACTACATAGTGCAGGGTGGTACATCAAGCGAGCAGCTACAGGTAGGTAACATGCACATTGGTAAGCCTAACTATATAGTGCAGGGGGCTACATCATGTCAGCAGCTACAGGTAGGTAAAATGCAACTTTGGGAAGCCGCACTACATATTGTAGGGGACTATATCAAGTGAGCAGGTTGTGGTAGGTGAATGCAACTCTGGAAAGCCTCACTACATAGTGCATGGAGTTACATCGTCAGCAGGTACAGGTATGTAAAATGCACATTGAAAAGCCTCACTATATAGTGCAGGGGGCTACATCAAGTCAGCAGGTACAGGTAGGTAAAATGCATATTGGAAAGCCTCACTATATAGTGCAGAGGATTACATCAAGTCAGCAGGTACAGGTAGGTAAAATGCAACTTTGGGAAGCCGCTCTACATTTTGCAGGGGACTATATCAAGTGAGTAGGTTTTGATAGGTAAAATGCACATTGAAAAGCCTCACTACATAGTGCAGGGGGCTACATCATGTCAGCTGGTACAGGTAGGTAAAATGCAACTTTGGGAAGCCGCACTACATATTGCAGGGGACTATATCAAGTGAGCAGGTTGTGGTAGGTGAATGCAACTCTGGAAAGCCTCACTACATAGTGCATAGAGTTACATCAAGTCAGCAGGTACAGGTACGTAAAATGCACATTGGAAAGCCTCACTATATAGTGCAGGGGGCTACATCAAGTCAGCAGGTACAGGTAGGTAAAATGCATATTGGAAAGCCTCACTATATAGTGCAGAGGATTACATCAAGTCAGCAGGTACAGGTAGGTAAAATGCAACTTTGGGAAGCCGCTCTACATTTTGCAGGGGAGTATATCAAGTGAGCAGGTTGTGATAGGTAAAATGCACATTGAAAAGCCTCACTACATAGTGCAGTGGGCTACATCATGTCAGCTGGTACAGGTAGGTAACATGCAACTTTGGGAAGCCGCACTACATATTGCAGGAGACTATATCAAGTGAGCAGGTTGTGGTAGGTGAATGTAACTCTGGAAAGCCTCACTACATAGTGTAGGGTTGTTACTTCAAGTCAGAAGGTACAGGTAGGTAAAATGCACATTGGAAAGCCTCACTATATAGTGCAGGGAGCAACATCTATTCAACAAGACACAGACATTGCAAGAAAAAAAGTAGGTTAGTAGAAGGCTTTGGAATATTTATGCAGGACTGAAGTTATTTTGATTACTGTATTGATTATACAGAATCAGGATCACAGTGTAAGTGCACGGTCAGTCTTTTTTCTAGCTCCATTTAGAACACCCATATATACTAATGTAAGTGCGAGGATTTTATCACCTTTGTCCCTGTCTGGTGTAGCTTGAATGTTAAGCAACGGACTTCCTGGCTTCAGAAAACAACACGTTGTTGATGGCTTGGGCAAGGTAATTGTTTGTTAGGGCCACCTGGGCGTGTGCTCTCAAACAGAGACTCTGGAACGTTTACAAGTGGGAGATGTTCATGAGGCTCTTGCAGTATGTGGTACTATATCTCAATCAAGAGATGAAGCTAGCCTGTGGCCAGTTAATTGTTTATTTTACTCTTTCACTTTTGTTTTCGAGCAATGACCTTACATATGTAACCATGTGGGTTCATTGGCTCCATATCCCTGTTTACAACGTACGCCCACCCACAACCCTCCACCTACACCCTAAAGGGGCTTACCGACTGTCCCTTTCACAACCATACTGCTGAAGACAATGTCAAGCTTTTGCAGGAACTCGCCTTATCATGGTCCCGTCACAATAAGTACGATTTATTAATCTATGTGGCAACAAACGGGCAAGATGACCTTTAATATATGCCTACTGTTGAACTGTCCTGTGGTTGACTGAAAATTCTGGATGTATTTCAGAATGTGCTATTATCTTTGGAAGAGCTGATCTGCTGACTGCATGTCACAGTACTGGTACAAAACATCGAATGCAAAGACTGCGAATCCCATAACATGGGATTTTTTTCATCGAAAATATAGATGGGGTGTGGCGTTAGGTTCATAATTAAGGTGGGGGGCGACGTGGGGTGACGGGTGCAGGGGTCTTCCCCCATACAATTGCAGAAAAGGGGTAAAAGAAAAAAAGCAAAGTTATATTCGCAATAATGGATTCGATTTTATCTCGTAGCTCCGATGTCACACTGCATTACCTACAGAGAAGGCGGCACGTGTGTAGGCAAGCAGAAGCAGTGCATGTAAAGCTTTGGCGCAGAGAAGTGAGCGCGATAATGTGAGCTGGACACGACAATGCAGTAATGCATGTGCGGTTCGCATCAGAAACAGGTGAGCGCTTCTTGACAATAATCTGGGTATGTGCAAAAGGGAAGTGAAACGGCAGATTCCACTGACATAACCATGACCAGTTTTGTTTCCTTTCCTTAAGAAAATGGCGCTTCCTTGTGACATTTTTGCTTCATTAAACTCTCAGGACCTCGAATCTTACGTCCATCTCACTGGGTATCTGCCACGTTATCCTGCGCAGTGGGGCTTGTTTCTATTGCCACAGAATCATCGAAATTGCAGCTTTCATTATCCGGACAGTTCGAGACTGCCGCATCTCCACTCATGTTTCTCTCTAAAAGCAGTTCTATACTACGCAAGGGTCCTCCTCCCACTCCAAAATGCATCAATGAGTCATGGGCCTGAGGGCTAAACCTAATCCATCATGGTTTACTGATAGGTTCCTATTTATTTAGTATCTACTTGCCGGTCAACATAGGTAGACACGCTTTTTAATCACATGCCTATTCAACACATTGGGCCTCATTACGACCCTGGTGGAGGACCATGGTGCAATTTGCACCATGGTCCATGGCGCAGAGCTGCCAACTCCGCCATGGGGGTTGGCGGACTTACCGCCCCATTCCGACCTTGGCGGGGCGGTTAGTCCCCAATCCCCATTTACCCTTCCCCATTCCCATTTTTGCCCCATAGGGCATAATGGGAGTGGGGAAGGCGTTAATTACGCCACCGTAGATTACGGTGGCGTAATTAACAAGAGGTCCCGTAGCGCCATGGATTTTTCCGGCCGGAAAATCCGGGCGTAAAAATCACCATGGCGCTACGGAAAGTCGTAATCTGGCGGAGAGGTACGCCATGCATTACGCTGGCGTAAACCCCTCTCCGCCAGGGTCGTAATGAGGGCCATTGTCTAGCAACATTGCATGTTGTACTGGCTTTTTGTGCTATTTCACTTCAC
Source organism: Ambystoma mexicanum (assembly GCF_040938575.1). NCBI lineage: Eukaryota > Metazoa > Chordata > Amphibia > Caudata > Ambystomatidae > Ambystoma > Ambystoma mexicanum. Next base: position 370,714,471 of record NC_090940.1, on the reverse strand, counting down.
AGCCATCCTCCCCTTTTCTCTCTTTCCCTTGCAGTCAGAAAGACTTTTATTCCCCATCTCCCCTATTTTTCCTTTGCACCGCTTGCCTTCTGGGAGACCTATTCTGCTCCCAACTGTTGAATTTCCCAAAAGCTGAGTCCTGCAGTTCATCTAGCCTTCTCTAACTTCTTGTACCAGTTGTCATCCCTATTCTTCTATCATCTTTTTCGGAAGGTGTCCTAGGTGTCCATTCATTCGGACAGTCCAGTTGAACCCATTCCCCCCTATTTTCAAGCATCATTCCTATCCCTCCTGTGTTTCTTCGAGTCCTAGTGTTTTCAAATCCGGATATTCCTTTAGGGTTCCATCAAGGAGAAGACTTGAGCAGATAAAGAGGTCAGAATCAGATATAACCCCAACACATCACAGTTATTCCCCCCTCCCCACAGAATGTATACATCTGGTGGGTAATGTTTTGCCTAGTACCCAGCAGTTTACTATGGCGTTAATCCCCTGTTCCAATGGCTGGAACAGGGGATTTGTATTTTGTATTTATTAAATGTTTGTATAGCGCTTTACGCCAAAGCGCTTTACAAGAGGACAACAAGCATTACATAACATTTGAATCAAGAACCAGAAAACAGTATAAGGAACAATTTACATTAGTGCAGTGGTTGGCCATGAGTGGCGAAGGACCACAGTGAGAGAAGCAGTAGTAGGTGTGGAAAAGGGAAGAGACAGAAATGAGAGAGGAGGTGAAAAGGTGTTAGGGGGGTGAGTGGAAGAGAAAGGATTTTAGAGAAGTGCAGAAAGCAGAGTAGGAGGAAATAGAGCAGATGGGGAGGGGTTCCAGTGGAAAAGGGATAACGGCCCAGCAGCCCAAGTTATCAACCCAAGCAAAGCAAGGATGCATAACGAGGGCTCCGTGCCATTATCCCCGTTCCAGCCATTGACACAGGGAATTAAGGTTCTTAGCACCCGAGCTTGCCAAAGCGGTAAACCAGGGTGCTAAAAAAAAGGATTGTCCTTCGTTCAATGGGACGCGCGGGGCATTCCGTTGTATGAAGGCAAGTCCTTTTCCAAGATGGACACCATAAATGCAGAAGGCGGGCCCTTGTACAGAGCCCCTCTTCCCTTTCCATGGCAGCCAGCAGGAGTGTTGGGCATAATTGACATTTATGTGCTAATTACCTTCAACCTTTGAGACCGCCCAGCTTTTTTGCTGGACTTTGAGACGTTTTAATTTTAACCCTAGAGTGAGACTTTTTTTCATTCCCTCATGTGTTTTTATCTGATTTGGATTTTGTGTTTTCACTGTTTTTGGAGTCTCACAAACTCCATATGCATCTACTTTTTGTATAGTGAAACCCAGCACCTTTAGTGCATTGTCCCAGGGAAATTGTTTACATTTCTCATAAGATTTAAATACCTTTTCTCGACGAACTACTGTTCCCAAGAATAGTAAAGTGAAATTGACTTTACTTAATTTTTCTCTTTGTGGGTCCAGAACACACCATCTTATGTGGAGTGCGGGGGAGTTACCTAGTAACCCCTTATCCTACATTCTCATGCAACATTTTTTATGTTACCCTCACTTTAAATGGCTGGTGGCAGTGGTTTAACCTTCCTACCATTGTGCTTTTCCACCTTAGGCTGAATCCTCAGCTGCAGTATAGCACCCATGGGTGACCATTTTGTTAAAATGGCCACTGTCTTCTTTTTTTGCCTTTTTCTGTTTCTGAGGTATTTCTTGGGTTGCACTCTGTCCGCTGAGCCAGGTGTGAGCCCTTTGTTCGATTTGCCTTTGGCAGGCTTCAGTCCTGAAACCCGCCTCTGGCTCCAGTGTATCTGGAAAGGCAGGATGTGAGGGAAGTTCCCGAAACTCCCCTATCCTTTGTCTCTAGGAGTGCATTAATGCAACAAGTCGACAGCCACCCTGCGGTTTGAGTGATAGCCTAGGCTGTACATGAATGGGAGAAACCTGCTTAAAAGTTGAGGGTTCTGGGACTGGAGTCAGAGTCGACCACTGGGAGAAACACCCGACGAAGAAACTGTGAACAAAGCTTGCTGCATCCTCTTGGACCTTTGAATTGCCCCGGGAAGCCCTGCTGCTGTGCTGAAACTCCTTTTTTTTCTGATTGACAAGAGAAGCTCTGGAAGGGACGACTTCTTCCCTTGGGTTAGTGGGACCAACTAAGCCCGAGACAAACTCCACTGGGCCATCCTCCCTGATTGGCTGTACTTCTTCGATGCTGCAGGCACCAAGTGCCAGGGGTCTAGAAATCTGTAGTTGGGTGCAACGTCTGCAATCCGGCCAGAAGCTTCAGGAGTCTCCTAAGGACTCTCCAGAAGCAGGACGACCAGAGCTCGAGTCCCCTCACCAGAGCGCAGGACTCAAGGAGGGAAGGAAGCCCAACCGGTATCCAAGATCCGCAGTGCTGCTGTTTACCACGTGCTGAAACCGCAAAGTGCCACTGATCCGAAAAGAGCCCAAAGCTGCCGACGACCTTAAAATTGCTGCCGCAGGAGTCCTCCAGACGTCCTCGCTTTTGTCCCCATGAGTGAGGCTCAGGAACCCAGGATCTGCAACGCTGCAACAGTACATAATCCAGCTGGACCACTCTTCTTCAAACCAGAGCTACTGTTTAGACTTGGGTTACTCATCTCAGTGTCTTTAGCTGTGTTCTTCTCAGTTGAGACTAGGAGCCTCATTACGACCGTGGAGGTAGCCATGCCGCTATTTGCAGCATGGTTACCCCCATACCGGGTACCGGGTCCGTGTTCCCTGAATGGGGAAATACTGGGCCATTCTTACCTTGGAGGGCCTGGTATTTCCCCATTCAGGGATCCCGGACCTGGTACATCCGCATTCCCATTTGAGCCCCCATAGGGCTAAATGGGAATGGGGAGGACGCAAACAACGGGCACGTTAATGAGGGGCCCGTTGTTTGTATCCTGGTCTGCTCGAGGGACCCGCTAAGGACACCTGGTTTATCAGGCGTCCTTAGCGGGTCCCGCGAGGAGAACTTGTAATGAGGCAGTAGGGGGTTAATGGGGCCAGCAGCTCTACTGGCCCCGTTAACCCCTACCGCCTAACGTGTAATGAGGCCCTTGCATTGGCTACTTTTGTTGGAGTTGATTAAAACTCTGCTTTTCACAAGTGTACCATTTTGTGACCCTACAAGTGATTTCTACAAAACTCTCTAACTTTGTGCAAGACTTTTATTATCTAAGAAGTGACCCTGGTCCATAGACTGTGCTCCAATTGACTTTGGCTGTCCTGGCTCCCTGCAGACTCTTCTAGTCCATTGACTTTGATATTTCTGTCCCTCATAGGTGGTAACTTGTTTTGAGACTGTTATTGCTGGCAAAGGCTTGTCTAGACTTCATTGGAAGATTTAAGTATACTCGCATGCCCGGAAAACCTGTTTAACCTTTTTTCTTCCTTTAACCTTTCCTTTGTGCAACCTCAGAATCTGCAAAGTAGAACTAGTGATATATAAATGCCATTACTGTCCTAGTTAGTGAAGTCACCTCAGGGTGTAGGACGTGTGTAAAAAGCATCTCTAAAGAGTATCGACTAAACTTAGGCTGATTCTGGAAAAGTATTTTAAAGTATATATTGATTGTTACATAGCTTTCCCTTTTTTAAAGAACGTTTGTTTAAAAATTGATGTTAAATAAAAATAACTATTTATAACTGAAACCTTGAGTGTAAGTGTTACTTGGCTACTTGTATTTTCAAATTTCAATGCTACAGCTCTACAGCTCACATTTACCCCTCTTGAGATAGGCCTGGCTGCTCAGTCACACTACCTACTTGTTTAGTTCAGACCTATACCAAAAGGTGGTTTACCTAATACCAAGTAGATAGTGTTGTGTAGTCTCAGACAGTTTTACTACACCAATTCTTACCTATCAGGGAGGCAATGGAAAGAAGCAGATGAGGAGTCAGCACCTGCAGCCACCAAAATAAGATAAGTAGGGGGGGAGAAAAATAAATAAGCGGACAGAGGTTGGGGGAAGATGGCAGCCGGGGAGCCAGTCGTAAGGCAGCTTGGAACGCAGGGTTGCACCAGCGGTTCAAGACCGCATTGCTAGCCATCTGATTGTCTGGCACCCCCCGGCAGGGTGCTAATTGTGTTTATGAACTAGGGCAGAACTACCTTTCTTCACAATGAGGCTTTTTGCAATGTTAAGAGGGTGTGATATACTCTGACCCGTACATGATTGCTAAGACATGTGGATCCAGCGCAACATTCTGAAGAAGTGTGTTATCCTAAGGACAAGCATACTATAGGTGAGAGTGGCTTTTGTACGCATTACTCTTTTTATCTGCTGAGTCGACCATCGATCTGACACATTTTTGTCTCTAGTTTATGTGTTACACACCGGACACAGCATTCTGAGATACTGTTTATAATTTCACAAGTCATTCATTGGGGTCCGAAGTACCAGCATATGTCTGTCCATATTGTAAATGAACACCCTCTTAGGAGGAGAGTGTGATATAATATCCTTTCAAGCAAATAGGCATTCAGGGTCTCACAGTTCTCTGCAATGTTGGTGGACCAAAGGTTGAGTAGCTTCATGAGGTCCTCTAATTGATTGTGAACCACAGTTCGGTAATGGTGAACACATCATCAACTAGGTGAACCCCTCAATCAACTGTGTCCTAGGTTTCAATCTGTTCCAACATTGTCCTATTGTTACCTTTTATGGAGAAATCTACTGATCATAGTGTACTTGGTTTTTATGTAGTGTTATTTATTTAGTATTTTTTCCATTTATAAATTATTTAATGTGTATTTCTTGTGATCAATGTACTGGCCCTACACATATCAGTTCATGTCAAACAGTATTTCAACATGTATGTTTGCATCTACAGCTAATGTTTTGGTTCACTCAAACCCTGCAACCTAATAGGATACAAGCACATGACTCCACTGAATGTCTTCAGTACACAGTACATTGAACTCCTGAGCTGTCGAAGCATGAGACGTAGAACTACTGACAAGCACATAGGCATCCAGGTGATTCACCCTCCTGTCACCCTGGTGGACTGTAGATAGGACCCACGTATGGGAACCCCTCAATCAACTGAGACCATGCAATCTCAGTTTGTGGCCCTGGCACAGCTGAGCATATTATCTTCTTTTTGCTCAGGTCATGCATACAATGACAGCAACCCATGTTTTAATGGCTTTTCAGACAGCTTTTACATTTAACACAGGCCACCATTCATTAGAATGCAAATAACAAACTCATAACTGCTGATGTGGGTAGAGCATTGTGAGTCGAGATGAACTGGCTGAGGCTGAGGATGTAGTATAGGTTACTGCAGCACCTGTTCTAAAGGCTGTGATTGGAGATATATTGTTGAGTTATATATGTTATTCATACATCATGAATCATTAAATGAATGATTGATGTATATATGTTATTCCCAGTGTTACTGTAAACATTGCGTTTTGGGGCACAGTTCCAGAGAATCGGGGATGAATAGTGACCTTGTCCCTCGCTCTTCCGTTCCTAATCCTTAATATGCCTCTTCTTTAGAAGTGCTTCCCCCAACATTGTAATGAATGTCGGGCAGTGTGAGGAGACCCCAAGAGTTCAAAGCCATTTCAGGCTTTCTGCCATGGAATATCTAGTGCTGAATAGATCCTTCGACTTAGTGCTTAACTGTGGGCTGATGAATCTAGGCATTGTGCAGTTCAAGAAAAGGGTGCAGTGCAGCAGGTGAAGTACCTCATGAAATACAATGCACAATGACTACATCTACTGTCATCTTAAAAAAGGGGTCCTTTAAATAATGCAGTATGGGAGGATGAGGGGTACACAAGGCACATACATGAAGGTTAATTGTTTCATGGAGTACAGTGTTGATTGTAGCAACCATTGACATTTTTCATACTGGGCAGACAGAAATCCCTCACGTGAAAAGGTGCGAGCAACTTGCAAGAGGTCAGAGGCAGTATTGAGTACTTTACAGGAGGTTAACATCTCCATAATAATAGAACACCCCTACCCCACAGGGTACAACGTCCTTTCATCGATAACTATTTTTTCGACAGTTTTTTTTAACAAAAATATTTCATCGTAAAATATAGGGGGAGGGCATATAAAGGCGGACAAGGAACTCAAAGTCAACACTTACAAGTCAAATGTCATGTCCATGAGTGCTAGGAGAAAAAAAACATGTCAGGTTAATTCCAATGGCCAAACTGTCACTAGGGTCAGAGAATGAAACTGTATGGGCATAAGACGCGGTGACAGTTTGATCTGGAAGTTAAACAGCACAGATGGCCCAGGATCATAGTGGCCTTCATCAATTTGCATGGCCTTTTGGGGGTAAATCAATAGAGTCAACACAATGGCCGACTTTGCCGAGTCACTAGACATCACATAAGGGAGCAGATTATGTGGCTGATCTGAACTATCAATTTGAAAAAAGTTGAGAATGTATATTCTACATCTGACCTACGAACCGTTGGGCCGCTTAACCACAGGGTACAACAGATGGTAAAATAGCATAATCCCTCTCTTTTTTAAATTCCAGCATGGGAGAATAGTCATGAAGAATTAAAATATATTTCCAGGCCCTGTAAATGTGACCTCAATCTCCAGAGTTCCTATATATGAAGCTTGATATGTTGAGTATCTGGCTTGAGGCATGGTTTACCCAACCTAATCCACTTCTACAATCCGAAACTCCCTGTGCTTAGTCTCCTAAGAGACCCAAATGCACTATGGCGTGATTGGCTGGCTGAATGTCTGGGAAGGACAGCCACCCTGCTGGGTGAGTGGCAGCTTGGCTGGAATGAAAAGGAGAAAACTGTTTAAAAGATGAGTCTCTTGGCTTGGAAGGCAGAGTCGACCACTGGAACGAAAGAATCGAAGACGAGATGGAAGAGGACGGCTGCTGCAACTCCTGGACCGTTGGTTTGCCAGGTGTAGCCCTGCTGCAGGTCCGAATCGCTAAGTCCATCTCAACAGAGAAGCCCTTCAAGGACGACTTCTCCCTTTGAGTTGGTGAAACCAATCAACTCGTAAGCCACCTGGACACCATTCTCGGAGCTGATTGTATTTTCCTAAGAGTGCTGCAGGAAACTGAATAACCAGGGAGAAGGACACCAGTTTGTGTGCTTGACTACAGCTACCGGAATTGAAGATTTGCCATCTGTCCGTTTTTTTTACCTGTCCCTGTGCAGTGCAGGAGTCCCCCAACATCCTCCCTCTTGTCCCCACGACTGAGGCTCAGGAACAGCGAGATCTGCAGGAACTGGCAGGAACAGAAGTCTTCAGCTGCATCTTCTTCTTCATTGTAAGGTACTGTGAAAACCCAACCGAGAGAACTTACCTCTCTCTGCGAAAGCCCTTGAAACTTTGGCAACTTGCAGGCCTAGTCAGCTTATGACCCAACATATGATTCTTTCTTTTACAAACTACTTCTGAGAACTTTGGTTAAGAATTTTCTGTTTAACTACCAGAACTGCTTTATCCTATAGACGACTTTAGCCCATTGACTTTGGCCTAACCTATTGCACTGAATTGACTCCTCTGTGAACTAAAACTATTTGCACAGTTTAAGAATAACTGTAATCTTTTTATTAACCTATGCCTTTTTGCTCCTACTTCAAACGCTCTGAATGCCATTTTGCTCCTCCTTCAAAGTAGTTTAAATGCTTCAGAACCTGACAGTGTGAAGTATTGAAGTATATTTGTGTGTGATATAGATTGCCTCCTTCTAGTGAATGTTTTATAACTGACTGTGAAATAAATGAATACGTGTTTTACCAAGAAACCTTGAGTATAAGAGTTTGTTTGAATATTTGTAATTATAGACCTCTGTGTAACATCCTTACAGCTCACATTCCCTCTTGAGATAAGCCTGGCTGCTCAGCAAAACTACCACAAAACTGTGGAGTACAGACTTATACCAAAGGTTGGTTTTGCTTACACCTGTAGTCCTAGTTTTGTGTAGTGGTCCCAAAGGGTACTACATACAATCTTTGCCTAACAGGTGCGGCGTGGCTGTTGGAAACAATTTGTTTAATGAATTTCCCCACAACGAGGCGTTCTCTGTAGTTGAGTTAATCATGTGCTTTGAAATCACACCTGCTAGTGCAGGTAGGCCCATGGTTCTTAAAGCAACTTCATTGTTGTAGCAACATATGCATTCTTATGGTAATACATGATCTGCCTGCTTCATTCCTGCACATAGGTACACTTGGTACTGGTACCCCTTGGGACTGGACCTCGAGGTACGATTTAAATTAGGGTGATTGTATAATCACTGTTATCTAAGTGATAGGGTACATATTCACCTGGCCCTATGTTTGTTGTTAACATAGACACAAACTATAAAATAGACAAGAGCATGGATTGCCAATCCCATGAGAGCATGCTCACTATTGGAAAATGGTTGCACATGTATGAAAAGATGCTTAGGCAAGAACTATGTTGATGAGTAGAGACACACAAGTGGGGTGAGAATATCTATGAAGTGCATGTTATTATTTCGCAAACGTTTGAGAAGATTTAATTATTTTCATGATCTGGGACTGAACCTACTCTTTTATATATGGGTTTTCAGAAAAAACATTTTTGCTCCTCAAAAAGGGGGAGACACCCCGAAACGCATTGAGCATGAAGTATTTCAACTGACAGATTAATTGAACTGTGAAATCAATTTTGTGTTTATGAAGAATTGTAACTTTGGGGCATTTGAGAAGTCTGGACATTATTGAATTTGTAAAATTCTGCTTTTTTGATTTAGATATTACATTAAAAACATATATATTTTTATGAACTTTTGACTGTATGTTCAGTTAGTGGTGTACAGTGGACGGGAGTGTCTCAAGTAGTAGACACTGTGTTTGGTAGATAGTTAAGACTTTGTGCCAGGGGCTGTATTCCTCCCCTGCAACCAAAGTTGTTAGATTGAAAAGTATGTAAGGTTTTCTTTTGACATATATTTACTCTGAGGTGTGCGCTAATATATCAGTTGATTCAAACAACCAAATAACACATGCAGGCTGTGTGTTTCTCCTCATGTGGCATTTCTCCCAATCAGTACTCTAATGCAATAGTTTTGGCTTATAGGTGGCAGAAGCATCACCTTGTAGCCTACACTAAAAATGTGTGGCTATGTGTGTTTGGAAATCCAGGATTTTAACTAATCATAAATAATCATCATTGATGTATTTTATTAATTTACACTTACAATTACGATCCGAGAACACTGTATGAGCTTCCTTTCCACTGCAAAACGATGCACGTTATGTGTATTTTTCCATACTGAACATGAGTCAATTGCAACAAACATAAATGGCGGGGTCCCATAAACTGTGCTGGACGCAGAGCTAGTTAGCACATACCTTGTCTATGGATAAGACACAATTCCAGATCACATACGGTTTTAGCATGTACACAATTTTAGACAGTGATCATTGTGCACTACGAGTCCTCTTCTTTTCCTCATGTTTACACAATTGCTAAGGTAATGATTGAATAATGTTTTATCTTGGTCCACAGAGTCTCATTACTTTTAATTCCTGTACAGTCCCTGCACCACAGATCTAGTCCGGGGCCCCTAGCCAGTACTGGGCCTTTCCTTTCCTTTCCTTTCCTTTCCTTTCCTTTCCTTTCCTTTCCCTTCCCTTCCCTTCCCTTCCCTTCCCTTCCCTTCCCTTCCCTTCCCTTCCCTTCCCTTCCCTTCCCTTCCCTTCCCTTCCCTTCCCTCTCTCCCTCCCTCCCTCCCTCCCTTCCTTCCTTCCTTCCTTCTTTCCTTCCTTCCTTCCTTCCTTCCTTCCTTCCTTCCTTCCTTCCTTCCTTCCTTCCTTCCTTCCTTCCTTCCTTCCTTTTCTCTCTTCTTGTGTACTTTTTTCTTTCTTTAAGACAGAAAGAAGGAAAGAAAAAGGGGAGTGGAAGGCCAGCAGATGCTTTGACCTGGTGATAGGTCTGCACCTCTTCCATCTTTCTTCGAATGGTGGAGTGATTGCAGACATTTGAGTAGCTGAAATATCCTATGCCAAAATGAATCTTGCAAAATAAGAGCGGTGAAACATACATGTTTCTTATTTGGTGCAAAATGTGCACACATTCTAATTTAATGCCAACCTAAAAAAAATGTTTTTTAAAAAAAGCACCACCAGAAATAATGTATGTGATCTGGCTCCAAATCTTTGGTTCTTGGTGAATTTTTTAACTTTCTGCTGCAATATATTTATTTACATCTTTTAGTTTTGACATCTAAAATTCGGCTTTGTCTCTGCAAAACTATAATGGTGTCAAGAAATACAGTGTGATTGCTGCTTAATAACCATGTTTCTCTTTTAGGATACTGATTTCATTTTTGTATGTACGATCTGAAAAAAAGTGTGCTTTTAATATGATCAGTTGTCTCGTTTTAAGTAAAGTTTAGGGGAACATTTTTGGTAATTCTGAAACTATTTCTTCAATTGAACCCACTGAATCGATGGCTTTCGTAGAAGACCCTATATCCTTTCTGGCTGTTTTCTCCATAGCCACTGAATTGGCATATAACCTTCAACTTACTTTCAAGTCAATGATTCACAGGCACCAAAAGGATCTTTTCCAGGAACCTCCAGAAAAAACAACCCAAAGCTGTGAACCCAAGATTAGCAAAACTTACTTTAAAAATCCACTTAAGGCAGAAATGTGATTTCCCACCTTCTGAATGTCAAGAGTAATATTTGCATTCCGGGTAGAAAAGGCAAACCTTTGTCACACAGAAGGTCACCTTCAATGGTGTTCACTGGGGAGATTCCTTGGCAAACATTAGTGGTGGTCAAACATTTAACACGTTTCCCCTTAATGGTTTATGCAGTAAAAGGGCATTGACTGATTGCAAATGGAGGGACTGGGCGGACATATAGATTAGAGCTTTCTGTTCCTTGCGCTGCTGTTTACAGTGGTCAAATATATTGCTTTAAGGGTATATTTTCTTTTCTCCTGAAAAGCTCCTTAATTCTCTCTGAGTGAAAACTTCCCTATAAAAGAGCCACTTACTGTGGGCACTTTTGCAGAGCTCCTCCAGCCTCCTGAAAGGTAAGTAGCCTTTCTAAGAGCTGCCCTCTGTATGCATGTATTCTGCTCACCACTTTGGCATTGTGTTCTAGTATTGGTCTTAGCAAGACCTAAACTCCTAGAACAAGTTAAATTGTCTGCATTTTAGAGACTTTAAAGGTGAATTGGTGGGTATTTCGGCTTGCATTGTGAATACTGTTATTTGTGTATGAATCTGCGCTAATCAATACTTCCTGTAGGAGGAGCAGAAAGAACAGATGCCATTGGTTAAACAGTAGTCATCATAGATTTGCAGAAGCAACATGTTGTCCGCTGGTATTGGCAGCAGCCTCTAAATAATGTGAAGAGAATACGTGGCATGTCTTTTTCTGGGTCTTTCTTTTGATGAATTTAATTTGGCTGATGTCAAACATCACTCAGTGTTGGACTGCATTTTACTCTGTGGGCAATAGATGTGTTCACCTGTAATGACTGTGGTATAAGCACGCCTGGCAGCTACCAATCGCCTTCTCCTGAACCCAGAAGAAGATGGGGTGGCAATTTGGATCTCTTTCTGATGCTAGTCTTCAGTTTGTACTCTCTAATGGGCGAACTGGAAATCTACAGGCTACGTCCCAATGAGGAGTAATCAGCTGGGTCTCCTCTCCTTGTCATTTCTATCTCGGCTCCTTTGCCAAATCTTCCAATTTTTGTCTCCGTCAGTTTGTATTTCTACAGCTTCTGCCCTTACTCAATCACGTCAGGACTAGCCCACCTCTTTTCCTAGTTATTTTTCCGAGTGCTTTTAAGCATCTGCAGGTGCGTTGTTTTCGTTGTGTCACTCATCTTGTTATTCTCAATTTTCTTTAGCCAGCCTTCACTGGCTTGCAGTTGGACAGTAGATCATTTTTAAAACCCTTTGAATTGTTTATTACACTCTTTATAAATGTCCCCTTGATTTTTTTTTCCGCTAGACTTAAGTACCTTAGACCTTCCTACTGCCTTTGCTCAGCCCGACTCAACCATCTTACTGTTCCTAGACACTGCTTTGCTCTGAAGGCCGGCTGTGCCTTTTCTGTTCTTGCCGCTTCCCTTTGGAATTCTCTGACTTTCTCCATGTTTATGTTTATGTTTATTTATTTATACTGCGCACAGGGTACCCTAAGGCTTATAGGCTCCAACAAAACAAAACAGAATTACATAATAGATATAACATAACGGACAATACTGAGACCCATATACAAAAAAATCACAATAGTGCATATATAGCCAGTCACATGAGAGTGAATGAACAAACATCATAAACTGAATATGAAAAGGTTAATTTAACACAATTCTCAGTTTTGTAAGAGAAGCCATATCCTGTACATTGGTAAGACTGTTTATGAATGCGGACAAACTTCTAGTCCCACATCCAAAGATCATATAGTCAGTATTGTCTACATGGCACCAATTGCTGATCTGTAATCTCCGGAGAACTGTCAGGTCCTGCGATCTAACACAATGGGATCCCACTTTATTATTAAGCCATGCTAAACTTTTATTTTTTAGTGACTCCCTAGATTCAGCTTACTTCGGCTTGTCCACATTAATTAAGACAATGTTTCTTGGATCCACTGCGAAACTCCTTATATTGGAGTCCGCAATTTTGGGCCTAGTGGATATTTTCTGGCGAATATCCTTGGATAGAGGGGTAGCCAGAAGTGGCACAGAATTCATGAGAGGTAATGTACTCTCTCGTGGCACTGTAGTCCCTGGACGAGACATGACCAGAGCTAACTTTGTTTGCCAGGACGAGTCTCTATGAGTTAACTCAATCAGCTCTGTTTGAGAGTCTGCTTGAACTCCATTCTCAAAGATTGACGTTTGGGAGGCCTTTTCCTCTCTTTTGAGTTCCAACTGGGAGGACATATGTGGAGATGACTATAAAGGCATGGGCATTTTTAATGTGACAGAGTCTAGTCAGGAGTAGAACTCCATAGGTTCGAGCAAAGTCTTAAATCCCGTAGCATATGATCCTTAAAACATAGCCAGTTAGCTATAGCTTTGGGCTCGACCGGCTCCTTCATAGAACTGGCTGCTACTTCAGATTGATCACCTATTGTAGGTGGGTGATCTCGAGGAGCATGATGGCCCATAGGAGCCGGGCTTACTGGTGGATCGACAATATCTTTGAACAACTCCCCATTAACCCCACAATGTGCATTATCAGGGGAAGGACTTTTGACTGAGATTGCATGGAGTAACCCATAGGGGAGCAGGTGAAGCTGTCAACGCTCCTGGGGACCTTGTTGCTACGTAGTATGTTGGTGAGCAAGAGATGCTCATCCTGCAATTTAACCCTGACAACCAATCTGGCCCTTGGCAACTTCCACTGTGCTCTAAAGACTTGGATGTTCTCTAAAGCTTCTGCCTGCTAGTTTTCAGTATTAGTCTGTGGGCTGGGTTTGCAAAGCATTTCTCAATGGGATTTCCCTATTAAAAATCTATTTTGCAAATCAAACCTTGTTTGTTTGATGGTATTCTTCCTCTTGGGGCTCGTGCCAAGACACCACTTGTGGTGCTCATACGCTGCACGGATTAGAATAACATAAAAGATTACCACCAGGAAAGATTCCCTGATTTCAGGGACAAATACCGCCCATGCCAGAGGATGGCGCCTCTGCTCTGGTTTGGTTTTAGGTGCTTCACAATCAATACTTTATATAATTGCACTCTTTCTCACCTGATTTTCCACAAAGGTTTGATGTGAAAACCACGAAGACATAGCCGTTAACTGCATACATTTTGAACAAAAAGGGGCCTGTGACAAATTATGCATTTACTATGTGTTAAATTATAAATTCGAAATGGGAACATTTATAATTGAAAGTTTTAAAAAACCTAATTGAAAGTAACTGTCGTGTTAAATGATCATTTAAACACAGATTGGTTCAGTTACCCCTACACTGCTTCACGCCACCCTAGCTGTCACATTTTTGTACAATGTCTTCTATAGAGCGAGGTATAGAGCCTTTGGAAACCTCCCAAATCTCCTAAATCTTAACCCCTCCACAACAGCAATGTCCGTTCATGCCACATCACTCGTCCCCCAGTATGCAAAAAGTTATTAAAAGTCAACTTTTTGTCATTAATCATTTCCCAATTAAAGATGTTTGGCCTGAATAACAAAGCGAAAATCCCATTGAAAAAAACGTTATCAATCAGGCCATTCGTGTTGTCTGGATTTTTCATTCAATATTTTGAGCAATCTATTTTTTTCTATTCTATATTTTGAGCAGTAACCCACCACAAGCCTGCACAACGGCCATAACTGACAGTTTGGCACTTTTATCAGAATTATTCTTGAAGTTTAATTATTGTCTTCTATTTCTTCAGAGGACATTTGATATCCTGTAGTTGCATGTTTTAGAAGTGCTGTTGTGCTGGTGTGGCAGCATCGCTGGGAAAATGCTTCTGTTTACTGGTCATCTCTAGTGCTTCACCAGAAACGCGCAAGCATTCATGTAGTGAAGAACTATTTTGCTCTAGGATTCCATGTTCTCAACCTATTCAAACACAAACAGCACTGCCCAGACATGAGCACTCCAGAGCTGTTTGGGGGCATCCTACTGTCTGAGGATTTAGAGATAGTTATGACATGAAACCAAGTCTGCTTTGCAAAGTTTTCTTTTCTCAAATGTGTTTTCTCAATGGAACAACAATCTCTCTCTTAAATGCCCTTTCGTTTTTTGTGGTTAGTTCAGAACAGTGTACCTCAATGTGAGAGTGTAGTACTGAGAGGCCATTACATTTATAGAAAAAAAGAGTAACTTCTTATTTGTTATTGTCATAGTTGATTAAATCAGGGCCACTACTGGATTAGCTCCCTAATAACCCAATCATGTAAAGTGATGATTTCTTAAATATACAACAATTGTGGTAAGCAAAGTCTACAGCTAAAAACACAGCGAGCTACGAGTTGACCCAAACACACGCGGAATGAAAAAATATCAGTGTGAAAAGTTCAAGCCTGTAACTATGGCCCCAGGGGCATTACCTGGCATGACATAAACTGACCTAGGTGATATGCTACAATGAACACAAGTGGGATTGATAACATTTCAGTGTCAAAAATGTGAATTAACAAATAAAACATGTATATTATTTTTAAAAAAGGACAGGAAATTAAGACTTGCCAAAGGAATAAGCATCAGCACATGTTTTGTCTTTTTTTGTTTTGATTTTTATGATTGTGTTAATTAAAGCACCACGGCCCAGAGTACAGAAACTTTGCACTAGTGCACGTGCAAAGTTGCACGGCATTAGCACCAGGGCGAACTTTGCCCTATTTCTAAAAAACACTGGGACTTATTAGAAAACCATTGCACCATGACTAGTGCAGTTTGGCAGACATGTTTTGGCAGAATAAACAAGATACATATTCACAGCATTTTTGCAGCTGGGCAAAGTTTACCCAAGTGCTAATACAGAATGGTATTATTTATATAGTTCTTTACAATGCAGGGTGTGCCAACCCTTATTGCAGCAGAACCAAATCAAGCCGAGAAAATAGTTGACAAAATTTCAGAACAAGAGTGTAATCGCAGATGATTTTATTCGAGTTGTGTTTTTCAGACTCGCTAGTTTCCTGCTGTGCATTACCAGGCATATTACATCATTCTCTAATGTTATTTCTTTGTGTTATATCTTTGTAAAATGGACATAAAAGGATCATTCTGTAAAATATGTGTCTTTCCTTAACACTGTTTAGACTTCAATGCTTTTTTATGGAAATCAAGGTATGCTTGTTCCTCATGTTCTTCATATGGCCAGAAAAGCTTCTGATTCCAGATACTTCTATATAGTGACCTCCTCTAGTTCATGGCCCGCTCACCTATAGACATCCCTCTCCTTTTGCTTGAGGAGGGTTAGGAACAGGAGGCAGAGCTGTCCAAACCAGGGACTTCGTGCCCCAATTTGATGTCAGATTCTGGAAGCTTCAGTTGTAGTTTGCATTCCTTGTTGTGCCATCTTATCCTACTCCTATGTAGTCAGTTGATTAGAAATTATGATGAGGAAATAAGTAGTTCACATGCTTTGCATACGGATTGGAAGTATGCCTTTACCTGTTTCTTCAGTGGCCACTTGTCATGCTTGAAAATACTCTTTTTTATCTTTGAATGAAGACAGCTTTGTTTGTACGAACCTCTGAAGAAAATCTGCAGACATCTCTTCGCCCCCCGGAATAGTAAGTTACATTTCAAACCATCTCATTGTGGTCAACATGTGTTTAAACAAAAAGACATTCAATGTGCAATAAGTGTATGACATACAATGTTAGGTCAGGAATGCAAGGAGATGGAGATAATAAAGCAAGCCCCCCCCCCTTAGAGGGATGTATATTGGCTATCATTAATTTTAAATTGTCTTTTTTTAATAACCTGATAGGCTAACTCATTTTTATATCAAATGATAGGATGTTATTGTAATATTTGTATTACTTATTATTAATTGTTCAAGGTTTAATTGTAAGAAAGCAATACACAATAACAAAACACGGATATGTAGAGACCTTTAGAGAGTACATAGGTAGAGAGTATCACAACTGAATTTCAAGCATGCAGTGCCCAATAAAGGAACTCAAGTACTATGGGGAGAAGTCAGGAGTTGCATCCGAGACCATTAAAAGCAGACACGAATAGCCAGTCAAGCAAACAATATTATCTGTAAATCATAAATGTTGTTTTTTTTGTGGGAAATATATGGTGGCATGTGTGATCAACAAAGGACATAGTTTTTGGGCAATGAAAGAACAGAAGACATATTTTTCAATGTACTAGTTCTTAAAATTCTTCTGTAAGAAACATGAAAGAGGCCATTCTGTGAAATATGTATGCACTTTGTGGTTCTATGTTCTCACCAAATTGCCACATCAGTGACAAACTCCATCAATAGCGCCATTTTGGATAGTGTAAGTGCAAGGAACAAGAATGCAGAGGGGGGAGGTAAGGGAGACAAAACAGGCGGTTACATTACTACCCCTGACGACAATCGATGTAGTGCCAGAGAGTTAACAAGAGGAGGGGAGGGAGGGGAGAAAGGAGTGAGGGAGAAGGAGAGGAGACAATACAGGCAACTAGCGTGAAAGGTCAGAAGACTATTTCATAGTAGTGCTGGAAAGGGAAGTGGGCAGAGAGGACAAGGAGGGAGGCGGGAGGGGCTGAGACAAACAAACTGCTATCATAAGAGTCAAGAGACAGATGATAGAGTAGGTTCTAATGAACAATAAGAGGAAGGGGAGAAGGAGAGTGGGTGAGAAAGACATGCAGCTATGATTGCATGTCTGACGGCAAGTGAGGTAGTGCCGGATTTGACAAAAGGAAGGGAGGGGTGGGGAGGTGGAGAGGGAGGGTGGATGAGAATAACAGGCAGCTACCATTACTATGCCTGATGGCAATTGAGGTATTGCCAGAATTTAACAAAGGAGGGGAGGGGTGGGGCAGATGAGATGGGAGGTGAGGAGGGGAGGGAAAAGGGTGAGGGAGAAGGAAGAAGTGACCCGCAAAATAGGCTAAAATTATAGCAATAGGATTAGAGCAACATAGTAGTTGGGTGACTGGTGATGGGAACAGGACTCACCCTGCGGAATCCTGATGGCAGCAACGAGTTTGTGTTTTTCAAAGTGGTTGATGTTTCGGGGCAACAAAATAACCATTACATTGGTCACTTAAGGGAAAGGCATAATGCACTTGCATAGGTGTGTTTCTAGGTAGTGCCTCTCAATGCACTGATGTCTCGACCATGGGCCAAATGTTTGAGCAACTTGAGGAAGATCAATCCCAAATAACTAGTTTTATTGGAAGGTGCACATGCAGAAGTGTCTGCAATTGCTTTTTAGCTGACAGTGCTAGAGGAGAAATATCCATTGGCATATCAGTCTGGTCCTGCACATACAAGAGCAGTAAAGCAGGGAAAGGCTACACAATTCTCCTCTGAAAAAGAGGACCAACAGCAACTCCAGACACGTGTTTCTGCCTTGATGGTTGTAACGAGCGAGGTGCGGCTGAGTTGCAGCGCCTCTCTAGGGACATATTGCAAGGTGTCTGCATCTGGATATCCTTGGCTAATGCAGGGTTAACTCCATTTTAATCCTTTGTGCCACAGCCACGTAAAATAAGAACAATCCAGCCTCAAAATGGCAGGAAATTCTCCTCTGAATTTGAGCAGCGACAGTAACCCAGCCATTTGTTTCTACTGTTTAGGGAGTCACCACTGAGCTGCAGCCGTGGTGCAGCAGCGCACTTTCCCCACATATCTTGACTACCCTTCCTAAATTGCGGTTTCAAGAATATGCTGTTCTTAAAAAAGCATATGCTCCTAGCTGGCAATAAGAACTACTTTTTGTAATCACTGTTCTGCATAGCCTCTTTTCTAGTCCTACAATCATTTTAACATAGGAACGATGGCAGAGCCTTAGTCCCAGCAGCACTTCCTAAGCACCTCCACTGGCTTTGATGCTTTTCATGGGAACTGTGGCCGTGCTTCAGTAGCTAGATGCCCTCTTCCCTGCCTCTGATCCAGGAACTCAAAGATCCAGTGGCCTCTACTGCAGAGCCTGAGTATTCAGTATGTCCCCCTAAGCATCTCAGTGGCACTGCAGGCTTCCAGTGTTCATGGTTAAGAAATGCTCCTTGAAATCCTGGGGTACACCTGCTTCTGTCGAATGGTGCAAGTAGACACTGCAACTTTGTGTGATCCAGGAACTAAAACATCCAGGGATGCCCTGAGGCGAAGCAGAGGGGCATTCGTTGGGCAAGGTCGATATCACAAGTGATAATGACCCTCCCAAGGTATAAAAGGCTATTAGCACATGGTGGTAGAAACAATACATGTTTTAGAAATTGGTGGTGAAGTAAAAAATGTTACTTTAAGAGTGAGAAAATAGAAAAACCGAGTTAGTAAAATAAAAGCAGTGGCCATTTGCAATATTTAAAAAAAAATGCTTGCCTTCAATATGTAAGCATTTTAATTGCAACTTCATCAACTGGAACAGGTTTGACATGAGCATGCACTAGGTGTCAGGTAAAAGTATACAGTTTTTCTATAAGAAAGTGAAAGTATTTTCCAATGTTTTAGCTTTCTCTTTCGTGTGTTAAATATCATGTTGCAGTAACAAAAAAGCAGGTCCTCTCAGAAAGGAACTTTCATGTTTGAAAAAATCTTGCCTGAAAATGGCATTGCTGTTTCCTTCTCTGCTTCTGAAGACACACTGTTCACAATGCAGGCTATATCAGTACTTGCTGACTGCACTCTAAACTTTCTGATTTGCTGAGAGGAGATAAATAACAATCTCTGTGTGCTAATTAGGCAATATAAACTGGGGAGGGGGGCATTACCGGTTCCATGGCATTTTATGGCGGCCATTAAGTAAACAAAAAAATGGGCCCTCATGGAAAGGGCGAAGGGACTAGATGTAGTCCCTTCTCCCTTTCCATGGCGGCCACTCACGGAAAGTACTCTGGGATGCGGCAGGGCTTGGAGCCTTGTCGGGTAGGTAAGGCCCAGACGTGGGCCAAAGAGCTTGCTTTTTACAAGCTCATTGACCCTCGCTGAGTACTAATAAATACAGAATATACACATAATCTATTGTTTCTACATGGGTCGTAAGTAAACGGAGGTCTCATACATTTATATGGAAACTTTGAGACCAGCCGTGCACAATAGTGAGGCTGCTACTCTTCAACTGCAACAAGCCAAGAGGTTAACAAATGGGCAGAGCATTCCTTGCACCATTTCAAAGAGGCCTCTGGATTAATAAGTGTAGGTCAAAATCTTTGTGGTGCACGTACAACCGATCTAAAGGGACAGAGACCCTGACATGAACCTCTTACAGGGGCCCCTTCATTCGTACTTATCCTTTTGTCAAATTTAGGAATCCTTCTGGAACTGCACTTTCAGCCACCTCACATCACGCTGTCAGTCATTACACTACAACCCTTAATCATTTCGCAAACATTGTAACTATCTCACTTCTGTTCAACTCCTCAGATATTCTGTGGCACATTTCTGTGGGAACCGCTAAGGGACCTCGTAGTAGGGCGCAAAGGGATTACCGGCACGGATGTCCTTAACAGTGCCCGGTATCCCTTTGCGCCCTACTCGGAATGAGGCCCATTGACTGCGCTCTGAAAATTTTGATTGGCTCAGATGAGGTCAATAACAATTTCCATGTGCTAATAAGTAGCTCTTAGAGTGAGATACGCTGTCAGCTGGTTACCAGGGAAACACACTATACTAACTAGCGGTAGGCGAAAATCCCTCCCATGGGAATGCAGAAGGGGATATCACAGTGGGGGACAATCCATCATCCAATTCCATGCTACAAAATTGTCATAGCATGGAAACCTCCCCCTCATTTTTGAGTGGGCCGGACCTGCCCAGTCAGAGAAACATTTAATGCAATCAGGAGGCCATAATATTCAGTATGTGCCAATGGTTTGTAATTCTGAGCCTCCTGCTCGGGTAGAGTGACGCATTTCCACCAAGTGGTGGAGCAAGTGACAGTGGCAAAATCCACCTCTTCTACATTTTGACCATCCCTACTCCTGACCCCCTCGTATTAGAGGTAGTAACTCAGTCATACATCTGCCTTGCCCAGGTTACACACCTAAAATAACCCTACAAGCAGCTTTCCAGAGGATTTTGCTCAATATAACGTTTAAGCCACAAGCAATGAAAAGTAAAACATTCAATTGCGAGTTTGCTCAATGCATGGCGGTGTTATCCGCTCACCTGTAATTTTGATTTTGCGGGGTGCTACCAAGGAAGCACATTTAAACAATGGCCGGCAGCGTTGTCTTTTTCTTCTAAACGGCAATTCTTTTGCAGATACACGATACGTTGCTATAGTGGCTCATGCTTAATCACTTTCGGTCACAGAAATGGTAATACCATTTGGATGCAACCTCTACACAGAAAACGTATAGACTACTGAGTTATATTGTATTTTGCTTTATTAAGAATCACCTTACATAGAAAGAATGTCCCAATTCAAGGCAGCAATATTAATCATAACTGGAAGTGGACACAATAGCAGACAGCGGCTTATACAAATTGTCAGTGGCCATAAAGAGATCTCATTTGCTGTAGTTAGGAGCCACACATGGTCAAAATACACAATAACACACATCCATGATGGCTGTTTGGTAGCATGTGTACATGCATGGTGCAGCTGGTTTCTCTTGGTCCTGAAGCCACATCATGTCCATACATTTCGTGCCTTGAAACACTTGTGTATAGGCGTGTCATAAATGCCATATCATATCATATCACATGGTAATAGGACATGCTGTCAACATTACTCAAGTTATATTTGTCTTGTGTCTTCTTTTAGGTACATTCAGATCTGTTTGACGTTGAAGACCATCGCTGGAGAATGAAGATATTGTATTTGGCGTGCCTCCTGGCTCTGTGCGCAGTGTCCGCCTATGGCCAGTGCACCAAGTACACCTATCAGAATGTCCGCTGCATATCGGAATGTCGACCGGACGGTTCCGGCTCCAAATACCAGTGCATGATGAGTGGTGGTGCTTCCGACTACTGCTCCCCAACCCAGGGGGTGACTATTGAAAACGTACCCTGCGTGTCACCATGCAGCAAGAAGGTTGGCTTGTTTGGCGAGTGGTACGAATGCAAGATAGCTAGTGGACAAACACAATATTGTGGCATTTGCTACAGTCGCCCAGCACCCTAAGCCAGCAGCACTTCATGTGTGACTTATAAGTCATAGTAATGCAGCTAATACTCATTTCATTTCCTGTGTTAATTTACATAATGTGGAACTAAATGACTCAAGTTGTCCATGTCCTGTTCATTTTTCATGAAGAATCCATGCCATTTGAAGGAAATCATGTTGAAAATAAAACTATACATTTTGATCGATGATATAGCTGTGTAGATCCTTGCTTTTCTTGAAATAGCTTTGAATGAATGACTGTGCGAGTGAACATGTAGATTTATAACTCATATCACTTCAGTTCCCCTAAAATTCACCCGCAGTACTTACATGAGTCACTATTCTTAGGGATTTGTCTTTATTCAAGATCCCCCAAGTTTTAGGTTATTAGTAAACTTGATCTACCATCAATAGGGCATGAATTCCATTGGTTTTATGTGGGTGTCGAGTCATCTTACCATGAGTCTTTTTCACAACTATGGTCATCAAGGTTGGCACCACATTACCCTGGGAACACGCAGGCAGAGGCAGGGGCAGGAGGTTATCGATCCCTGTCGCTCAACAAGGACACCGGAAAAATAAACACATGTGAAAATAAAAGACAATTGAAAAACAGGGGTCAGGGGTTGCCTCTCGTGCAGCATTAAAACATAGTATATCTAGTAACCAAAAAAAACAAAGTTTTTCCCCCTTTGCAAAATGAAAGTGGATGCACACAGGTGCCGCACAGGCCTGAGGAGCAAGGGAGCAGAGAGCTGTGAGCACCTAGAAGATCACAGGTGCGGGGGTGAAGAGAAGATGGTAATGGTGGTGGAAGGGAGAAAGGGGTCCACCGCCATGTTCTCTTGTTTTGCCACCATGTGGGAAAGGGATGCTTAGCAAAAAGCCTGAACCTGAGAGAAGGTAGACTGTGGATTGGTGACGCATGGTAAGATGAGCCCCGAAGCATTGGTTACAACAGTTTGAATCTATTCATTATGATGTCAGAAACATACATGAAATATTTAGAAGGGTACAAATGTGTTCAATCTGCTATTCATGGGATAGTTTTCTTTCCAGGGGATATTTATCTCATTTAAATACGGTGTTGATTGATTGATTGATTATTTATTCAGTGCACGTACACTCAGAGGCACCTTGGCGCTAAGAACCAGCAGAAGAGTCGTCACCTGACTTCACTGAAAAAGAGATCTTAAGAGCTCAGCGAAAAGCCAGATGCTCCACAGGGAGCGAGTTTCAAAGCTTAGCACCTGCAATAGAGAACGTTCAGCCACCGATGCGAGAAAGCCGAATCCTAGGGACTTCGATGACAGCATTAAACTAAGAGCGCAAATTCTGGCTAGGGACATACGGCCAACATTTCTGCTGTAGATATTCAGCCTTAAGTCCATAAAAGGCCAGATGAACCAAGCATAACAATTTCAATTAGACTAGTTTTTCAATCGGGAGCCAGTGGAGCTGGTGTACCACCGGGGAAATGTGAGTGGAGAAAGGAGCATGGGATTCTCCGAGAGCTGCAGAATTATATAGTAGCTGAAGTCATCACAAGAGCTATAGTGGCTGTGCCAAGTAGAGCGAATTGCAATAATCTACTCCACACGGTGTCCGGACATTTCGTCGAAAAAAAAGTTCGACAGGACAAATGGTCAACACCATTTGGTCGAAAACCAAATGGTCGAATTTTTTTTTTATTTATATATATATTTTTTAGGTTTTCGTTTAGGGAAAAAAGGGTTTTTTAGAAAAAAAAGAGGGTTGGGGGTGACCCCCCCAAAAAAAAAAGTGAAAATACAAACAAAAAAACATTCCACCATTTCGTTTTCGACCAAATGGTGTCGACCATTTGTCCTGTCGACCTTTTTTTTTCAACCAAATGTCTGGTAACCACTCCACACAGCACAAGAGAGGTAACCACAGGCACATGTAGACCAGAAGGACTAAAGGGAAGAAAATTTCATAGCACATTCAGTTTAAAGTGCCCAGCCTTGCAGACAGCTGCCACCTGAGCATCAAGATAGAGTCAAGCAGAATGTTTGACACCTAGGCCCTTACTACAAGAACAGGGGAAGGGAGTAACCCAAGAGTGATAGGCCAGAAATCAGCAATCCACAGAGAAGCAGCAGAGGGGGATCCACCACCAAGATCTACATCTTGTCCCCATTCAGCTTCAGCCAATTATCACTCATCTACCTACACGCTGCTGCCAGGCATCCCCACAGCCGAGATGCAGCCTCCTGCTGATCAAGATCAATGCAGACAATAAGCTGCGCATCATCTGCATACGAGTAGCAGCGGAGGCCGTGGGCATGGACGAGTTTTATCAGAGGTTGAATACACATGTTAAACAGTGTAGGGGACAGGGTGGAGCCCTGAGGAACACCACAGAAAAGGCAAGAGGGGCAGAACGAAAAGAAGAGAGAGAGAGACTGAGTACATCCAGTAAGAAAGGACTCCAACTAGGCTAACACCCGGCTGGACACCCCAGCCTCAGATCTAGACAAATCAATGCCCACACCCTGTTGGAGAGCTGAGCAAGATCATCTACCACAGAGACCAGAACAGTCTCTGTGAATCAGCCTGGGCAGAAGCCTGAGTGGAAGGGATACAAATAAAATGATCTCTCAAGAAATGAGCTGAGCAAAAAGGTGAGATCAGTGTCTCAAGCAGTTTCATGAAGCAGGGAAGAAAAGAAATTGTGTGAAAATGAGAAAGGACAGAAGAATCAAGTGATTTTTTTTTGGGAAGGGGATCACCAAAGCGTGCTTAAGATGAGGAGGGGTAATATCTGAGTGGCACGATTGGTTTACCACCTGCCCCACCCTTAAAGCAACCTGAGGAATGATATTTGTCATGGTTTTCAGAGGAATCTCGTCCAAGCGAGAGGCAGACCTCATCTTGACAGTGGCTTTCACTATCTCATCAGAGCCAAACATGCGAAAAACAGGCCATACCTGCATAGATTCAACCACCAAAACAGGGAGATGTGGACTCACTGATCTTAATCCAGACAAGGGAATTTTGTCTCTAATGTCAACTATCTTCTGAGAGAAGAACTGGGACAGCGAGTCACATAGTTCCTGAGAGGGAATAACACCTGACTGGACATTAGGAGGAGATGACAAAGCACGAACCAGATTAAAAAGTTCACTGGGCTGATTGACCGATGTCTGAATCTTAGCTGTAAAAAAACAGAATTTAGTCACCCAGATAGCTTGATGATAGCGGATAGTTTCCGGTCAAAGCAGGATTCTATCTACTTCACAATAGGACCTCCTCAATTTTCGCTCGGCTTGCTTACATCTGAGCCAATGAGATCTTAATTCACTGGTGAATCAAGGCTCAGAGGGGGCCAGAGGAAGATTGGAGGGCTTAAAAGGAGCAAGGCCTTTGGCTACATCCCTAAGAGTGCATGTAAGTTGGGATAAATCAGCAGACTGGATAGTCTCACATACTTTCAATTCGAGCAATGATGCTGGAGTCAGAAACTCGACCTCAGCGACGCTTCAAGATTTTAGTACTGGCAGTTGGGTTGGATTAAACCTTGACATTAATCTGAAAGGGCACTATAAAGTGATCGGCTTAGCTACTTGGAAAGACTCGTAGGACCACCACAAGGGCAGTGGGCACAAACATTAAATATAGCTTTTTGCCAAGGTGAAGATTAGGTTGATCCACCAGCTGAACCATTCCGAGATCAAGCATTGCTGCAGAGAACCGCTTTATCAGCGGGAGGGGGGGTAGTATCATTGAACTTCAAATTGAAGTTCCTGACTATACACATAATGGGTTATAGAAGTTAAAGTTCTGCTATCATTTCAACTAAGGTATCACAAAAGACGCCATCATTCCGAGGAGGCCGATAGCAGACTAACACATAGAGGGTATCAGTGGATGATAGTGATAAACGCACCAAACAATCTTCCATCTGGATATTATATCTGAAAGAGATGTGAGTAGCTCCTATATGGGATTAAATAATTAGAGCAACCCCCCGTCCGGGGTGCACCGAATCACGGTCAAGGTGTAGTAGGTTGCAATCGACATGTAGCGCTTCAACAATAGAATGGCCTGAACAATCACAAAGCCAAGTTTCTGTGATGCCGGTCATATCAGACCTCAACTGCTGCACAAGTTCATAGAAGGCACTAGTGTGGGCTGGCAGAGAGCACGCATTACATAGGAAGCAGCTATGGTGTTGTATAGGTGTTTTTAGTATTGTGTGTTATATTTATCCACTTTAGTCCATTCGCCTATTGAAGGAACAAATTGTGAATACGCTTTTAAACAGAGATAGAATAAAAAGAGTAAAGGTGAATTATATATGCCCAAGAACATATATAGAAATAACGTAGCTGAAGACATATAGTCAGCAATTGTAACAAGTGGCCACAAACTGGATTACCAGCATTGGCGAAAGAAGAGCTTGGAAAGGGGTACAAGGCCTGGACAGGTGGGGACAAAATGTTTGGCAGAGACCTTGCATTGACACCATCCATCAATTAGCGATTTCATCCTGAAAGCTTTTTCAGGGACTATTTTCAGTGGCCATCATTGAAGACTGTTCTTGATCACTCCCTTGGTAGTGTACATTTGTAGGCATCTTTTTTCGATGTGGGTCCTACTTGGGAGAAAGAAGGGGAAATCACTTGGGTCCATAAAAGAGTGTAGTGCAAGGGGCCAAAATACAAATCCACACAGTTCAAACATGATTGGGTCATAGATGTCAGAAGTATGCCACAGGCCAAGAGATATTTGGGTAAACAAAGTTCAGGAAGGACCTGGAAGCATAGTATGGAAATAGTTGAGGCACTGTGGCCAGAACTCAGAACATAGCCCAAGACAACAACCAGGAATGAATCTATACAATTTAACCTTTAGGTGCAAGATGGCCAAGGACAAGGAAGACAGTGACAACACCTCATTAACCTTCACAGACAGAATGGCGTTGTCATGATCTCTGCTTCCAAAAGGTCAGGGTTTTCCCAACTCCCTTGGAAGCAGATCCATAACCCAGGTTCCGAGTGCCAACCAGTCCCAATTGGGACCTTTTGGACCCAGTCCTGGCGCCAGTGGCACCAGGCTCATAAATATGCCCAGTCCCAGCGCTGGAAGCGCCGGGCTCATAATGCTTGGGTGGACTTACCTTCAGCAGACCATGCTGCTTACTTGCCTGCCAGTTGAGCCTCTGATCCTCTTCTGTTTGGAACTACTTTTCCTGTTGGGTGGGGCTGGAGCCACTCCCTAGATTCAGAACACTGGAACTCTTCTGGAAGGCAGGAACTCTTTTCTTACCAGGAACTCTTTTCTTACTTAGGCGTGGCTGTGGAAGGAGACACCTAAGCACTACAGGAGGCTATTTAAACCACACCCGGTGGATGAATCTTGCTTTGCGTTATTCTGCAACCTCTGCAGCAGAACGCTCATCGTGTCTTCTGCATCCGGTCCTGGGCCTAAGGAAAAAGGCTTACCATCCTGAATCCAGTCTTCAGCAACACCTATAAAGACAAGAAAGAACAGGTTAGCATTCCGGCATCTGAAAGGCAAAGGCTTACCATCCTGAATCCAGTCTTCAGCAACACCTATAAAGACAAGAAAGAACAGGTTAGCATTCCGGCATCTGAAAGGCAAAGGCTTACCTACTCTTCGTGCGCTCCGGAGGTCTTCACACTGCATTCCGGCATCTGAAAGACAAAAGTTTACCAACTCTTCGCACGCTCCGGAGGCCTTCGGCGCTGCATCCCGCATCTGAAAGACAAAACAAGGTGCGTTTAAAGACATTGGGGAACTTTAATACTCACGTGCCATTACTCCTTTCCACATCTAATCCAGTGGGGATTCCGGCACCCTGCAGCCGCTCCGAACTCGTACCTGCAAAATAAAAAGACAGTTAGAGCGCATAGTGAAGCAGGCAACAAGCGCTTACTTACGTGCTTCCAGGCGCTTCTATTCATCACACGGGCTCCATCTTCAACTCACTTCAGCCCGTCATCCGCCATCGCCGGAACCCTGCAAAACAAGAGACATCATTACTAAAGACTTTAAAGACATTTGAATGACTCGGAACTTACCGTTCGTGCAGTAAACGACGGACAGCAGTCCTCTGAAGTCAAGAGGCCTGCGCTACCTATCCAGTGAAGAAACTGGTTACAGCACCCTGCCCTGAGGCAGATGGAGAGCTCGGCATTCACTTACCTAAGACATCTTACTCTACACGTCAGGCATACAGTGCACAGAGGTCCAGCCCAAAGAGCCAACCGGGTGCTACACATCACCTTTGAAGATACGGTAGTCGCCCAGTCAAGACCGGCGCCTCTGCGAGAATCAGGTGAGCGTTACAGAACGCAAAGCCTACCGCAAAACTCTCGCCCAGGCGCTATGGAAACCTCGGATACTGACCCCCTAGCCCGGTTACTTGGGGAACTAAGGGCAGAAGTGCATGCAGCTTGTCAGGAAACGAATGCTCTAAGAAGGGAACTAATTATTTCCAAGGAGAGAACAGACAATCTTGCTAGACAAGTGCTACAGTCACAAGCCGGACAGACCCCGTTACCCGCATCAGGGGCAAATCTTCCTTCAACATCCTCTATGAATCCAGTGCAGATCAACCTACCTGGGAATGTACCTCTGGCTCCGCCCGAACGATTTTCTGGTGACCCAAAGAGGTTTGCAGTATTTATCAATCAGTGCCGGTTGCACTTCTTATGCCGGCCAGCAGCCTTTCCAACTGATCAAGCAAAAGTAGCTTTTGTACTTTCGTACCTTAGTGGCAATGCGGCAGACTGGTCGATCCCTCTAGTTAATCAAGATGATCCGGTTCTCTATGATTTTCAAGCCTTTCAGCTTAATATGGAAAAACTGTTCGCAAGACATTCACAGGGGCAGGCCTTGGACAATGAGCTTCTTTCGTTGCGACAGGGTAATCAAGACCTTTTGGCTTATATTGCATCTTTCAATAGACTAATAGTGGAAACTCAATGGCCTGAGGACAAAAGGATTACGCTGTTTTATAGAGGTCTACGTGGAGAGCTCAAAGACGTTTTAGCCCAAGTAGTGAATCCCCCACAAGACTGTTCGGATTATATAGACTTGGTCGTTCAAATAGATCACAGGCTGCAGAACAGGAAGGCCGATCGTTCCAAGTTTGATGCTCGAGTATTTTCCAAACCGCCAACTCCTTCCAAAGGAGTAGACTCCGGGGAACCCATGCAAATAGGGGGTCTGAAAGGTCCTCTAACACAAAGGGAGCGGGAAAGGAGGAAACAGTTGCAATTATGCCTATATTGCGGAAACTCAGGGCACTTTCTTCGAGACTGTCCGGTGAAACCTGCCAAGAAGGCAGTAGGAGCTGCAGTTACCAAAGTTACAAACTCTGAGCAGGGAAACAACCTCGCCCGACAAGAATAGAGGTCCTCTTGCCGAGCGTGAAAACCAGTTCCGTGACCTCGCATTTCGTGATACCTATGGTCCTCATTAGCCCTGATAATTCAGATCGATTACATGCAATTGAAGCTTACGTCGACAGCGGTGCCATCGGCAACTATGTGGATCATGAAATGGTTTTGAGGATGAATCTAACTCTTTGTCCCAAGGCTGTAAAGGACGTCATTACTACGGTGGATGGTACGGAGATAGCCTCCGGGCCAGTAACGCATACCACTCAAGAGTTGACGCTAGTAAGTCAAGATGGACACCATGAGAAGATCGTGTTCGATGTGATCAAGGCCCCTCAGTTTCAGATTATTCTAGGAATACCTTGGTTAGAGAAACACAATCCTCTGATCGATTGGCGAGCAAGAACGGTCCAGTTTCCAGAATGTGTCTCTACTTGTCACCCTCCACCTGGTGTTGCACTGGCCGCAATTTCTTCAGAGACTCCCCAGTTACCTCCCGAATACCTAGAATACCAAGATGTTTTCCGGAAGGATCAGGCTAACTCTCTACCTCCTCATAGGTCTTATGACTGCCAGATAGACCTGATACCTGGATCTACTCCTCCTTGTAGTAGAATTTATGCCCTCACCGAGCCTGAGAACCTTCACCTTCGACAATACCTGGATCAATACCTGGCAAATGGGTTTATTCGTCCTTCCAAGTCCCCTGCTTCTTCAGCTTTGTTCTTCGTTCCAAAAAAGGAAGGAGACCTTAGAACTTGTATCGATTATCGCTCCCTGAACCAGATCACCGTTAAGAATAGATATCCGTTACCTTTGATCCCTGAACTCCTGGACCAAGTCAGAAAAGCATGCATATATACAAAGCTGGATCTTAGAGGAGCTTACCACTTGGTACGAGTAAAAGAGGGCAATGAATGGAAGACGGCCTTCCGCACCAAGTATGGGCTATTTGAATATCAGGTCATGCCCTTCGGACTTTGCAATGCCCCGGCTGCCTTTCAATATTTTATGAACGATGTCCTCAGAGAGCTCATAGATGTATGTATTGTTGTTTACATTGACGACATCCTCGTTTATTCTTCAGCGGAATCTGAACATCGGAAACACGTGAAAATGGTCCTCGAAAGATTGCGTCAACACAAACTTTTCGCTAAGTTGGAAAAATGTGTTTTCAACGTGACTGAAGTTGAATTCTTGGGATTCATATTATCACCTGGCGGAGTGCGTATGGATTCAAAGAAGGTCGATGCAGTTCTCAAATGGCCATCACCATCCTCCGTAAAAGGTGTGCAAAGCATGTTAGGCTTCGCTAACTTTTACCGCAGGTTTATCCCCGAATTCTCTCGAATAGTCCAGCCCATCACTGCCTTGTTAAAGAAAAACAAACGTTTTGAATGGTCTACCGAGGCGGAACAAGCTTTCCAGGATTTGAAGACTAAATTTATCTCTGCACCAATCTTAAAACACCCTCGCCCCGAACTCCCCTACATCGTGGAAACTGATGCTTCAAGCCTTGCCATGGGGGCAGTTCTATCACAAAAGGACCCGGTAACCAATCAGTTGCATCCCGTGGCATTTTGGTCCCGCAAATTCTCGCCTCCTGAAATCAATTACATGATTACTGACAAGGAACTTCTGGCTATCAAGTCTGCCTTTAAGGCTTGGCGGCATTATCTGCTGGGGGCCCGACACACCGTTACTGTGATTACGGATCACCGAAACCTGCAATATTTGAAGACCGCAAAAGCCCAATCCTCTAGACAACTCCGTTGGGCATTATTCTTTGCCGAGTTTGACTTCATAATTACCTATCGACCTGGTACAAAGAACGGTAAAGCCGATGCCCTTTCTCGGATGGGAGTGGAAGAACACTTGGTCAACCCTAAACCTGTACCAATCATTCCCGAACAAAGAATTCTGGGTGTAATCGCCACAGAATCCATAGAGGAAGTTAAGGATAAAGCCAGGCAACTTGTAACTCCAGCAGACATACAGAATTGGCATCTGCAGGGAAAGGACTTTGCAGTAAAGGACAACTTATTGTATTTCCAAGAACGATTATACCTACCCAGCACAGATTTACAGAAAAAAAGTAATCTCTTGTTATCACGACTCTTTAATGGAAGGTCATCCCGGTATAGCCAAGACCTCAGAAAAGATCAAGCGCTACTTCTGGTGGCCGTCTTGGAAAAAAGATATCAGAGACTTTATAATGTCCTGTGGAGTATGCGCCCAAAACAAGAGTCAAAAGGAAAGACCAGCAGGCCTCTTACGCCCTATTGACATCCCACCTCGCCCTTGGCATACGCTTTCTATGGACTTCATCACCGATCTACCTCCATGCTCCGGATACAATACGATTCTAGTAATCGTGGACTTATTCTCCAAGATGGCGCATTTCATTCCGCTCAAAGGCTTGCCAACAGCAGCAACTCTGGCCCGAGATTTTCTCGAAAACATCGTCCGACTGCACGGTTTTCCTTCGGTTCTAATTTCGGATCGAGGTAGTCAATTTATTTCTCATTTTTGGCGAAGTTGCTGTCGGTCGGCTCAAATTGATGTGAGACTATCGACCAGTCACCACCCTCAGACTGACGGACAAACCGAGAGGACCAATCAAACTCTGGAACAGTATTTACGCTGCATGCTGCAACAAACTGAAAAAACTTGGAAAGATATCCTTTGGATAGCCGAGTATGCCTACAATAACTCTGTCCATTCGGGAACTGGGAAAACCCTGTTTTTTCTTTTGTACGGCAGTCACCCTCGAACCTCGGAGTTGGATCCCCTCCAAGATCTTGAAACACCAGCAGTAGACTACCTGCATTCTACAATCACCCAAGCCTTTAAGGAAGCTGTTTCTCACCTTCAAAGGGCTAAAGAACAATACAAGAAAGGAGCAGATCAACATCGGAAGGAAGCCCCTCACTATCAAGTAGGGGATCAAGTCTGGTTATCCACCAAATATCTATCTCTAAAAGGGCCACGCACATTCAACCCAAGATACCTTGGTCCCTATTCCATCACTACCATAGTAAACCCAGTAGCGGTCAAGTTGGACTTGCCCCCGCACATGAAGATACATCCGGTCTTCCACGTCTCTCTATTAAAACCCGTGCAACCTCAAACCCGACTAACCAAATCTCCAAAACCTATCCTAGTGGATGGAGAACTCGAGTTTGAAGTCAAAAGCATTCTGGACTCCAAGATCTCCAAATCTAAACTATTCTACCTAATTGACTGGAAAGGCTACGGCCCCCAAGAGAGATCCTGGGAACCTGCTGAATATGTCCACGCTCCTCGCCTAATCAAAAGATTTCACCGAACATTTCCTGACAAGCCAAAACCCCCGGAGAAGCCCGGTTTGGGAGGGGCCTTGAGGGGGGGTACTGTCATGATCTCTGCTTCCAAAAGGTCAGGGTTTTCCCAACTCCCTTGGAAGCAGATCCATAACCCAGGTTCCGAGTGCCAACCAGTCCCAATTGGGACCTTTTGGACCCAGTCCTGGCGCCAGTGGCACCAGGCTCATAAATATGCCCAGTCCCAGCGCTGGAAGCGCCGGGCTCATAATGCTTGGGTGGACTTACCTTCAGCAGACCATGCTGCTTACTTGCCTGCCAGTTGAGCCTCTGATCCTCTTCTGTTTGGAACTACTTTTCCTGTTGGGTGGGGCTGGAGCCACTCCCTAGATTCAGAACACTGGAACTCTTCTGGAAGGCAGGAACTCTTTTCTTACCAGGAACTCTTTTCTTACTTAGGCGTGGCTGTGGAAGGAGACACCTAAGCACTATAGGAGGCTATTTAAACCACACCCGGTGGATGAATCTTGCTTTGCGTTATTCTGCAACCTCTGCAGCAGAACGCTCATCGTGTCTTCTGCATCCGGTCCTGGGCCTAAGGAAAAAGGCTTACCATCCTGAATCCAGTCTTCAGCAACACCTATAAAGACAAGAAAGAACAGGTTAGCATTCCGGCATCTGAAAGGCAAAGGCTTACCATCCTGAATCCAGTCTTCAGCACCACCTATAAAGACAAGAAAGAACAGGTTAGCATTCCGGCATCTGAAAGGCAAAGGCTTACCTACTCTTCGTGCGCTCCGGAGGTCTTCACACTGCATTCCGGCATCTGAAAGACAAAAGTTTACCAACTCTTCGCACGCTCCGGAGGCCTTCGGCGCTGCATCCCGCATCTGAAAGACAAAACAAGGTGCGTTTAAAGACATTGGGGAACTTTAATACTCACGTGCCATTACTCCTTTCCACATCTAATCCAGTGGGGATTCCGGCACCCTGCAGCCGCTCCGAACTCGTACCTGCAAAATAAAAAGACAGTTAGAGCGCATAGTGAAGCAGGCAACAAGCGCTTACTTACGTGCTTCCAGGCGCTTCTATTCATCACACGGATCCATCTTCAACTCACTTCAGCCCGTCATCCGCCATCGCCGGAACCCTGCAAAACAAGAGACATCATTACTAAAGACTTTAAAGACATTTGAATGACTCGAAACTTACCGTTCGTGCAGTAAACGACGGACAGCAGTCCTCTGAAGTCAAGAGGCCTGCGCTACCTATCCAGTGAAGAAACTGGTTACAGCACCCTGCCCCGAGGCAGATGGAGAGCTCGGCATTCACTTACCTAAGACATCTTACTCTACACGTCAGGCATACAGTGCACAGAGGTCCAGCCCAAAGAGCCAACCGGGTGCTACACATCACCTTTGAAGATACGGTAGTCGCCCAGTCAAGACCGGCGCCTCTGCGAGAATCAGGTGAGCGTTACAGGCGTTGGCCAAGTACGACAAATGAAAAAAACTGTTGTGGTCAATCAGGCATGCAAACAAGAGAGCTGAAGGCTCATGGATCTATGATGAGTGAAGTGATGAGATTTGAGTTGCTAAAATGCATATTGTTCTCACTTTTGTTCAGGAATTGAAAGAAGGATTAAGGG
Organism: Ambystoma mexicanum; assembly: GCF_040938575.1. Lineage (NCBI taxonomy): Eukaryota > Metazoa > Chordata > Amphibia > Caudata > Ambystomatidae > Ambystoma > Ambystoma mexicanum. The sequence goes on along the minus strand of NC_090940.1, from coordinate 370,680,400 downwards.
TCGAGGGTGTCCTTCCTTTTCAAATGTTGGCCAGCACTCGATGCAAGGTTAGGGAGGTGAACTTTTTGATGCTTTGTCTGATGCATCCAAGAAGTTCCTTTTCCGGCCATTTCTGGCCTATGAGCACCCGCATCATCATGCAGGTTAGGTCTGACCTCAATTCACAGGATTGAGAACAGTGTCCATGAGGGATTGTCATATATTGCTCGTGATGCATACCTACATTTTCTGACATGATTTCCTTTTTTGCTAAATGTATTGTGTTTTTCCAGATTACCTTATACAATTTCATTTAGATTATTAGGACCTGGCACTTGCAAAAACATAGGCAGAGTCAGTGAGAGAACGGTTTTTGGATGGAAGTGAATTTATGGCAGTGAAACACCCAACTTGAGCACCATATCCCCAATAATGCACATTGCATCTTCCTGCGACAATCAGTTGAGACCATAACCTACTCACCTACTCACTGGGGTACTAAGAGCAATTTTTCTCGAATTGAGAAACAGCACTTCCACCGTTTCTCGGCTGGAGAAAAAAAAGTCAAAGAAAATGGCCACCTGTGATCGGGCAGAACGGACTACATGTAGTGCCTTCTCCCTTTCCATGGCGGCCACTCATGGGAAAGAACTCTGGGATGCTGCAGCGTCAGAGGCCTTGTCGGACAGGTAAGGCCCGGGCGAGAGCCAATGAGCTTGCTTTTAACAAGCTCATTGACCCTGGCCGGGTACTAATTTACAATAATATCCCTGTTATTATTTTGGCACATTTGGTGGGAAAAATAACTACTGTAAGGTCAAAACAATGCTACAGGTAAGGAAGAAAAGAGAAAGGTTGTTAGGAAATAGAAAATCTGGAAACATTGCAACTACTAATGGCTGTGGCATAAATCATCAAAACGCCAATTGGTTACGTTAAGTTTATTTTTACTGTGTACACCAATGAAGGCGTGATTATAAAAATGTGAACATTTTGGCCAATCAGGAGTTCTGACATACATGACCGAACTTTCAGTCCAGGCCAGAACAATGATCTCACTTGTTTAATGATCCCACCTCCAGCAATGTCCATGCCTCACCTTGAAAGGTACCTGTGTGAACATTCACTGCTGAATGACTCATCCTTGCATTTGCGCGATCTCAATGTCACCTCACCTTGTAAGATCATTGTCTTGTCCCCCCTTTGTCCCCCTCCCTTGCTTCGTCGCACCTTGAAACACTTGTGTATAGGCACGCTATAAATGTCATATCATATCATATCCTCGTTTTTAAAGGGCTTTTTCACTGCTCCCCCAATGGTCTAGGGTGCCTTGCCATACATATCCCACATTCTACACTTTTTACATTTCTTTTTTATTGTATTTGGCTTAATTATTTCAAACTTTACAACATTAAACACACTTTTCAACACCCATATACATCATAATTCATTTACCAAAAAAATCAACAATGTAATTCATAAAACAGTGGAAAGCAGAGTAAAATCACTCAGCTGCACAGTTATAACTATGCATCATAATATGGCCCCATCAATAAAACATTATAATTAAAATCCAATTCTATTTCCAATCCCTTTTATGAATAACTCTCTTCCATTAAAAAGTATACACCTGCAGATTATTAATAAAACCCCAGACTGGAAGTGCATCAGAATGCGAGGAAAGACCAATCAATCTCTTTCATACATTTTCATCATCCATAAAACTAATACTATGGATACATTTTTTCAAATATAACACACAGAAAATCACTAATGCGCGACAAAATAAGAATATATGTTCCAATTTTCCACAGCCTCTGTACCCTTTGAATTTCGACAGACCGTTTGGTCATTAGATATCACACCTCTCCTTGCTAACATGTCTCGTATATGCAGCAGATTAGCCTTTGTTGTGCTATACCTCACATTCTAACCTTTAACTGTGATGTGAAGCTTTTTGAGCCAATTCCCACTACACTGTGTTGTAGTGTTCCTTTTTACAAGATGGCAAAGAGCCACAATTAGTAAAGGAAAGCTTCTTTATTCCTGATTTGCAGGATCAGTATAAACAGTCTCCGGGCGCATTACAAGACATACACACACAGACACACTCCCTCTATCCATCAGCCTCTCTCCAACTGTCACTCCAGGAACACTCAGTAAGTCATGGCCATTAATCCACATCATTCCAGACTCAGAACATTCATGACATCCTAGCATGCAAGCAGAGAAACCAGAGTAAGAAGAAAGCACATCAAAAAACACTGGGCCTCATTACGAGTTTGGAGGTAGCCATGGTGCTATTAGCGCCATGGCTGCCTCCAAACCTGCGTCCGGGTTCTTTGAATGAGGAATTACTGGGTCATTCCAACCTTGGAGGACCTGGTAATTCCTCATTCAAAATACTCATCCCAATGCCCATTCAAGCCCCCATAGGGCTCAATGAGAATGGGGAGGGAGCTAATAACGGGCCTGTTAATAACGGGCCCGTTATTAGCTCCCTGGTCCTTTAGTGGCTCCTGCTAAGGGACCTTGGAATGCAGCGTTAAGGGGTTAACAGCACCGGCATCCTTACGGCGCCATTAACCCCTTACCGCCGCACTCGTAATGAGGCCCACTGACTAATTCCTGAACTTTACCATATACTTTGGCTGTTTGCCTTTACTTCTCCTGGGTGTCTGGAACTGAGCTGTGGCTTGAAGTTGAGGGCTGTCAGGTCCTGGTTTGGGAAGAGTAAGAAAATGTGTGTGCTGGACATAGCAGGGCAGTTGGGGATAGTTCTTGATATAACAGCGAGAATTATTGGTGCACACCAATTATTTGAGATGCTATTTACTTATTAATCTAGTGTAGTTAGGGAGTTTTAAGGTGCAGGGGAGGAATAAAGGTCCTGGCACAGAACCAGCACTATCAACAAGGGTAAAAGAGGATCCAATAGTAGAATCCTCCCGTCCCCTGCACACTATGTGGTACCGTCAGAGACAGTTAAATATTCAATTGTTGGAGGATCAAGGAGAACTGCATTGTGTGCTCAAAAACGAACGTTTTTACCTGTGATCAGCTGCTTGGCACTGCGAGCTGAGAGGGGCTCTTGCCGAGCGTGGCTTGCTTCCTGGAGGAGGCAGAGCCTTCTAGCAGTCATGTGACAGAACATGTGACTTTTCTCATCTTCAAAAGGCAGTCTCAACCACCCTTGCGGCGAGTGTTGGAGGATCAAGGAGAACTGCATTGTGTGCTCAAAAACGAACATTTCTACCTGTGATCAGCTGCTTGGCACTGCAAGCTGAGAGGGGCTCTTGCTGAGCGTGGCTTGCTTCCTGGAGGAGGCGGAGCCTGCTAGCAGTCACGTGACAGAACACGTGACTTTTCTCATCTTCAAAAGGCAGACTCAATCACCCTTGCAGGGTTAAGCCCATCGTGGTCAAGGCCACTGGCTGTTGTGCGGGTGTTTGGCGCAGGTGGCGCGAATACTGGTTGGGAGACTGCGGAGGTCCTTCCTCTTTGATCCCTTCCAAACGCTTCCATTACGCATTCCATTCCCATTTAATTTTGTGGTATCTCATGCTATGTTATTTTCCACCATCAAAATATAATGTATTACTGTGTTGTTGCTGGTGTGTGAGGCGGTATTCCATTTCTCGTTTTACCCAGGTTCATGCTACTTGAGTAATAGCAACAGTTGAAACCTATTTGAACTGAGTAATTGAATTATTTATTTATTTGCTCCTTTATTTAATTTTTTATTTACTGTAACTTATTATTGCATTAGGCCAGTTGCTGAATGACCCATTACACTTTGGCCACCGGTATGCCACCCATTTTAGAGTTGCGAGCAAAACTGGATGGTCAAGGTTGCGACAATACATCTAGAAAAGCACTCTTACAGAGTCGTTTAACAACTTTACTTCCGAGCGCTGGTCGCACAATTACTAAGCATTCAGCTTCAGTGTCTAGTGATATTAGACTATGCCCAAGCGAAAGAGGAGTTCTTGAGAGAGAGAGGGCAATGTTGATCATGTGTTTTATTCCGCCCAGCCTGTCCCTTCGGTGGCAAGTCTGGTAGATCAGCCACCTTGTATCATGAGTTCTGACCCCTCACAGTCAAACTCACCAGGACCCACAAATGTTGAAAGCAATTCGAATGGTGCTCCTACAGACACCACGATAATGGCCGCCTGTCTTTCTGAAGACACGCGAACACTATCATCTGACTTACCGGGTGATAAAATGCCACAACCTGTACTATGCTCTGTTCTAGCCCAACAAAAATTGAGGCAAGCTCATGCACACTTGACAATGATAGGGGAAATTGAAAAGGAGGACATTGAATTCATGAACCTCACAAATAAAACTGAGGAAGAAACCAATGAAGTGTTATATATCTGTTCAAACACTGGTGACCTAATTCAGCTTGAAGCAGGTGACAAAAGTTGCTCCAGTACAAATATAGAAGCCCTATCACCTGTGCTGCCCCAGGGTGAAGACCATGCAGTGGAGCCAATAACCTCACCTACAAATAATGTAAACCCCGCTATTGAATCTGTTGATGAATCAGTCTCATGTATAGCACCTACACCGAGGCAACCACGTTTTGACCAGGGTGCACGGGTCTCTGATTTCTTTTTGAATCCTGTCTATAAAGACAGGAGTTCTATTCCAGAGACTCCGGCCTTGAATAACACTATTGCGGCCATGAATACGGCTTTACTCGCCGTTGCGAAGCTATATGAATTCTTGGACTTGAAAGTCACCAAACAGACCGCCTATATTGAGCAACTACTTCTAATAAACACAAAGATTGAGTTTCAATCCAAGTTGGTCCCGCAATCCCCTAAGCTGATTAGTGACAAACTTTCACATTCAGCTTTCACGCAAACACTTGCCCATGCAGCCGACCATTGAGCCGAACGAGCACGGCTTAATGGCTGTAGAGCGAAGTACAACCCCCAACTTAACCATCGCGGGGGAGGCCAATCCTATTGCCAATTCTCCTAAGGTGGCAGAGATCTCAACATCTGCCTCATTAGTGGCCTCTACATGTTCTACAGTTATCGCTACTCCTGTGACCACGTTACAGACTAAGAAAGAAAGGCCTCTGCAACCACAAGATACCACAAATATATTTGAAGTATTTAGTATGGTAGCTTCTAAATCCAGCAGCTCACGAGCAAGTAAAAAAAACGAAAAGTGCTAGTGGCTAAATCTCAGATGCCTAGCTCAAAGTTGCCCACCGGAATTAAGCGGAAGAATTTAATGGATACGCATATAGATCAGTCTTGTATAATTCCTTCCAAGTCAAGCGCTCACGCGCAGGTTGTAGAGCAGAGGGTTGTTCCAGAGCTGCCACACAAACCATTAGATGATTTGGCGCAGGTGGTGACAAGCATTCAAAATCAGCGAAGCTCTCAGACAAACTTGTCAGAGGCAACTCCACCAATGTCTTCTGCCGTGACTGCAATGGCCGTAATTGAGCCCCATGAACAAGAATCCATTGCTCCGGGCATGCCTGTATTGGCAGCAATTCAGAAACAGATCCAAAGCTCAATTGAATCTTATTTAAAACTTCGGCCTAGTCAATCATTGCAGATGTCAATAGGTGAGCAATCTAATTTACAACAGCCAATAATTCCAGTCCCTCATGCCAGAGCCCTGAAATCTAAATTTAATACTGTGCAAAACATAAATATGAATGATCTCACAGTGCAGATTGCCTCAACTACCGAAGCTGCTCAGAAAGCTGACTGCCATACAAATAATTTACAAGAAGAGATTAGGGCTTCGGTTGAAGCGTATTTAGCACTGAATTCCAAAGTAAATCCAGTTGAAAATCATGAACATCACGCATTGCAAACGCTCCCAGCCCCAATCTTAAATCTGGTGTCAGTCTCAAGACAGGAGATACGGGATGAAATCAAAGCGTCAATTGAAGCCTATGTCCAGCAGTCAAAGGCCATTAACCAAAATGTTATGACGGAAAAAGGGTTTCCCTCACTTATGCCCTTACTAAAGGGGCCCAAACCAGCCTCTTCTTGCCATCAGGAGAGGTGGGTACGGACTCCAGCAAGATTGCCAAACCAGACGAGAGATCGATCTACTCAGAATAAGGAAAAAAAAGATCAGACTTACCATTGCTTTATTATTAAGTGCCGGGACACTTCATTTAAAACATATGATTTAAACTGGTCCAGTGTTCTCAACATCTGTGTGGAAATTCCGGCCTTATCCGATATATCATCGGCGGATATTGAGCAGATTGAATTTATAAACCACACTGATTTGTCCTCGGCCCGGTTATGTAGACGATCATCCCTGGTGGCAGAGACATTTTGGCAGGCTAGAATGTTCTTATTTGATGACAAGAAACCCAATTTGATCCTCCTATGTTTCAAGGCCATATGTCCTGAATTTTTACATCGACTAGTAATAATCTACCCGAGCAAGGTTTTTCAGATCAAATAAGGCCTGCATAACTATGCATAGATATGAAAGCCTTAAGTGTGATTTCCTGGAATACTAGAGGGCATCGTCACCTCAATTCCATTTCCAATGGGGAACTGATTGATATCGATATTGTAGCCCTCCGGGAAACTTGGCTTTTATCGCCTCCTATCTGGGACTCACATGTAATTTTGTTTACACCAACAGAAAAAGGTTTTATGGGTAGACCTAAAGGAGGATTATTGCTAGCAGTCAAAAAACAAGTGGTTTCCAACTGAAACTCTGTCAGTCTCCCTCATCAACCTTTCAAGTGGTTAAATTCTTTACCAGTCATCAAAAATTAGCAATAGTAAATATTTATTGGTGCTCCAACACGTTAAAATATGATGACTTTTTTGATCAGCTTGTGAAAATATTAGATTTCTTAGCTCTAGAGGCTGGTTTGATGTATATTGTAATCTTAGGTGACCTTAATCTCCATCTCATACCAGATGGGGATGTGGAATTAACAAGTGATGAGTTGACTTGGTCTACAATTATGGCGGAGCGCAACTTTCTCATGATAAATGGCAATGTGAGGGGTGACACCCCCGCTCAGGCAACTTGGCAAAGAGGCGCTCAGAATGCCATAATAGATTATGTATACATCAATGCAAAGGTATTTAATTGCGTGCAAAAGCTGGAGGTGATGCAGACCGACCAAAGCGACCATAACAAGAAGATTAAGTTATCATTTCAGATCAGAAAGCCCCAATCAATGCTGTCAATGAATGCAAACATATCAGATGTTGTAGTTAACAACGGGGGTAATAGACTGAAATGGAATCGAGCAAAATTACACAGTCTGGACCAAAATCTTGAAAAAATGTATCAAAGCCCTGGTTTGATGGAAAAAGATTATACACTTGCCATGCAGATGTTTAAACGAATTGACTGTGGTAACGGTTTAATTTAGGAACAACACATCCATTTTTTTGATTCGGATACTAAGTATAAAAAAGCTGGGCTAACACGTGAAATTCGACAGTTAAGGAAGTTGAATACGGTAGACTCTGCAATCAAAATTAGATCATTAAAGCAGAAATACAAAAAGTGGCTTAACAATAGAAGAGCTAAGCAATATGAATTGGACGGGGCAGCCATGCTGAAGCAACTTGTAACCAAATCTACTGCTGGCCTTTGGGCCCTGCTTAATCATACCTCAGACAACCCCCAAATCGTTACCCAGGCTAATTCGATATCGGCGGAAACATGGCAGATGTATTTTCAAAACTTATATCTTTCACCCTTCCCTGATATGCGACTATGTCTGCATTCAGATATAGCCGCCCATGGGTTTATATTTGACATTGATGACATAAAACTCTGCATCACAAAACTGAGCACTTCTCGAGCGATAGGTCCTGATGGACTACATAATGCTATGCTAAAAAATGTATGTCAATGAGTGGGCAGGAATTCTATATCGTATTTTTGCACAAGTCTTTAAATCTGGCTTCATTCCCGAGACTTAGAAAAAGTCTATCATCTTCCCTATTTTTAAAAAGGGTGATCGAGAGGATCCCAGGTCCTACAGACCAATAGCATTACTGGACTGCCCGGGCAAATTGTTTGCCAGGCTGCTATTAAATGTATTTAATACTTGGCTGAACTGTAGGAATCTCCGAGATCCATTCCAGACAGGGTTCTTACAGGATATAGGCACTGCAATTAATATCATTACTCTTTCAAGCATCATTCAGAAAACCTACCAGTGCAAACAGCCCCTGTATTTTGCATTTATTGATTTTAAAATGGCTTTTGATGTTGTCCCCAGAGAGCTCTTGTATAAAAAATTGGCTGACGCTAACTGCCCATGGGAGATTCTGAAATGGATCATTCAATTGCATACAAATACTACGATCGAGGTCAGATTGACAAAGGGCGGATTGTTAATTGCCCCTATTGAAACTGCTAGAGGCCTGAAACAGGCATGCTTGCTGGCATCGGCTTTATTTAATTTCTTTATTTCAGATGTTCATCAAACCTTCGCCAAATTGATCACTGATTCTCCAAAAATCATGGGGGCGCAAATTCAGTGGCTATTATATGCCGATGATATGGTATTAATGTCACACACCCCCAAAGGTTTGCGGAATTTACTGGGTACCTTGGATCAATATACCCAAGCAAATGTTATAACTATTAACAATGCCAAAACAAAAATAATCCAATTTGGTACAAGAAAACAAAGCCTAGCCCGGCTTTAATGGCCATTGCAAAATTGTCAAATTTCTGTTGTAAATGCTTATGTGTATCTGGGCATGATTATATCTAATCAGCGTGCGCATGACCAGTATAACAAACACGGGCTGCTTAAATTGCAAATGTCTATCTCGCAAGCCCGCATTATTAAGGCCAGATACTGTAAATTCTCAATTTTTCTGATAATTCCTATTTCAAACTAAAAGTTATTCCTGTTATTCTGTATGGTGCCGAGACCCAAAAAATAATGACTTATTCTTATTGGGCCTTAAGAGAAGGTTGTTTCTGGAAGCAGGTGTTAAATTTGCCTAATTCTCAACCGCTTCCACTATTGAGATATGAACTGGGCCTAATCTCGGTTTATGCAATTTATAAATGGAAATTATGTGCACTGTATCGTAAATGTTTATTGAATCAACTGACAAAAGGAATTACTAACATTATCTCTACTTATCTACTGAATTCATTGGATAACTTCCCAAAAATGTGGCGTTTAAAAATTCAGTTTATTCTAGAAAAGGCACAAGTAGATGCAATCCTGTTAATGGAGAACCCGAATAGAGCTAAAACAAAAATTTGGGAATCCGACTGGATATGTACTCGCATGGCTTGTGCCAATTAAAACAAATGTTGGAATACCCTTTTGAATTGAAACGCTATAATAACGTGGCAAATTATATGGTAAGGTCACCCAGCCCAAGCCATTGTGATGGCTTTATGAGATTTAGGCTGAATTTATGATTAACAAATGATGTGCTGAGTAGACGTAGCAATGATGGTACTGTTTTGCATTGTCGATTCTGTAAACAGTATGCAGAAACTCTTAAACATCTATGCTCTGAATGTGAAGAATTACTATTAGTCCGCTGTGTTCATTTTAAACATTTATTTACTGAATATCGGGATCTGACAACAGAGAAATTATGGGATCTATTATTTTATACCAAGAGAAAGGCAGTGAGATATGCTGCTGTAAATTACCTCCATCAATTGAAACTAGCAATGCATGTACCCTTGAAATGATTGTATAGAGCCTTGTTCAATTATTGAGGAGGAGACTGGAAACATTAATTGTTTTATTTCAGTCTTTTTTCTCTTCTTGTCTTCTATGATTGCATAACTGTTGTCTTATTGTTTCGATGTTCGTATATTTGTTTCATTTTCCTATTGTCATTATTTTGTATATTATTAAGTTGAAAGGACTCGAGTTTCTCGTGACCAAAACAACTAGTAAATTAAAAAATAAAAAATAAATATTCAATTCAAAGTTCATATGAGGTGTAGATTTCCAACAACAATTTAGACAACATAGACAACATAGCTTGAAGCAAAAAGTGTAAGTAAAAGATAGCAATTTAATGAAGGACAACTTCATTTAGCCAAAGCTATCAATATGTCCAATATTAGTGACTGACGTGTTTCGAGGAACACTCTTCTTCCTGAGTCTTATTGGATTTTAAAGGAAATATCACATAAGAAAAGATACTTTAAATGGTACACAGATAATAATGACCAAACATTCCATCAGATTAAGTATCTTATTTTACATCAATTTCTAGGGCAGTGGTCCCCAGTGTTGTTTTTATCAAATAAGAGAAGTACATATGATCTTGATGGGGAATCTACATAACATTATTGTTCCCACTATTCTTAGATGTGGAATACCCAATGTGTAATCAAAACTTCATAAACAAGTCTCTGCTTTCGATCTTATCTACTATCGAAACATCTAGATAGAATATTTCTTCCACGCCTTCTTATAAGCAGAACCTATTGGGTATATTCCCAATCATTGATGATACATATGGATCAAAAAATCCCAGAGTCTGTAAGGTGGAGTGGGGTAAGACTAAGCGGCCTGGTGATGAATATGGTTCAGGGGTACACCAGATGTAATCTTCACTCAAAAATGACAGAGCAGTAAGGCAACTCACCACATAAGCTGTCTTGCCCTCATCGTGTTAATGCAGCGAAGTTCACTGTAACTTCTGTGGTGGTTAGTGTCCCACGTATCATTCACAGCCAGTTCTACAGTCACCAAACCGCATGGGCGACTACATGGAACAATACTAATGGGTGAGGCTACTGATCTATCTCATGATATCACATAAATGGTCAAGAACAGTGCATATGCACTATAAGATACACTCACCCCCTTGGGTCACCTCCTAATCATGAGCGAGTTGCTGCAGGGGGTTCCTCAATAAAAAATGTGTTGGATGCTTAAGTTGCTTAAGTTGCGTTATCAACAAAATGGAAGGTGAAACACTCTCACTACCGTTTTCAGGCAGATGTCAGTTGCTGCACAATGCCATAACTGTAAAAAAATAAGAATTTTCCATCAGTGTCATGGACAGATATCATATATCATTTGTCGGTCCTATGTATTGAGTGAGTTTGAAACTGTTGGTTCTTGACTCATGGTGTTGATGTTGGTTAGGTGTGTTAGTGCACAGCTCAGCTCTTTGTCCCTTCAATCGGAGCTTCAGATGAGCAAGGCTTACGTTAATGAGAGAGGGAGTGAAGCCACTGCATTATGTGTGGTTCTTGGACTGGAAAGAAAGCAGGACTGTGTAACCTGAACAGGTAAGGCCAGCTGGTAGTGTTGCTTATTTGTGTTTGGTGTTGATGTGGGTTGTGTGTCAAACAGGTTTGATGAACAGCTCAGCTCTTTTTTCATATTAATGAAGCTTCAGTTGAGTGAGACTCAAAGAGAAAAGGGAGGGAGTGCAGCATTTGCATTGTCCTAAAGTGTCTGATTGTCATGACCCATAGAACTTGCCCCTTCTGGACTTCCTGGTCCTTATCGCGGCGGGGCTTGTATTCTTTGTTACTCCCAACATGGCCGTGCCAAGCGACTTGCCTCACACCAGCCTTCACGTCACACACGGCACGTTCTATAAATTGGCCACGCTCCCGCGGCCCTGCACGTCTCAACGCTATCATTAGGTAGTGACTTCACGTGTGCGTGCTGTTCGGCGAATCCACTATTCCTAGTTCCTGGTTCCTTCTTCCTTCCTTTCACCCCTTCCCTCTAATCTGCTCCCGGAATCCTCATCCCTATCGACAGCTACCTTTTTCCTGGACATCCTGGAACAGCGGTCTTCCCGGAACTCTGAACGCGCTATGCAGCCGGACGAGACTCGAGCGAGCCTATACAAGACCCGATCCGTCCACAAGAGGAATCCTCCCGCGGAACAGAGCAAGAAGCGATCTCAGGTGAGACGGGGGGAGATTTACGACACTGATGCTGGTCTGTGGATGGAGGGTGAGGGCTGTGGGTTTCCTGGACTGAGAAGAGAGCACACATGTTTCAGCTGGTGAGGACAGGGTAGCTGGTGTTATTGGTTCTTGGCTTATGGTGTTGCTGTTGGTCAGGTGATGCAGTGTCAGGCGTCCAGCTGAGCTCTTTTTTCATTCCACTAGAGTTTAGGGTGAGTGATTTTCAGAGCAACGCCGGAGAGAGTGTGGCCTTTGCATTGCCCTGCCTTCCACATGGTCTCTACTGATGTGGACCCCAGTGCACCTCTGTTTTTGGGCGCATCTTGTTGGATGAAGCTAACATCCCTTTTCTTTATGTATCCAACTCAATTGTGCTCTACGTACCAGATTGGTGAAGCGTGATGCACAAAGGAGCAACGGAAAAACAAACCAGAGAGTGGCAATGCTGCAGAAGCCTTCTTTTGGTGGTGAGCAAGACACCTACATCCATCCAGCCACACTTTAAGTATACAGTACATGAAGCAATTAAAAGGTGTTTTCTTTTAATTTGGGTGACACCTCTATGCAGGCATCTTATCTTCCATAAGTGTAGTTGTGCTGCTGCCCAAAGGTGATCAGCTGGAGGATGATGCTCCAGGTAATATTTTGAGGTGTGAGTATTTTATTGGCTATTTTTAAACTTTGAGAATAAATGTGATTTTTAGGGGAGTAAACATAGTTTTTTTTTCCTTTGCAAGAGAATACATATTATGTGGCATCAGTTGACGTATGCAAAAAAGTTAAACTCTAGGGAAATCATAATTATGCGCCAGTGGTCCACATCATAACAGAAAGCAAGTTTTGCTCACCGTTATCAGACAACGAACTGTATGGAACAGAACAAACACCCTCTTATAAATGCAACAGATGTGTACTAAAACTGTGAGCTTCCAATGTATGCAAACAATAGGTACAACGGATATACACAAGGGTTGCCCCTAAAGGTCGTACAGCTATGGCGGGGGTCTATAATATAAGACAAGAAATCCAAAAAAGCTTTATGAAGTGGTAGTACTTGGATCCTAAATTAAATTTCAATTCGTATTCACATTTGGTATCAAGGATATCCTTACTTAATTAACCTTGGAAACCAAAGTACAATCAAGAGAAGTAAATAAAGAAAAGTGAACCTTATATTTCAAAAAAATTCTGTATTTCATTAATGGGACACTGGAGTTTGAAAAAAAAACCTTAATAATAATTTGAAGCATTGCGTTTCAAACATAATGGGTCATATAAAGAAAAAGATCTAGCATTCTTAAATTCAGAAAATGCATAAACAAAGGATGAACAATAAATGAATAGAAAAAATAGACAAAAAGGAATCGTCACAAGTAAGGAGGTTTGTCACACATGTTTAACAAAGAATAAAAGCAAAGTGATAAATACAATTACAATTACACAATAATATGAATTCACAGGTCTACCTACGTAAAAAGACACAATTACTAATGTCAAGCACGGTCAGGAATGCTATTAGTTCGAGGAGCAAAGAATTAGATCTAGCATTGACCTGGTTACGTTTCGGCGGGCCACCTGTAAGGCCATCAACATAAAAAATGCCTTCTGCAGGGCAGGTTAGAGGTAGCAGTCCCTGTGGGGAAGCAGACGCATATAGATATATATGTAAATAAGAATACTGAAAAATCTATAAGGGAATTAAGTAAGTATGCACTTCTACATTGATTGTGTTCAGTTGGCAGGTAGCTATGTGTATTCTTTGATGATTAGGTATGACTACTTATTTCAAGCGCCCTGAAAGAGCCTTACCCAACGTGGTGCTGGGGGGATTTCACTGACATCCTTTCTTAGCAAGAGCCCACGATGTGGCGAGCCAGTGCGCAACAGCACGGCAAACAGTCGAGACCAGCGCTCAACTACAGCATCTGTGGATTAACAAAATAGTCCACCCATAAAGCACTCCATCGGTAAAGATTATATTGTGTGCCTGAAAGTCAAAATTTGACAATGAAAATGGTCAGATGCATGCCTGGTTAGCAAAACTGTTGTACGTCTATGCCAGGGTAAAGTACTTAATCAGTGGAATGTCCGCATGGACCCTGGTATGTGAGTGGTGCTCCAGCCCAGTGTTCAATCTAGTTGGATAGAGTGGATTAACCGTTAAACAAATGGGGAATGTTTAACTTGTGATGCATGGCATTCCAGGGTAAGGCAAAGTAAAATAGCAGTGCTAAAATGTCTCACTTGTCATGGGGAGTCAGGTGCAGATTTTCCAATTGATGTAATTTTTCAATTGTTCGGCACTCGCAATGCCAGCCGCTGTGTTGTTCAGAAATGAATAAGAGCTTGCGATATAACGTATGGAAAACGCTAACCTATGAGAAAAAAATAATAGTAAAAAAAGTTGTTTTAAAATAAAATTGAAAATGGAGCTGGAGTCACGATTCTTTAAATGGATTCATATGGCTAAATTAATGGATCTATGTAGATCGAATCCAGTGCTCATCTCAAATGGTAACGGTATATGCCTTGTTTGAAGTCAAAAGAACTTCCCATGTTGAAGAGATAAATGAAATGCAAAGTATACAATCATAAACAAGTACCAAACGCATGCAAGATTAAGATTTGGAATATCGCGGCTTGTGTGCTGATTTTTTATTTAGTCCGAAAGTATGCTGGTATTAAACTCGGTTAAAGGAAGGAATGCATGTAATGAGTCATATATTCTAACCTGGGTCGCTGCAGGAGAAACTGCGGAATGAAGCCGTGTTGCCGAGGGAACTTGCTTTGAAGAAACTCACTCGGTTAGGTTGCGGTGCACAACGTTTTCTGTTTTGTGATGTTGCAGGTAATGTTGATTGGGCAAGGGCGGCACACCCTCCCTGTTCCCACGAACCGGGGCTCACATTTTGCTTAAAGCTTGTTAATCATGAAGTGTGAGCCCTAAACTATGTGAATAGTATGTTACTATTTGAGCTCGAATTTAAAGTAGCTGCGCTAGTACGGTCGTTCTCAGAGACTTGCTGAAAAGTTGCAATATTAAATAAAACACCCTGTCATTCCAGTACGCCATGCTGCTTGTGATTGGGCAGGCGTGACGAGCCCTCCTGTTGCCAAGGCAACCAGGCTAACTACGTAGTTGCCCAAAACCGTGTGGGCCCTGTCTACAGAAGTCAATGGAGGGCTCGCAGATAGAGGTAGGTGACTAAAAAAGAAAAAGGAACAAATTAGAAATTAGAAACATGCCAAAACGGTATAGGGGACATAGTCATGAGTCATAAGTGCCAATGAATGCTGTAGGCTAAGCGTATTTGATCGCCCCCATTCCCGAGGTTCATTATGTGGTATGTCCTTCCATTAGGTACGCTGGTAACTAGTTAATTGACTGGCAGAGATGCTGCTGTAGAATGATATTAGTAACACAGGGAGCAGGTCTGCCAAATGCATTGTAACCGTTGCACAAACTTGTATAAAAAGGTTTATGATATGTATTGGGGGTGCACTAACATAAATCAGTGAATATAACCCCATACCAGCAGGTATAATAGCTGATGGAGCATGTGTATCGGAGCAGGGCCGACCACTGGTGTGTTAAACATTAGGAAGGGATCCTATAGAGGTGGAGTAAATTCTTCATTGAGCCCTTTCGTATGAGTCTCCATCCGGAAAATCCAGTGTGCTTCTTTTTCAAGTAGGCTTTTGGACGTATTTGTAGAGTTCTTTACTACATCCAATACCCACCAGAGTATTTCATTAGGAGAATGTTTCAATGTCAAATAGTGATTCACAAGTGGTGCCGTGGTTGTTTTGCATCTAATCCGAGAGCGGTGTTCAGATATTCTGATGTGTTACGCTCTGCTTGTTTGTCCCACATACCTCAGTCCACAGGGACATTCAATGCAATAAACAACTTTTTTTGTTTTACAATTCGTGAGAGTTGGTAGGACCCATTTTCGATCCCCAATCATGAATTATTTTTTCTTCTGGGTAAAGGTGCATGCTGTAAATGTACCACATGGATAATGTCCCTTCACCGATCTCAAGTCCCAGAGCCCTGTTTTTGGTAATTGTTTTTGAAAGCTCGAATGTACTAATTTATCTCGGATGTTAGGTGCTCTTTTAAGGGCAAACCGTGGAGGAGGTTCTTCAAGTAGATCTAATTTGACAATTCCCCAGTGTTTGAGAATGATTTTCTTTATCTGGAAAGTTTTTAAGCCATGGGTCAAAAGGCAGGTAATTTTGCTGCTGTCAGGGACCTGAGTTCTTGTAGTCAACAAAGAATCACAGTCCGTGAAGCGAGCACGCTTGCATGAATGGCTAATCAGTTTCTTTGAATATCCTCTTTCCTTCAATCTAATGTCCAACTCATCGGCTTTCCTGTGGAAGTCCTGTAGATCGGTGGAGTTTCTACTTATGCGCAGATATTGCCCATAAGGAAGATTGTCCCGAAGGTGACGGGGATGGTCACTTGTATAGTGCAAAAGTGTGTTTCTAGCACTTTCTTTGCGGTGGAGACAAAATTTAAGTTTGCCTTCATCATGTTCGATTTCAAGGTCCAGGAAGATGACATATTTGGTGGAATATTCCATGGTAAACTGGATATTGCTGTCAATCTGATTAGGCCACACCAAAAAAGATTGTAGCTCAACTTGCAGTTCTTCCCATATGTAAATAATGTCATCGATGTAACGTTTCCAATTTGTAATGGATTTGAAGAAAGGATTGGGCTGACAGAGGATATGTTTGGTCGCAAATCTGTCCATGAATAAGATGGCCAGGAAGGGTGCAAAAGCAGCTCCCATCACGGTTCCCTTTGTCTGGAGAAAGAAGGTCCCATTGAACTCGAAATAGTTCTTGCAGAGTGCCAATTTCATCAACTCCATGATGAAGTTAGTAGTTACCCGTTGTTGTGAGTCAGATTTAGTCAAGTATTCCTGCATGCATTCAAGGGCTTGTGCCTGAGGGATGCTCGTATAGAGAGATGTTATGTCCCTTGTGACTAATATTTGTTTGTTTGGATCAAAACTTAGATTTTCAAAGACTTGGATTGTGTTCATGGTATCTCTCAGATAAGTACTTGTTTGGGTACTCAGGGGCTTGAGGAGAATATCAATGAATTTGCAGAGTAGCTCTAGTATAGTACCATACCCCGAAACAATAGGTGTGCCAGGTGGGCTAGTGGAGTTTTTATTAATCTTGGGTAACGCATAAAAGGTAGGGGTCCGGCCCTGACTGGTGATCAAAAACTCACACTTATTATCAGAAACCCAGTTGCGGTCAAAAGCATATTTGACTACCTGGTCAATTTCTGTTTTGATCTCTTTGGTGGGGTCCTTCTTCAGTTTTTTATAACTGGCAGTGTAGTCTAGTAAATTGTTCATCATCTCAAGGTATTGGGTGTTAGTCATCACGAATATACCTCCCCCCATGTCCGCTGGTTTTATCACTATGGCCATGTTGAGTCCCAATTCTTTAAGAGCTCTGTTTTCTTCAGTGGACAAGTTGTGTTTGATGGAGTTTCTGCTATTTTAGATTTTTAGATTATTCAAATCCCTCAGGACACACTTCTCAAAGGTCAACATTTCCTTTGAAACCTGATTGTCCTGAGGTGTGAATGTCGATGGGCAACAAAGTCCAGAATCTTGTTCTGGTGTTCTATCAGGAAAATCCTGAAAGAATGCCTTAAGTCTCACAGTCCATAGCAATCTCCGAACTTGCATTTCTAGAGAATACCAATCAGTCCCAATTGTTGGAACAAATGAGAGATCATTTGACAAAACAGATAATTGAAATTGATTCATGTCCAATTTAGCCAAGTTAAAAATGGGAATTTGAGTTAATTGACATGGGTGGGGGCCTGGTGGAGGCTGCCCCTGGTGGCTGGGGGGTGGGGGTGCAGGGAGACATGAGTGGGTGCCTGGTGGAGGCTGCTCCTGGTGGCTGGGGGGTGGGGGTGCAGGGAGACATGAGTGGGGGCCTGGTGGAGGCTGCCCCTGGAGGCTGGGAGGCGGGGGTGCAGGGAGACATGAGTGGGGGCCTGGTGGAGGCTGTCCCTGCACTGCTGGGGGGTGAGGGTGGTGGGAGACATGGGTGGGGGCCTGGTGGAGGCTGCCCCTGGTGGCTGGGGGGTGGGGGTGCAGGGAGACATGAGTGGGGGCCTGGTGGAGGCTGCCCCTGGTGGCTGGGGGGTGGGGGTGCAGGGAGACATGAGTGGGGGCCTGGTGGAGGCTGCCCCTGGAGGCTGGGGGGCGGGGGTGCAGGGAGACATGAATGGGGGCCTGGTGGAGGCTGCCCCTGCACTGCTGGGGGGTGGGGGTGGTGGTCGACATGGGTGGGGGCCTGGTCGAGGCTGCCCCTGGTGGCTGGGGGTGGGGGTGCAGGGAGACATGAGTGGGGGCCTGGTGGAGGCTGCCCCTGCACTGCTGGGGGGTGGGGGTGGTGGGAGACATGAGTGGGGGCCTGGTGGAGGCTGCCCCTGCACTGCTGGGGGGTGGGGGTGGTGGTAGACATGGGTGGGGGCCTGGTGGAGGCTGCCTGTGGTGGCTGGGGGTGTAGGGTGACATGAGTGGGGGCCTGGTGGAGGCTGCCCCTGCACTGCTGGGGGGTGGGGGTGGTGGTAGACATGGGTGGGGGCCTGGTAGAGGCTGCCCCTGGTGGCTGGGGGGTGGGGGTGCAGGGAGACATGAGTGGGGGCCTGGTGGAGGCTGCTCCTGGTGGCTGGGGGGTGGGGGTGCAGGGAGACATGAGTGGGGGCTTGGTGGAGGCTGCCCCTGGTGGCTGGGGGGTGGGGGTGCAGGGAGACATGAGTGGGGGCCTGGTGGAGGCTGCCCCTGCAATGCTGGGAGGTGGGGGTGGTGGTAGACATGGGTGGGGGCCTGGTGGAGGCTGCCCCTGCACTGCTGGGGGGTGGGTGGTGGGAGACATGAGTGGGGGCCTGGTGGAGGCTGCCCCTGCACTGCTGTGGCGTGGGGGTGGTGGTAGACATGGGTGGGGGCCTGGTGGAGGCTGCCCGTGGTGACTGGGGGGTGGGGGTGCAGGGAGACATGAGTGGGGGCCTGGTGGAGGCTGCCCCTGCACTGCTGGGGGGGGGTGGGAGACATGGGTGGGGGCCTGGTGGAGGCTGCCCCTGGTGGCTGGGGGGTGGGGGTGCAGGGAGATATGAGTGGGGGCCTGGTGGAGGCTGCCCCTGGTGGCTGGGGGGTGGGGGTGCAGGGAGACATGAGTGGGGGCCTGATGGAGGCTGCTCCTGCACTGCTGGGGGGTGGGGTGGTGGGAGACATGAGTGGGGGCCTGGTGGAGGCTGCCCCTGGTGGCTGGTGGGTGAGGGTGGTGGGAGACATGAGTTGGACATGTTTGGGGGCCTGGTGGAGGGTGCCCCTGCACTGCTGGGGGGTGGGGTGATGGGAGACATGTGTTGGTGATCAGTAGTGCAAGGTGACATGTGGGTTGGCTGGTGGGCATGGCCATGGTGGATGGGTTACCTGTGGGACATGAGCAGGGATGCAGGGTAGTCCCCTGTGGTGTGGGCTGCCTGCAGGGGCCGTGGAGGGTGTAGAGGGAACACCTGGGGGGACCCACATGGCCAAATCACGTGTAGCATTCCCCGGCACCACCGAAATACACGTACCCTGCTGAAATCGCGTGTAAATCTTCCCGCGCACCTCGGAATACACGTACCCAGGCCAATCGCGTGTGGAACTTCCCACGCACCCTGAGGTACACGTACCCAGGCCAATCGCGTGTGGAACTTCCCGCGCACCCGGAAGTACACGTACCCAGGCCAATTGCGTGTGGAACTTCCCTCGCACCCCATAGTACACGTACCCAGGCTAATCGCGTGTGGAACTTCCCGCGCACCCCGTAGTACACGTACCCAGGCTAATCGCGTGTGGAACTTCCCGCGCACCCAGGAACACACGCACACGCTATTTTTCACACAGCAGGTGCCCGTGTTTGTCGGTACCCCTTTGCACCTCATTTGTCCTAGAGGGCCACTGTATGGCCCATTCTTCATGGATGTATATGGGTGCTTTTTGTTAGCGCACATTTTGGCGCACATTTTTTTCAGTCGCAGGGGCGCTACCGCCTGCTTTCTTGTGGCGTACTTGTTTGGCCCTGTGCGCTTCTTTGACCGTGCGCTGGTTTGCCCTATTCAATTCCATGAATACGGGTTGTAGGCGAGCGTGTGGGCGTTCCGTGCACTTGCCTCCTGTACTTCCCCCGTGACGCCCATATTTTCACGCGTTGTTCCCCATTCCGAGTGTTACGCCCCGCGTTCCTCCTATTTTTGTGATGTGCGCCGCGCTATGTGCGATTTCGCAGTGGCCGTGGCGCACGCTGTTGGATGACCTGTGCGCCGGCGCACATTTTTAGCGCACATCCAAAGTTTTTCATCTCGCACGGACTTCCATGAATCGCTGTGCGCTGGTTTCCCTGCGATTTTGGCACTTGCACTGCGATTTTCACACTTTTACTGCGATTCGCACGTTTTGCACCTCTGCGCGGGAATTTTCGGCGCACATTATTTCCATGAATCGACCCCTTGATCTCTTCTGTATACATTGAATTTTTTAAGACACAAGCAAACTTATCCAATAAACAGTAATGCAAACATGAATTATATTATGTGTTTTTAAGGTTTGATAACTGAATTGTCTTTTGATGGTTAATGAAAACCCACTGCTGGCGGTGAGGGATTTCTGGAAACTGAGCACGCTGGCGTCAGCAAGGGCTTTCTGGAGAATGACCACACTGGCGGTGGCAAGGGCTTTCTGATGTCGGTGAACGCTGGTGGGGGGAGTGCGCCCTGGATTCGGGGCCCTTCTGTATGCGGTGACACCAGGACGGTGCCCCCCCTGTGTTTCCACAGTTGCCCTGCCTGGAGGTGGGCCTTCGTTGTCAGACCCTCCAGCTGTGGGAGTGGGCCTTGCATTGGTTTCAGTGGGCTGTGGAGTCGATGTCAGCCTGGCCCTGCTGGGTTGTGGTGTCTCACAGCGAGACATCCACCTTTGCATAGCCTATCTGCAACTTTGCAGGGTGGTCGTGGTGGTGTACCTTGAGGGCCTGGATGTGCCACTTCCAGATGGGCCTGCCCCTCATTCTCTTCGGTTGCCTCTGTTCATGTGTGAATGCATTTATGGGACATAGGAAATGTTGTCCGGTATGGTTCCCCCAGGTGTGTTGGCATGCAAGACACATTTGGGCAGATGGATATGGTTGGTCAGGGGAGAATGCATGTGGGCCCAGTATTGTGGGGATGATTGCAGCAATGAGTGTGTGACACATGGTCAGTTGGTCTTTGGCCTGTATGTGGGGAGGGCAGGGTGTCCATGCTGGGGCTGCTGATGTTTGGCATGCATGCTTGTGGTCCATCATGCCCCACATCCCCTCCCTGTGTGGTACTCATCTTGTGGGGGTGGAGGTGGTGGCTTACTCCATTACACTGGCATGGCACTATGAGGCACAGGTGTGCAGCCAGCAGGGTTGCTGTGTGTTGTACAGTGATTGGCTAGCTGAGCCCATGTCAGTGGGGGCCTGTACTTACCTGTGTCTTGTCTGCCATGCCAACATGGGGCAGGTCAACTGGGCCCGCATGCATGCCCCATGTTGGTGTCGTGGTCGCTCATGCACCACAATCCTTCTGGCACAGGGTGCACCAGCAGTGATGTGGTGTACATGGCAGTTGTATAGGTCACTTGCCACCCCTTCCCTCTGCTGTAAGGCACAAGGGTGCCCCTGGTGCCCCACCACATGACAGCTGTGGAGGGTGGCTGATGTGCCACCCCCACACTCCACCCTGTTGGCATGCCCAGCTTCTGGGTCTGCTGACATGTGTCCCTGCCCACTGGGGCATCTTATGCTAGACTGTTATTTGTGCATGCACTTGTGCTAGGGGGGGTTGACTCACCTGCTACATCCTGGCACCCGCCTCTGCACCTCTGACTTCCTCTAATTCTTCCATATCCAGCACTGTAATGCACTTTTTCACTCAGGCGATGAGGACCAGTGGTTCCACAGTGCCTCCTCCAGTCGTCAGGGACTCCTGGCAGTTTTGAGACAGCAGTCCACGCACCCTGAACCTGAGGTCATTCCATAATTTCCGACAGTACTCCCCGTCACAGAATACGCTGGCCATAGCAGTCACTTTCTGGCTGATTGAATGCCAGATGACTGTCCTGCACTGTGCTGAGGTTTTACGTTGCCTGATGCCATATAACTCCTCACTGTGAGCAACAACCTTGTCAGTGAGGACCACCAGCTCCCCCTCCCTAAACTTAGGTTTCCTCAAATGATTTTCCGCAACGTTGCCTCTGATCCTCTCCTGGCACATTCTGGTTTGTTTCTAGGTCCAGATGGCTGCAGGAAGTGGAGATATTGGATGGATTGTGTTTTTAAAAAAGGTTGCTGCAATGCTTCCCGTTCGGTAATGATGCAATTTCCACTGGTGCTGATTGCACCGGAGTCACCGGCAGTAGCTCTATCAGCGGCAGCAACCCTTATTCCAGTGCATTTTCTGCCGGGGCGCTAATAGCATTACTGCCGGAGTCAGGCGTGCATTGACGCCAGGTTGTGAGGCAGCGCTAATTCCTGCGCACGACCCGTAGTAACGCTATTAGCGCCCAGTGGAAATTGCACTGGAATACTGCTGCACTCCTGATGAGGCTCAAAGATTTCAAAATACTTCAAGAACCTCAGGAGTCTCCTGAACTTAACACTCACTTGATTTGCCTAGAATATTCTTCTCTCAGGATGTCTTTTACAGTCTTTTACACATTTCTCTTCACCTGGTATACTCCCCTGCCAGTACTTTTATATCACAACTTTATCACAATTCTCTTCACCTGGTTTACTCTCCTGCACAGACTTTTATATCACAATTCTCTTCATCTGGTATACTCTTCTGCCAGGACTTTTGTATCACAACATAATTATAATTCTCTTCAGTCCTGTCAAGACTTTTATATTACAACTTTATTACAAATCCTTGTTCCCATGAAACATTGTTAGCCCAATGTTGGTTTATTACTTCTTGTATGGCTCTCTCCTTCACATATAGGGTTTTTGCCCCTCTCTCAAGTTCATGCACTTTCACTTGGCTTTCTGTTTCAGCCCCTTTATGTTGTGAGTATAACAATCCATTCATAGAATAAGTTACGGGTCTCTTGGGCTATTCATATACTTCGCTCCATTTACTTGAGGTATGGCTTTTACATTGTTAAGCTTCTTCACATATCTTATTTGGTTTAATGATAGCTTGTTTGAAGCAGTGCACACTGTCAGGCAACCCAGTAACCCTTTCTGTTCCGCTGGGCTTACCAGGTGCACCAAGGGTGTGTCACGCCTCTGTGCTTCGGTTTTCATCCGCTTCTGGACTTGGCATGCAAACTGTCATCCCCTGTGCCTCCACCGTGTCAGTATTGTTTTAGTCAGCTTCTGGGCTTGGCGTGTGACCTGTCATCCGCTGTGCTTCTGCCATGCTGGTATTCATGCTTACGTCAGCTTCTGGGCCTCTGCCGTGCCTTTCCCTTGCAAACAGCACATCCTCTGCACACCGGCTACTTCTCTGCTGTGCAGACCAGCCTCGAGAGCATTTCCTGTGGTGTCCTCATACCCATCGTTCCAGCCAGGACTCTTGCAGGTAACCATGCAGCTCTGCATCTTCAGCTCTCTTTCCTTGCTATCATCTGTCTGTGTTTTAAATCTTCCGGTCTGATTAAAGAGTTTCCAAAGACTAGACCACAACGTAGGCTTCCCGGTCCTTACTGATCTTTGTCTCTCCCTCATCTCAGTAGTTGATGGAAGATTCTGTATGTATTGTTGAGGAAGCTGGTATGAGACCTTCTGAGGAGTAATCATTATTGATCCCTGCCTCTTCCTCATCTCAGTAGTTAATGTCTTACTCTGATTGTTATGTTGGGGAACATTAATACTGGCTCTGGTCTGGATGAGGATGAGTGGTGCGCTAAGCCTTTAGGGCTTGAAAAATTGAGGGAATGTCCTCTAAAGGGAATGGGGGTATTTGACTTTTCCCAAATGGTGCACTCCCTTCTCCCTAAGGGTCGTCTCCCCCCAGGTGATGCTCCCCCATATAGCCGCCCCCAGGGTCAGGATCAGGTAGCGGCTGCCATCCCCTGGCCACATAGGGAGAGACCACCTCAGGGAAAAGAGTGAGGATATCAGAAGATTCATCACAGTATCTGTCAAGATTCCAACCAATGTGTCCAGGACAGTCATGCCTGTGGACGTGCCCACTGGCTAACTTGCTGTCCAACGACCTTCTAACTGAGGTGAATGGAAACCAAGGAAGCAGGTGAGCTGAAACAAACACCGAAGGCCTAGACAGGGAGAAACAAGAAGAGCGTTGAAAAATGTTCACAACAAAAGGGTCCCCCTTCTCACCCGATGTTCCCAAACTACCTGAGAGTATGACGAAGGAATCCAGAAAAGAGGAGGAGAATCCAATAGATGAGGAAGGAACAGGTACTACACCTGACGAAAAAGAAATAAAAAAGGAAAGTAAATGCAAGGACCTCCCTCATGGAACTAGGGCGCAAACTAACTGGACAATATAAGGACGTTCCAAAGGCAGTCAATAAAGGTCAGACCAATACAAACCAAGGAAGGCAAATGGTTCCATTAAATAATGAAGGAAGTCTATGAAAGTTTAGGCATTAGCAATCCGGGGGTCGACAAAGTGATTTGGGACATGGTGTAAGCAGTCTATACAGAGCGAGACGGTAGGAATCCAAGGACAGCCAAGAATGGTCTGGTACATGGTGGAGGCAATCTGCATATGGGGTATTGTAGAAATCCAAGGACAGGCAAGGACGGTCGGGTACATGGTGGAGGCATCAGGACAAGGAAAGAAAGGAAGGCTAAACAGACAGGGAAAACTCACAGGTAGCTTGTTGAGCACGGGGCTCCTGAATCTAGCTGCCTTTACAGCAATCAGTTCCAGGAATCAGACATGTTGCGTGATGGCACAGTGACATGCGCCGAAACGCCCATGACCGCTAGTTTCTTGGGAGTTGTAGTGGCATCCCATGCGCTATGGCAACCACCAATTCATCCAGATGGAAGCCTGTTGTTTCCTGTGGCCGTGATTCCACCTCATAACAGTTTCCGACCTAAGGCTGCAAAACAACCCCTCAATTCGCGTCTGGAAAGGAAACAACAAAGCAAATCAGGAGCATGTACGTTGCATATAGTTTCCCAGGTCCGTTCATCCGGGCCATAACACTTCCAGTCAATCACTAAAAATAGCATTCCATGCACATAATGCATGCCCAAGATGTCCCGAACCTCAGACTCATCGTTTTCCTGCAAGGGCAAGGGAGCCGGCCGTAGAGGCAATCTGTGCTTTTCGCAGACTTTTTTGAGCAGGGATACATGAAAAATGGGATGGGTCCTCTATGTAACAGGCAGAGAGACCCTTATTGTGACAGGGTTTATCACTTTGGTAATAGTATATCACCCACATACTTCAGCAGAAGCTTCCGGACCACATAAAAGGCAGATTTTTTGTGGATAGCCATTCGCATGAACCTACGGTATACTTTGGTCTATCAGAATGGCATCCAGAAGGTGATGCTACACATGGTCATGAACACTAGTCAAGCTCATCAAAGTGTCCTCTGCATTCAGTGACACAGAAACCTGAGGTATGTCTTTGGGGGTATACAAGGGTGATGAGCACACGAACAGAAGAACAGAGAGATGAATGTGGAAGCATGTATTGCTGTATGTGAATTCCACTTAAGCCAAGAACATAGGCCATTCCCCTTGTTGCTGAAGACTATAACTAATGTTTGATTCAAATGTTCTGTCTGACCATCTGTTTGTGAGTGAGGTAGAAGAGAGGTGAAGGTCTATGTTCAGTGGTTTTGTGAGAGCCTGCCAGAAACGGGCATTCAACTGCGGTCCTCTGTTTAGCACCAGTATGGAGGGCATGCCATGTAGACAAGAAATGTGTTGAATGAACAGGGAGGGATGCCCAGACACACTAGGAAGACCTACACAGCTCATCTTGGTGTAACTGTCAACGATTACCAGAATGCTAATGAGGTTTCCCACAAGTTGTAGGTCCGTGACAAAATCTAAAGACTCCATGTGCCTAGGAGGAGGAGGTACCATCAAAGGCTGTAAACTTTTGGTTTTCCCCTTCATGATCAACATTGAGCACAGACATGACATGATTGTACGTGTTCCATCTCTTCTTTACGCATATTAGCCCACCAGCACCATACAGACAGGAGGTTGCAGGCTTTTTGTTGACCAGGATGGCCTGCAACAGGCAAATTGTGTGCTCATTGAAGATCTTTCTGGTGACTAGACAGGTCATGTATATACAGAGTATCCCCGGAATAGGGTAAACCATCAAATAAAGCTGAAGAGTGTCCAGCTCAAGCGTATGCTGGCAAACCTACTCACACAGTTGGTCTATTAGTTAGGAAGATGCTGCACATGTACATAAGACATGTCCTTCTGATAGGATCAACGGAGGAGATTCTATGTCATCCCTTTCATGCCTATTTATTCGAGATAACGCATCAGCTTTGGTATTTGCTGAAACAGGTCGGTAGGTGACTATAAATTCAAAAGTCGAGAAACATAGATGCCACAAGCCTGATGTGCATTGGTGCACTTGGCAGTGTTGAGGGCAACCAAGTTGGGATGATCAGTAAAGACAGTTATTCTATGTCTGGCACCAAGTAGGTAGTGCCTCCACTCCCCAAAAGCTGCTCTTATTGCTAAGAGCTCCCTACCCATGATTGAGTCATTTTGTTTGGCTGGGTTGAGCTCCCGTTAGTAGAATGTGACAGGGTGGAATGACTGCGTTTGAAGGCAGCGCTAAGACAATACCGCTCCAGCCGCCAGGTTGGAATCATCAGCCTCAACCATAAAAGTTATATCCAAGCGAGTATATTGTAGTACAGTTGCAGTAACAAATGATCGTTTGAGTGCGTTGAATGCGTGTTGAATCATCGGGTTTCACTGAAAGGGAATCCCTTTTTACCAAGTGCTGCTGACAGAGCTATAGAAATTAGAAAATGCCAGGAAGGCTTCGAGAGCCTTTAATGTGGATGGAACTGGCCACTGTAGAACAGCATATATTTGAACATTGTCCATACTCATTGCCTGAAATTCAACCGTTTTCACATTAAGCATGTATTTTTCTGCTTTGTGTGGCATTGGGGTAGCAGGAGACTGGCCAAGATAATGCATCTTTTACAATGTTTTATTGTTACACAAAAATAAAATGCCTTTCTCTACTCAACGGTCAGGTCAGTCGAGTTCTTAAAATAAACAGTCCGGGTTAATGCCCTGCTATCCCTAGCATCACATCAAAACCTAGCATAACTATAACATCCCCTGTGCTCTAAGGGGGATGACTTTGTCCCCCTTTCGAAAATTGTCAGTTTATCAAAATAAAGAAAAAGTCTCATAACAAAGTTCCAATAAACCTGGGAGGAGGACTCCCTTCTCCCAGCAGACTGCTTGTAGAGACAAACAGTGCTCCTTGTGATGAAAGAAAAAGTTCCAAAGCAAAGTAAGGCTCAAAGTGTTCTTGTGTAACACACAAAGTTCAACAAAAATGTTCCAAAGCTAACAAACTCAAAAGTCTATGTGGTCCCGCCTGGGACAATAACGACTTTAGTATTAGTGGATCTTCTTCCAGTCCCTGAAGTATTACCTCCTTGTGGTATTAGGCCCAGAAAGAGAAGCAGGACACGTCATGACCACCAGGACGAGAGGCCGCAAATACTGACTCAAACGGCTAATCAAACAGATCTTGTTATGAATCTGTCCACTCATGTTCTCAGTGATTGTGAGCAATCAATAGTAAATAGAGGTTTCACAGTCTCCCCTATCAATCCAGTAAACATCACAGATACATATTGATTTGTATAGATTTACAAGAAACTTGAAACTGAAAAAGTGTTTTCACAACAAAGAATTCGAAAAACCTGAGGAGGAAGACACTATGGAGCCCAGTGCTCTCATGTTGACATAATTGGCACACAACAAATTGCTATTATCCCTAATGGAAGATCAAGAAACTGATGGCATCACACTTTTCGGTAATGTTGACATCGAACATGACCTACCATGTCCAAGTGAGCTCAAGAAGAATTCCAAATGTATGCAATATAGCTCTGAAAACAATCATGTTGACATTTTCTTCAAACTGGTGACTAAAGATCTAATACATTTGAAGAACAAACATGCATACTACTCAGACAATCTGACTGCAGCTTAGAGAACAGCCCTCCCAATATACAAGGGAATGAAAATATATTCATCAAACCAGCGGATAAGGGAGGCAACATAGTAGTTATGAATACTGTGAACTATATTGTTGCTGCTGAACAACTTCTTTCAACCCCTAATTGTTATTCCGATTGGGGGTTGACCCGCCGCAAACAGTGAAGAAAACAATGTTCAAGCTGATTGACAAATGGTCCAGCTATGGGATCTTGAACGAAGATGAAAAATAATTCCTCTTGCATACTCCAGGCAGAAAACGGACAATTTTCTGCCAGAAGTTCATAAAGCATTCCAATGCATTCCTGAGATGGACTGATTATGTTGGACATAGGTTGGGTGACTGAACCCCTCTCGAAATATATTGATATCCATGTACGAGAGGAGGCACTCATAAACCAGGGACTCCATGGACATTCTGAACACACTGAAAAATATTACTTGGCAGGAACACTATTTTCTTGTCTCCTATGATGTTAAAGCCCTTTTACACTAGTATCAGGCATGATTTATCACTGGCATCAGATCAATACTGGCTTAAAAATAAGCCTTAACTCACATTACCAGTTTGGGAAGATGTAGACCTTGCACTCAAGAGTAAAACATTTCTGTTTAATTGACAATACTACTCCTACAAGAAGGGAGTGACTATGGGAGCCAAATGTGCGCCAACACTGGTGAATCTATTCATGAGGGAATTTGAGACCACCTACACACTTGTCTTCAGTCCAGGTGGCTTGGAAAAACATGTTTTACTGTGGAAACGCTTTATAGATTACATCTTTGTCATCTAGACTGGGGAACCAGACAGCTACATGCATTTACCAACAAACTGAATGGCAGCCGATTCGGCATTGAACTAACATGTAACTCCAATCAAAACCACATTATTTTTCTAGATTTAGAATTCACCATTGTCAATAATCAAATCATAACACGCACTTACGGGAAAGATAATGAGGTAAACTCAGTTCTGCATGCTCAGAATGGTAACAAAAATAGTGTGATATGTAATATTCTGAAAGAAGAAATGCTACAGGCGAGACGTAATTATAGCAGTACATCAGATTTCGAAATTGAGCTTAAAATGATTGCAGATAAATTGAATGCCAGAGGTTACCACCCGCATGATATCAAAATGGCAATACAAAAGGCCAAAACTATTGACAGAAATAAACTACTCACACCTAAGAACACACTTGCAAAAGATGGGAACCAATTAGTCCATTTTGTAACTAAATTGTCAGCACAGAACCAGGGCATTTACACTATATTGTCTAAACACTGGAAGGTTCTAAAATTGGATGATGACCTCAAAAATGACATCACAGACAATCCGATTATGGTACTTACCAAAGCACAGAATGTGAGCAATCTTGTTAGTCCAAGCCACTTGAAAAAACATCAAGATAAACCTTTGAATACATGGATACCTACTCCATTGCGGTTATTTAGATTTGGATCTTGCAATTTATGCAAATATGCATTGAACAGAATCACCATCTATACTACATACAATGGCAGAATCATATGAAATTGCAACTCCAGTTATGTAGTTTATTGTGTCAGCTGTGCTTGCCAGAAATGTACATTAACAGCACAAAATGAGAATTAATGTTCAGAATATGAGAACGTTGCTATGCAATCAGAACCCAGAACACATTGAATCCACTTGCTAATCATTGGATTAAAGAACATCAGGGCAGTGATATAAGCAATATTGGATTCTTTGGTATCAAACTATTCATGTGTAATGTCAGATGTGACAACAGACTCTTAGCCATGAGGCAGAAAGAATCAAGATTGATCTTTGAGTTGCGGGCTACCAAGGAGGGCCTGAACCCAGATCATGAACTGCATGTATTTATAAATCCATATATTCTACAAAAAGAAGGTATGTTAACAGGTGTCTAAAACCCGACAAATTATTATGACAATGGGTGTATCTGTTACCCCAAAATTCACTCATGAACGTTAAAACGTTTTTTTTATTACACATATAAATGCTAGTACTCATAAAATGATCACATTACATAAAACTGTATACAAAACATGTAAAACAAGTATTACGCAGAACCACAAGAAAGTACACACAATGTGGGTTAAATCTCTTGATCACTCGATCAACGCCATGTGATACTTCAGATTGGAGTATTTTCCCTTTTTTACAGTAATCTTGTTATTGTTTTCTAGACCCAACTTGCACAAGTTTCTGTCCCTAAAACACAGATAAATGTAGGACATTAATCAGGGGTATTTTGTTGCTTGTGTTGTATAGTAGTGATTAAGTCTTCTTTCCTATCACTCCTTCTATGTCAAGTACGTTCAATGATTTACAAACCCTTATAGACTGTGGTAGAAGTGTTCCACAGTAGGAGATGTACCACCAAATGGTAAAAGGGAGAAGGATTTCCTTTTCTTGGGGAATATCTCTTCAAATATCTTCTATTCTGTGAGGGATAGAGGTAAATGCTGTGTCCCCTTCAATGTAAACACTACACCATTTGCGCAGTAGATTGGTCAGGGGGCAGTATAAAGCTGCTCATTTGTTCAAATCTCTGAGCTGGATCTTGAATAATTCTGAAAACTTGCATTAGATGCAGGAAGGTATCTGTCCTGGTGTTAATCCAAGTTAGCACAATCAGGTTATGGCAAACTTTCTGGGGCTGTAAAACGCGTACTGGCCCCAGAAAATTTGCCCCCCTGACCAATCTATTGCCAAATGGTGTAGTGTTTACATTGAAGGGAACACAGCATTTACCTCTATTCAACACAATCAACAAAATACCCCTGATGAATGTCCTACATTTATCTGTGTTTTAGGGACAGAAACTTATGCAAGTTGGTTCTAGAAAACAATAACAAGATTACTGTAAAAAAGGAAATAACTCCAATGTGAAGTATCACATGGCGTTGACCTAGTGATCAAGAGATTTAACCCACATTGTTTGTATTTTCTTGTGTTTCTGTGTAATATTTGTTTTACATGTTTTTTATGGAGTTTTATGTGATGTGATCATTTTATGAGTACTAGCTTTTACATGTTTAATTAAAAAACGTGTTAACGTTCATGTGTGAATTTTGGGGTAATAGATATACCCAATATCATAGTAATTTTTCGGGTTTTAGACACCTGTTAGTATACCTTTTTTTTGTAGAATATATAGCTTATCCATGTGGTAAGCAGTGTATTATCACCCAATACATGGTTTATGCCATTTGAGAAAAGTTTATAAATCCATAACATGTGATGGTACGGATGAAGCTATTTAAACCCAGGGACAACTGGTGATCAAAATGCCAAATAGAATTGTTATATATATTTGCAAGTTCCTCTTATAGAAATGTATATACATGGTATAAATATATTTTCTGCAGATATTACAGACTCAGAATCCTAATCAGGATGTTATTTGTTCACTAATGTTAATTTTAATTTTAATGTTAAAGGATATTTGTACCGTGCTCTATCACCACCAGAGTGGTCCCCTGGCGCTCTGGAGGCTCTGAAAGAGGGGAAAAAGGGAGGGTGAGTTAGTGGGAGGAAGCTGAAAAGGTGCAAGAGAGCAGTGATGTGCTGTTGGCGGCCTCAGCCTGGTGGGTCCGTTGGCTGGGGCTGGGGTGTTTGCGGCCGATAGTCGTCGTGTACTGTTGTGTCAGTCTATGTGTGTTTTGTTTTGTTGTTGCAGTGTAGTGAAGTTTGTGCGGTTTGTTGTGCTGTATGTTTGTGGTTGTGTTTGGTTTAGAGTTTGAGAGGTGTAGGCAGAGGGGGAAATTGTTAGTGGATTGGTTAGTTGGCATTTCTGTCTCGAAGTGAGGCACTGGGTTTACATAATCTCCCCAGATGGGGTGTGGGAGCATTTCTGCGCCTCTGTCCTGATCTGGGCGTGTCCGGTACTCACAGTCCCTTTCACACCTGGCCTCCACTTCCATCAACTTCCTTCATAACCTTACCTGACTTCCTTCACCACTCATACAGCCAGTGTACATGCCAATGTCCACAACTTAGTTCGAGTGTGGTGATTGCTAACATTCAGACAACTCTATAACAGTGTGGCACCTGGTAGCAATTATGGGTGAGTGAGGATGTTGGCTGGGATTGGCTGGGGATGCTGATTCTGTCCTAATGGGTGTTGCTTGTGTTCTATTTGACATGGCGTTACCTATGTAGGTGTGGTGGGAGTTTCTTTGGTCGGTTCTTGGTGTTGTCAGTGTCCTCTTAAGTTTAGTCATCCTCTTTCCTTTCTGTTGTTTTCGGTTTTCAGTTTGAATCTGTGGTGTTGAAGAGCCAGGTTTTTAGTAGTTTTCTGAATTGTAGGTGATTAATTATGACACCATTTTCCTTCCAGAAGCCCTCAGCTACCATACTGAAAATCTGGGAGCATATTAGTTCAGCGTACAGGAGGAGCTGAAAGTGGGCTGCACGCCAAACAATCTGTTGTCGAACCAGTCCCAGTAACTGTTCGGGCGAGTGAGGAATAAATATATCAGCAGCACATTAACAATACAAATATACCGTGTGGTAACAATGGCACCGTTCTTGTTCTCAGTATAACAACATTTACTAAGCTGTTTCCACATCAGCACAGCCTATCCCATATCCAGGGAACTCTTTACGTACCGACAGCACCCGAGCAAGTGCACAGACTATCTTGCTGCCTACCAAGTGTACCGTAGGTTCAATAAATTAAAACAGTAGAGCCTCCTAATTTCTGTATTATTTTGATCATTATTAATATACTCCATGTATAACTTTTAATCACAGTATCAGAGAAGAAGCATACACTCAGGTATGACCTAGTTATACAATGTCATACTTCCACAAAATTCGAGTTAAACAACCACCATGGCACTTTGTTGAGGTGCAATATGCATGGCACAGTGCTCATATGTTAGGACACTATATCGATTGGTATTGACAATCACATTACAACAACCTGTATAGCTGCACTGCGCAGACCCCACGGCATAGTGATACTGTTAATAGTCATAACCACTTATCAATGCAAACGGAGTTGAAATAAAGTTTCAACTTTACAATATATTAGCAAAGATATTATGGTCTACAATAAAGGTGATTTCTGACATGATATGCTAATGTGAGTTTATATTCTCGCTTCATTTTTTCTTTGTGTTGTTCGTTTGTCCTTTGATTGCTTTTCATGTACTTGTATTATGATGTACGTGTGGTTTGGAAAATGTATATATTTAGCAACAAGCCCGGGGAAAGATCAAAGCTTGAAACACGTGTTGACTGATTACTAATGTTCTTTGCTTGATTAGTTGAACATTTCACTGACTTCTTGACATATTATGAAAATGTCTAATGTCTTGTTTTACCATGACTGATTAATTGTTACCTCTTATCTTAAATGTCATCAAATATATAAGTAGACTATAGAATGCTCATATTTCTTTAGTGCATGACTTGTGATTTTTAGTGAGACGCCCTCAGCGAGAACTTATGTTATTGTAGCTTATCTCAAATATGGGGTTTGCTAGGGAAGCACACCCAGCTGCCTCAAGTGTGACTCAGAGCTCTCTTATAATTACCCATTAGCAGTGCAGCCCACTGGTTTATTCCCACCATTGCAGGTACCGTTTTGGCCAGGTACTTGAGAGAACGTGATCTACACTACGGGGTATTTGATGGTTAGGTCCATCACCCCACTCAGACTTTAACGTCGTCAGCGGTTCTTCCTTGGGTCTTGAATATACAAGGTGCTCCTTTTCCATCTTTAACAATTTGGCACTTGTCGCCTGGATGCTGATGTTGGTTATTGGGTTGCGGTCTGCTTTCACCCATTATGGGCCACCCTCAGCCGGGCTCGCCTTGCTGCTGCTTAATGTTTGAAGACGTGACTTTGGCAGTGTTTGCAGACCGCACGGTCTATCCTCTTCCTTGGGTCCCGCCACTGTGTCTTCTTTGCTTTTGCGCCTTTCGGTCAGTCCTCGCCTGGACCTCCCTTCAGTGGCTCGCCTGCTCACCGGGTTCACAGGTATCCCTGCTTTCTGGTTCAGAAGGCCAGCAGGGGTCGATAGGAGATTCTGGCGACCAGTGTGAAACCACAAACTTGGCAAGTCGATCTGGAACTTGTTATTCTTTCTCCTCTAGAACCTTTGTCATTACCAGTGCAGGTCCATGCTAGCGAATCGCGTCCATTTTTGCTTTCAGGTTTAAATAGGAAGTTCGGTCCTTGCATAGCGTGAGCCATCTGACTACCAAGTATATTGGTGTTGTAGTGCCTTAATTGTTGGCTTCGTCATTTATTCCTCAACTTGCCGGTTGACAAAGTAAGGTTATTAGAGGTTTAAAAAACCATATAGTATCTACCACATTGCCTATTGAGGAGGAATAGGGGAAGGGTTTTATGTCACAGGTGTTGATGTTACAGGACCCCTTGTGTAGGACTACACCATTTCCCCCATGAGATCCTCCCACCATGCACCGCCCCCATGGGAATTGTTGAGTAGCGGCCGCACCACCCTGGCCTCATGGGGAGAGGGGTCTCTACGTGGAGAAGTAACGCTATCTGTATGATCGTCATATTTGGCATATAGCTGATGGGTGCATAGCCATGTTAGCACTGAGGTTACATTTTGTATATGCTGAGACAGGGAAAGGAGTAAATCAAAATGTCATCCAAGGAGACAACTACATACTCGTCTGGAATGTCCTAGACTACTTCATTTATGAAATTCTGAAAATGTGGCAGGAGTGTTGCACAGTCCAAAGGGCATCACAGATATTCATATAGGCTGTAACAGGTTCTGAAGGTGGTTGCCCACTTATCGCTACCTCGTATCCGTACCAGGTGATATGCCCCTCTGAGATCGAGTATGGTGAATATTGAGGCTGAGTTTATCTCATCCAGTAGAACCATCAGGGACAATGGGTAGCGGTTCTTTATTGTAATAGCATATAACGTTCTGTAGTCTATGCACTTTTGTAACTTGCCCCCCTTTTTGGGCACAAAAAGGGTGGAGAGGCTACTAGCAACTTCAAATGTGTGATAAACCAGTGTGAAGGCTTTCTTATAGATACTTTCTTAAATGTTTGCCCTCGGGGTTCAGACAAAAGGTACATTCAACCACATGGCATGGTGGCCCCAGTTACCAAATCAACCGGGCAATCATAGGCATGATGGGGTGGCAGTTGCTCTGCCTTGATTTGGGCAAACACGACTACATAACTGTCACAGCATTCAGGTACGCTATGTTATAGAGAATAGATACCAATGTAGTACTGGGATTCCAGTGGGAAAGGTGCTGTGGCTGTTTGCATAGGCAAGAAGAAGCACAATAGACAGAAGGAAACACTATGGTTCTCAGAGACCTATAGATCAATGGGTTGTGCAGTTTGAGTCAACTCATCCTTAAGATGATCCCATAATAAGGGGTGTCCATTAGGTCCAGGTGGATATTTTCTGTGTGCATATCTTCGCACACTACTCATAGTTCTGAGATATTCGGGACGATGTGGCCAGATGACAGCTCATGTGCATCCACCACCCATGCTGGTTGGGGTCTCTCTTTTCAGGTGGAAAATAGACTGACGTTCTGTGCTAGGGTTTGATCCATGTACACCCCTGATGCACCAGAATCAATGTATGCAGGTTCCTCCAAAATCAGAATCCTGCTGTGGAAGAGCCATACATTTACCTGCAACACAGGACTCAGTGGTTGGGTTTTATTTTTGTATTTTATTTATTTATAAAGCGCTCCCGGCCCTGGGGCAGCTGGGCGCGTGTCTTATAGCTATTAAAGCTCTTAATGTAGTACAGTTATTCAGGAGTATTCAGTTACATATTACAGGAGGTTGCAACAAGAGTAAACAGTACAAGTATTGAATTCAGATAGAACAAGAGGGTGGACCGCAGCCGCGGTCAAGTTAGTGGAACTATAAGGGATCTAGCAGTCTAGTTCGTGTAACCAACGTGTGGATTTTCTTTTGAAGATATGGAAAGATAGCTCAGATCTAATAGTAGTAGGAAGCGTATTCCAAAGCTTCGCCGCCTGGACAGGAAAGCTGAAGCCCCCGAGTTCTGCAGCTTGTATCTAGGGATGGCCATAGTGTGGGTTTGGGCCGATCTAAGGGGCCTAGAAGAGGTGTGTGGCAGGAGTCTATTAGAGAGGTATGCTGGGGCAAGGTTAGCTCTAGCTTTATGGGTTAAGGCTAGTGTTTTGAGGGCAATTCTGTGTTTGACAGATAGCCAGTTCAGGTTATGTCTGGTGTCAATTATGTGTGACTTCTTAGGTATGTTGAGGGTCGCACTGATAGCGTTCTTCTGTGTTACTTGTAGTTTGTTCATGTTTCCAAGGCTACTCCCTAGAAAGAGTGAGTTACAATAGTCAATTTTGGACATAACTAATGTTCTGGCCAGGGTGGTGCAGTTAGGCGACGTTAGGAAGGGCCTGCAGGCAGTGATTAGCTTACATGTGTAGGCAGATGCTACAACCACTGCGTTGGTTTGTCTGTTGAAGGATAAGGTATCGTCTAGGTATATAACAAGAGTTTTAGTGTTACTAGAGGCCGTAATGGTGTTACCATCAATAATGAAGTATTTGAATGAAGGGTCAAGTTTGTTCATTCTCGAGCAGGAGCCAAGTATTCGTTTCTCAGTTTTCTCATCATTTAGACAGAGTCCATGGTGTGCCATCCAGGCTTGGATTACTGAATAGATGTTATTAAGGACTTTGTTGTCTGCAGAGTGGTTACCAGAAATTGGGATTAGTATCTGGGTGTCATAGGCATAGTTAGTATACGATACACCCATTTGGTCAAGAATATCGAATAAAGGCTTTGTGAAAACTTTATAAAGAGTGGGGGAGATGCAGGATCCTTGAGGGACCCCACAGAGTACAGGAGAGGGTTGAGCAGAGGCTGAAGATGAGAAGACTCTCATAGTTCTATTATCAAGGAAAGACCTAATCCACGAAGTAGCAGAGTCAGTGAAATGTGCGGCTGATTTAAGGTGTTGGCACAGTAGATGATGGTTCACAAGATCAAAGGCAGCAGATAGGTCGAGAAGTAGTAGGAGTGCTAATTTGCCCTTGTCTTTCACAACCTGTATTTGAGTTACTAAGTTGATCAAGGCTGTTTCCGTGCCATGTCTGGGATGGAAACCGGATTGTCTAAGGCACAGGATATTATTGGTTTCTAGATATGCTTGAATTTGTAAGTAGGCGGCGCGATCCAGTATTTTTAACAGGAAAGGCACCGTCATAATAGCTCTGTACTTCGAAGGGTTACTAGGGTCAAGAGAAGGTTTTTTAAGGAGTGCAATGACCCAGGCATCTTTTAGGTTATCGGGTACCGTGCCTGTTTTGAAAGAGGTATTAATAAGGGCTGTCCGGCTTCCTCTTCCCAGTCCCTCCTTAGCTGGAGCACCTCTTTACCTACCCTGGGCATGAGTAGTTCATAAATCCAGGAAACCTCATGGCCCCCGTCTGACACATCATAAATTGTTTCTACGGTCGTGCCAGCTGGTCTCCCAACACTGTATCTGCCCATGTATCTTCCACTATCCACACCAGCCTGGTATAAGTAATATATTGTCCCCGATGCAGCCGTGTATCCTCCACCAGAGTATCAAATTCTACCACCTTCCCATCTTGCCACATATCCCCCAGTGTTGCTATGCCATTTGGTTTCCAGAGTCTCGGGATCACTGTACGTAATTGCACGTCTACTCCCTTAAGGGCCACCAACAGTATTTGCGTGGAACACGTTGCAGGGCACCCTATAGCCAGGCACTCTCCTGTCATATCTGAACTCCAACCTCCAACATCCCCTTGCTCCCTTTTTGCTGAGATCCTGGAAACCAAATCCATTGTTTCAGATAGAACAGAGAGCATTCCGCATTTAATAGCCTGGATTCTGGAGTCGGGTCATCCGACAGCCATCTGGCCAGATATTGTAATTGACTAGCTAAAAAGTATATCTCAAAGTTCGGCAACCTAATGCCCCCTCTATCGTATGTGTTTTGCAGTTTCCAAAGTGCAACCCTATTTCTGGTATTGTGCCATATAAACCCCCCACACAAGCTTTGGAGTTTGACAAAGAACCGCTTGGGTATTATGTAGGATATATTCCTGAAGAAGTGCAACAGCCTAGGCAACACCACCATTTTCAACAAAGCCACTCTCCCCATCATGGTCACGGGGAGCTTGGCCAAGAACCTCATGCATTGTTCAATATTAGTTACCCCCTTCTCTGTGTTGCTCTTATATTCAACCTCGGCCGTGTGGCATACATCAATCCCCAAATATCTAAAGGTCACTGACTCCCACTGTATCTGGAGGACTGGCAGCTCCTCACGTGGTATCCCACTGTACCTGCCCAGGGGAAATATACATGATTTCCTGGGATTCACCGTTATACCAGAAAATGCTGCATACCTATCCATCACTTCCAGAACGAATTGTAGATTCTCCTCAGGCTATTTCAGATACAAAAGCATATCATCCGCATAAATGGATATCAAGTGTGGGCCCCCCCTTCGTAGGGATACCCACTTCCCCATACTGTTGCCTCAGGTATATCGCCAGAGGCTCCAGCGCCAAGATAAACAACATTGGGGACCATGGGCATCTCTGTCTGGTACCCCTACCGAGTTGCCTCCGATCAGAGATGACGGCCCCTGTCTTGACTCATGCCAATGGTGCGCTGTGCAGCAGTTGCACCCACTGCAAATACACTGGCCCCATCCCATACCCTCTTAAGGCTGTCATCAGCCAAGGCCACTTGACAGAATCAAAGGCCTCCACTACATCAAGTGATATTGTTGCGACCTCATGTGGGTCCTCCACCATCTGTTCAATTACATGGTGGAGTCTCCTTAGGTTATCCGATATGCGCCTGTGCGGGACATACCCTGTCTGGTCGGGGTGCATGAGTCCACCAATAACCGAGCGCAGCTTATTCGTGAGCACTGCAGTGAGAATTGTACTATCTTGATTAAGCATGGATACAGATCTATATGACCCACAATCCATGCTTGGCTTGTTGGGTTTAAGGAGCGGAATAATGATTGCTTCCCTTAGGGACTCTGGCAATACTCCTTTCTCCAAGGCTTAATTTAGCATTGCCAGCATCGGGGGGAGAAATTCCGCTCTGTATGTTTTATAAAACTCACTAGGGAGCCCATCTGCCCCGGGGACTTACTGGTTGGTAAAAGTTTGATTACTGCCTCCAACTCCTCTAAGGTAATCAGGGCCTCCAAATTCTCCCTGTCTGATGCTCCTGGTATGGGAAGGCCGATGTCTTCCAATGTTTCAATTATGTCCATCTCCGCCTCACTTCCCGTATCCTCATATAGTCGCTGGTAAAACTCTGCGAAACCCTGGTTCACTTCCAATTGAGTGTCAAGTGTTTGCTCCTGTGCGCCACATATGGCCCTAATCGTCTGCCTGGGAGTCTTGCTTTTGCATAACGAGGCTAACAGCCTGCCTGGCTTATCCCCCCCATCGTGCTGTCTTTCAATGTATTTTTTGTAGTTCAATTTAAACAATCCCTCCCAGTAATCCTCACAATCCCATTGCAGCCGCCTAATAGACTCGGACTCCCCCGGGGTGTGCCCATCTTTCTGCAAACGCTCTTCCATTTTCTTCTCTGCTTCGTCTAACCCCCTAGTGATCTCGCCCTGCAGCACACTGGATTTAGATATTGCCGCCCCTCGCACTACCACCTTAAATGCCTCCCATAATATACCAGCTAACTCTACACTCCCGGTATTTAAGTCAAAATATTCTACTATCTCTTTCTTCAGGTCTTCATTGTATCTTTCAGCGTCTCAGATCTGAGCCTCCATGTCAGAATCCGTGCTCTGGGTGGCCAGTACTGCCGCTCTACGATCAATAGCGAGTGGTCCGAGAGGACTCTGGCTATATATTCTGAGTGCACTAGTTCTCCCACTAGCTCCGACGTGGCAAACACGTAATCCAGCCGTGTATATAGGTCCTGCGGGGACGCGTAGTGCGAGTATTGCCTGTCTCGTGGGTGCTGCGTTCTCCATATAACCGTCAAATGAAATCCCCCCAACAGGGTTTGCAAGTCCCTAGCCGCCGGGGACAAATTCAGATTCTTATTATCTGATCTATCTACTGTGGGATCCAACATGCAATTAAAGTCACCCCCCATGTAACAGCCCCTCCCATGCATGGGCTAATCTTGCTATATAAATTCCTGAAGTCGCCTACCGTGTATATGTTTATAATACTGAGCTCTCTGTTTTCCACAAAGCCCTTTATCAGTATCGCTCTTCCATCTGCCTCTACGGTGGACTGTAACAACTTGAATGGGACATGTGGTGCTATCCATGTGATAACCCCCTGGCATACGCTGAATATGTTGCTCCCATAGTGGTGCCTTTCCATTTCCTGGCCATGGTATCCTGCTTCTCCTTCGTTAGGTGGGTTTCCTGTAACAGAGCGATATCAATTCTCTGTCATTTAAGGTACAGCATGACCTTGTTCCTCTTCAGATAACTATTGAGTCCTCTGACATTCCAGGTAACTATTTTCAGATTCCCCATCTTATCCATATCCTGTCTCGCTCTCCGCCTCCCTTATCCTCACTACGCACGGTAGTACGCATGACTATTAATACTACAACAAACCTCCCAAATCCCCTCCCCTGCGCCCCACTTTGCCCAAACTGTCCAAACCCCACAACTCCCATCCCACCCCCTCTCCCCCAACCCCAATTGGTGCCCAGCTCTATCCCTGGATCTCAGGCTATCCCGCATCTAGCCTTTTCTTGGCACTGCCAGTACACGGGACACAGCGGGGGGATATCACCTCCTCGCTGCAGTAGGCCGCATGTTGATTGTAAGAATATTACTACTACATTAAGCTTCAGACTAAGTAATCAGTATTGCAATGCAGGTTCACTTATCCTGTTCACTTCGCTCCGGCCCTTCTGTGCCAGCTGGGCAGCCCTGAGCATACAGCCAATACGCTGCCTCCTACGGTGTCTCGAAAAAGATTGCCCTTCCCTTGTGTAGGACCTTGAGTTTCGCCGGGTACAACAGCATGTATTTTAAGCCAGCTGCTCTCAGAAGTCGTTTCACTGCCACATAGTTGAAGTGTTGCCTCTGTACCAGCATGGTATAGTCTGGATATGCAGTAACCGTTGCTGATACTCTGCATATGTTCCCGCCCTTACGAAAGAATTCCAGGATCTTTTCCCTGTCTCTGTAGTTCAGTATTTTGCCAATAATTGCTCGTAGAGGGGTGCCCGGGTGGGGCGTCCTGACCTGCGCCCTAAGGGCCCTTTCAACTGGGAAATAATCTTGGAAGGAAGGCCATGAAGACGAAAAATATGTTCCAGGAAAATTCCAGCAAGTTCTGAGGAAGATGGTAGTTTATACAATGGTGTAAAATGAGCTAGATGAGTAAACAAGTGTCAGGATTAGTCAGGCGAGTACAAAGGCAGCGAATATGGCAAGGGAAATGTGCACTAAATCACACAGTGAATAGCTTCGAATTAAACTACGTGCACACAGGAACAACGACTAATGTATACTAGAACCCAGGAGTGCAAATAGAGTGTGACAACAAAACCAATATATGAAAAGGGATGTGGGGTAAGCACCTGACCGCGAGGAAAGTCGGCAAGCGCCTTACCCCCAATTGCTGTTACAGGTACTGACAGCGCTAAACCCACGTGGAGGGCAAGCAATGACAGGATCTGTGAACTAACACTCTTGATGGTATTAAATAAGGGAACTAAAGAACTGTACTCACGAGGACGAGATAAACCTCTTGAATGTCAGCTAGCCCACGAATCCTGTTGATGAAACTGGGACCCAGAAAGGCTAGAACAGCAATGGGAGGAAAACTAAATACCTAAGTTGGAATAGTGATTATAAATTAGTGAGGAAAACATAAGCATTCACACAGGAGCTAGCTACAACCGCACACCACACCTAATAATCAAATGGGAAATAAATGCAGAAGTGCAATGGAAAACATGGAATGGATCCCAATAGAAAGTAAGGATCAGGAGCAGGGAAAAACGAAATAACCAATGCAAACTTCTCCCTACCCCTCCAAGGAAAAGACAGGAAGCTAATCTTAGAGGAAGGCTAAGGCATACGGGTTTACAGCAGCAAAGGACAGAGTCAAAGAAATATAGAACACAGACAAACTGGGCTGCATCTAAAAGGGGAAAGCACTGAGAAATGCTGCCTGCAAACAGAGGAAGACAAAAAGGGAATCAAGGGAGCAGAAATCAATTAGCGCATGAATCCGAGATTCAGGGCGGAGGAACAAGAAAACAGGAACTAGGAACTAGGTACAAAGGCAAGGAACAAGGGACTAGTCACAACAGGAACACTGCAAACGATGACCAGCGCTGGACTGAAGTAAGACTGAGGCTTTTAAAGCTGCTTAACGAGCACACGCCTCAGGTGTGCTGATTGCTGCACCTGCAGCCACAGGTGTTGCCTATCCTCCACCCAACCTTGTCCTGCAAGGGTGGAGGTGGAGCAGTGGGCCAGGCATTCTGGGAAGCATAGTCATTTGGTTAAAGAAGCATGCTGGCTGCCAAAAACCTGGAATGGATCCGGAAGGGAAGTAGCTTGGAAAATAGGGATTTAGCGCTCCCAATTCATCACAGCACTGTAGCATAAGGTTCGGAGGAAAGGTCCAGTAGGGAATAAACCCCAAATCATGCCCCCAAGTGGTGGGAACGGGAGCGAAGGGAGCGAGTCGTGACAACAAGTCAATGGTTACCATGATGGTTGTATATCCTCGGGAAGGTGGTAATTCAACAATGAAGTCAGTGGCAATAACTTCCCAGGGTCTGGTTGGCAACGTAGGTTGTAGAAGCAGACCCGCCGGCCTCTGATTATCGTATTTGTTCTGACTACAAATAGCACAGGTCTTGATGTATTGAACTACACTGGACTTCATCCCTGGCCACCAGAACTGTCTTTGTATAAGACGGAAGGTGTTGGTTACTCCTCGATGGCCGGAGTGAAGAGTGTCATGGCATAGATTCATTACCTTCTGTTGAAGTTCTTTTGTCGGAATGACCACTGAATTGTTCTTGAATAAATATCCTTCCTTGATTGTTAGACGCCAGGGATTTTTCTTCGATATGTCCTTCCAGAGTTCAGATAATTGAGTCTCTACTCTGATTTCTTCCAGGAGATTGATCGCTTGAGCTACAAAGATTGTGGGTGGAAACATTTTAGGATAGATCTTATCCTCCAAGGGAACGTAGTCGGGACGCTGAGAAAGGGCATCGGCAATCAAGTTTTGCAATCCAGGAACATGTGAAATTTGAAATTGATATTGTGCAAAGAAGTAGGCCCATCGAGCTTGTCTACTGTTCCTGCACTCCATGGATTGTAGGACCTGAAGATTTCGATGATCAGTACAGACTTGAACTGGATATTTAGCACCCAGGAGTAGATGTCTCCATTCAGTGAAGGCATGACGAATAGCCAATAACTCCTTCTCCAGAACTGAGTAGTGAGTCTCGCTGGTGGTCAGGGTCCATGAGAGATAAGCAATGGGATGTTCCAACTTATCACCGGATTCTTGTTTTAAAACTGCTCCTATGGCGTAATTGGAGGCATCAGTTTCCACTAGAAAAGGACGATTTATGTCAGGTTGGGCCAGGATGGGGGCCTGAGTGAATTCTTCTTTCAAGCGTTGGAATGCCTTGTCTTGTGGTATAGACCAGTTAAATGGAACATCTTTCTTCAGGAGATTAACAATGGGTTGAACAATCTCGGAAAAGGTGGGAATGAATTTCCGGTAGAAGTTGCCAAGCCCCAGGAAGGATTGTATTTGCTTAACAGACGTTGGGGCGGGCCTAGCCAGTATGGCCTTCACCTTTGAAGGGTCCATAATAATTCCTTCTGAACTAAGGACAAATCCCAGATAGTGAACTGATGTAACATGAAACAAACATTTTTCTGGTTTGGCTAAGAGTTGATTTTCACGGAGACGTTGAAGTACTGCTTTTACATGTTCTTCATGTTTCAAGGAGTCCTTGGAGAAGATCAATATGTCATCCAAGTAGACGATAACATTGAGAAATAACATGTCAGAGAACACCCTATCCATAAAACGCTGGAAGACTGCGGGAGCATTAGTCAGACCAAAGGGCATGACTAGGTATTCAAAGTGACCAAAGGGTGTTCTAAAGGCTGTTTTCCATTCGTCTCCTTCCCGGATAAGGATCAAATGGTAAGCACCTCGGAGATCCAGTTTCGTGAATATCACTGCACCTCTCACAGCTTCAAGGATATCCGAGATCAGGGGTAGTGGGTATCTGTCTTTCAGTGTGTATTGATTTAGGCCCCGATAGTCCAGGCAAGGTCTAAGCTCTTTGGTATCCTTTTTTGGAACGAAGAACAATGAAGCACCAGCTGGTGATTTTGAAGGTCTTATGGTGCCGTTGTCAAGATTAGTGTCTAGGTATTCCCGGAGGGCTCTCTTTTTGGGTTCTGAAAGGATAAACATTCTGCCAAAGGGAATCACTGCTGAGGGTTCAGTATCTATGGCACAGTCTTCGGGTCTATGTGGAGGTAAGGCTTGAACAATGGCAGTAGAGAATACATCAGAATACCCTTGATAGATCACTGGAACTTTTACAATATTGGAAACCATAAGTGGTGTCTCTGGACACCTTGGTAGACTTATAGGAGCTGTGACTGAGGTATCCAGGTTTAAACAATGGTTCATGCAGAACTCCGAGCCCAGGAATAAGGATCCGGCCGTCCAGTTAATATATGGATTGTGCCTTTGTAACCAGGGCATGCCCAGAACCAAGGGGT
The DNA here is from genome assembly GCF_040938575.1 of Ambystoma mexicanum. Classification (NCBI taxonomy): domain Eukaryota; kingdom Metazoa; phylum Chordata; class Amphibia; order Caudata; family Ambystomatidae; genus Ambystoma; species Ambystoma mexicanum. Next base: position 370,635,455 of record NC_090940.1, on the reverse strand, counting down.
AATGGGCTGATTTTATAATGTCAAACACAATTCTTTCTTGATGATGATTTATGGAAAGATGCATCTCCCTTGTTTGCAGACTTATGGGTCCTGAGGAAAGAGGTCTTCCGTCAATTGCTTCCACTGGCTGTGAAAAACTTCTTGCTTCATATGGAATGTTATGACTTCTGACCCAATCTTGATCAATGAAGACTCCCATTGCTCCGCAATCCACCAAGGCCAGTATGGGGTAGACCTTGTCCTTGGATGGCGATAAAAAGGCCTGTAATATCACCAATTTGTTTTGTCCAGGAGAGTTCAAGGATGGAATTGATGTGGAGCAAACATCGCTCTCCCGAAACCTTGCTCCATTTAGGACCGGGAGCTGGCGTTTCCCGAGCGTCGGGGAGGAGCCAGAGGACACTCTTTAACTAGATGTTTATCTGAGGCACAATACATGCATAAGCCTGTGTGTATCCTTCTTAACCTTTCCTGCGGGGAAATTGGTCCACGAAAGGCTCCAAGTTGCATGGGTCAGAATCAGTGCTCGGATTCTTGGCAGATTCTGTCCTTGTAGTATTCTCTGGGGAGTTTCTTTGAATTGAGACTTTATTCTTTTTCTTTTCGGCCTTTCTTTCTTGGATTCTGAAGTCTATTTGCATAGACAAGTCCAGGAGGGCTTGGAATGAACTAGGATGTGCCACCCTGGCTAACTCGTCCTTAATCTCTTCATTTAGACCTCTGCGAAACAAGGTAAAACTGGCTTCCAGGGGCCAGTCCGCCTCTTTGGCTAGCTGTTTGAATCTCGTAACATAGGTCAACATGTCTTGGGATCCTTGTTGGAAGTCAAGTAACTTCTCTTGAGCACCGTGGACCAGCTCTGGTTGTTCGAACATGGTCTTGAGTTCCGCGATGAACCCTTCATAATCATCCAGGAGAGCATCCCCTGAATTGAGTAAAGGAGTGGCCCATGTAAGGGCATTACCGGAAAGATGCGATATTATGAAGCCCACCTTAGCCCTAGGGGTTGAGAAATAGTAGGGCTTGAAGGTAAAATGTACCAAACAAGAATCCAGGAATCCACGTAAGGTCTTTGTTGAACCGTCGTATTTATCAACCACTCCTCCCAATAATACGCTGTCCTTGTTCGCGGAGACACGTGACAAGACAAGCTGTCTTAGTGTCGCATTCTCGGCTTTTAAATTCTGCATCTCTGTGGAAAGTTCTTGCATTCCGCGCATCAGGTCCTGAATAGCATTCTCCATGGTAGAATCCGTATTGATCGTTTGGCGTCTCAAACTGTCATAAATCTCCCCCCGTCTCACCTGTGATCGGGATCTCCCTTGTTCGGCCGCAGGATTCTTCCTGTGGATGGTTCGGGTTTTGAATAGGCTTTCCCGAGCCTCGTCAGGTTGCAGGACGTGTTCAGAGTTCCGGGAAGTTTGTGGTTCCAGGGTATCCAGGATAGCGATGAACGAGTAAGTAGGGGGGAAATACAGGAACAGGATGAAAGGCAAGGAAGTAAGAGGATCAAAGGAAACCAATGTAGAGAGTAAACACACGTCGGGTCACTACCGAAGATAGCGTTGAGATACGCGGACCCGCAGGGGCGTGACCAATTTATAGTACGTGCCACGACGTGAAAGCTAGTGCGTAGCATGGAGCTTGGTACGGCCATGTTGGGAGGGACAAGGAGTACAAGCCCTTCGTGACAATGACCATGTGGTCCAGAAGGGGCAATTTCGCCGGGTCATGACACCGGTGTGATTGATCAGAGCACGCTCATGGTGCTGCTCTAAGGCCTCACCACCCCATCTATCCATTTTTGGTGGAAGAATCGGGACTCATGAGGGGGGCAACTACCCATTTGTAAACAAAACAAAACCTGTCATATGCTGACGGGTAGTCCCTATCGGCACTTCATTGGGTTAATAGACCCCTACGATATTTAATGTTGATAGGTAAATCAATATAAATTACAACCTCAATTGTTTTTTATCATCATATATCTTTTATAAAAGTTCATAACATCTTCAACCTGAAAATTTCAATCATACAATTATAACCAGCAGGTTTTATAACAAGATTTTCACCAACACTATTTCGAAAAGATAACCAGTGTTCACATACATTTCTTAATACATTTATCAACCTCACAACACAAATTAATGTAGAATAGAGTCTGTTATTAGAATAAACTAAAGACATGCACTTCATATGGGATATTGTAACATTCATCCATGGCCTGCAGTGTGGTAATTCACCAATAATTCCTATACAGAATGTTCATTGCAGCTGATTACATATCCTATATTTATGTCCCAATCGGATCCAAGTCTGTGGGCAGTGTCCATGTTGTAATGTAGCATAGTGCCAACGCGTTTCAGAAAAAATCCTTCTTCAGGGCGATTACTGCTGTGCTTATATTTCCATTCTAACTCTTGCTGTGTAACTGTAAACAAGGAAATGTAAAAGTAAGTCGAACTATACTGTCACTACTCTCAAAAGAAAAAGCACATCCCACTAACTGGGGAACATAAGTAAGAAGAACTAACCTTCTGTCAATCTCGGAGTAAGGGCCACCTCGGTCAGACCCGGGCTATAATGGGATGTAAAAAACGTCCACTCTAGGCTGTAGACAGGACCTCGCCTAGTCACCACTGCCAACACCAGCAAATATGGTTACCATGTAGCCAACTGTAAAAGAGGAGTTGAAGGAGGTTTCTAAGTGTCATCATAACACTAAGCATATACGTCCAAATAGAGTACTGCTAGCTTCAATTACTCGCGTTAAGTGCTCCATAACGTGTGATGCACATCATTCCCCAAAGACATATTATAAAGGTAGCACCTCTATGTAAATCTCCCCACTAATGGCACCATCCTTCAGTTAATTCACCAGACAATGAGTTCTAACTCGCTAATTAACAGCTACAGCCCTCAATATACAGGCTATCATACCAAATACAGTGCGGCTTAGTAGTCAAAAATTAATTCACTGTGAATCTCCTGCATGCCATCTGCTACGGTGATTAAGCAGGTAAATGCAGACTCATGATTGAAGGGCACCAGCGTTGTAAGTATATTGTCAGCATGACCGGCGTGCAGCATGCGTGTTGCATCGCCAGAGCGCCATGTTGGCAGGGGCTAGTATGAGTGTAGTCATGACGACGTAAACACTCCAGCATATATGGCTCTAAACTACCGTCTCCCGTCTGTAAGTGTGTGTAGCCAGCAATTTGCCACTAACCTATCCCCTCAAAAGAAGGTCATAGTATGTATATATTCCTAGCTAATACTACCCTCTGGCAGACCGCCAAAGTATACACAGATCGGGCGGGGGAGGGACCAGACGCCAACAATGTGTAGATGCCTGTGTCCCTCCACACCGTCCGAAATTCACTGTCGCTTCAACGTGCAGATGGATGCAACAGCTCCACTGCTCAACGATAGCGAATATATATGTAGTGATACTCCTCAAACCCGATGTGGCGGTGTCGCTCATGAGAGGTCTGTCTAAAGCCTCTCCAAAACTAATGTAGAGTGTCCCTCTCGATCCTGAGGGGTGACATCAAAATCAAAAACAACATGCTCTAATTACCACTATGTACAGAGTAAAGGGGTGCACCAGTATCCAGATATCTTTAACCCAAACACTTGGAAATTGTCATTCAAGTACAGTCATGTTTTACACATAAGCCAATACATGCATATCCATTGTGACATAAAGATGATTCAAACTGTAGGTAACTGTATGTATAGTATCACACAAAGCACATAAAGTCTGTTTCACAGTTCATTCCCCTTGAGTGCATAGAATCCAGATAATGAATCCACCACACTTCTCTTTGTTGTCATTTTCTGGTGATGTCCCCTCCTCTATTTCCAAGGGTGACCTGTTCTAAAATCACACACTTAAGCTGTGCTATGGTGTGTCTTGCTTCAAGGAAATGTGATGTCACTGGGGATTTGAGGTTATGTGTCCGTATATTGGACTTGTGCTCTGTCCTGCAGAGCTTTGCTTTTCTTGTTGCGATTCCTATGTAATAGAGTCCACATGGACATTTCAGTGCGTAAACTACATTCTTGGAGTCACATGTGCACAAGTGTTTTAAGTCAATAGTTTTACCTGTGTGCGGGTGTGTAATTGTGTTCCCTTTGATAATATTGCCACAATGTTGACAATTGTGGCATGGGACAGTACCTTTGTATTGTTTATTCATAGACCCACTCGTGGGAATCTCGGCTTTGATCAGACTCTTGCGTAGTGATTTACTATTGCGGTAAGCAAACATAGGGAGTTCACTGAATAGATGTTGTAGAGTGGGGTCCATTTGTAACATGGGGCAGTTCTTTTTGATTATGCCTTTGATCTTGCCACTTCGAAGTGAGAGGGTAGTTACATAGACTAATGATTGTCCAACTTTAGGAGGTTTCAGAAGCCTCCACTTTCCCTGCAATTTCAGAAATCAAGGTTTGATTGTAACCACGTTCTTGGAACTTCTTGCACAATGTCTGTGATTGTTGTCTATACTCTTCTGGTTCTGAGATGTTGCGTCTGTATCATAAAAATTGGCTAAGTAATACACTTTCTATTGTCCTTTTCGGATGGAAGCTGGTTGCCATCAACAGGCTATTACGATCAGTAGTTTTTGTGTAGATCTTGTTGGCCAGTTTGTTGTTTTTCACATAGATTTTTACATCCAGAAAGTTTATTCTGGACCTGCTTGTGGTGTTTGTAAACTTGATTCTTGGGTGCATACCATTCATTGTCTCAAACAATTCTTGTAGATCGTCCTGAGGCCCTGACCAGATTCTAAACACATCATCAATGTATCGCACAAATACCGGTAAATGTTGTGTCCATCTTGGCGAGGATAAAATATGCTCATGCTCTAGATAGAACATGTAAATATTGGCATAGGTGGAGGCCATTGCCGCGCCCATACTGGTACCTGATAAGTGTAGATAGTACTTATCGCCAAATTGGAAAAGGTTATTCATTAGAACCAGTTTCAGAATGGTGAGTATGAACAGTCTGTCCCCCTGGCAAACTAATTTACAATAGTTGTGCTGTGCCATAAGGTTATAATTAAGCAATTACCCGTTGGAAAAATCTTGCTGATAAATATCCACCACTAATTATACGTAATATATCATTTGAATGAAGTCAATGCCCTGTATTGTAAAGAGGGGGGAAAATAAAATAAAAAAACCTAGTCAAAACTCATATTCAGTGAGTATTAATATTACTATAGTGTCTCCAAACTCATAGTAGGGTGCAACCACAAATGTTACCTGCACTTAATAATTAATGAGACCATTCCGGTGTATCTGGTCATTCTGTTGTGCAGCCTGCCATTAGTTGGCTTTGCCTAATAAAGAGAACCATTCAATATGTATGAGAAGTGGAATACACCTGCCCATGAATACGCATGTATCATAAAATAAAAAAAAGTTAACTTACATATTCGTCCTTTCATCATCATCCGTCCATATTCATAGATAGTTAAGACGCAGTCAACCCGCGTTCCGTGTTAAATGGAACACGGAGATAATAGAGAAACGCACCTTGCGAGTGGTACTTAATCACGTGACACAGATTAGTCATGTGACAACTGGATAAAAGTAAATAAAAGCACGTCGGCATTAACCGAGTGTTTTATAACGATTTGCGTATAATATAGAGCACGTGCTTGCAACCAAATTGACGAAGATGATAATTAATTGAAAACACAAGAACATTAGAGAAGCGCACCTTGCGTGTTATATTCAGTCACGTGACACAAATTAGTCACATGACAACTACTAAATGTAAACAAATACACGTCAGCTTGAAACGAGTATTTCAAAACTGTTTGCGTGCAAATAAGGTGCACGCGCTTGCAACCAAAATGACGCAAATAGTAGTTAACCATACCGACAATCACGTCCTAAATGGGTATAATATGTCAAACCATTAACTTTAGAGCAGTGAGTAAAATACCATGTATCTCTAATGTTCTACATCAGTTCACTTAATAACATATATACTTGGATTATAATAAGATTCTCTCCAATTATTACAAATTCATACGGGCAGGTATTTTGACCAGTGCATTGGATTGTCAAATCCAATTATATATTAGAGTGACTATTGACATTGTCCAAGTCATACCACATGTGCTAAATAGGAGTACATGAAGGCGACAACAAAGGTAAAATGTTTTGGTTTATGAAAACTATTGTGTTTGTCTCACGGTACAGCATCAGTGCCCCACCGGTCCACTAGGCTCCAGCTATGATACACATGAGTATCAATACATAAGGCTAAGGTTCACACATTCGCCCGCCCATCTACAAGAAAACATGTAATTCCGTGTGACTATTAAGTCCTAAAGTAGTACAGCGCAACCTACAAATAGTACGGGCCTCCAATTGTCGTAATAATACCAGACGGTCCCCACCTCTAGGGTGGCTTCTTGCTTGTATTAGACCAATGAATCTGATGTCACTAACATTGTCCATTTGGTGATGTTCTTGCCAATGTATTGAAAGCGGTAATTTTGAATCGAATTTGGTTAAACTAGCAAAATGTTCTCTAATACGTATTTGTAATTCCCTTATGGTAGAACCAAAATACACTTTACCACAGATGCAAAGAATCGCATACACTATGAATTTGGTTTTACAGTTCATAAAATCACGTATTTGAATTGATAAACCATTATGACATGAGAAAGTGTCAGATTGTATGACAAACTTGCAGAAGTTACATGTACCACATTTGAAGAAACCATTTGGCTTAGGGGGTAACCATGATACGAAGTTTACAGCATTAGTTTGAGAGGTTAAATAAGAGGGACACAAATGTTCTTTAAGTGTACGATGACGCTTGAAAATGACCTTAGGTTTGTCCGCTATATATGGCAATATATCAGAATCAAGTTGGAGTAAATGCCAATGTTAAGCTAACAGCCGATATAACATATTAGAATTTTGCACATACTTAGTAATGATTCTTACATCTAAAAACCCAGTAGAATGAATATTCTCATGTGGTGACAACATGATGCCATTTTGAATGCTACAATTCGAATAACTTCTTTTTTTTAACCTTTCCTGAATTAGTCCTACCTCATTATCAAAGTCAGACATATCACTACAATTGCGACGAGCCCGATAGAACTCTCCAAAAGGAATATTTTCTATGACTGACCTTTTGTGACAACTAGTAGCATGCAAAGTTGAATTCACTGCCGTAGGTTTTCTAAATGTTTGTGTGTGTATTTGACTATTTGAAATACTGATAGCAAGATCCAAAAATTCTATTCTGTCTGTACTCACATGCCCCACAAATTCAACGCCAAAATTATTATTGTTAAGATATTCTGTGAATTGGTGAAACCGGTCTATAGAGCCATTCCAAATAAGTAATACATCGTCAATATATCTCTTCCATATAACAATGTGATCACTAAACTGATGTGAGTTATAAATGTAATGACACTCAAAGTTCCCCATGAAAAGGTTTGCTAATGAGGGGGCATACTTAGCTCCCATGGCTACCCCTCTAGTTTGCACATAGACACTGTTTCATGACGATGTTAATGAGCTGACAGTCCATCCGATTGTGGAACAATTACTGTTTTTTCTTGTAATTTATATTGATTTACCTATCAACATTAAATATCGTAGGGGTCTATTACCCCACTGGAGTGCCTATAGGGACTACCCGTCAGCATATGACAGGTTCTGTTTTTTTTGGTATTTTGTTTTGTCTCTGGTGGTCTTGAGACATATTCAGTCACTGTGCACCTGAAGCATACCTACCTGTCACTGTTTTGAATACCCGAATTATTATTTTTTAGTTACTTGAAAGTGTATTAGACTTATCGCTTGGAACTTAGTAGTGCCCCTCCCCTCTCCCTTAGTCAACTACCCATTTGTATTCACACCCTCTTCCACCTCATCTTCCACCCCCTCTAAAATGTCTGCGTTGGTAACCTCACCATGGCCACTCCTCCAATTATCATGTTCATTGCTCTTCATTGAGAAGTACATTGTCATTTTGCTTAAATCCTGCTTTGGTGTAGCTATAGGATTTGGTCCGACTGCTTGGGCAACAGAAGGCGGTGGACTTAATTGTCTTAGTTCATTAGCTTTTTTTTAAAAAGATGTTTTTATTGGCATTTATGAGTTTTGAACATTACCAATCCCCTTCCCAACATGCCCCTCCCTCCCGCGGTCCTGCCTCCCTCCCCTCCCCTCCCCTCCCAGAGATCACTGCAATGCACAGCCTTCAAAGTTTCATGATCAGGGTATGTTGAGTCGTAGTTTTTAATACGTCCAAGTCCAATGATTGGATGAAATCATCCGTAAGTGTAAACACTCAAACCGCTGGCCAACTTACTGATGGTCTAGTAGAAGATCTTAGCAGCTCCGCTGTCCCTCACTACACAGAAATTATATCTGATGTGACTCAGGGTCGTTAGTATTGGAAACCGACATAGGTAATGCAATGAGTGTTGAAAGAAGAAGTGAACAACCTGTGAACTGTCAAAATCCAATTCCGCCCAAACCACTATATTCAATGTTTGCAGTGGCTAGTTCACAAACAGAGATGGCTAAGACTGGAAAAAAAGTAACCTTTGCTTTGGAGAAAAAATCCAAAAATATTAAAAATACAAAATTTAATACTGTATCACAGACTAAAAGATTTGTGAAATCGTTATCATGCCCAGTAGCTAAGAAAATGTCACAAGCAATCACTAAGAAATATCAAGCCCAAGCCCATCTAGCCCACCAAAAGAAACTCATCACATTGACATCTGGGGCAAATCAATCCCTTCTTACAAACCACTTGATGATTTAATTGAAGCAGTCTCAACTCCCAATTCATGCGATGACTCATTCCAAATGGATAAAGTCACACCAAAGGATGTGTCCAAACTTCAAGCTTCTCAAAAGCTGGAAGCTAAAACAAATTCTGATAGCTATCGAAGGGATATTCGTTGTGCAGTCGATGAATACATGGCACTGCAACCAACACAAGCTTTACCTTTAAAATATGTGTCTGAGCATAAAGCACAAATTACTAAAGATAGTACTCCATCATGGAGAGTGAAATCATGAGTTCCTGTAACAGAATAGTCTCCACAGCAGTTTGCATGGATAATAAGTTAGTAAACTCCAACAACTTACAAAAACCAGGAAATTTGTCGACATATGCAGTCCCTGGTTTATCACACTCTGAAATTAAACATTTAATAACTACCACTATTTCAGAAGTATTACAAATTATACCAGTGGAAGCATGAAAATTAACTAAATTACCGACTATACCTGATAGGGGAGCTAGTAAAAGCATCTTGAAAATGAAACGACCGGCCCTTTTTTGTTTAATAATAAAATGCTGTCCTCGACATGCCACTCAATATATTTTGAATTGAAAATCGGTGCTGGAGATTCTTTCAGAAATCCCTGCTTTGGATGATATAAAATCAATTTGCATTGAGCAAGTGGAGTTTCTTTCAGAAGGGAACAGAACTGAGGTAAGGCTATGGATATATTCCAGAGTAATCCAGAACATGATTTGGGCAGAGAAATCTCAATTGTTTGATTTAGGTTTCATGCTCTTGGAAGATTTGCATGACCCACAGCAGCTAAAGGAACACCTGGCTTTTCCATTTTTCAATAACACTGATCTGAGTGTGGGCAAAAATCAAATAAAAAGCACAGCCTGTGTCTGCACTCAGCTAAGTAATTCTCACTAGAGGTTACTTCAGAAAGAACAGCATTAATCAGCTGGAACTCGCAAGGTTTTAGGCATCTTTTGAACAAACCAACAGAGCTATGTGTGCATGATATAATCATGCTGCAAGAAACATGGCTCATAGATACGCCTGTGTGGAATGGCTATGACCTCCAGGTAGTTCCTGCAAATAAGGCAGCCCAGGGTAGGCCCATGTCAGGGTTGTTGATTGCCGTTAAACAGAGATCTTCCTTAAAAATTGAGTTTTGGGCCTCCCCAAATCCGTATATACAAGGCACAACATAACTTAAAATCTTTTGCTTTGATCAACTTGTATTGGAATCCTGAGGCCATGTCTGATGATCAATTTCTGGAAGATCTTACTGGTTTAATGGACATGATTTTACTCGATCTTTGTATTTGTTATACCATTATACCAGGTGATTTTAATCTACATCGTTTTCCTCAAAAACAAACTCATTGCAGCAGTCGATTGATGAAATGGTTAAGCTTGGTTAAATCAAGAAATCTTTTGGTCGTCAATGGTTCTTTTCCCTCTGATACCCACCGAGACCGACCTGGAAGAGAGGGAACAGTGCCGGTACAATAGACTATATCTATGTGGACGGTAAAATTATGTTACAATTTACGTCTTTCCAAGTGTATCATACAAATTTGAGTGATCACAATATGTTGTGTATGGAATGGTCAGTCCCTTAATTGGCAGACAAAGCTCGATTTGACTACATACGAGGTAATATAACTGTAAACACGGCCTGCAATAGACTATTCTGGAATGATATCTCGCTCAAGGCGTTTAGCGATTACTATGCGTTGCAACTTGGTCAAGCTAACGTAAATCATGATAAGGAAGAAGTAATTTATTCCGATGCTATGCAGTTGTTTCAACCTGCCTCAAGAACACCAAAGCAAATTCAAAAGCCCCAATTCAAGCGTGGAGAGTGGGTACCCTTGTCTGCCTCCGGGCTTCTATAGTGTGCAGGTTGTCCTGTAAGGCTTTGGTTGTCTGCCCCTAGGGAGGATCGCGGGCCGGGGGCACTATGTCGTGGCCTTGGCTTGATCAGGGCTTCAGTGTTTTACGGAGCTGGTGCTTCCTTTGGTTTCCTTTTCTTTGTTGTTATTAGGCTCTTACTCTTCAGGGCTGCCCCGCTGTGCTTAGTATAGTTAGCCTCACCAGCTTAGCTGTGATGGCCGGTTCTCGTTGGTCCCTGGCTCAGGGCGTCTGCTCCCGGGGGGTTGCTTTCTTTGTTCGCACTGCAGTGATCCGCTCCTGTCCCCTGTGAGGAGGGTAGAACGGTGGCGTGCATCGGCGCGCCTCAGGGATGGCTGTCGATAAGTTCGGCAGCCCATCCTCGGGCCCCGGCGCCTTCCAGGGTTTTTCGACCGAGGATGTTGGGGGGGCTTTGCTGTAGCCGTTTGTCACTGGCGGCCTTGTTTTTTAATTTTGACTGTGGGCTTGCCCCCTTCCCAAGGCCGGGTGTGCTTTGCCTCCCTTGGGGTTGCAGAACCCCTCCTCACATTTGTCCCTGGTGCGTTGGAGCCAGGGGTTGCCTCATGGCCAGTGTGTGGGGGTTACGCTATTTTGTGTCCAGAGTACAGCCGAGTGGGCCTTCATCGTGGGCCCTAGCACCGTTGACTGTGCGCCGGTTCCCTTTTTTGGTAGTGCCCGTGGCGCTTTCTCACAGGTCTGCCGGTTTATATGGATCTCCGCTCTCCAAAATGCTATCTCCAAATGCTTCTATGTGGAGGGGCAGGGGCGGCGGTGTGCCAGAGTCAGAGTTGCCAGCTACCCTCCTTACTTGGAATTCCTAGAGCAGTTTGTGCTGGCGGGCAAAGCCGACCATCTGCGCAGGTGTTATGTGTCGTGGGGGCTGTGCGTTATCAGACCGTTTCTTCTCCTCTTGGGTCCGGGAAGCGCGGCCGTCGGCGGGGGCCCTTGCCCTATCTCCCGCACCGTTGGAATATCCACAAGTGGCTGGGCCCCGCCTGGGTCTTGCTGTTTTACGTGTGGAGGGTCAGATCCCCCCTTTTTCAACCTGAGCCCAGGGCTGGGCCGCCCCAGCCCTCACTTTGGCGCATCTTGTCGCGTTCTTCACTCCGCGCGCTCCGCCATTCCAGGCTTCAATTTGCTCCATTAGGGTTCGTCTGAGGAAGTGGACCCCTTTCAATTAGTTCTCCCAGCTCTTGCCGCTTTTCACCCAAGGGTTTCACGCTGCTTATTGCACCTTATTGGGATCACCGGGAAGGAGCGCGCTCCCTACGGTGATGTGGTCACTGTGGCCATCTTGGAATCCCAGTTAATTCGCTTTCAAGGGTTGCAGGGGTAGCAATGGAGAAAGTAAGGACAGAGAGGCCTCCTGTTTGACTTCAGCTGGTTGCTCCAACACCACCAGCATTTGCCAGAGCAAGGTCTGCGATGGTTCCCAGTGTACTACCCATCGGTGAGTCTGTCATTTGTAAGCATGCTTGCGTAATTGCACTATTTACCACTTGAGCATCGTGGACCAGTGCCTTTGTTTTCATTATCTTATTCTTTACAGATGGCCCACCTTGCCAGCAACATACAGTGTTATTTTTAGATGCCATTACTTCACAGGTAGCACTCACTGTGGTTGCCATCACGGTCATGGTCACAGGTTGGATCTGGGCTAGCAGCGTTGGGTCATCAGTCGCGGATTCCAGCACTTTGGTGGTGGACTTCAGGGATCGACTACTACTCAGGCTGTAGCCTTCATCCATAATGGCTCCTGCTCATGCACCCTCCTGCAGGCTGACTGCAGAGTGACCGTGCTCACTGTCATACTCTGCGCTGGCGCTTTGTGCCTGGCTCAGCAGTTATACAGTTTTTCCTGCTTCATGTTAAAGGGTCAGTAATCAAAAGAGGCAAAAAGCAGGGAGCACCAACCACAAACGCTAAGACGCAGCAGAGTGACTGTACTCACTGTCGTAATATTATTAGTTATGGATAGTAGTGCGCCCAAATAATCCAGTGAAGGCAAGTTGCAAAGTATTTCTTTTTTCCTTTTCCCTCGTTTTAGGCTCTCATCCTGACAGGGAGGCAGTGTTGTGGAGGAAACAAGCCCCCAACAATTCTTCTTTAGAGCACATTTCTCTGAAGCCGAAACAGCTGACAGGAACACCGGCTTCTTAAGTCACAGGGCCCCTACGAGCCTCACTGACCCTGGAGGTAGACCTCGGAAACAGCTCCCAGCCATACCAAATAGTCTTTGTCGAGGTAAGTGGAATTTTGCTGCTTACATCAAAACAGAAAGATGTATAATATATATAAAAGGCGCTCAGAGCGAGAGCGCAGAATTAGCCTGCCATCCCGTGCCAAGCCACGCCCCCCTCTCCCACTGAGGTATATCTCTCACCAGTGTCTGTTTTTACCTTTATGATTGTAATTCCGCATTCAACTGATTGATCATCCTAGCAACGTCATCCATGGTACCCCTACATCTGGTGGGCAAATGACGCGTGGGCTCTGCATTCTGTAACGCCTTACTTGATATCTTGAGGGGTCAGCACGGGTCTCCCAGGAGATGCAGAGGCATGATGGATGGTAGTTCCTGAGCTCCCTAGTGGGACTAGGTGACAGCGCTGGAGCATAACGCTGCTCCCACACAGCCTCCCAAAAGAGTAGAATTCTGTGTGTTGCAACCTTCTTGTGACGTAGTCAGAGCCCATCCCCAGAAGTAGCCTGCCTTGCCTGCATGAATGGGAGAGAGATGAGAACCGTGAGCATGTCATCTAGACCCTCCCCTTTTTCCCATGGACTGCTAGCGGGCGTGACCTTCATAGGTTTTGTTCCAAAATGCTGGTCAGCTGGTGATCATGGGCAATTTAGTTTCTTCCCCTTGCTCGAATTGCAGCGTCCATGCCATAACAAGCGTGGAACCCCATTGACCCCTATTTAGGTGTGAGCTCCTAATGTGGATACTGTAAGGCTTTCTGTTACCGCCACCCTGAAGTGTGTGCCTGTTACTTATGTAAGTAGTGTACTGCACACCACTTCCCCTGTGCCAGATGTGACTTTGTTTTTGCGTCTGGTGAGATCTAACTCTCCTTTTGTATCCAACATTGACACAACCTTAGCTAGGGCACAATGCAGAGCTTGTTCGAAGTGCAAGCAAGTTCGGATTGGAGGAGGGGTGCAAAATCCATCACCGACAACTTCCCTCTTGTCGAAGGTGCGGTTAACACAGAGTGACTGGTTTGGTGCAGCAGAACCAGGAGCTGGTCTGGTCCTCCAGCGCCTGTGAGGAACAATAAGAGGAGCTAAAGGAGTGGATGGTTCCATTCAGGGTATGCTCTCCCAGCTTTAGGACATTCCAGTGCATGGTGGCAGGTCCTGATCCACAGCAAAGGTTCACCCCAATGTGCCCTGGGAGTGGATAGGGAGCATATTGTAGAGGAGGAGCCAAGTGCCTCTACCGGAAGTTCCGCCCCCATTCTTCCAATATGTTGGAACCTGGAAATTGCAACATGCACAATGCCAATAATTGGCCCTATATCGCAAAGAATCCTCAAAACAAGGTATCCAGTGAGAAGGTCCTATATGATGTACCCGCTGAGAAATTACAGTCTTTTAAACGAGGTTCCGGAAGAAGCCTACGGGTTCAATATCTTTCTTCTGCCTTGGATGGTTCTTTTTTCACCACATGCTGAGAACTTTTGAATGTGCAAATTTCCCAAAGGAGGTTCAGTGAGTTCTTCTTGGTTACTTCAGAGTGAATGTTTGTTGTCTTGAAAGGATCTGAAGAAGGGGTGGGAGACCTCTTTTTTAAAGGGAAATGTCCCCAGGTGATTGGGCTAAGATGAGCCTGCCTATGTGAACCAACACCTGCTCTTGAATCGAGGAAGTGGGAAGGACAGGAAGAAGTGAGAGTGACAAATAGCAACCAAATAGTGGAAGTCTCCTTCCTGTGACCAGAGCACTCCTGCCTATCATAATCCTGCCCATTTTCCTTCTCACTAAGAACACAGGCCTTTAGAGATGCAGCACCCTGGTGTGAAGCTACTCTGTTTGAATGGGTGTGCTCCTTTGATGCGCAGGCCCAAAACAGCTGTCTGCTGTGCGTCTGTCTCTGGCAGAGGGTGTTGCCTGCCCTCAAAGAGATCAAAGAGGAGGCCTGGCCTTCCAGGTTCCAGTCCTACCATGTGTCTGTGTGCACCCGGCCGACCAGACTACACATCACCTTCCAAAGCAGAGCAGATTCACAGGAGCAGATGCATGTGCAATATCAATTGGGATGTGGCAGCCAGGATCCTAAAAAGTGCCATTCACTATGCCTAAACTCAGGCATAGCTTTACTTGAGTGAGCACCCAGTCACCATCATGGGTTATCCTGTGACCTTTGAACCTGCTCTGTGCCATGAGTAGAGCAGATGCCGTGGATCAGGTTACTGATGAGGCAGGGCACAAGCACACTATGCTGGTTATCTGGTTAGTAAATGAACCTTTTGGAGATCTATTACCTTCATCATTCTATTGATAAAGGTAATACCTGCTCCCTTCTTCTTCCCTTCACTTTGGCCTTCCTCCATGGGCTCTCCCCCTGCTCCTTCTTCTGATGCCAGAAGCCTTGGACGCATCTTCGACTCCTCTCTCTCCTTCCTCCCTCACACTCAGGGCCTTGCCTATAAGTGCCACTTTCAGCTTTTCCTTCTCAAAGGAATTATTCCTTTTCTTACTTCCCCCCAGAAGCTCAATTTTACCCGAACCCTGGTTCTCTCTAGGCTTGACTATTGCAATAGCTTCATCCTGAATGTGCCTTGTTCCACTCTGCTACCCATCCAGCTAATTCAGAATTGGACAGCAAGACTTATCCTTGGTTGCTGCACAGATTAAATTCAAATCCCTCTGCTTCACCCACAAGGCTGTCTGGGGAGTGGAACCACAATATCTTTAACTCTCTCTTACTAAATACTCTCCCTCTAGACCTCTACGTTTCTCTGCTACCAGCTCTTTGTGTGTAAAGCGTTTTGCTAAACATAGATCAGGAGGTCGATCACTTTCATCAGCTGGCTTCCTTCTATGAAACAGCCTCCTCCTCCCTCTGTTTCTTGAGCAGGACTTTCTTAAATTCCAGAAGCTCCTCATAACAGTTGCTGTGATTGGTGTCCTGGTACCTTATGCATTCTTGGGACCTCTGACCTCCCACACCCAAGCACACCAGCTTCTGTCTACACTCAGCACTTGCCTCGGCACACCCTCCTCCCTGGAGGCTTGCCCTTTCACCCAACACAGCTCCAGGCCATGTAGCACTTACCATACCTTGCACTTCATCTGCGGCTCACCCACAAGCACAGACACTCCATCACCTATCCCCACTGCCCTCTTCCTTGCTACACTTGCATGTTCTGAATACTCATAAGGCATAGTATGTTCGTCCTTTTCTTTTTTCCTCCACTTTATTTAATATTTTTGTGTTGTTTAATGTGTTTCATTCCCATATTGCCTCCCTTTTCCCTGTGGGTGTTTTGAAACATAATTTACTTGCTGTATAATCGCCTAACAAGTGAACAATAAATAAATACATTGAAAAATCCAGGACTTTGCACCCTTTCCAGATGGCAATTCCTCAGAATGGAGAAGGTAGGGGATAATCAAAGAGTGGACTGATACAGCTGATACAGTAAGAGAGCAAAAACTGACTTCAATCAGAGATTCGGACATTCCAACATTAGAGACTTGTGACGTTATGCAGGTTGAGATTTTTATTCTGGTTCAAATAGGACATTGCTGTGCAAGGAAAATGAGGCAAAAGTCAACATCTATAGTGGCATTTATGTGGCCACCTTATGCTTCTGCAACGTCTTTGACTCCTTCTCCCTCACTATCCTTCCCTCAGGTCCGACCAGCACAGCTGTGCACACCTTGGATGCACTAATCTCAGCTGATCGCTCTCTCGCTCTAACCCTCTCACTACCCCTCCCTCTTGGTCTGATCATTCTCTCCTCTAATCTGGAGCTCCAGGGCTCCCAGGCTAAGCCTCTGCCAGCACTGCCAGTCTCCTTCTCCATCATTCAACTGCAGAAGGTGTGTCAGTAACTGCCTTTGCCGCCTCTTTAGTCCCTCCCACCCCTGCTGTTGACTCTGACTCTGCCCTTGTTAACCTTCACCTCTCCGTCTCCAGCACATGACATACTTGCCCCTGCCATGATGATCCATATGAAGCCTGCCTCCAAGTGCAACAGTTGGTATGATTCCGACCTCGTCTTGCTGAAAAGCAAGTGCAGAGTTGCAGAATGGAAGTGGCTGGCCTCTCGCACATCCTCTGACAAACTGGTCTGCCGCCTGCTCCAAAGGCATTAAAGACTCTCCATTCGGTCCAAGAAGTGGCCCCAAATCCAAGTGTGCATCCCTGGCACCACCAACAACATGGCTGAACTTTTCAAAATCTGTAAGGAACTCGCCAATCCTATGGCAGTTTCTACTTCTCCTATTCTTTCCTGGCCCTCTGCATGGCCTTGGTCTCCTACTTCACAACCAAAATTCAGGACATCCTGTCCTCACTCTCCTCTCCCCCCTCTCCTCCACTTGCACTCAGGCCTCCCTTGGCTCATCTCTCTCCATCCCTCCTACTTTCCTCCTTCTCACCCATAGCACTGGATGAAGTCACGAAGACTCTCTGCTCTATAAATGTCTCCTCCAAACAGGTGCTTCCTTGCTCCTCTAGAACTATCAAGGACAATATGTATACCCTTGCTCCCTCTTTGGTTGAGATCTGCAACCACTATTTCACCACTGGCTCCTTCCCACAACCTCTCAAGCACTCCCTTATGCACGCCCTCTTAAAAAAGTAATCTGTGGACCCTTCCTGTCTGGCTAACTATCACCCTATTTCCACTACCCCATTCTTGGACAAGCTACTGGAGGAGTTGGCCATCTCCCAACTTACCCACCACACTGAAGCTGTTGGCTGTCTCCATGACCACCAGTCTGACTTCAGAGCAGCTAGAGGCACAGAAACTGCTCTCCTGAACACCTGTGATGACTTGCTCTCTAATCTCCACTCCTGCTCTCCTTCTGTTCTCATCCTCCTTGATCTGTCCTCTGCCTTCGACACTGCCAATCATGCCACCCTCTTAAATTGTCTCTGCGATACTCTGGGCATCGCGAACTGGGCACTGGCTTGGTTGACCTCTTTCCTTTCAAATCGGCCCTACCAGTTACAAATGGGCCCTTTTCTCTCCTCTACCTCACTCTCTACCTGCAGCATCCCTCAGGGCTCTATCCTCTCGCTGTGGCTTTTCACCATTTACCTTGCCCCTCTTGCCCACTTGATCTCCACGTACTCTCCTCATTTCCAATGTTATGCAGATGACACACAGCTTTCTTTTAAACTGCCCTCTTCTATCTCCTCTACTTCCTCTCTCATTCCCGATTATCTGACTGCTATCCAGGCATGGTGTGCTGCTAATTATATCGGCCTTAATGCCAGTAAACCCGAGATCTTTCTCATTGGAACTCCTGCCTTCCCCCCTAATCTCTGGCCACACTCCTTGTGCCCCCACCCTCTTGTGAGGCAAAAAACCTGGGAGTCATCTTTGACTCCTTTCTCTCCTTCTCACCTCATATCGCGGACCTTGACAAGAAGGCCCACTTTCAGGTCTACCTCCTGAGAGGCATTCTCCCTTTCCACATCTTGCCGCTGAAACTCAATGTCTCCAGAGATCTGGTTCTCTATAGGTGTCATGATGCCTACCTCCAAGGAGCCAGGTCCGACCCAGCAACCCCAGAGGCAGGCATCATTTCCCCCAGGGGAGTGCCAGCGGGCCCAAGCTGGGGCCCTTTGGACGCAGGCCTGGCGCCTTAGGCGCCAGGCTCATGTTGGACCTCTGTCCTGGCGCCTTAGGCGCCAGGCTCATAAAGCTAGACATGTGTTCAAGTGTTTTAATGCGCACTTACCTGATGCAGACCATGCTGCCACATCCAGGCCCTCTTGAGGCCTGAATGGAACTACTTTACCTGTGGGACTACTTTCCACCCGGGTGTGGTCGGGGAAGGATACATACCTGATCGGAGGAAGGATACACACTTGGAACTTCTTCCAAAGCTATTTAAACCACACCCGATCAGCAACTCACGCTTCGCGTTGTTCTGCTCCTCGTAGCTGGACGCTCACCGTGTCAGCTCCTGCATCTGGACTTCAGCCACGCCTGTCAGCATCCTGGGTCACCTGCAAAGGGAGACAAGAGACCTTACCAGCTAAATCTGCACCACGGAGACATCACACCGACGATCCTGAAAAGGAAGACATCATTTTTAAAAGCATTTTGTTACGATCGCTGCATCGCTGCAGCGCTGCATTTCACTCACCTTTCCTGGGTGCCTCCATCTTCAGCAGCGATCATCCGGATACACAGCCACTTCCCAGAGCCTAGAGAAAAAGACAAGAATAAGAGGTGAGAGAAGGAAGGGAATAAGACTTACCTGTTGGGTCATTCCCATTTCATTTCAGGTCTTGCCGCTTCCAGGCATTTTCCGGACCCCAGCCCCTATGGGGAAAAAAGACAAAGACATTGAATGAGCGTATGCAAAGACAGTTCCCGAGCGCTCATCCAGAACTAACCTGCCATTTACTGGAACTGCACGTTTCACTTCGGGTCGGCGCCATATCTCCGGCATTCCGAACCCCGGCCCCTAAGGGGAAAAAAGACATAAGCATTAGCGCTTGCTGCAAAAAGACAATGAACATTATTATTAAGCTTGGACTTTTGAACTTGCAACAGAACTTTTACAGAGCCTTACCTGAATAGTCAAGCTTACCTGAACTCCCATCAATCCTCAATCCAGTGAAGTAACTGGGTTTCAACGCACCCCTGCATCAGAAGCAGGATGGAGAGCTCATCCTTCCTGACCCTAAGGTGAGACTTCACGGGGAATCGTGGAAGGGTATCGTGGAGGGTTGGAAGAGAGTGGGAGGCTTGAGCATAACTCAGTCAGTAGGTAATACTCCCTTTTCACGGACAGGGGAATATTCCTGCGAGCTGGAGAAGCCAGAGTAGAGGGCCCTTCCTGTCCATCTTCAGAGTCCTGCGCTTCACCATTGAAGAAGCATCAGCACTCGAAGCCAGACCTGCGCCTCCGTGGGAATCAGGTGAGCGTTACAGAACACGAAGCCTACCCACAATTTCCCACCCGGGCGCTATGGAGACTTCCGAGACTGACCAGCTGGCCCAGCTTTTTGGGGAATTATGGGCAGAGGTGCACTCAGCCCGCCAGGAGACTAACGCTCTCAAAAGAGAACTGATCTTATCCAAGGAAAGAACAGATGACCTAGCCAAAAGGTTATTACAGGCCCAGGCAGGGCACACTCCTTTACCTAATTCCGGAGACATTTCCACATCAATGGGTTTGAGTAACCCGGTACAAGTTAATCTACCTGGAGACATGCCTTTGGCCCCGCCTGAACGTTTTGCAGGGGATCCCAAGAAATATGCCGTCTTTATGAACCAATGTCGTTTACACTTTCTATGCAGACCCGGAGCCTTCCCTAACGACCAGACCAAGGTAGCCTTTATACTATTTTACCTCAGTGGCAGTGCTGCCGATAGGTCTATTCCATTGGTAAATCAGGATGATCCCATTCTCCAGAATTTTCAGGGCTTCCAGGCCAGCATGGAAAGATTGTTCGCTCGACACTCTCAAGGACAGGCCCTTGATAACGAACTGCTATCCTTACGACAAGGTAATCAGGATCTTCTGTCCTACATAGCCACCTTTAACAGACTGGTTGTGGAAACTGGATGGCCAGAAAGCAAAAGGATCACATTGTTTCATCGAGGCCTGCGCGGAGAGCTTAAGGATGTTCTAGCTCAGATAGTAAACCCACCCCAGGTCTGCGCAGACTACATTGACTTGGTGGTTCAACTTGATCACAGACTTCAAAATAGAAAAGCAGATCGGTTCAAGTATGAAAACCGAGCACCGATCAAAACCCATGCTAACTCCAAGAGTCCCGACGTATCTGAACCTATGCAAATCGGTGGTGTTAAAGGACCATTAACGCAGAAAGAATGAGAGAGAAGGCGGCAAATGCAACTTTGTCTGTATTGCGGGACTTCCGGTCACTTTCTTCGAAATTGTCCAGTTAAACCACTTAAGAAGGTGGTTGGAGCTACTGATAACGAATTAGTGACACCTGATTCGGGAAACGACCTAGCCCGGCAAGCGTAGGGGTCCGCTTGCCGAGCTTGAAAACTAACTCTTTGACCTCACATTTTGTCATGCCAATGGTGCTCGTGGACCCAAAACAGCCTCAGCAGCTGCATGCTATAAAAGCATACATCGACAGTGGAGCTATTGGAAATTACATAGACCGTGAATTGGCTTCCAGGATTAAGCTTCCTCTCCGCCCGAAAGTAACCCAAGATGTCATTACTACAGTAGATGGAACCGAAATAACCTCAGGGCCTGTAACGCATTCCACTGTTGAAGTGACACTGGTGGGTCAGGATGGACATCGGGAAGCAATCGTGTTTGATGTGATCAAGGCCCCACAATTTCAAGTAATTCTTGGAATTCCTTGGTTAGAAACACATAATCCCAGAATTGACTGGCGAGCAAAGAAGATAAGTTTTCCTGATTGTGAACCAACTTGTTATCCAAGAAATCCAGCTATGGGTCTAGCCTCAGCAACTTCCACCCCTGTACAGCTACCGTCAGAATACCAAGAATTCCAAGACATTTTTCAGAAAGAACAGGCTAACACGTTACCTCCCCATCGGTCTTATGATTGCCAAATCGATCTGGTACCCAATGCTCAACTACCTTGTAGTAGGATTTATGCTCTTACGGAACCTGAGAACCTGCATTTGCGTCAGTATTTAGATCAGTACCTAGCCAATGGTTTTATTCACCCGTCCAAGTCTCCTATCTCTTCAGCTCTGTTCTTCGTGCCGAAAAAAGAAGGCAACCTTAGAACGTGTATAGACTATCGCGCCCTAAATCAAATAACGATTAAGAATCGTTATCCTCTGCCCTTGATCCCTGAGCTTATCGACCAGGTGAAAGACGCTTGTGTGTACACCAAGTTAGATCTCCGAGGAGCTTATCACCTGGTGCGCATAAAAGAAGGCGACGAATGGAAGACTGCATTCCGCACCAAATTAGGGCTCTTCGAATATCAGGTGATGCCCTTCGGTTTGTGCAATGCACCTGCCGCCTTTCAGTACTTTATGAATGATGTTCTTCGGGAACTTATCGATGTCTGTGTCATTGTTTACATTGACGACATCCTGGTGTACTCTTCTTCAGAATCTGATCACAGAAAACATGTTAGGGCAGTTCTTGAGAAACTGCGCCAGCACAGACTATTTGCAAAACTCGAAAAATGCGTTTTTCATACCACAGAAGTTGAGTTTCTCGGATTCATCCTGACACCTCAAGGAGTCCGAATGGACTCGCGAAAGGTGGACGCCATCCTCAAATGGCCATCTCCAAACTCGGTGAAGGGAGTTCAGAGCATGCTCGGCTTTGCCAATTTCTATCGAAGATTCATCCCAGAATTTTCCCGAACAGTCCAACCCATCACCGCTCTCCTAAAGAAAAACAAACGCTTCGAATGGACTCTTGAGGCCGAACAAGCCTTCCAGGACCTGAAAACCAAATTCACCTCTGCACCTGTATTGAAGCACCCGCACCCAGATCTCCCGTACATAGTGGAAACCGATGCATCCAGTTCGGCCATGGGAGCTGTCCTGTCGCAAAGAGACCCAAAAACTAACCAACTACACCCAGTGGCCTTTTGGTCCAGAAAATTTTCTCCTTCTGAAATCAACTACGCAATTACCGATAAAGAGTTACTGGCCATCAAATCTGCTTTCAAGGCTTGGCGTCACTACCTTCTCAGGGCAAGACACACCATCACCGTAATTACGGACCACAGAAACTTACAGTATTTAAAGACAGCCAAAGCTCAATCTTCACGACAACTCCGATGGGCTCTATTATTTGCGGAATTTGATTTTGTAATTACCTATCGCACTGGCTGCAAGAATGGAAAAGCGGACGCCTTATCCCGGATTGGCATGGAAGAACCTAATTCGAGCTTAGAACCTGTGCCCATCATAGCTGAGCAAAGAATCTTAGGCTTAACTTCATTGCAAACTATTGAGGATATCCAAACGCAAGTAAAACAACTTCAAGACTCTTCAACCTTACTGGAATGGAGTCAAAAGGGTCCTCATTACACGGTTAAGGATGACTTACCCTACTTCCAGAAGCGGTTGTTTCTGCCAAGTAAAGAATTGCAAGAACTTGTTATTGCCCATCATCATGAATCTTTAATGGAAGGACACCCTGGTATCGCTAAAACGGAGGAAAAAATCAAACGCCACTTCTGGTGGCCTTCTTGGAGAAAAGACATAAAGTCTTTTGTACTGTCTTGTGGAATTTGCGCCCAAAACAAGGCTCAAAAGAAAAGGCCAGCCGGCCTACTTCAACCCTTGGAGATTCCACCGGCACCATGGCACACCCTGTCAATGGACTTTATAACAGATCTGCCTCCTTGTGCTGGTTACAACACAATCCTTGTAATTGTGGACCTATTCTCCAAAATGGCCCACTTTATCCCTTTAAAGGGTTTGCCTTCAGCTTCCACCTTGGCCAAGGAATTCCTGGAGAATATAGTTCGCATACATGGTTTCCCTTCCATATTAGTCTCGGATCGTGGAAGTCAATTTATCTCACATTTTTGGAAGAAGTGTTGCCAACTAGCACAAATAGATGTGCGGTTATCCACCAGCCACCACCCCCAGACCGACGGACAAACTGAGAGAACCAATCATACTCTCGAGCAATATCTTCAGTGCATGTTACACCAATCCGAGTTAAATTGGAAAGACATCCTTTGGATCGCAGAATATGCATACAACAATTCAGTGCATTCTGGAACCGGACAGACCCCCTTTTATACTTTGTATGGTCACCATCCTTGGACCTCTGACCTAGATCCACCTCTGACCCTGGAAATGCCCGCAGTAAATCATCTGCATTCCACAATAACCAGAGCCTTCAAAGAAGCTGCAACTCATTTACAGCAAGCCAAGAAAAAGTATAAAGAAAACGCTGATTTGCACCGAAGTAAAACTCCTCCTTACCAAGTAGGAGACCAGGTATGGCTAGCAACTAAACATTTACCCCTCAAGGGCCCGCGAACCTTCAATCCCAGATTCATAGGACCTTATCCCATCAAAGCTATAATCAACCCAGTGGCCTTTAAACTGGATCTACCGTCCAACATGCGTATTCATCCAGTTTTTCATGCATCACTTTTGAAGCCAGTACAACCAGGAACCCGATTGTCCAAGCCTCCAGATCCAGTTAAAATTGAAGGGGAATTAGAATTCGAAGTTAAAGACATTTTAGACTCCAAGGTGGTAAAGTCGAAACTCTTCTATCTTGTTGACTGGAAGGGATATGGACCTCAGGAGAGATCGTGGGAGCCTAGTAACCATGTCCACGCACCTCGATTAGTACAAAGGTTACACCGGAGATTTCCGAACAAGCCCAAACCCCCGGAGGGAAGAACCTTGGGAGGGACCTTGAGGGGGGGTACTGTCATGATGCCTACCTCCAAGGAGCCAGGTCCGACCCAGCAACCCCAGAGGCAGGCATCATTTCCCCCAGGGGAGTGCCAGCGGGCCCAAGCGGGGGCCCTTTGGACGCAGTCCTGGCGCCTTAGGCGCCAGGTTCATGTTGGACCTCTGTCCTGGTGCCTTAGGCGCCAGGCTCATAAAGCTAGACATGTGTTCAAGTGTTTTAATGTGCACTTACCTGATGCAGACCATGCTGCCACATCCAGGCCCTCTTGAGGCCTGAATGGAACTACTTTACCTGTGGGACTACTTTCCACCCGGGTGTGGTCGGGGAAGGATACATACCTGATCGGAGGAAGGATACACACTTGGAACTTCTTCCAAAGCTATTTAAACCACACCCGATCAGCAACTCACGCTTCGCGTTGTTCTGCTCCTCGCAGCTGGACGCTCACCGTGTCAGCTCCTGCATCTGGACTTCAGGCACGCCTGTCAGCATCCTGGGTCACCTGCAAAGGGAGACAAGAGACCTTACCAGCTAAATCTGCACCACGGAAACATCACACCGACGATCCTGAAAAGGAAGACATCATTTTTAAAAGCATTTTGTTACGATCGCTGCAGCGCTGCATTTCACTCACCTTTCCTGGGTGCCTCCATCTTCAGCAGCGATCATCCGGATACCCAGCCACTTCCCAGAGCCTAGAGAAAAAGACAAGAATAAGAGGTGTGAGAAGGAAGGGAATAAGACTTACCTGTTGGGTCATTCCCATTTCATTTCGGGTCTTGCCGCTTCCAGGCATTTTCCGGACCCCGGCCCCTATGGGGAAAAAAGACAAAGACATTGAATGAGCGTATGCAAAGACAGTTCCCGAGCGCTCATCCAGAACTAACCTGCCATTTACTGGAACTGGAACTGCACGTTTCACTTCGGGTCGGCGCCATATCTCCGGCATTCCGAACCCCGGCCCCTAAGGGGAAAAAAGACATAAGCATTAGCGCTTGCTGCAAAAAGACAATGAACATTATTATTAAGCTTGGACTTTTGAACTTGCAACAGAACTTTTACAGAGCCTTACCTGAATAGTCAAGCTTACCTGAACTCCCATCAATCCTCAATCCAGTGAAGTAACTGGGTTTCAACGCACCCCTGCATCCGAAGCAGGATGGAGAGCTCATCCTTCCTGACCCTAAGGTGAGACTTCACGGGGAATCGTGGAAGGGTATCGTGGAGGGTTGGAAGAGAGTGGGAGGCTTGAGCATAACTCAGTCAGTAGGTAATACTCCCTTTTCACGCACAGGGGAATATTCCTGCGAGCCGGAGAAGCCAGAGTAGAGGGCCCTTCCTGTCCATCTTCAGAGTCCTGGGCTTCACCATTGAAGAAGCATCAGCACTCGAAGCCAGACCTGCGCCTCCGTGGGAATCAGGTGAGCGTTACAATAGGATGGAGAATTGCAACAGCCTCTTCCTCAATCTGCTGCTTTCCTCCCTCCGCCCTTTTCAACTAATCAAGAATAGGACTGCAAGACTTATCGTTGGCCTCAAGCCCAGAGACTGCATCTCTCCACCCCAAAAACCTCTCCACTAGCTCCCGATAGCTGCAAGGATCAAATCCAAGACCCTCTCTATCACCCACAAGGCTTTCTGGGGCCTGGTTCCGTGCTATATCCAACTTCCCTTCCCTAAATACCTTTGAGCTAGAGTCCTTCGGTCCTCTAGCTCTGATTCTCTGCAGGTCAAACGGTTCCCCAAGCAGAGAGTGCTGGGTAGATCTCTTTCCTCGGCAAGAGCCTCCCTCTGAAATAGCCTCCCTGGCCCCTCTCAGACTTGAGCTGGATCTCTTTAAGTTCCTGAAACTCCTTAAGACTTTCATCTTCTTCGCCTCCTTCCCTCTCCCCCTCCCCTGCAAATGCCCCCTGCTGCTAGAACTGGCTGACTGGTGCCTTCTGAGTCTTACAGGGCCCAGGTCCTCCTTCTACCAGTCTTTGCTATTCCATCAGCATCACTTCCCATGGGAAAATGTCCCTGACTAGCCTACCGAGTCTGGTCCACCCCCATTCCTCGCATGGTTACCTTTACCCCTGTCTCCATGCGCAGTTGCCTTCCATGGGCTCCCCTAGCACTTACCCTGCCTCAGCCCTGGGCCCCCCTCTGCACTCTTTTTACTGTACTTTCATGATTTGAATGTCACAACGTCTAGTAGGACTGCTTTTTGCTGTTTATCCTCACCTTTTCCCCCTCCCCTTTTGTCTTGTGGTTCCTGACTCCACTGTAATATTCAAGTAGCCCATAATCTCCTGTCTGCATGACAGATTAAAAATAGCATAACAGACCACACCAACATGCATCTTTGACCGTTTGAAAATGGAACCATTCTCAATAGCAGATATATAGTATTGCATGATCCTGACTGGATTCCATTCGACTGGGGTCTCCTTTGGAACAGCCTCCCTGCATCCTTGAAACTTGAGGAGAACCATCTCCGGTTCCGGAAGCACCTCAAGACCTTCCTCTTCGGCTCTGCCTTTGCCCCTCTTCTCCCCTGCTGATCTGTTCTTTCTCTGGCACTGTGCACCTGGCCACCCTCTGCCTTTCGTGCCGAGGTACCTGCTCACCCTGACACCCCCCTGCACTGCCTCCAGACCACCACTTGCACTGGGCTCTGTATCTGTACCCATACAGTCCCCCACCCACTTTTCTTCTGCACTCTCAGAAATACCCTATCTGGCTAACATAGTACTTGCCACTTGCTGGCTGCACTACCACTAAATAGCTTTTATTTAATTTACTTGTTAATATTTATTCTCTTCTCTCATCTGTTCCGCAATTTCCACATCTACCCCCTTCCATGCACTTTCCCCCTTTTCCCTTTCCCATGCACTTGCGTGTTTTTATTGTCGCTCGGCCTAGTAAGATCGTCGTTTTTGTTCTCCTCTGTTCCCTTCCCTTTGCTTGTCCGCGCTCCGAAACACTTGTGTATGAGCGCGATATAAATGAAATATAATTTCATTTCATTTCACATGTCAGAGGAAGTGGACCTTTTAACTGTATAGATCATGGATCTGAAATCTTCGGCTTTCCAGATGTTTTGGACTACAATTTCCATCAGTCATTTGTCAGCATTGTCAGTGGTTATACCCCTTGTGCAGTACAGGGAGTCAGCGCAACATGCATTTGAGCACACAAAAACCTCCAGCACAGAATGAAATTAGCATTTAGAAGCAACACAGTAATGTTCAACACTCTTCAACCTACCTTCTGTAGGACACTCGGGCTATCTGCTGCTACCATGGTTGTTAACACTGGTGAGGAACCCTGGTAAACCACAGGAGACAGCCTACAATGGGACACACCACATAAGGAGCAGGACATGCATAGAACGCACATTTGGCCTACTCAAGGGAAAGTTCAGGTGCCTCCACCAGACAAGTGGGGCACTAGTATACAGTCCTGAAAAAGTGGGTACAATTGTTGTCATTTGCGCTATGCTGCACAACATGTGCAGATGCTGGAATATATATTCGTAGCTCCAGATAAGGACATTGAATGCCCTGACTCAGATGATGAAGAGGATGTAGATGACAACAGGGCACCTAACAACAGACGTGAGGAATTAAGGGATGATCCTATTGTCATGCAGGACATCATTAACAACTATTTCTGAAAGCACATATAGACACCTATCACTGTACATGTAACTGCCACATGTACCACTGCGATTAAATGAGCACTAGATCTAATGGCTGTAGTACAACGTGGTGTATTGTACAACTGTATGCCTCATCCCCCAACACCATGACCCTCCCCACACCCTTATCCTCAACACAATGAACCTCCCCACACCCTCATACCCAACACCATGACCATATCCACACCCTCCTCCCCAACACCATGACCCTCCACACACCCATGTAATCGCCAGTCTGTTCCATTAATGTGTCCACTACTTTCTCCTTTTGTCACTCCTTGTAGGTGTGGTTGCATGAATTTTGCGGCATTGTGAGCGCTTTGGTGGTGTGCTTGCCACTGATCCCTCAGTTTGGGTGCCGGCACAGAACTGGCAGGTTCATTGCCCCTGAGGTGCTGCATTGTGAGGGTCATGACCCTGGATATTGTCTTATGTGTAGCAGACATGTGCTCAGCCAACTCCTGTACCCTTTGGCTCATTAGGGTGTTGCTTACAGTGGTGTCTGCTGTATGCCAACACATAGAGTTCAGGTCAGTGACCACTCACAAGGAGGCATCCGACACTGCATCCCACATTGACTGGGAGTGTCCCTGTTGCCCTTGGGCTATCTGCTGTATTGCCTCTTGGTGCTGCTTCAGCTGGGTGAGCCTCTCCCAGATAACATTGAGGGTGTGTTCCTGCACTGGCCTGGGAGATGAATAGAAGCACCTACACTTGATGCCAGATGCCTAGCCTGCTTGCTCCTCATCATTCTGAGTTTGAGAATCTGTGTTCTCGGAGGGTGCCAATGGAGGGCATGGTGAGTTGACAAGCGGGAGGGTGTGGCAGCATGGGTGATATGCTGGGAAGGGGGGATGAATCCAGGACATTTGCCTCACAGGGGAAGCTACAGAGGTTGAGGCAGTGGTGGCAGATGCAGGTGCTGTTGTGCCAGTGGGTGCAGTGGCCTGGTCCCTTGTCTGTTGTCGGCACTTGGGTGTTGATGGCACATCTGTGGCATTTGTGCCTGTGCCCCCAGAGGTGGCAACGGCAGTGACCTTGGACAGGGGTGTTTTGGGGTCTTGTGGGCACTTCCCTTCCTGGGTGTCACATGTGCTGTTCCCTTTTTGTCACTTCGTGGGACAGGTGTGCCATAGGTGCTGTTGCCTTCAATGGGGTCCTGGCTGTTTTTTGTGTCTGGTGGGAGCATGACATAGTGCATCAATATCCTTGATGGAATTGTGTAGGGTGTGTTCTCATGTAGTGTTCTATCTACTATGGAGTCACATGGTGCTGCGGCTCCATGTGGGCCTTCTTCACATGGCAGATAAAAATGATGGTTTATTGGCTTAGGGGTTGTATGTGCATATGAACAGTCTGGAATGTGTGCCGTGCTTGGACTGTGGTGTCATGTGCTTCACACTTGTGCAAGGTAGCATGTGCCCATGTAGGGCTGTCCCAATGTTGCTTGTGTATCCTGGTGTACTGTCAGCTGAGGGGTGCCCTGCTAGCTTTGAGGGTGTGAGCGTGAATATTAAGTGGGACACAATCTTCATGGAGGCCTTGCAGCTACTGGTCAGTTGCACTTGTTGTCAGTTTGAGCCACCCATCTAAAGATGTTGATTTAGTGCCAGACATTACGTATGTGTCAGCGGGTTGGCTGATGCGCCTGTACATGGATGCTTGGAATGCTGATTAGGGATTGTCCATGATACCTGATGTTCCATGGTAGTTGTAAATGTCCTACATCATGGCCTTCTCCTACTATATCGTGAATATTTAAGGGTGCTCACAGCTTCCATGCCTCCCGATGTACTGTCATGAGGTGTCACATTGCTTGCTTGTGCATTGTCTGGGTTACTCTCAGCTGGGTGCATGGAAGTATGTGTATGTCAACATGCTATTAGCGTTGTTGTGCAATGGGCCCATTATTCACTCAGGTATTCACCAGGGTCTTCCTTGCTGCTGGCCCCCACCTCTTTCGTTCCCACACCCTCCAGGCCTGCCATGTGGTGGGTGCTGGTCACTGCCTCCTCCCAGCATGTCAGCTGCAGCGGGGCAACAGTTCCTCCACCACTGGCTGCTGTCTCCTGCCGGTGGTTGGAAATGAGGGTGCAGACTCTTTGATGATATTTCATCTCTTGCGCATGTCCTCACTGTCCCGTGTGACATGTCCTACGGCCACCACCTTGTGCCGGATTTTCAGCCCAGATGACGTCCTCCTGCTACTGTGATGTTTTGTGATTTTGGGACCCATGCAGCTCCTCTGCATGGACCACCTCAGGCTCTGCAAGCACATTGAACTCTTGCTCAGTGAATTTTTGCTTGCATAGCCACATTTCAGGCACCTTTCCCTTGCCTTGATTTTTGTGTCTTGTCTGGTTGGATGGCACTTACTTAATGGTGATTTAGAGTGGATTGGCCTTTTAAAGAAGGCGGCTGAAGAATTTCACTTTCGTGTCATGGCGACTTCCTATTTGGCGGTAATTCTGTCAATTTATGGCAGTAACACTAATTCTGCCGAAAATGGGCGCATGGATGTACTGTTTGTCAGCAAAGGGTGGTGCATGCACCACCATCCCTCCCTGCCACCCGCCATTCCCTCCTTCCCTCCCTCCCTCCCTCCCTCCCTCCCTCCCTCCCTCCCTCCCTTCCTTCCTTCCTTCCTTCCTTCCTTCCTTCCTTCCTTCCTTCCTTCCTTCCTTCCTTCCTTCCTTCCTTCCTTCCTTCCTTCCTTCCTTCCTTCCTTCCTTCCTTCCTTCCTTCCTTCCTTCCTTCCTTCCTTCCTTCCTTCCTTCCTTCCTTCCTTCTTTTCTTTTTTCTCTTCTTCTATGCTTTTTTCTTTCTTCAATGCAGAATAGAATATAAAAAGGTCGATTGAAGGGAAGTGAATGTCGCCAGGTACTTTGGGCCATGTGCTAGGTCTGCACCTCTTCCATCTTTCTTCTAGTGGTGGTGTGATCGCAGGTGTTTGAGTAGCTTAAATACCCTCTGCCAAAATGAATCTTGCAACAAAGAGCAATAAAACATACATGTTCCTGATCTGATGCAAAATGTGCACGATTTACTGCCAACAAAAACAAACCACCACCAGAAATAATGTATGATATTTGGCTCCAAATCTTCGGTTTTGTCTCTGCAAAACTATATTGATGTCAAGAAATACAGTGTGATTAACTGCTTAATAAAAAAGTATCTCTTTTTAGGATATTGACTTCATTTTTTATGTACGATCTTAAAAAAGTGTGCTTTTAATATGATCGCTTGTCTCGTTTTAAGTAAAGTTTACGGGAACATTTCTGGTAATTCTGAGGCTGTTTCTTTAATGCAATCCTCTGAATTGATGGCTATTGCTGAAGTGCCAATTAGCTTTCAGGCTGTTTTCTCCATATCCATTGAATTGGCATATAACCTTCAACTTACTTTCAAATCAATGATTCACATGCACTTAAAGGACCTCCAGGACAAACAAGCCAAAGCTGCGAACCCAAGAATAGCAAAACGTACTTTAAAAAACCCACTTAAGGCACAGATGTAACTGATTTCCCACCTTCTGAATGTCAAGAGTAATATTTGCATTCCGGGTAGAAAAGGCAAACCTTTGTCACACA
The DNA here is from genome assembly GCF_040938575.1 of Ambystoma mexicanum. NCBI lineage: Eukaryota > Metazoa > Chordata > Amphibia > Caudata > Ambystomatidae > Ambystoma > Ambystoma mexicanum. Next base: position 370,603,896 of record NC_090940.1, on the reverse strand, counting down.
GAAGGTCACCTTCAATGGTGTTCACTGGGGAGATTCCTTGGCAAACATTAGTGGTGGTCAAACATTTAACACGTTTCCCCTTAATGGTTTATACAGTGAAAGAGCATTGACTGATTACAAATGGAGGGACTGGGCGGACATATAGATTAGAGAGCTTTCTGCTCCTTGCGCTGCTGTTTACAGAGGTCAAATATATTGCTTTAAGGACATGTTTTCCATTCGCCTGAAAAGCTCCTTTCTTATCTGTGAGGGAAAACTTCCCTATAAAAGAGCCACTACTTTGGGCACTTTTGCAGAGATCCTCCAGCCTCCTGAAAGGTAAGTAGCCTTTCTAAGAGCTGCCCTCTGTATGCATGCATTTTGCATGTATTCTGCTCACCACTTTTGCATCGTGTTTTAGTATTGATCTAAGCAAGACTTCAACTCAGAACAAGTTCAATTGTTTGCATTTTAGAGATTTTAAAGGTGAATTGGTGGGTATTTCGGCTTGCATTGCGAATACTGTTATTTGTGTATGAATCTGCACTAATCAATACTTCCTGTAGGAGGAGCAGAAAGATCAGATGCTATTGGTTGAACAGTACTCGTCATAGATTTGCAGAAGCAACATGCTGTCCACTGGTATTGGCAGCAGCCCCTAAATAATGTGAAGAGAACACGGGGCATGTCTTTTTCTGGGTCTTTCTTTTGATGAATTTAATTTGGCTGATGTCAAACATCACTCAGTGTTGGCCTGCATTTTACTCTGTGGGCAATAGATGTGCTCACTTGTAACGACTGTGGCAATAGCACGCCTGGCAGCTACCAATCTCCTCCTCCTGAACCCAGATGAAGATGGGGTTGCAATTTGGATCTCTTTCTGATGCTAGCCTTCAGTTTGTACTCTCTAATGGGAGAACTGGAAATCTACAGGCTACGTCCTAATGAGGAGTAATCAGCTGGGTCTCCTCTCCTTGTCATTTCTATCTCGGCTCCTTTGCCAAATCTTCCAATTTCTGTCTCTGTCAGCTAATATTTCTACAGCTTCTGCCCTTACTCAGTCACATCAGGACTACCGCATCTCTTTTATTTATAGTATTTATTTATTTCATTTATTAAGCGCCCTGACCCAGAGTTATCACAGCGCTTGTACAGGCAGTGAAACACAGTGAAAAGCAGTACATAACAGTATAAATCATAGAGGTAAAAGCCAGTTTGGCATATTTGTTATATAGCCAGGTTTTTAGAGGTTTTAAACGTTTTTTGAATAACAGGAGTAAATGTGTGTTTCTGGTGTGATCTGGGAGAGTGTTCCAGTGGGTGGAATTCTGGGGGTGAGTAGTGAGCGACTTGATGAAGAATGGAGACATTGAGCCACTGGTTTTGCAGCAATGCAGGGGTGAGGTAAGAGCGGGCGTTCAGGTGGAGACATCAATGGGCAAGGACAAGTGTTTTAAAGTTCAATTTGTGCTTTTATTGGAAGCCAGCGTACTTCCTAATCTTGCTGCTGAGATGTGATCAGTGGGTTTGAGGTCTAGGGCTGCCCTTGGTGCCTTGTTTTGTAGGAGTTCTTGGAAGAGGTGCCGGTGAACGGCACATTGCAATAATCAAGCTTATTCCCAATGATAGCCTGTGCAAGGGTGAGGCAGTTTGTGGGTGAGATGAATTCTCTACTCAGGGATATGAGCTTGGCGGTGTAAGCTGTGGCGGAGGCCAGTGCATTGATGTGGCGGGACATGCTAAGTCCTAGTTCTTTTTCCTAGTTCTTTTAAGCATCTGCAAATTCTTCAGAATTCTGCTGCTCTCATGTTGTTTGCTACTCGTCTTGCTGTTCTCCATTTTCAGCCAGCCTTCATTGGCTTCCAGTTCTGTCATTGTCCATTAGTCTCTCTGCTCTGATGTGGTCTCAGGTGCTTCACAATCAATCCTTTATAGCATTGCACTCTTTGTCAACTGATTTTCCACAAATGTTTGATGTGACAATCCGGAAGGCAAAGCCGTAAACTGCATACATTTTGAACAAAAACGGTCCTGTGACAAATGATGGATTTACTTTATTTATAAGCTGGAAACAGGTATATTCTATGTTTTAAAAAACCTAATTGAAATTAACTGTCGTGTAAATTATCATTTAAGTACAGAGTGGTTCACTTAAACCTACCCTGCATCGCTCAAACCTAGCTGTCTCATTTTAGCCCATCTTCTAGAACAAGGCAGAGAGACTTTGGTAACCTCCTAAATCTCCTAAATCTAAACTAACCACTACCCAACAGCAATGTCCTTTCATGCCTGATCACTTTCCCCCACTATCTAACAAGTTACTAGTATCCGGCGGGGCGTGGCTTTGTCCTCCAAACCAATGGGGAGGCTCGGAACAGGGGTTTTTCCATACAGTAATCCCGCCGCCCTGAGCCTCCTTGTGGCTGGAGGCCTACATCTCCCCTGCCGGTGAACAAAGTAAGTGCTGTGCCTCCCTTCCATCGGCCACCCTCTTCCTCCTCAGATTTCCCTCCCTCCCCCTCCCGCCCCACACACCTTCTTCATTCTAGTCCTGATCGGAATCGCATGCGCCGGGTAAACTTCTGTCCCTGGCACATCTGCTCCCGATCTGCGACATGCTGCCATGGAAAGGGAGAAGGGACTACATGTAGTCCCTTCTCCTGTTGCATGGCGAATTCTTTTTTATTTACTTGTTTTTCAATGTTTCTAATGCCCGCCATGGAACGGGAGAATGGACTACATTTAGTTCTTTCTCCCGTTCCTTTGCAGCCATCCTCTTTGGTCACTTTTTTTAAATTAATTTTTTTGGTTGCAAAACACTGGAGCGTCCTGCAAGCGAAAAAAAAATAATATATAGGTACCACGGTCTAACGGGCACAGGTACTAAGAGCAAAATAGCAATAAGCCCCTCGATGGGTGTGGGGGGTGGCCCATTACCGCATCAGTTAATTCCCAAGGGTGCGAAGCCAGGGGCTGTAACTATGCTTCCCAGGGCTTATTGCTTAATTAAAGGTCAACGTTTTGTGTCCAATAATTTGAAAATTAACGATGTTTGGCCTGAATAACAAAGAGAAATCCCATTGAAAAAAACAATATGAATCAGCACCTGTGTGTTATCTGGATTTTTCATTCAACATTTTGAGAATTAACCCACAAGCCTGCAAAACTGCAGGTTTGGCGCTTTTATCAGAATTATTCGTGAAGTTCAATTCGTTTTTTATTCGTCAGAAACCATTTGTTATCCATGTTTTAGAAGTGCTGTTGTGCTGGTGTGGCTGCATCTCTTCTGTTCACTGGTCATCTCTAGTGCTTCACCAGAAACGCGCAAGCATTCATGTAGTGAAGAACTATTTTGCTCTAGGATTCCATTTTCTCAACCTATTCAAACACAAACAGCACTGCCCAGACATGAGCACTCCAGAGCTGTTTGGGGGCATCTCACTGTCTGAGGATTTAGAGACAGTTATGACACCAAGTCTGCTTTGCAACGTTTTCTTTTCTCAAATGTATTGTAGCAACGTAACAACTATCTCTCTCTCGTTTTATTGTAGTTAATTTGGGACATTGTACCTCAATGTGAGAGTAGCAGGTGCCTTGTAGTACTGAGAGGTCATTACATTATAAGAAAAAAAAGTAACTTCTTATTTGTTACTGTCATAGTTGGTCAAATCAGGGCCAGAAGTGGATTAGCACCCTAAAAAAACAATAATTTAAAGTGACAATTAATTAAAGTGTTAGGCAAAGACTATAGCTCAATAAAACTGCTAACTACCAAGTTGCCCAAACGAACCAACGTGGGAATGACAAAATATCAGTGTGAAAAGTTCAGGCCTGTAACTATGGACCTTGGGACATTATCTGGCACAGTAATGCCCTCCTCCCCCAAGTGTCACATTACTTAAATATGTGTCTTCCCTTAACACTGTTAGGACATCAATGATTTTGCCCACACATCACGAGTGCAGTCAAAGGTTTGCTAGAACCCATCAAAGCTTCTGATTCCAGATACTTCTATATAGTGACCTCCACTAGTTCATGGCCCGCTCACCTGTGGACATCCCTCTCCTTTTGCTTGAGGAGGGTTAGGAACAGGAGGCAGAGCTGTCTAAGCACAGGGACTTAGTGCCCCATGGTGATGTCAGATTCTGGAAGCTGCAGTTGTAGTTTGCATTCCTTGTTGTGCCATCTTTCCTTACTGCCATGTAATCAGTTGATTAGAAATTATGATGACAAAATAAATATTTGACGTGCCTTGCATGTGGAGTGGAAGTAGGCCTTTGCATGTTGTCCTGCTATAAACACATAATTTTCATTTGCCTGAAAATCCTCTTTTTTTTAACCTTTGAATGAAGACAGCTTTGTTTGTGCGAACCCACTGGAGAAAATCTGCAGACATCTCTTCACCACCTGGAACAGTAAGTTACATTTCAAACTGTCTCATTGTGATCAAAATGTGTTTAGACAAAAAGACATTCAATGTGCAATAAGTGTAAGACATACAATATTAGGTCAGGAATGCAAGGAGATGGAGATAATAAAGCAAGCCCTCCCCCTTAGATGGATGTATATTGGCTATCATTAATTTTAAATGGTCTTTTTTTAATAACCTGATAAGCTAACTCATTTTTATATCAAATGATAGGATGTTACTTACATTTTTGGATTAGTTATTGCTAATTGTTAACAGGTTAATTGTAAGAAAGCAATACACAATAACAAAACACGGATCTGTAGCGACCTTTAGAGAGAACATAGGTAGAAAGTAACACGCCTGAATATGAGGCATGCAGTGCCCAATAAAGCAACTCGAGTACTATGGGGAGAAGTCAGGAGTTGTGTCTGATATCAGAGAAAACAGACAATAATAGCCAGCCAAGCAAACAATATTATCCGTAAATCATACGTGTTGTTTTTGTAGGGAATGTACGCTAGCATGTATTCAGCAAAGGCTATATGCAATTTAATTATACTTGATTTCTACCTATTGAATGGCAAGAAGGCCACCACCTTTGGCCAATGAAAGAACCAAAGGCACATTTTTCAATGTACTTGTTCTTAAAATGTCTCTGTAAGAAACATGAAAGAGGTAATTCTGTGAATTGATATGCACTCTGGGGTTCTATGTTCTCACCAAATTGCCACATCAGTGACAAACTCCACCAACAGGAATTCTAGCAACATAATAGTTGAACATGGATGACTGGTGATGGGAACAGGACTCACTTTGTGGAATCCTGATGGCAGCAAAGAGTTTGTGCTTTTCAAAGTGGTTGATGTTTTGGGGCAACAAAGCAACCAATACATGTGTGACTTCGGAAAGGCTTATTGCACTCGCAAAAGGTGTGTTTCTAGGTAGTTTCTCTCAATGCAAACACTGATGTGTCAACCATCGGCCAAATGTTTGAGCCACTCTACTGAGGAAGATCAATCCCAAATAACCAGTTTTATTGGAAGGTGCACATGCAGAAGTGTCTGCAATCGCTTTTTAGCTGACAGTGCTAGAGGAGAAATATCCATTTGCATATCAGTCTGGCACCGCATATACAAGGGAAGTCCAGCAGGGAAAGGCTACACAATTCTCCTCTGAAGAAGAGTACCAACAGTAACCCCAGACATGTGTTTCTACTGTTTCGGGAGTCAGCCCATAATAAGGGAATGATGGCAGAAACTTTGGGTAGGTTTGGCCAGGAATATGAGATAACCTTAATGAAACATAAGATCCTAGGAGAGAAACAATCAGGCTTTAGGTGTGCACACAGCACAGAATCCACCCTATTGGGCCTGAAAAAGAACATCCTTAAATCATTTGAGGCAGGCGATCCGGCTCTGCTGGTATCACTAGATTTATCTGCAGCGTTCGACCTGGTGGTTCGCAATACTCACAAACCGTCTATAGCTGGCCACATCTTACTCTGCTCCAACAACCTCATGGATAAAATCATTCTTGCCGGGTTTTAAGGCCAAAGTCTTTTATTTTGTATGCAAATTATGCTGACGATGCGCAATGCCTGATCCCAATTACTTACAATGCCTCCTATGACCGGTTTCAATCCTGTATGCGCACAAACGGACTAGCTCTCAATGACTCCAAGACCGAACTGATGGTCATGAGCGGCACCGGGCAGCTCCAGAAGCGGGGCACAGAATATCAGAGCTTAACATTGCAGATTGTATCATTCCTAATAAACGTAAAATCAAAACACTAGCGGCACGATTCATAGAATTCTTTGCACGGTTCAAAGTGACTTTGCACTGCCGAAAAGTTTCTTTGCACTGCCGACACAAACCCTGATTCATGAAACTGTGCAAAATGTATTTCTGCAGGGCAAAGTCAGTGAAAAGTTCATTTTCTACTCTAAAAATGACTTTGCACTGCAAAAATACACTTTGCACAGTTCCATGAATCAGGGTTTGTGTCGGCAATGCAAAGTAAATTTGAACCGTGCAAATAATTCCATGAATCGGGCCTTCAGAGTCACCTTCGACTAGATTTATCTGCAGCGTTCGACCTGGTGTTTCATGCCATACTCACACACCATCTACAGCAGGCCACGTCTTACTCTGCTCCAGCAACCACATGGATACAATCATTCTTGTCAGGACTTAAGGGCAAAGACTTTTATAAAGACGTAAAGGCAGATGAATTCCTAGAAACGTGTGGAGTACCACAGCGCTCATGTACATCACCCACATTATTCAACATATTCATGTTACCGTTGTTTGAACAACTGGATCGGGAAGGCATTTTGTACGCAAATTATGATGACGATGCGCAATGCCTGATCCCACTTACTTACAATGCCTCCTATGCCCGGTTTCAATCCTGGATGCGTACACATGGACTAGCTCTCAATGACTCCAAGACCGAACTGATGGTCATGAGCAGCACCGGGCAGCTCCAGAAGCTGGGCCCAGAATATCAGAGCTTTAACATTGCAGGCTGTATCATTCCTAATAAACCTAAAATCAAAACACTAGGGGCGTGATTCGTGGATTTCTTTGCACAGTTCAAAGTGACTTTGCACGGCTGAAAAGTGACTTTGCACTGCCAAAACAAACCCAGATTCATGAAACTGTGCAAAGTGTATTTTTGCTGGGCAAAGTCAGTGCGAAGCTCATTTTGTACTTCAAAAATGACTTTGCAATGCAAAAATACACTTTGCACCATTCCATGAATCAGGTTTTGTGTCGGCAATGCAAAGTCACTTTTCAGCAGTGCAAAGTCACTTTGGACCGTGCAAAATATTCCATGAATGGGACCCTCCGAGTCACCTTTGGCAACGAACTTAACATGCTTGCCCAGTTTAGCTTTTATGAGTACCACCAATTGTGCCACCATTGCGAGAGACATGATTGGAGCCAAACATGATTATTGCGCCAGTCTTCTGATGAGCAGAACAACGCTGTTGGCATTGTAGAAGGTCTTTGCAGATCGGATTGTGTGTCTGTGGCACGTGTGACTTTGCATTGGCTTCCTATCAGCAGCAGACCTTGTTTAGAGTGCTTTGTATCCTACACAAATGCAAATATGGTGTTTGCCCCAAGTACCTGTCTAACTGTATGAATTGGTTCCCCGGCCGCAGAGTGAGATCCAATAACACCTGTCTCTTGGACAAATGTATCACAAGGGTCCATTTCTTTTGGTGCCTCCAAAATGTGGAATGCTTTACCGCCTGATTTAAGAGCTTGCACCTCTTTCCCGGCTTTCAAACAAGGATTAAAAACGGTTCTGTCTGCATGCGTCTTACAGTTCCATGGGCTGTCCCCTTGATACTTGATGTTCTGCGTCTTACAGTTCCATTGGCTGTCCCCTTGATACTTGATGTTCTGCGTCTTACAGTTCCATGGGCTGTCTCCTTGATACTTGATGTTCTGCGTCTTACAGTTCCATGGGCTGTCCCCTTGATACTGGATGTTCTTCTCGCTATTTTTATTTGTTGATGTATGTTCTGTTCGGAGGATTCAAGCTTACGGGCTCCTTTTGTCTTTGCGCTTTATACATAAATAAATAAATAAACAAATAAATAAATAAACCACTAATATAACGATTGGCAGAGCCTTAGTCCCAGCAGCACTTCCTAAGCACCTCCACTGGCTTTGATGCTTCATGGGAACTGTGGCCGTGCTTCAGTAGCTAGATGCCCTCTTCCCTGCCTCTGATCCAGGAACTTAAAGATCCAGCGGCCTCTACTGCAGCGCCTGAGCGTTCAGTATCTCCCCCTAAGCATCTCAGTGGCACTGCAGGCTCCGGGGTTCATGGTTGAGAAAAGCTCCTTGAAATCCTGGGGTACACCAGCTTCTGCCGAATGGTGCAAGTAGAGACCACGACCTTGTGGGTCTATTCCCTCGCATCTGCCAGAATGCTTTTCTGTCACTGGCTCCTTGTGCGACATGATTTTGCCCCGCGTGCACTAAAGGGTAGGCGTTTTCTTATGACATACATTGTGTTAAGTGAGGGGTGTCCGTGTATACAAATATATGGCCGCAAGTGCCGTGGAACAGTCTATTTAGGAATGTTAACAGTCTTTTCCCATGTGTTTGCATTCTCTGCTTCACTCAGGGCCAATGATTCAGGTCCCAGCAGTTAGTCATTTGCCGCCTCTGAATTCAAAGCATAGTTACAACCCACTCTGTTCCACCAGTTAGAATTAAAAAGTAAATAGCACTCACTCGCCCTTCATTCCATGTGAAGTTCAATTTTCAGTTGATGTAGTCTGTCTCCCCTGGAGCTTACGCTATAGGCCAAACAATGCCTATTTCCCCCGAAATAATCCATAAGGAAACAAATCAATGCAGCGTAAAATAATGTAGCATTGTAGACAGAGGGAGTGGTCATTATCGTAGGATAATGACACTCCCCAAGTGATGGTCCAAGGCGAAGTCAAGGGCCATAAGTTGGTGGAGGAGCCATTATCCCAAGTGATAAGGACGCTTACCGAGTTCTATATGGCTATTAGCAAATACTGGTAATAGTATTGTCGGTTACTGAGTTGTGCTTGTAAAATACGAAACGTTTAATAGTGAGTAAAAGAAAAACTCAAAGTTAAGTATTTAATTGCGCTTTTGACATGTTCGACCTTTCCCTTTGTCTGTGGTAAATTGGGAGTGACAATGGAAAAAAGATCCTCATAGAGAGGGAGTGTTTTAATAAACTAAATGTTACCTAGAAGTTGCATTGTTGTTTCCCTGTCTGTTTTTGATGTCAGAATAATCAGAATTCAGTCAATACCAGTAGTTACTGACTGCACTCCGAACATTCTGATTGGCGGAGAGAAGGTCAACAAGCGCTTGCATGTATTTAAATATGTTTCAAATAATGGAAGCAAACATTTTAAACACTGCTGTTAAGAAGACCTGGCTTGAGTGCCTCTACAGCGCAAGAATGAATGGGATAGCCTGGTTAGTCTGGATTTTAGGGGACACAGCATACAGGTATAATTGCATTGAGTGAACCTTGACCCACCAGAAAACTGGAGCTTATCCACCAAAGGACAAGTGCTTTGTAATTGATGCAGCAAAGCTTAAACTGGTGCAGTCGTTTTGCTATGCAAGTCTCTGCTGCCAAGTCCCAAGGTATGTGTGGTGTACTACCAATACTATAGCCTTACAGACTAAGTGAGGGGGTCATTATTACAGGATAATGACATCCACCAAGTTATGGCCTGAAGCAAAGCAGAGTGGCATTCGTTGGGGAAGGGTCGATGTCTCAAGCGATAATGATCCCTTCCAAGGTCTATAAGGCTATTTATATAAGGTGTTAGAAGCAATACATGTTTTAGAGGTTGAAAGTGAATCAAAAAATATTACTTTAAGTATGAGTAAATAGAAAAACCGAGTAAAATAAATTCAGTGTTATTTTGTTGTATTTAAATAACATTCTTGTCTTCAATATGTTAAGCATTTTAATTGCAACTTCTTCGAACTGGAACGCGTTTAACATGAGCATGCACTGGGTGTCAGGTATAAGTATGCAGTTTCTCTGTAACAAAGTGAAAACATTTTCCAATGTTTTAGCTTTCTCTTTCGTGTGTTAAATATCATGTGACAGCAACAACAAAAAGCAGGTCCTCTCAGAAAGGAAGTTCCATGTCTGAAAATATTTTGCCTGAAAATAGCATTTTTGTTTCCCCTCTCTGCTTCTGAAGACACAATATTCACAATGCAGTTGATACCAGTAGTTATTGACTGCATTGTAAACATTCTGATTGGCTGAGAGCAGATCAATAATGATCTCTGTGTGCTAATAAGTATATAATATACACATAGCCTAGTGTTTCTGCATTGGTCGTAAGTAAACGTAGGTCTCATACAATTATATGAACATTTGAGACCAGCCTTGCACAATAGTGTGGCTGTTACTCTTGCAGTGCAACAAGCCAAGGGGCTAACACATGGTCAGAGTATTCCTTGTACCGTTACAAAGAGTCCTCTGGATTAATTAGAGTAGATCATGATCTTTGGGGTGCACGAGCAACCTATCTATGGGGACAGAGACCCTCACATGAACCCCTTACAAGGCTCCTTCATTCGTACTCATCCCTTTGTCAAATTTAGGAATCCTTCTGGAACTGCACTTTCAGCCACCTCACATCACGCTGTCAGTCATTAGACTACGACCCTTAATCATTTTGCAAACATTGTAACTATCTCACTTCTGTTCAGCTCCTCAGATTTTCTGTGGCACATAATCATTCTGTCACCAATGGTCATTCCTTTCACAGTGATCCCACAAATTCTGGCTCGAAGCAAGGGAGGGGTCATTATCGTAGGATAATGACCTGTCCACAAGATGACGCCTGAGGCAAAGCCGAGGACTGTAAGTTGTGTTTTTGTGTCATTACCGCAAGCGATAGTGACCACTTCCGAGGTCTAGAAGGTTATTGGCATATATTAGTAATAGCAATATTGCTTGAAGAGATGCGGTTGAAAAGTAGAAAACATTTAATAGTGAGAAAAACTAAATACCTAAACCGTGTTAGCAAATTCAATGTGCTTTTATGTTGTAATATTTAAAAAAATGGGTGTCTTTATAAGAGAAGCATTTTAATTGCAAACTTGGTTGAAAAGGAAATGTTTTCAATGCAGCGTACATTAAAAGAAACAAGTTCTCCATAAGAAAGTGGATGTTTTTTTTTTTACATGTTTTAGCTTTCTCTTAGGTGTGGTAATCTGAGTGTTGCAGTGAGAAAAAAGATCAACCTTGAGAGGGAGTATTTTATTAAACAAAATCCTACCTAAAAGTTGCTTTTCTGTTTCCCTGCCTGCTTTTGAATTCAGAATAGTTAGAACAGAGTCAATACCAGCAATTATAGACTGCGCTCTGAACATTCTGATTGGCTAAAATGAGGTCAATAACAATTTCCATGTGCTAATAAGTACCTCTTAGAGCAAGATACACTGTCAGCTGGTTACCAGCAAAACACCCTATACTAACTAGCGGTAGGTGAACATGCCTCCCATGGGAATGCAGAAGGGGATGTCACAGTGGGGGACAATCCATCATCCAATTTCATGCTACAAAATGTTCGAAGCATGGAAGCCTCCCCCTCATTTTTGAGTGGGCAGAAGCTGCCCAGCCTTAGAAACATTTAATGCAATCAGGAGGCCATAATATTCAGTATGTGCCAATGGTTTGTAATTCTGAGCCTCCTGCTCGGGTAGAGTGACGTATTTCCACCAAGTGGTGGAGCAAGTGACAGTGGCAAAATCCACCTCTTCTACATTTTGACCATCCCTACTCCTGACCCCCTCGTATTAGAGGTAGTAACCCAGTCATACATCTGCCTTGCCCAGGTTACACACCTAAAATATCCCTACAAGCAGCTTTCCAGAGGATTTTGCTCAATATAACGTTTAAGCCACAAGCAATGAAAAGTAAAACATTCAATTGTGAGTTTGCTCAATGCATGGCGGTGTCACCTGCTGAATTGTAATTTTGATTTTGCGGGGTGCTGCCACAGAAGGACATTCAACCAAAAGCCAGCAGTGTTGTTTTTTCTTCTTCTAAATGGTAATTTATTTGCAGGTGCACAATATGTTGGCCCAATAATGGCTCCTCCTTGATCATTTTCGGTCATAGAAAGTTTGATAACATTTAGTGGTAACCTCTACACGGGAAACGCATAGACTACTGACTTATATTGTATTTTGCGTCATATAGAAAGAATGTCCCAATTCAAGGCAAAAACACTAATCAGAACTGGAAGTTGACACAATAGCAGACAGCGGCTTACACAAATTGTCAGTGGCCATAGAGATCTCATTTGCTGTAGTTAAGAGCCACACATGGTCAAAATTCACAGAAACACACATCCATGATGCCTTTTTGGTAGCATGTGTACATGCATGGTGCAGCTGGTTTCTCTTGGTCCTGAAGCCACATCATGTCCATACATTTGACCACAAGGTCACATGACATGCTATCAACATTACTGAAGGTTTTTTTGTCTTGTGTCTTCTTTTAGGTACATTCAGATCTGTTTGACGTTGAAGACCCTCGCTGGAGAATGAAGATATTGTATTTGGCGTGCCTCCTGGCTCTGTGCGCAGTGTCCGCCTATGGCCAGTGCACCAACTACACCTATCAGAAGGTCCCCTGTATTTCGGAATGTCGACCGGACAGTTCTGGCACAAAATACCAGTGCATGATAAGTGGTGGTGCTACCGACTACTGCTCTCCAGGCCCGGGGGTGACTATTGAAAACGTACCCTGCGTGTCACCATGCAGCAAGAATGTTAACGTGCTTAGCGAGTGGTATACATGTAAGATAGCTAGTGGACAAACACAGTATTGCAGCCTTTGCACCTCTCGCCCAGGACCCTAAGCCAGCAGTACCATACGTGTGGTTTATGATAAGTCATGATGAGTCTTCATGATGCAGATAATGCTCATTTCTTTTCCTGTGTAACTTTACATAATGTGGAACTAAATGACTCAAGTTGTCCATGTCCTGTTCATTTTTCATGAAGAATCCATGCCATTTGAAGGAAATCATGTTGAAAATAAAACTATACATTTTGATCGATAATATAGCTGTGTGGATCCGTGCTTTTCTTGAAATAGCTTTGAATGAATGACTGTGCGAGTGAACATGTAGATTTATAACTCATATCACTTTAGTTCCCCTAAAATTCACCCGCAGTACTTACATGAGTCACTATTCTTAGGGATTTGTCTTTATTCAAGATCCCCCAAGTGTTAGGTTATTAGTAAACTTGATCTACCATCAATAGGGCATGAATTCCATTGGTTTTATGTGGGTGTCGAGTCATCTTACCATGAGTCTTTTTCACAACTGTGGTCATCAAGGTTGGCACCACATTACCCTGGGAACACTCAGGCGGTGGCAGGGGCAGGAGGTTATCGATCCCTGGTGCTCAACAAGGACACTCGAAAAATAAACACATGTGAAAACAAGAGACAATTGTAAAAGAGGGGTCGGGGGATGCCTCTCATGCAGCATTAAAACACAGTATATCTAGCAACCAAAACAAGGCTCACAGAGTTGTTCCCCTTTGTAAAATGAAAGTGGATGCACACAGGGACCACACATGCCACAGGCAGGGAGCTCCGCGCACCTGGAAGTGCCAAGTTTGTTGGGGGCAGGGGTGAAGAGATGATGGTTATGGTGGTGGAAGGGGGAGTGGGGTTCAACAACATGTTCTCTTGGTTTGCCACCATGTGGGAAAGGGAGATATATGCTTAGCCAAAAGCCTGAATCTCAGAGAAGATAGACTGTAGTTTGGCGACGCATGGTAAGATGACCCCGAAGCATTGGGTGCAACGGTCTGAATCTATGCATTAGGACGTCAGAAACAGACCTGAAATATTTAGAAGGGTACAAAAGTGTTCATCCTGCAATTCAGGGAATAGTTTTCTTTCCAGGGCTTATTTCACATAAAAATGGTGTTGTATATGCGTTGTTTACACTGCGTGTTATATTTAGGCACTTTGGTCCATTGGTCCTTTGAAGGAACACATTATGAACACGGTTTTAAAGAATAAAAAAATAGTCCATAGGCACTCCTCTGCAAGAACGAACATGGCTAAATCACCTGTTCTTTGGGAAGGTACCCACTCGAGAGTCTGCAACCAGTCTTTAGCTCACTGTACCTTTCACAGAAGAGAAATATCCATTTGCATATCAGTCTTTTTTCCCACCCATATGGGCAGGCCAGCACTGAAATGCTATGGCAATTCTCTTCTGAACAAGAGTACCAACAGCAACTCCAGATACGTGTTTCAGCCTTGGTGGGCCTCATCAGTGAGGTGGAGCTGTGACTCTCTGAGCACAGTGAGCAAGGGGCCACATCTGGATGGTTCCATGTGTTAATATCCCCGCAAAAATATCGCCATACAAAAATAGCGCCATATTTTTGCAGCAATATTATGCCATGGAACCTGCAGGGGACACCTCTGCAACCCCCATATTTTTTAAAAGGGAGCCGGGGACACCCCGCAACTCGCAGTCCCATAAACCCCATAAATTATCTCCACCAATAATATTGCCTATGGCCTTACCCCAAGACCATATGGCGATATTATTGGTGGGGATAATATTACCCGATACCCGTCTAGATGACCCTAGGAAAATGAGGGTAACTAAACCCAAGTCCCTTAAACCATTTTTTTAAAATGGTTTTAAAGAGGGATAGAATAGAAAGAGGACAGGTGAATTATATATGCCCAAGAATGTATATATATATATATATATATATATATAATGTAGCTGAAGACATATTGTCAGCAATTGTAACAAGTGGCCGCAAACTGGATGACCTGTTACTGCATTGAGAAAGAGGAGCTTGGAAAGAAAGTGCAAGGACCCAGACAGGAGAGGACAGCATGTTTGCCACAGAACTTGCATTGACACCATCAATCGGTTAGCGATTTCATCCCGAAAGTTCTTTCAGGTACTATTTTCAGTGGCCATCATTGAAGACCATTCTTGATCACTCCCCTGGTAGTGTACATTTTTGGGCAGATTTTTTCGATGTGGATCACACATCAGAGAATTAAGGGGAAATTAGTTGGGTACATAAAGGAGTGCAGAGCAAGGGGCCAACATATACATTCATACATTTCAAACATGGTTGGGTCATAGATGTCAGAAGTATGCCATAGGCCAGGAGGGATCTATGTGATTACTGCGCCGCCCATAACTGCGACAGCTGAAAATGCTGACGGCAGTTATGGTGCGGGGCAGCGATCATATCGATCACTGTGCACACTTACCCTGGCCTGAAGTAGCCCTCCCAACCCCCCACCACACGTACCTTTATGGCGGCCCACTTCTGCGTGTGCCGACCAAAATCTGCAATCCCCGTGGCCTCAGCTCCTCCCACTAACGTCGGTTAGAGCTGACCCTGCAGGGTGCTTTTCTTTTTTTTTTTTTTCTTACGTGTCGCCCGATTTCCAAAATGGTAAGTGGAGGACACCCCCACAACCCCTGACTCCCATTACTAAGCCCAAGTAGAGTGCCTCCAAAGTCACAGTGACTGCGGGGTGCATAAATGAGGACAACATTTTTGTACAATACCACCAGGAGATACTTGGGTAAACAAAGTTCAGGAAGGACCTGAAACCGTAGTATGGAAATAGATGAGGCACTGTGGCCAGAACTCAGAACATAAACCAAGACAAAAAACAGGAATTCATCTATACCGTTTAAACTTTAAGTTGCAAAATGGCCAGAGTCAAGGAGGACAGTGGCAAAACTTCATTAACCTTCACAGACAAAATTGCTGTTGCCAAGTGTGACAAATGAAAAAAACTGTTGTAGACAAGTAGGCAAGCAAACAAGAGAGGTGGTCATCAGCTGAAGCCTAGTGGATCTCTGATGAGTGAAGAGGTGAGATTTGAGGTCCTATGATGCAACTTTTGCTGACTTTTGTTCAGGAATTAAAAGAAGGATTAAGGGTAGAGGGTGTACTTCGTTTTCTAATGTTGGCCTGCACTCGAAGTGAGGTTAGGGAGGTGAACATTTTGATGCTTTGTGTGATGCATCCAGGAAGTTCCCTTTCCGGCCTTCTCTAACCTTAGGTCTGACCTCAATTCACAGGATTGAGAACAGTGTCCATGAAGGATAGTCAACTATTGCTTGAGGGGCATACCTACATAAGGCCACTGCTTGTCTGTGCCTAAGGGCCATGGAGCCACCCACTCTGCCCAACCACACTGACTACTACGAGTGCATCTCCAGCACCCAACACAGTCTGCAATCTGCCCTGTAAGTACTCTTTCGCTCCCTCATGGAGCCAGATGTTTCTGACAAATGACAAGCTCCCCCTACGAATGACCGCAATCTTCTAAGACATAGCCTTATATATCACAGTAATCCAACGCACTGTAAGAGGATTCAATTCAACACTACAGCTAAGTCAATGCCTAGTCTGGGATACTGAATGGAAACCCTTATTGATATATCTTTATGTCCAGTTCATGCGTTCTGGATGACTACCCCTATATAACACCCCTCTCTTGGAATCCCCCTGACCCCACTGAGCCAAGAAGTAGTTCTGTTTTGCAAGTTAAAAGGTTTATTTGATAATTTAAACAATAGATATATATATCACACTTTATAATAATTTAATAATTGAATATGACACTTAATATGAGCAGTAATCAATAATGGATAGTCTGGCACTGGCACACTTGTGAATAGGAACAGAAGAATAAGGTGGTAGAGAATGCTTTATATAAGTTCAGATGGATGCAATGTTGAATGAAAATGCAGTACAGAAAATACTCAATATGATTTCACCAAAACAATGTAATCACTTTTCTCTGGCAATCCACTCCCCCCTTTATGCAATGCAAGGAAATGGAAGGAAAGCACACAGTTCTCAGAAATGCAATCAAATGTAATTCAGTTCACCCCAGCAAGCTTAGACTACAGAAGTTTGAAACACAGGCCCAAAATGATATGTGATAGCAATATATTGGAAAATGTGCTAAAATGATTTTAATTCCCTCTGGAGGTTCAGGGTGAGTGGTATCTAGTTAATATTAGTCCAGGCTCACTCTAGCAATGATTCAGGGATGGTTCTTAAGAGGCAAACAAATTTTAGCAAGGAAAGCAAGGAAGCTGCCGTTTTCACACGTGGAGAAATGTGCAAATCGCGGCTAATTCGCGAGTGCGTTTTTCACGATTGCGGCAAAAGTGTATGGAATAGGAATGCGGTTCTAGGTTCGTTGAAAAGCCAGGATTCCCAGCTTTCAGAGGAAAGTTACTGCAAGTTCCCAGCCCAAACGGTTACCGAGTTATGAACGATTAAATAAAGGTAGTTTTTCGGATTTGAAATGTTAAAAGTTCAAAGTGGCAAGTGACAGCTAGCAACTAGAAAATGACAGGTGACAGCTTTGCAAATGACAGGTGACAGTTAGGAGACAGTTCTGGTTAGATTAAAATAGATTGAATTATATTATTTTAACTAAGAGATTGGTTCTGCACAGTTCTGCTAGGTACTCACAATATATTTTTGAAATAAATGGGCCTCGCCACGGATCTGGTCAGGTTTTCTTCACTCGCCACGGACGGTCTCTGCGCACAGCGTCGGGGTCAGCTCTACTCTGCTGGTCTGGTCTGGGTCTCTGGTTCTGATCAGGTCTGTGGGTCCGGATACAGCGGTCTCCGGTTCAGCTGGTATCTCTCTGGATATAACACTGCTCTCTGGCAAATGGCAAGAGTTCTTGCAAAGAATTCAAACAGCTCGCCTGGCTGTGATAATGATAATGATTTGAGGCCTGCTAAAGAGGGATTTAGCTTGTAGTTGACCTCTCTGCTACAAATTCTGAAGTAAAGTCTTGGTCTCTGAAGGTGGATAGATTGAAGTCTCTATGTTGGCTCTCTGGAGGTTGATGGAGGTAAAGTATGGATTTTCCCGGCAGAGCGTCCTGCAGCAGATGGAATTGAATGTCCCTATCTGTCCTGACTGTCTGCTTTTATGTGTTTTGAAAATGGGTGGAAAGGCTCGCTTCCTAGGCCCTACCCCTCTCCACTTGTCATTGGCCACTTCACCCTCTTCCCCTTGATTGGGGGAATGAAATGAAGTGTCATCATGATGAGGTCTGTTTATGGTACAGAGAACCCACCCCTGTCAAATTACACACAATCTATATTTTGACCCAAAAGACATATTTGCACAGGTACACATTTGTTTAAAATTACATGCACCCATCACATATCACAGGAGGTATACCCTGTCCAAATCTGCTCTTCCTGGGAGCTTGCATTCAGAAATGGCAACATTTGCACTTTTTAACTGGTTTCGTAATATCGGACATTACCCCAAATGTATACACATGTGCGCAAGGAGTATGGACATTACTTGATGAAGTGTCAGATTTTTAACATGCATACAGTTTAAGTAATACCCTCTTAACTGCTAGCTTGCCCCCAGATCATGCCACCGGTTCTAAAAACCTCTTAAAATGTGGGCAGAAAAATCACAAGAATTATGGTATCATTTAAATAATTATGACAAGTCCGTACTATGAGTTATTCATCTTTTTCTAAAACCATATTCTGGCTACAGGAGTGTGTCTTTTCAGGGCACATGGTACAGAAACCAGTCTTTCCACTTTCTTCAAGCTCAGCCTCTGTCTCCAGTTTCTCCCCCTCCCAGTTTCTGCCAAGAGGAAGCCATTTTTATTACCCCTGCAATAAACCATCTGCCTGGGCCCTGGAAGGCCCATTGTTCAAGAGGAAGCCATTTATGGCCACTTCAATAAACCCTCTGCCTGGGTCCTATGTTTAGTCTCTAGCAGTCCCTTGGTAATTCAATCAGAGAAGTGTCATATCCCTTTTGGGTGGGAACAGCAAAAGGCAGCTCGGCCTGGGAACACAGCTGTTGTGCAAGTCTCAACTCCTGTCGGGGGTAGCTGGTGGGCAGAATTCAGTTCCTTAAGCCAGGCCCCAGCTAATGTCACTTTTAGTTACCCAGTTTTCTGCATTCAAATAAAACTAACCATATTACATATGCGGCTAGAATGCTGATTCTAAGTTTAAAACTATGACATTTAAACAATTGCAACCTATGTGACACTCAAAAGTAGGTCACTCATTTCTTTTAAACATTTAGATTTTTAGTGTCTTTCAGTCCAAATTTACTTAAACTGCTGAAATCCACAGCTCAGCCAGTCTTGTTATAAACCTTCAAGTCACTTCAGAATATAACTTTACATTGGATCCACCTCTCAGTAAGTCTTTCTTTGGCCTGCTTTGGGTTCATTTATTCAGTTTTACACAAAAAAAAGTCTGGTGTTGTTTTAAAACGCCGGCTTTCTGATAGTGGTGAGTACTGGTAATGCAACCATTTTTGGGATTTTTCTTGGATTAAATGCATTCCAAACAGGAATGGTTCTTACATGGTAGTAAATCCTTGCTTAACATTGTTTTGATGGGGCTCCTTACAGTAAAATGGTTATGTGGAACCCCACAAAAGGGTTGAATCTTTGAAGTGGTCCAATGAGTCACGATTTCAGCAACTTTTTGACATCAGTAACAGTGGATTTTGTTAACAAAGATCTTTCTTTACACTGGTGGGTGGCAAGTTAGGTAACCATTTTGGTGTGCGCACAAACTGCGTGGTTCTCCCGGATTCTGGCGCACTTGTGGGCTTTTTGGCCATCTTGGATTTTGTAAGCCCACAGCACCAAATGTTGCAGCATGATAGCTCAAACGTGGGTCAGGACACCCAACAGATCCCCCCACGTGACTGCCCTTTGAATTTGAGTCGATGGGGAGTCGGGTGCACAAGGGTTTTGACCCACGCACTGGTCTGTCCGCATAATCTTCTTCCAATTCTGCAAATGGCACAGTTCAGCATCTTTTCCTCCATCCGGAACTGATCGATCGGTTCTCCTTCTTCTTTTGACCCCCAGTATCTCCCACATCTTTGTCATCACTTCACTGGTGAAGTGGCTACCTCTGTCTGACTCAATCCTTTGAGGTAGACCAAAACGGGAAAAGATGTGGTTAATCATCAGGGCAGCTGCAGTTTCTGCCTTGCAATTTGGGGCTGGGAGACATTTCACCCACTTGGTAAACAAGCATGTCACAGTCAACATGTACTTATTCCCCCTAGCCGAGCGAATCACGGGGCCTACAAAGTCGATTTGTAAATCTGACCATGGCAGTGTCATCCCCCGCTTTTGGAGAGGCGCACGGTGCGTGAGGGATGATGGCTGAAATTGTGCACACACAAGACACCCCTTCAAGTATTGGTCGAGGTCCTGCCCCATGTGTGGCCAGTATGCAACCTCTCTTAAGATTTCCAATGTTGTGTGAAACCCCCTATGACCGGCGGTGGCCGCATCATGGGCGTGACTTAACATCAGGCTTCGGAATGAGGTAGGAACCACCCACTGATCGTGGCCTGCTTTGGATTTCCTTACCAGGAAACCGTCTTGGATTCGGAACATTTTTGGACATTTCATCAACACTCTTAGGTCCTCTTTCCCAATGTAATCGGTATCCGTCAGGGGAAAATTCTCAGGGTCCTCAATGTGCTGGTAAAATTTACCAATTATTGGATCCCCCTTCTGAGCTGTAATCAAATCAGCATCAGGGGTCTCCTTGCTCCATTGGGCAGTTGAAAGATCGTTGTGAGCATTTGTCTGGGACCTAGTGATAGCAGTGACCTGGATTTCCCCCAACAGGGACTCAATCTCAATTAGATCCCCTTGGATGGCCCCGGTTTTGGCCAGCTGATCAGCTAAGTCATTTCCAGTTTTGTCTGGTCCCTCTACTTTGGAATGACCCTTGATCTTTTTCCAATAGATGGTCATCTCATTCGAGGTGACCAGATCATCAATGTTTTGGATCAACCTCCCATGTTTCAAGGGTTTGTTGTTAGCACATAACATGCCTCTGGTTTTCCAATTAACCAGGTGCTCCACGAACCCGTTCCGTACATAATCCGAATCTGTGATTATGACCAGTTCGCGGAGTTGATGCTGGACAGCAGTGAGGATGGCCTGATGCACAGCCATCAATTCTGCCACCTGACTACTTCGGGGACCAATTTTGTACCCAGCGGAGGGTTCTGGGAACTCCTTCACCCATGCATTCCCTACGCCAGCCACCAGTTCTTTCTCCCCGTCGTTGTCAACATGGTACGAACATCCATCCACATAGACAGTGGGCATTCCCTCACACTTGTCCTCTTCAAAGACTTTGTGTGGGGAATTAAGGTATGCCTCCATGTTGTCCTTTATTTTTAGACTTTCGTCCTCGAGACAGTTTTCTCTGGCACAATCATGCAAGTCAGCCAGACCTTGCGCGAGGGGACTCTTCTTGTTTTGCCCATATCTGACCTCCACAGGAAAGCCTTGCATTGACAGAATCCAGGAAGTAATTCGGGAATTACTCACATTTCCGGCCCGGATTCTATCACTTTGGAGATATTGCAGAGGCTGGTGTGGAGTCTCCACTATGATGTGTTCCCCCTGGATAAACGGGCGGTAATTCTTCAATGCCCACACCGTTGCCAGGAGTGCCTTCGCACAATCGTTGAATTTTTCCTCCACAGAGGATAAAGTTTTGCTCGCATAGGAGATTACTTTATTGACCTTGTCATGCTTTTGGTATAATACCGCCGTCAAGCACGTATTAGAGAACCCCGTCTCCAGGAAGAACTCCTTGTTTCTGACAGGGTAAGCCAGGCAAGGCGCTTGTGAGAGGCTTCTTTTGAGTTGTTTTACCGCCTCGGCTTGTTCTGGAACCCATTCCTACTTGACCCCCCCCCTTCAGGAGATGAATCAGGGGTCTGGTGATCTCTGCGTAGCCCTCAATGAACTTTCTGCTGTAATTAGTCAGTCCAAGGAGGCTCCTTAGTTCCCGCAGATTTGTGGGGTCTTTCAGTTTCTGAAGTGCTTCCACTTTCTTTTCCTGGGTACAGAGACCCTGAGGAGTAATCTCATGCCCCAAGAAATTAACACGGGTTCTACACCACTGTGCTTTCTGAAAGGAAAGTTTTGCTCCGGCGGCCCTCAACTGTGTCAGAACATAACGGATCTCCGCTATGTGTTCCTCAACAGTTGAGCTTTTTATGAGGACATCGTCTACATAAGCCAGGTTACACCTCGCACCCAGGTCGGGCATGGCCTTATGTAGGAAAATATTGAACTCATTACCGGAGTTAAGGTATCCGAAGGGAGTCCGGGTCCATGTGTACTGCTGGCCCCCAAAGGTAAAAGCCAGCTTGTATTGGTCCTCCCTACTGACAGGCACAGTCCAGTATCCATTGGTCAGGTCTATTGCAGTGAATACCTGTGACCCCTGGATCTCGGCCAGCCCTTGGTCAATGTAGGGAAGAGGCCATCGGGAAGTATGGACCCGTTTGTTGAGCTCCCTGAGGTCGGCGCAGAGTCTCCACTGGCCGTTTGGCTTTAATATTCCCAGCACCGGATTATTGAAGGTGCTGTGGATGGGACGGATTATTCCCCTGGACTCAAGGTTCTTAATTATTTCAGTAAGGGACTCCATTGATGCGAGAGGAAGGCGATATTGCTTCACAAACACTGGAGTCATGCCAGGGTCCGTGGGGATTGTTGTTGTGTGGATGTCAGTGCGGCCACAGTCATATGAGTCTACCACAAAGAGATCTTGGAAATCCAAGAAAACTTGTTTCAACTTTTGCTTTTGTTCCAGAGTCACACAGGCATCAGCTAGGTTGACTCTCTCTTCCACCATCTGCCTGAAGCCTGGAAAGACTTCTGGTTTGGCTATCTCCGCGGCCTCCTCCAGCTGGGTGGAGAAGTCCCTGGTCAGAGTGCTGATTTGGACTGGAGGCTTCAGGTGGGAAAGGCAGCCCTCATGGACCTGGAAAATCACCTCATCCCTCCTGAAGTCACAAGTCACATCTTCCTTACCATAAGGGCAAGAAGTGTACACCAGGAAGTTCCCCCCATGCTGGGTAAAAATCCTGTCTGGTGTTGTATTGTCCTCACTGTCACTGTCAAAGCAGTCCTTGGGGATTGGCCCTAACAGTTCATTACCTAAATCGATGGAAAAATGACGGTCATCAACCGCCATTCCAATAATGGTGCCTGCGGCTAGAGTAATACTCTTTAAGTCGCTGTTATCCACCTCTATTAGAATGGTGTCATGTTCTATGTTGACTAATGGAGTTGGGTTTACCCCCAACCCTTGCTGTTGGAGAGAAGCGTTTAGATGTATGTAAGCATCAGGGTTTTTCAAATGTTGTCCTCTTTTAACTTTCACTTCCAGGGAGAATTGTCGGGTCCTTTCTGGGATGGTGACTTCCTCTTTAATCTGAATTTCAACTGCATAAGGTAGCAATTGAGCTGACCTAAATGCTTTTTCCGGATCATCAAAGCCCATGGGATTATCCGCTAATCGGGACCAAGCTTTGAAGTTTATTAGGTCCAAACTAATGGCAAAGCGATTGAGAATGTCACTGCCTAAGTAAAAGGCAGCAGTGACGTCTCGCACGACCCAACAATTATGGACTATGTTCTTGTTGCCAATGGAGATTTTGAGCATACACCTGCTTGGCATGAGATGTTTGGAATTAGGTGCTTCCAGGTCCATTTCCCGTTTGTCTATCAGTTTGAATGTGGGAATGGCTGGATCTTTTGGGAGTTGGCGGAACATGGCTTCGCTGATGAAGCTCTTACCGTTGTTCACACACACTCGAGCGAGAACAGAGTCCTTCCCATCACTTAACTGAACAGGGATGAACAACTGCTCTCCAATTTGCTGAATATCAGCCAGGCTCTGAGCTGATTTCACATCTTTCTGGACTATAGGAATGGGAGTTTCTGGTTGTGGATTAGTAAAGAATTTCAGAGTGTTTCCTTCCAGCGTGGAGTACCACTTTAGACTGGAAGGAAGGTTGATTTTCAGAAATAGAGAGGACCCTCCATCACCAGTCTGTTGTCCTACTGCTATTACTGTCACGTCTGGAATCTGGTTATTCTGGAAGTGGAATTCTACTTGGTCAGATTTTTGTTCAACCATGTGGCATGTGCCGTTTAAATTAACATGGTTGACACTCTGTTTTAATTTTATTGGTCGGCTAGTCTGGGTCCAGAGGACCTTGTTTACGCAATTTATTAAGGGTGACAACCTCCTCAGGAGGTTATTCCCCAGTAAACAAGGGGTGCCCTCTGGAGTCACTACTATGACCGGGTGTTTCACCTTGTGTCGCCCGATCTTAATGTCCAAGTCTGCAGTCCCCTCAACGGGAATTTCCTTCCTGTGAAAGTTCTGCAGTTGTCCAGGAAGAGAGGTGAGAGGAGTTTGGTAATTCTCTCCTCTTCCTGCATTCAGTTTGTCAAAGGCCCTTCTGGACAGAAGGGTAGCTTGAGATCCAGTGTCCACCAGCGCTGAAATCGTACCCTGCCCCTGTACTTGTACCGGGGCATAATATTTTCCCTCCTTCTCCTCAAGGGGGCACAGATAATGCGCATTTTTGGACAACTGGTGGGCTAACTTTCTGGTTTTGGACATCGCTAGCGAAGAGATTTGGGCAGAATTCTGTGGAGAGCCTTGGGAATCTGAAAGAAAAAATTGGCAACTGGAGATCAGAGCCATTGGGGGTTCCCCTGGCTCCGGTTCCGGGCCGCCCCCCCCCTTTTTGGAGGCAGTCACCAGGATGGGTTTGAACCAGGGGATTTTCTTGCTGTTGGTTCTGGGATGAGATGGTGGGTGGCGGTAGCTCAGTCTCCACATCTCCCCAGTCTGGATTTGCATCCCTAGGGACCCATTTTTCTTTGGGAGGAGTTCCCCCCTCTCTGAAGGAGAAGATCCTTTTCCCAGGATCCTCTGAGGATCCCTCTCCCTCAAATTGGAAGATCTGTACCTCCTCCTCAAACTGAGTCTGTTTGGGTCTTTTGTTTCTCCTACCCCCCCCTCTGCTCCTTAGGAGGCAGACTTTCAGGGGCAAGAGATTTTGTTTCCGGTTCCTGGGTTTCCAGGGGCTGTTTACAAGTGAGGAAGGAAGCTTCCTCCAAGGCTTTACACCCCCCTTCCCCTTGTGCCTCCTCCCTGGGAACCGGTGTGTTATCGGGGTGCCGCCCCCGTCATTGCTCTGGAGCACCAAGTCCAGAGTTGGGTGCGTTCTGCGCCGGCATGCCGATCTGAGGGTTCTGCTGAGCCCTCAGTATGTGACCCAGATCCCGCGCCATGTTTTGAACCTGGCGCTCTAACTGGTAAACCCGCTCAGGCTGATACGGGGCCCTGTTTTCTCCCCTGGGCTGATCCCGGGAAGGGTAGCTATCCCTTCTCTGGTAATACCCCTGGTTGGGAAGATTTTGGTACCCCTCCACCCTTGGCCTCCCCTCCCCCGGATTAGGTTGTCTGGGCTCAGGGAATTGGGGAAAGAAGGATGGATGATTTTGGGGCTGGAAGTTGGGTGGATACCTGGGGAAAAAGTTCTGCCCAGGATTTGGAGAACTTCTGCCCTCCGGTGGGAAGTTAGGAGGGAAGTTCCCTGGGTTAGGTGCTTGGCTGGATCCCCCCCCTTGGGCTGGAGGAGTCCACACATAACCCAGGATGGGTTGATTTCCCTTGTAACGGGGACTTACATAATCAGGAGAGCGAGGGACCCCATTTGTGGGGCTGCCTCCTTGGCTCCCTGTCTGTGACTGGCCCGAGGACCTTCTGGGCCTAGCATTATTAGGTGCAGGTAGGTTTTTAGGCCCCCCCATCTCCAAATCCAAAACGGGGGCAACCTTTACCTCTGCCACCTTGGCAGCAGCAGGGGTGCTATTGGTTTTGGGGTTTTTAGGCTGGTTTTTGTTTTCCACCGGTTTCTGCACCTCGTAGATGCGGGTGGTTTGTTCAATGACCCAGTCTAAAGATCTTTTCTCGTGAAAATCCCTCACGAGCTGGGTCATTATGTATTTGGGCAAGGCATGGAAAAACGTATTAATAAATTCTCTGCTATCCGTGCGCACCCTTCTTGTGGTCTGTGCAAAAGCACGCTTTAACTCCTGCACAAATTCTTGTGGGGCCTGATCCTCCCCACATTGTAAATTGTAGGCTGCCTTGCGAGCCTCTTGAGGATTTCTGTGAACAGAAAAATGTTTCAAGATGGCCGCCTTATAGGTGGACCACCTTAAATGATTTTGGTCCTCCAGCCCCGCAAAGAAACTGGAGTATTCTGGGGAGAATGTCCACTTTACATATTGGATACAGCTTTGGCTGTCCTTCAAATGAAAAGTCTCCATCATTTGCTCATAGAGCTCCAAGTGTTCCCAAACAGAGTACTTGGCATTCTTATGATAAGGCGTGATGACACTCCTGATTGCCTTAATATGTTTCAATGGGTCCTTAAGCAAGGCCCTTTTTGCCTTATTGGCCTTTTTGGTTCGGGTAACCCTTGTCCATTCGTCCTCTGACTCAGAGGCACTGCTCCCATAGGTTCCTGTCTGATCTTCCAGGTTTTCCCGGATTCTGCGAGCCTGGGAATGGCTGGCAGAATGTGGGGACCTGGTCTCCTGTGTCCTGTACCGTTCAGAGGAGTCTTCAGATTCCTCTTTGCTGCCAGGATTTGATGGGTACCCCCCCCACTGACCTAACTGGGCAGAGGTTTTCAGGATGCCCTTAATGGGCCTACTCTCCTGGGGTTCCCCACTAAATTGCACTGTGCTTGGGTGCCCATACCCGGATGCCCGCCCATCCATTCCTGGGAGGTACTGGCGTATGAGCCTCATGCTTCTGGCTGGATAGTAATCTGCCATCCCTGTGGCCGGGTGCTCATGTGCGCCAGGGGACATGGGGGTGGCAGAGTCCAGGGACTGAGAGATATAAAGGCCTCTGGTACTAGGGCTCCAGAGGTTATGCTCAGGAGTTTCCCTTTCCCAGCGAACCTGGTCTCTATCCGCCCCTGCTCCCTGTTGCAATGCAAGAGCCTGTGCCTTCAGTTCCTCAGTTAAGGCCTTACTAGACTCTATCTGTCTCCCTTGCATCGCTACCTGTTGTTGGAGCCTATCATTGTGCTGGCAGAGAGCCTCATTCTCTCTCTGAGTTTCCTGATTGGTCCTGGAGCACTGGGCCAGTCTTTGCTGCAGGAGGGTTACCTCCTGAGCTGTGTCCCTATTGGCCTGCTCCTTTCTTGCCAGAGCATCTTCCACCTTCCTGGTGTGCTCTAACAAGTTATGGTGTTCTTTTTGGAGGTCACCCAGTCCCTGGAGGGCCAGGTGATTTTCTTCCATTTTCCTTTTTAAGTGGCAGACTTCCTGGCCTAAGGTATCCCTTTCCTGACTAAGAGCCTGCATCTGTGCCGCCAGGTCATCCCTTTGCCTTTGGAAGGCACCAGCTTTCTGGCGCTCCTGATCAAACTCTGCCTGGGTATCCAGGTCTTTCAGAATCAGTTTATTGCTCTCTGCCTTCTCCCTATCTAGGTGGCTTTGCAGGGTGACTACCTGCTCAGCACATACCCTATTGAAGTCTAACTGTTGCTCCAGCTTTTTCTGGCTCTGCAGTAGGGAGTCCAAACCTTCTTGGTACTCCTTCTGCAAGGCCAGAAATCTGGTATCCTGGTCAGCCTTTTCCTGTTGCAGGATGTCCATATCCTTCTTTATTTTAATGATGTGCTGTCTACTCTCATTTTCTGACTCCTGGCTCCCCTGCAGCCTCTGCTCAGAAGAGACCAGGTCAGATTGGACCTTCTCTAACGCCATCTGTCGCTTATTCGCCAGATCTTGGCTTTCAGTACATTTATCCTGCATGCCTCCCATATATAGGTACAGGTATGCCGCTATCCTAACCATCTTGTCTTGTTCATCCTTAGCTTTAGGAGCCATGTATAGTTCACTCAGGGCCACATGTAAGGGACCCTGATCTCTCCATATATCTGACCCTGTTTCCGTGACCTGTTGCGTGATGGCCTGCAACCAGACCATGCGGTCCTGGTGAGTCCACTCACCTCTCACAAATAACTTATGTAAGAAGTGCTCTCTGGCTATTTTCATGTCTACTAAGGTCGTCATTCTAGAGATTGGTCTCTGTCCTGACTTACAGAAGTTTATATTATATTTTTGCAAAACAGACCTTTTCCTTAGAGCGTTCCTTTGAGGAGTGCTTTACAGCGTAACACAGCGTGTGCTCCGACCGGATATGTGTATCTGGTCAGCTGGCACGCTGTATTAATCTGCACAAGTGATAGATCTAATCCAAACGTCCGGCACGAGCCCCCAATTTGTAAGAGGATTCAATTCAACACTACAGCTAAGTCAATGCCTAGTCTGGGATACTGAAAGGAAACCCTTATTGATATATCTTTATGTCCAGTTCATGCGTTCTGGATGACTACCCCTATATAACACCCCTCTCTTGGAATCCCCCTGACCCCACTGAGCCAAGAAGTAGTTCTGTTTTGCAAGTTAAAAGGTTTATTTGATAATTTAAACAATAGATATATATATCACACTTTATAATAATTTAATAATTGAATATGACACTTAATATGAGCAGTAATCAATAATGGATAGTCTGGCACTGGCACACTTGTGAATAGGAACAGAAGAATAAGGTGGTAGAGAATGCTTTATATAAGTTTAGATGGATGCAATGTTGAATGAAAATGCAGTACAGAAAATACTCAATATGATTTCACCAAAACAATGTAATCACTTTTCTCTGGCAATCCACTCCCCCCTTTATGCAATGCAAGGAAATGGAAGGAAAGCACACAGTTCTCAGAAATGCAATCAAAGGTAATTCAGTTCACCCCAGCAAGCTTAGACTACAGAAGTTTGAAACACAGGCCCAAAATGCTTTTATATGTGATAGCAATATATTGGAAAATGTGCTAAAATGATTTTAATTCCCTCTGGAGGTTCAGGGTGAGTGGTATCTAGTTAATATTAGTCCAGGCTCACTCTAGCAATGATTCAGGGATGGTTCTTAAGAGGCAAACGAATTTTTAGCAAGGAAAGCAAGGAAGCTGCCGTTTTCACACGTTGAGAAATTTGCAAATCGCGGCAAATTCGCGAGTGCGTTTGTCGTGATTGTGGCAAAAGTGTATGGAATAGGAATGCGGTTCTAGGTCCGTTGGAAAGCCAAGATTCCCAGCTTTCAGAGGAAAGTTACTGCAAGTTCCTAGCCCAAACGGTTACGGAGTTATGAACGATTAAATAAAGGTAGTTTTTCGGATTTGAAATGTTAAAAGTTCAAAGTGACAAGTGACAGCTAGCAACTAGAAAATGACAGGTGACAGCTTTGCAAATGACAGGTGACATTTAGGAGACAGTTCTGGTTAGATTAAATAGATTGAATTATATTATTTTAACTAAGAGATTGGTTCTGCACAGTTCTGCTAGGTACTCACAATATATTTTTGAAATAAATGGGCCTCGCCACGGATCTGGTCAGGTTTTCGTCACTCGCCACGGACGGTCTCTGCGCACAGCGTCGGGGTCAGCTCTACTCTGCTGGTCTGGTCTGGGTCTCTGGTTCTGATCAGGTCTGTGGGTCCGGATACAGCGGTCTCCGGTTCAGCTGGTCTCTCTCTGGATACAACACTGCTCTCTGGCAAATGGCAAGAGTTCTTGCAAAGAATTCAAACAGCTCGCCTGGCTGTGATAATGACAATGATTTGAGGCCTGCTAAAGAGGGATTTAGCTTGTAGTTGACCTCTCTGCTACAAATTCTGAAGTAAAGTCTTGGTCTCTGAAGGTGGATAGATTGAAGTCTCTATGTTGGCTCTCTGGAGGTTGATGGAGGTAAAGTATGGATTTTCCCGGCAGAGCGTCCCGCAGCAGATGAAATTGAATGTCCCTATCTGTCCTGACTGTCTGCTTTTATGTGTTTTGAAAATGGGTGGAAAGGCTAGCTTCCTAGGCCCTACCCCTCTCCACTTGTCATTGGCCACTTCATCCTCTTCCCCTTGATTGGGGGAATGAAATGAAGTGTCATCATGATGAGGTCTGTTTATGGTACAGAGAACCCACCCCTGTCAAATTACACACAATCTATATTTTGACCCAAAAGACATATTTGCACAGGTACACATTTGTTTAAAATTACATGCACCCATCACATATCACAGGAGGTATACCCTGTCCAAATCTGCTCTTCCTGGGAGCTTGCATTCAGAAATGGCAACATTTGCACTTTTTAACTGGTTTCATAATATCCGACATTATCCCAAATTTATACACATGTGCGCAAGGAGTATGGACATTACTTGATGAAGTGTCAGATTTTTAACATGCATACATTTTAAGTAATACCCTCTTAACTCCTAGCATGCCCCCAGATCATGCCACCGGTTCTAAAAACCTCTTAAAATGTGGGCAGAAAAATCACAAGAATTATGGTATCATTTAAATAATTATGACAAGTCCGTACTATGAGTTATTCATCTTTTTCTAAAACCATATTCTGGCTACAGGGGTGTGTCTTTTCAGTTCACATGGTACAGAAACCAGTCTTTCCACTTTCTTCAAGCTAAGCCTCTGTCTCCAGTTTCTCCCCCTCCCAGTTTCTGCCAAGAGGAAGCCATTTTTATTACCCCTGCAATAAACCATCTGCCTGGGCCCTGGAAGGCCCATTGTTCAAGAGGAAGCCATTTATGGCCACTTCAATAAACCCTCTGCCTGGGTCCTATGTTTAGTCTCTAGCAGTCCCTTGGTAATTCAATCAGAGAAGTGTCATATCCCTTTTGGGTGGGAACAGCAAAAGGCAGCTCGGGATGTGAACACAGCTGTTGTGCAAGTCTCAACTCCTGTCGGGGGTAGCTGGTGGGCAGAATTCAGTTCCTTAAGCCAGGCCCCAGCTAATGTCACTTTTAGTTACCCAGTTTTCTGCATTCAAATAAAACTAACCATTTTACATATGCAGCTAGAATGCTGATTCTAAGTTTAAAACTATGACATTTAAACAATTGCAACCTATGTGACACTCAAAAGTAGGTCACTCATTTCTTTTAAACATTTAGATTTTAAGTGTCTTTCAGTCCAAATTTACTTAAACTGCTGAAATCCACAGCTCAGCCAGTCTTGTTATAAACCTTCAAGTCACTTCAGAATATAACTTTACATTGGATCCACCTCTCAGTGAGTCTTTCCTTGGCCTGCTTTGGGTTCATTTACTCAGTTTTACACAAAAAAAAAGTCTGGTGTTGTTTTAAAACGCCGGCTTTCTGATAGTGGTGAGTACTGGTAATGCAACCATTTTTGGGATTTTTCTTGGATTAAATGCATTCCAAACAGGAATGGTTCTTACATGGTAGTAAATCCTTGCTTAACATTGTTTTGATGGGGCTCCTTAAAGTAAAATGGTTATGTGGAACCCCACAAAAGGGTTGAATCTTTAAAGTGGTCCAATGAGTCACGATTTCAGCAACTTTTTGACATCAGTAACAGTGGATTTTGTTAACAAAGATCTTTCTTTACACTGGTGGGTGGCAAGTTAGGTAACCATTTTGGTGTGCGCACAAAGTGCAAAGTTCTCCCGGATTCTGGCGTACATGTGGGTTTTTTGGCCATCTTGGATTTTCTAAGCCCACAGCACCAAATGTTGCAGCATGATAGCTCAAACGTGGGTCAGGACACCCAACAACACGCGTCAAGGATACAGATCCTTGACTCCTTCATTACGTTTCCTTTTCCTTGAACTCCCCTTCTGAATTTAGCTAAGTGCCAGTATACTTGTGCTTTCTTATGTGCTGTGCTCGCTATTGTACCTACATGTACTATTAATTAAATTTGTTAACTTATCGTACCTCAGGTGGCGCGTGCAAACAGTGAGCTGTTCATTGCATTGTTAGCCTGTCAGGCTGCCCTGCTTGGTACTGAATACCTTACTGTGCCCTTTCTCATAGCATGTACGATATACCCCACTTACAAGGCGATTACCCTCACCTACTAGGCATGTTTTTGAATTTCCGTACCTAGGTATATCCCATCTTGCACTGCATTCACGATTGCTGCATCCAGCTGGTCGATGCAGTGGGCGCTCCCTTTCATTCTTGAATCTGCATGCACCTACTGTCCTCCGGCAGTAGCCACAAGTTTGCCCCTCTCTCGCCCAGGTAATAATTAAACTGTCTACTTAGGTTGTTGCATCACATCCAATGCTGTATCCACTGATTCTACATCTCGCTACCCATGCCAAACTGCAGTTGACAATGTACGTTGATACACTCATTGATTTTGCATTCATGCACTCCTGATTTACTGTTTCTAGCTGCTCATGTTGAGATTTGCATCTAGGTGATCCTGATATATTGCTCTTAGCTACTCACGTTGTGATGTGCACCTAGGTGATTCTGATATACTGTTGTGTTTTGCATCTAGGTGATCCTGATATACTGTTTCTAGTTGCTCACGTTGTGATTTTGCACTTAGGCGCTCCTGATATACTGCCTCAAGTTGCTCACGTTATATAGCAGTAGTCTGTGAAAGCTGTGACTTCCAGAACTAGTGCTATGTCAGTTCCCACACTGATGCTGATGCTCCCAATACTGCTACTATTAGTCCATTCTTACCACCATCTGGAGAAACCTCTACACCCCAGTCCCGCCATGGACTTGCCCTGCACTACAGGCACCTACATCCAGCTAGGAAAGGGCCTAGCCTGCTTACGATGTGCTTGTCACCACCCCATCCCATGACCACATCCTTCCTTAACACAATTGCACCCTTCTCAACCACCCACAAACCCCATAACCAGCAACTCCTCCCTCATCCAGGATGTGGCAAGACCATATCTTCACACGAATGTCCACCCTTTAACCACTCTTCCACCAGGAGGACTGATAAGATCATACCGCCTATCTGTGCGGATAGCGCAGAGACACTCCCGTGCTTCCATAGCCCACTCACAACTTGCACGCTCTCCACAGAAAATGTTGCCATATGACACACAAACTACCATCCCATTACTGCCTTCATATCCTATTGTGGGACTCATTAGAAGACTTAGACTATCCTCACGCTCCCACCAACGGCTCAACAAGTCACACATGCCAGTCGTCCTCAACCAACAAAAGCCCAAGACCTACAATTCCCCAATTGCAGCGCAAGTGCCTCAAGTCAACAATAATCTAGGTATTATAAAAGAACCTACCAGCCCCACTCCTATCCAACCAATGTCACACATCTCAAACGACTCAAAATACCTCACAGATTCTTACCCTTCTATCAAGCACCCTTCCAATGCTAATGAGACCCTACTAAAAGTCACTGCCCATGTCCTGCATATTGCAGACGTCATCAAAACTAACGACCTAGACTTATTAGCAGTTACGGAAACGTGTCTTCTCACAGCCTCAAGGCCCTCATCTCTCCCTAGCCATCCCAGAGGGGTGCTCTATCTTCAGAAAGGATAGACCAACAATAAAAGGAGGTGGAGTAGCCTTACTAGCCAAGAAAGCCTTAAATATAAGAATCTCTACTGAACTCCCTTTCACTGCAGGTGAAGTCATCACACTAAAAATCTCGCTTACACATACTTGCACTCTCACACTTCATAACATGAAACCCCACTCTAAAGCCATCATCATGGGTGACTTCAACTTAGGCTTGAACGACCCACTGGACACTCTTGCAGGCCTCCTGGCCAACTCCATGTAAGTCCAAAGTTTATACAAAGAATCAGCTCCCACACCCATGAAAAAGGATGTACTTTAGACTAGTTAGCTGGCTCTGGGCTCGGGAGGATAGCCCAGGGGCAACGTGCTTGCCTTGAAAGCAAGCAGACACAGAGCAACACAGGTTTGATCCCCGGGTCTGCGCTTAGAAACCTCTGGGTATTAAGCATGTTATAAATAGCTAATCATATATCATATCACTAATTTCTTCACTAACATCCACTCTAATACTCCTTCACCCTGGTCTGATCATAACACTATAATCTTCACCACTACTATTATCACTAAAACTCCAAAACATCCCCCACTAGCACCCACGGCTCCTTCTAGAAGCATGAAAAATATAAACCGAGATAACATGTTACCACTCCTCACTCCTTTACTCATCTTGATGCTTTCTGATAATGACCCCTCAACTTTGGTCAGTAAATACAATGAAGTTATGTTTGAAGCTATTGAAAAAGGAGCTCCTCTAAAAAGTAAAAAACAAAACCCACCGCACATATTAACCCCTGGTTCACCCCCTAACTCCAGACCATACGTGCAACTAAAAGGTCTGCTGAAAACACATGGCTAAAATCACCCACACTGGCAAACAAAACCCTCTTCCAGACTCTAGCCAATAACTATAAAAAGGAAATTATTAAAGCAAAAAATGAAGTCTATAACCAAAGAATCTCAAAGGCCCAGTATCAATACTAGAGAACTATTTACCATTCTCCATCAATTAGAATCACCAGCACCCACCCCAGACCATATCATCAAAGATGACCAATGGAGTTCCAACATTCAAAATGCCTTAGCAGACAAAATCGCACTGCTACAACAAAAATAGAACAAAAAAAATCTAAACGCAAACTCAACCCAACTCTCCTAACGATAACTCCCTCAATGGAACTCGTCAAGGATAACAACTTTGCCTTCACGCCACTCTCCACCTCAGACACCATTAATATTATTGAAAGCCTAAAACCTTGTAGATGCAAAGGTGACACTTGCCCGGCAACCTTGGTAAAAAAATGTGCAACTGAATTTGCACCCTTTGTTACTAGCCTTATCAATAGCTCATTTGCCACCATCACACTCCCGAAAGACCTAAAAACAGCTTGGGTTCTACCTTTATTAAAAAACCTACATTAGACCCCAACATCCCTACAAATTTCCACCCCATCACCGCAGTACCTTTTTCACTAAAAATCCTTGACCGTGCAGCCTATCTGCAGATCCAAAAATTCTTGGAATGTAATAATCTTTTGGGTCTAAGACAGTCAGGCTTCAGACCAGGCCATGGAATGGAGACATCCCTACTAGACTTGAAAACACAAATTGACCAATATAAAGACAAAGGGGACCTCTGTATCCTCCTTCTGCTAGAACCCTCTGCAGCTTTTGATCTGGTCAATGAAGATATTCTGTGCCAACACCTTGAAACAGCTGCCCAATTTTCTCCTGAAACCATCAAATGGATCAAATCTTTTCTTACTAATCTGACTATGAGGGTTTTTTCTGACACTTCAGCAGCCCCCCTGCTCCCGTGACCTGCGGCGTACCGCAAGGTTTCTGTGGGTCACCTACCTTATACAATGTATTTACTAAGCTCTTATTTGACAAGCCTGACAACATGAGTATCACGTATACAAATTATGTGGACGATAAACAAATACTCATACCAATTATTGAATGCTACGACACAGACTCTAAAAATCTAAACAATTATGCCTTGCAATCCAGGCATGGATGGCTCTAAATTAATTGTGTCTTAAGACCTAGCTGATTCTAATTGGATATAAAACTAAACTAAGCAATCTCCCTCAAGTGTACAAATCATTTAACATCGACAGCAACACTTTTGCGGTTGCCAACAAAATAAAAACTCCTGGGGTCTACATTGACTCCTCCCTCACCTTAATAGACAAGTCAACGCCATAGTCTCCTCTGCTGCCTATACGGCTAAACTGATAAGAGCCTGCAGACCTTTCCACTCCTCAGACAACGTCATCACCCTGGCTAGAGCCTTGATACTATCCAGGATTGATTATTGCAACTCACTATTTAATGGAACCAACACAAGAAATATCACAAAATTACAAACTGTACAAAACAATGCCATCAGAGCGGCCTTAAATATTCCTAGCAGTAAACTCATCTCTACTACGAGGAGGAACATCCACTGGCTTGCAGTCCATGACAGGATCAAATTAAACATTCTTACGCTAACACACAAATGTATCTCAAATAATGCACCGGTCTACCTTAGTAACCTTATCAGTAAAGCTCAATCCAACAGACCTACCCGATCTTTTTGCACTAACCTGCTTATTACCCCTAGGTAAGCTTTCCGGTGATAGCACCCACATTTTAGAATGCCCTTCCTACTCAACTTAGAAACGACACCTCCTGCTGGTCGTTTAGGAAAAAGCTAAAAACCCTACTATTTAGGTCTGACCCCTCACAACAGACATCAAGCCTCTCAGCTATCAGCATCTATGTTGACTCTTCAACTGCCTCTAGGACAGACACCAAGTAGATATAGCCACTGTAACTGTAGCTACTGCCTCTTATCAAGTCAGCATGTAAATGTATAAATGTGTAAATGTGCAACGAATATGTAATCGTGCTTTGAAAAGACACTTTTTTGAAGTATTATAAACCTGTAACCATCTTCTTAAGTCTCAGTGCCTAGTTGCCTTTGGGCTTTGCGCGCTTTACAAATGTACAAATAAATAAATAAGTACATTTTGATGATTTGGACCTGGCACTTGCAAAACATAGGGGGAATCAGCGAGAGAATGGTTTTTGAAAGAAGTGAACTTACGGCAGTGAAACACCCAACTTGAGCACCAGCTCCCTAATAATCCACATTCCACCATCCTCTGAAAATCATTTGAGACCATAACCTACTCACCATTCTCTCTGTTCCGTGAACATTGTGAGCAATAAACAGAAGAATTCATCAAATAGCAAAACTCATTAGCAGGAGACTGTTGCCAGTTCAGTCTTCCCACATACCAGCGTTGATGACTCCTTGAAAGTAACCCTTCCCACCTCCAAGTTTGTGATTCACTCTGAAAGTTTTAGGGACCATGAGAACATGGCCGGGTCATCTGCTTTCCCAAGGCCACCTGCTTTTCCAGTTGCACCATAATTTACACCAGTGATCTCTTGCAATGTGCCATTACTCCAGTGGGCTTCAAGCAGCCTCACCTCATGTCACTCAACAAACAGGTCTGCAGCTCTTCCTTGCAGGCCAGTCACTGTGGAATTCTAGGGGGGATTCAGGATACGATGGCTCCATGCATGCAAAAAGTAACCTTTTGTGTCCATCTTCCTCCTCTTTGGACCAGTGCATTCTAATTATCAGCTTCAGGAATCACCTTGTAAAAGCAAGAGAGCATTTGAGGGCTATTCCTTAAGAGACTCAAATCCAAATAAGTGCTCTTGGTGCCAGGCAGATGCCAAGATTATTTTAAAGGACATTGTAACTTTACAGTAGCCACATTCTGAAAAGTGAGAAGCTTCATGTCCAATGCATTGTATGTCCTCTTGCTTCTAAGAACACTTGCCATAAGGATACATACACAGTAAATTCCCTCTTTTTGTTTTGGCACATGTTGTGGTTAAAAACACAGCTATAAGGTCAAACCCTTTGCTTCAGGTAAAGAAGAAAAGAGATGGGTTGTTAAGAAAGAGAATATCTGGTTGGCATTCCATGTCTGTGGCATAAATGGTTATGTAAAGTTTAATTTTACTGTTTACACCAATGAAGGCGTGATTTTGTAAAACGTGAACATGTTGGCCAATCAGGAGTTCTGACATACAAGCCTGAGCTATCAGTCCAGGGCACAGCAATTATCTCACTTGTTTAATGTTCCCACCTCCAGCAATGTCCCTGCCACACCTTGAGAGGTGACCTTGTGAACATTCACTGCTGCATGACTCATCCTCGTTTTTTAGGGCTTCTTCAGTGCTCCACCCATTGGTCTAGGGTGGTGTGCTATACCCCACATTCTAACTTGTGGTACATTTTATTTGTATTGTACTTGGTTGAATTATTTCAACCTTTACAACATTAAAAACACTTTTCAACACTCACACACATTATAAATCATTCACACAAAAAATACCAGCATTGTTATTCATAAAACAGAGTAAAGCAGGACAAAATCACTTGACTACACAGTTATAACTTTGCATCATAATATGACTTCATCAATGAAACATTTTAATTAAAATCCAATACTTAACTATTTACTAATCCGACTATAAATAACTCTCTTGCATTTAAACGCGAACACCAGCAAAATATTAATAAAACCCCAGACTGCAAGTGCATCAGAGATCGAGGAAAGACCATCCAATCTCTTCCCCAACCTTTCATTATCCATAAAACTAAGATTATGGATACATTTTTAAATTATAACACATGGAAACACACTAATGTGAAAACAAAATAATATATGGTTCCAGGTTTCCTCAGCCTCTATCCTTGCAATGTCGAAAGAACCTTTGGTCGTTAGAGGTAACACCTCTCCCTGCTAACATTTCCTGGAGATTAGCCCCTGTCAGGCTCTACCCCACATTCTAACGTTTAACACTAACGTGCAGCTTTTTTTTTAGCTAATTCCCATTACATCGTGTTGTAGTGTGTATTTTTACAAGATGGCAAAGAGCCACAATTAGAAAAGGAAAGCTTCTTTATTCTTGAGTTGCAGGATCAGGGTAGTGCAGGATCCAGCAGCATTACAAGACAAACACAGGTAAGGTACCCACACATACACACCCTCTCTAGCCATCAGCCTCTCCCCAACTGTCACTCCAGGAAAACTCATCAGGTCATACATCCACATCATTCCAGACTCAGAACATTCATGACCTCCCAGCATGCAAGCAGGGAAACCAGCGTAAGAAGAAAGCACATCACAACACACAGCCTGATTCGTGAACATTACCATATACTTTGGCTGTTTGCCTTTACTTCTCCTGGGTGTCTGGAACTGAACCTCAGCCTGAAGCTGAGGGCTGTCAGGTTTCTGATTTGGGACAAGTAAAATAATGTGTCTGCTGACATAGCAGGGCAGATTGGGATGATGGTTCTTGGCTCATTGTGTTTATGTTGGTTATGTGGCTATTTATTGGATGGCCACTCTCTACTCGTGGAGTTCCTTCCCTCCCGAATGAAGGTGTCGCACAGTAAAACACTTAACAGATTCAGACTTGGTCAGGTTTCCATCCTGTCTAATACCACTCTGCTTCCTCCCCCTGTGCCACCACTAAGCCAGGAACTAGGCCAGTGTATAGAAGAAGGTAATATCGATTTATTTAAATTACAGAATTAATAATAGCCACACCACAATAACACAAACCACCCACTCTGTGGCACAACACAATAAACACATATGAAATGTATTTGAATTAATAGACTGGCCTGCTTTTTTTAGTAAACTTTCAGGTGCAACAACACAACACAGGTGGAAATTTAAATCAGATCACACGTGGGATTTCCCTGCACATTAACAAATAGGAAACTTTAAAAACACAGTCATTAATTTGTTTATCAAAATGCTCTTTTCTCCTAGTACCCCCCATCCCCCGGCATCAGTTATATGTGACACCCCCTCAGTTCAAAGGCAAGGTTTAGGGACTGGGACTATATTGGGAATTTCGTTTGGCTTTTTAATTTCAAAGGCAGGATTTTGAAAATGAAATCAATGGGAAAATGTATTTGGGAACACAGCACATTCAAATGAAAGTCAGGGTTTGTTGGATTCTTGTTTTGGGACCAGGGACATCCCTCTTCTGTAAGGAAGTTACGGGTTACAGGAAAATAAGGTCACCCAATTACTTTATTACCTATTGTGACTATAACACACTGGAATGAGATTTGTTCATTTCGAATTTTAACAAGAATCATCCAGTGATCTTTTCTATAGGGGAATTCATGATTTTCAATCAAATGGGCTAAGGGCCTGCACAGTTCTGCTCCACCCACACGTTAAGGGAAGGATTAAGGTAGGTAGTTTCCGCACACATTTGATAGCTTTGGGATGCATCTACTTACATGGGAGCTCTCTGTTCATAGCTCAGGATGCCAGCCATATTTTAGGACCTTCTTTTGTTTGTTTGTTTATTCACTTATAATGCACACCAGACCCGAAGGTAACCAGGCGCAGCAGTATAGAATATGCAAGGCTTGGGGACAGGTAGGAGTCAGCTCATACCACAGGCATGGACAGCACAGCTATTCTCAGCAGGGCCCAGTCAGGGTTGGAAGCTGTCTCCCTCAGACAGAGCTCACAGTTTTCCAAGCACGTGTCTCCTTTCTTTTGTCCTTCTTTCTCTCTGTATTTCTGTCTCTTTCTGTCTCTTTCTCTTTCCTTCCCCCTCCTCTTTCTCTCTCTCTCTCGCTCTCTCTCTGTTTGTTCTTTCTCTCCAGGCCCGTTCCCCTTTTTTCTGAGTCATAGGGTAATGCTATTGTATATTACTTATGACACATCCACATTATAAATATTCCCATGCATTGGATTGGACATTCCTTTTCTCTACCATCTCTCTAGTTTGGCCTCTGCT
The DNA here is from genome assembly GCF_040938575.1 of Ambystoma mexicanum. Taxonomy (NCBI): domain Eukaryota; kingdom Metazoa; phylum Chordata; class Amphibia; order Caudata; family Ambystomatidae; genus Ambystoma; species Ambystoma mexicanum. Next base: position 370,563,780 of record NC_090940.1, on the reverse strand, counting down.
AGCCAATAGAGCAAGGGTTTTGGGAGGTTCAGATTATGGATAGTGAGGGGAGAAGAGAAATGCATCATTTTTTAAATTATATTTAAAGTTGCATTTTTCTTTCTCAGAAAGTCACAACATGACAGCTTTTCTCAATTTACAGATACCCACCATGAAATATAACTTTTCTAATTCAGCAAGTTATGCCAAGTCTCTGGAATCTACTTTGACTGTTGGCCTGGCCTTCCTGGAGAGAGCTACCATTTTTCACCGTTTATTCCAAATAGTTATGGACATCAAAACACACATTAATTTTACTTTCTATCAGCTCACCAAGTTTTGGAATTCTATCATTTATAAGAGTGTCACAATCCCATTTTCATCTCTAGCTCACATTAGACACATGGCATGGCATTGATAATTGCATAGAACTGACAGGCTTGTGTGATCTTCAATATGAGGCCTGGATACTGGGACTCAAAATTATCTTTTTTATCAAGGAAATTGAATCCCATGTTATTCCATAGCAATACCTTAATATAGAAGTCTTCAGTTTCACATTCAGAATCCAAGCAGTGTCATTTCTCCAAAGTCACATGACCGGGATATCTGCTTGTCTCCATGTTATTCCAGCTCCGCAATGTAGTCCTTTAGGCCTGTTTTAAGCTCAGCCCCTGGTTATTGGGATTGTAACAGTAATCTGAAAGGTCAGGACAGTATTCCCTTATCCGACCCCTTCTGTGGATTCGATATCCAAAAGTTTATTTCTTACCATTTTGCTGAAACAGACCTGCATTCCTCGTCTGCATCACCCCAAAGGTGTCTGGAGTCAGAGATCCAGATACACTTTCCAGCAGTTCAATGGGGATACTGCAAAAACAAACTACAATCAAATTTGCAAGCTGAAAGCAGTGTCTTTTTAAATCAAAAGATGTGTTTTACATGTCATACATTTTATTTCCATTCATTGCATTTGTGCCTTCTTTCCATTGGTACATTTATTTCCTTAATCTAACAGATGAAAAGACATGAGTGTTTATTCAGAATGTATTTATGTATTTAATTTATTTATTAAGTGCTTGAGACCGGAGACCTGAGGCATACGAGCGCTGCAAAATGACAAACAACGAAAAACAAGAAATAGCAGGAAATGACCGAGCGAACTAGGGCGAGTCAAACATCCCAAAAAGAAATGTTAAAAAAGAACTGTTTTCAATTTTCGTTTAAAGATGGGAAGGCTAGGCCACAGCCAGTGTTCGGTTGGAAGGGCATCCCACAGATGAGGAGATGGACATGGGAAACAGCCCCTCTGTACCAGCACCAATTCGGCCATAGGCACCCAAAGTAGCCATGAGTTGTTAGACCTCAGGCAACGTCTGTCCGCGAGCCATTTCAGCTGAGCGGCCATGTAAGATGGGCTCTGGCCATAGAGGTAGGAGTGTGCAATGCAGAAGGTACGGTACTGGATTCTCTTGGCGATTGGCAGCCAAGGCAGATCTCTCAGAGCAGATGACACATGATCTGTTCTGCATCGTCCCATTAACGCCCTCACTGTGTTATTCTGCACTACCTGCAGACGGTTAAGTTCACCTTTGCCCACACCTAACAGACTGCTAGCACAGTAATCTAGTTGGCTACCAATGATGGCCCTGGCTACTGTGGCTGAGATCGATATGTCTAGATAAGGCCTGATTTGTGTCAGGAGTTGATGTAATAGGTAGCATTAGGCACCAGAGAGCAAATTTGGTGTTTCATAGAAAGCTCTTGGTCAATAGTAACTCCTAAGGTTTTAACTTTTTCAAGGTAGGGAGGAGACAGTCTGCAAATCTAATCCATTTATCACTATCCGATTAATACAGTTGTAGGTAACATTGATGACTATGGTGTCCTTCGTATAGTCACCAGAAAGCGGGAACAGATAGTGGGTATCATCAGCGTAGTTGGCTCAGTAGGTGCTCTCTGCGTCCAGGAGATCAAACAGGGTAAGCATGAATAAATTAAACAAGGTAGGGGACAGACAAAATCCCTAAAGCACACCACATTGTAGAATACGGCCCTCTGATGTTGCATCTTCATGGAAAAACTTTGGCTGAAAGTTCTGAAAAAATGAGACAACCCAATTTACTGCTTCCTTAGAGAAAGACACCTATTCAAGTAACCTGCTGGCAAGAATGGAATGATCAACCCACTCAAACATAGCTATTAAATCCAATAGCATCAATAGCAAGGTCTTACCTTTATCCTTAGTATGTAAGATGTTGATTTTCAGCTCTAGTAAGGTTGAATCAGTACTATGCTCACTCCGAAAACCCAATTGCTTATAGTCTAGAATGCAATGTTTGGTCAAAAAATCCCAAATCAATTGGTGAGCTACTTTATCCCGTACTTTGAGGAGAAAGGTGTAGTTAGTGATAGGGTGGTAGTTACTCGCCACAGTGGGATATAAAGATGGCTTCTTAAGGAGAGGAGTGATCCATGCCTGCTTCACATCAGTAGGCACTGACATATCCCTAACAGAGGCCTTCACAAATGTTGTTATCAGAGGGGCTAGCAGTTGGGCACAGGCTTTAACAGGTTTGGCAGGACAGGCGTCACCCTTGCAGCTTTTAGACTATAACTTGGATAGGCGATGAAAGATATCCACTTCTTTCACTTCAGTAAAGGAGAATGTTTTTTGGTACGGTTGACTGGGCTTTGCCATTGACTGACGGTGGAAAAGGGAGTATATGAGTACACCTAGATTTAATGTCTTCTTTGATTACAGGTATCTTATTAGTCATGGCATTTTCACTTTGAGTACACCAGGCTGAATCTTTAATGATCGTGGAAATGCTAGGGCAGGGATCTTCAACTTCTTTAAGGATCTTGAATAGTTCCTTTGTGTCTGAGATAGCTTCATTGATCCTCAGTTTATAGAAACATTTCTTTGCTTCACATATAGCTTCTTTGTGGTCTTTATCTGTGAGGCTATATATCTGTGAGGAATTGTCCACACATGGGCCACAGTTTAACATGAAAAACTGGTATCCACTTTAAAACCAAGTAGGCCTTTCCTTTTCAATAATATCAGTTTGTACGTTGCAAAGTAAGTGTTTCTGTTTGTGTCAAATGAAATGTGTCACTTGGCTTCACTTTTAGATGTAAGTCACTATTCCTTTTTATTTTCCAAATACACAGCATTTTAACATATGGCAGTCTCATCTATCACGCTGCTGTTTGTTTTTCTCAGTCAAAATGTGCCTTTTCCATTTTACATGAAGTCAGCATATGCATCAACACATTTGTTTTGGAATCCATTGGACACATTCAGCAGTATTAAGTTCTGAGGCACACTTTTCTTCACACTTGGGTGCCTTGCCATTTTTGTAATGTTGAGCGAGGTCCACTTTTTGCTTTCAGTAGGCCTCATGTTGGAAAGTATGTGTTTCGGACTGGCCATCATGTTCCAATGGGCCTCATCCATCAGCCTGCATTAATATCGCCGTAGTGGCCTTGCTTGGCCTCTCAGTTCTCATCATTCTGGAGCTGAATTTATACCACCCAGTTAGGTGTGTTAATGCACAGCCCAGCTCTTTATTCCTTCCATGGTACCTATAGATGAGTGAGGCTTACAGTAAAGAGGGACGGAGTGAAGCCTCTGCTTTCTGTGGGGTTCTTGGACTGGGAAGAAAGCAGGAGTGGGTAACCTGGACAGGATGGCCAGCTAATAGTGCTGATTCTTTGTTCATGGTGTTGATGTTGGTTGGGTAGCACACAGTGTTTGCTGAACAGCTTAGTTCATTTTTCATATTAATGAAGCTTCAGTTGAGTGACACTCAAAGTAAAAATGGAGGGAGTGCAGCATTTACATAATCCTCGGGTGTTCCTGGTGCGGCTCTTTGGATGAAGGGTTAGGGCTGTGGGGTTCCTGGACTGAGAAGAGAGCACAAATATATCAGCTGGCAGGGAGAGGGTAGCTGATGTTGTTGGTTCTTGGCTTATGGTGTTGCTGTTGCTCGGGTAATGCAGTGCCAGGAGTCCAGCTCAGCTCTTTTTTCATTCCATCAGAGTTTAGGGTGAGTAATGTTCAGAGTGAAGATGGAGGGAATGTGGCCATTGCATTTCCTTACCTTCCACAGGTTGTCTACTAAAGTGGATCCTAGGTCACCTCTGTTTTCTGGGCGCATCTTGTTGGATGAAGCTAAAATCCCTTTTCTTATGTATCCAACCAAATTGTGGTCTGCATACCACCAGGGTGAAGCATGATGCACAAAGGAGTATTATAAACACAAACCAGAGAGTGGCAATGTGCAGGCAGCCTTCTTTTGGTAGTGAGCAAGACACCTACATTTGTTCAACCACACTTTAAATCCACAGTAGGTGTATTATTTAAAAGGTGCCTTCTTTTAATGTGGGTGACACCTCTATGCCGGCCTCCTATTCTCCACCGGTGTAATTGTGCTGCTGCCCAAAGGATCACCTTTGGGGGCTGGTGCTACAGATAATATTTTGAGAGTAAATGTGATTTCAGGGCAGTAAAAATTGCTTTTTTCCTTCACAAGAGAGTAAATCGTATGTGGCAAAGAATGCAAAAAGTTAAAATGTATGAAAATCAGAATTATGCTGTAGCGGTCCACATCATATAAGAATAGCTTGTTTACCTCACAATTATCAGACAAAACACAGTATGCAACAGAACAAAAACTCTCATATAAATTGAACAGATGTGTACTAACACTGTGAGCATGGTAAGCAAAAAATAGGTACAATAGCAGCATAACCTTTTTAGTGATTCATTCAGTTCAACTTGAGTAGGAGCAGTTCTGGCGTTCCTCACATAACCACAAAAGGAAAATCAGAACAACAGCAAAGCAAACGTTCATCATGTAGAACAGGTGGTGTGGATCAGTGCAAGGTAAAACCAGGGTAGAAGTTACCTACACAGACAACAGATAAGGAATGGGTCTCCACTGCTGTTGCAACATTGGATGCGAGTGTGCAGTCCAGAAGCCAAATATAGAAAAGGTATATCATGGACCTCAACAGATCTTCCGTTTCTCACATGGAACAGGAATGTTGTGGGCCTAACCGTACACGATTCCCTTAGATAAATTATCGGCCATTCACATAAAGATGGAACTGCATGGGATGGAGCAATGCAAGCACTCTTCCATGAAAATGCAAATGAACGGCCTTAGAAATGCAAGCTAGACTCACACAGAACAGGAATAGGATAGGCCTCTGCAGTCCAAATTTCCATCCCAAAGAACTTGCCCAGCAGTGACTAAGCAATCCAAGCTCCTCTCACATAGAAAAGGAACAGCATAACAGCAGGGGGTGCCCCACTCACATAGAATAGGAATGGTTAATTGCCCCTGCAGGGTAAGCTTCTCACAGATGGAACTAATATAGCAATGGTAGCGATTAGTAGTTCAAATACTACTGCTAACTCTGCATCCAGAAACAGAAAAACTCCACATAGTAGGAATTTAGTAACCAAAAGTAGAATTAAGTCAACTTTAAAACAAATGATTGGTGTACCAGTTCCCAGTCACTCTACAGCTGGTTCACGTCCTAAGTATGTTGCAGAAGGGGAAGTTTAAATTACTGGAGGATGTCACTCAATATGCTTTTCATTTCTTCTCTACAAAGTTCTGCACATTTGATCTTGTCTGTGTACATTTAATTTTCAAGACACAAACACATATGACTAATTACACATTAAAGCGAACATGAATTGTAGTATGTGTATTTAAGGTTTGATAGCAGAATTATCTGTTGATGATTTATGAAATTCCTTATTTATTGGAACTAGAAATTCTTCATGATATGCCAGTGTTGTGAAATGATAGTGCAGAGAGGCAAGTGCTCAATACTGCAATCTATGGGCCTCATTACATGTTAGGCTTTTAGGCTGTGTAGGAATAAAGAGGAGATAATTTAATTACAATCACTTTTTCTGGTGCTAACGGAATCACTGCTATTCGACTGAGCTAAAAATAATCACTGGCTCCCACTGCACACACAAATGACCTTCACGTCTTGTTGCATCATCTATAAGGCAGTCGTCCTCAAGTCACCCAGCAACCTCACAGAGAAACTCAGGATCTCCGGCAGGATCTCCGGCAAACAGCACACCACCAGAAGCTAGGCCATGTGCAGACTTGAAATCCACTGCTGCAAAAATGAAAGGACCAGAAGACAAGCTTTCTCTGCTTACGCCCCAAGACAATAGAACCTCCTCCTCATCTACATCAGACTCGCCCCCATGCTCCTACAATTCAGAAAAGAACTCAAGGCCCACCTCTTCAAGGAGCCTCTTCTCCTCAACACCTAGGACATCACATTGCCCCCCCCACACCACCTGACTCGCTAGATGCTGTCCGCCCTCTCCTCCCCGCCACGCTGTAATTCTGTACCCCACTTCTGTGCCCCTTTGTATCCGACCCCTGCTGTAGATGTGTTCTGCTGTTACCTCTGAAAAGAGCTTTGTTATGCATCTGTGCTGTTGCATACCTCTGTAAAGCGCTCCGTTGTGTATCTGTATTGTATACCTAAACCACTCTGTTGCTTCTCGAACTTAGGTCTGCGCTCAGTAATAATAATAATAACAATAATAATAATAATAATAATAATAATAATAATAATAATAATAATAATAATAATAATAACAGTGCTTAGAAGTTGAAGGAATCCTGCATGAAGCGCTACATACACATCTTAAAATCCCTATCTCGATTACCACTGTATGGACGCGTTTTGCATGCAGAGTTTTCATTTCATTTGCAAATGCACCCATTTCATTGTTTTTTTGTAGGAGCGCTTGCACTGGCTGGAGAGTCAGGTTTTGAGTTTTAATTCTACTCTTAAAGATCTGAAAGAAGCTGTGTCCCTTGTGATTGGTGAAATTGCAATGTCTCATGCTTGAGCAATTGTTTTCCTGCCATTGACCATTTTTAGTACATTTACCACACTGACGCCAAGTTCAGGTTTGATTAATGTTTAAACTAGACATTATATACTCATCCATGCCACAGATAAGATTTTGAAATGGGAGTATTTTACACACAGGTTTAATAATTACAGTGTAAATTAAATTGTAAGGGTAAACATAATTTGCCTCAGCAATAGTGTAAAACGTATGAGACAGGCAACCAGAACATAACTAAACTTGAAACTGAATAAGATACACAAACAAAACAGTTGTGTTGCAAGGAAGTCTGACTTAAAACCATTTATTAACATCTGTGAAATTACCCCTCCCACAGACCACATAGATGGATCTTGATGATAAAGGCAGACAACATGAACTCTGATAAGTTCATTGAAAGAACATAATGTGGTTGTTGAAAGGATACATACAAATGATATGATATGATAGGTTATTTATAACAGGCTTAATACCCAGAGGTTTCTAAGCGCAGACCCGGGGATCAAACCTGTGTTGCTTGGTGTCCTCTTGTTTCCAAGGTGAGCACATTGCCACTGAGCTATCCTCCCGGGACAGTAACTAAGTTCTCCAAGTTATTATTGCTGCGATCCTAACATGCTAGTAAAACAAGTAGGCATGCATTGTGTTACTCTCCATCAGCATTTATAGACACAAAACACAGAAGTTGAAAGAAACCATTCCTTATCTCACTGTGTGCTGCTTCTGACAGAAACTCTTTTATGGCCTGCAATTTTATCCATGCAGATAAGATTAAAACGGTGTGCAATGGTTTCTATCAATCACCTGCCCTTTGCAGTGAACTCTGCTCTAAGCTGGTGAGTAAAGGATACGCACAGAAAGATAAAAGGTGTCATATTTATAAGATTTCATTTCGTAAAAAGGCCTAGTAGACAGTTATCTGGAGGCCTCCTAGTCAAGGGACTATCCATAAGAACAAGTGGGTGGGCGCAGTGTTCCTTTTGTCTATTTCAGCGCAAGACATTTTTGTTAGTTCAGCTTTGGAAAAAGCTATGTTCAAGTGAATGTGTACCTCCCTTTTACTTCAACACTGGCAGAGGATACAACAGAAGAACATCGAAATTGTCACTCGTCAAGGTTCAAAAACAATTCGTGAAATGTGGAAGCCACGTTGTGAAAATGTTTGTATGCTATTACAACAAAGGTTTCTACATTTCCAATCAATAACTTTAACCCTGCTGCATGCCTGTTCGTGTTGGAGCCTTCCATATGCGCATTAATATAATCCAAAGACACTAGGGCCTCATTACAAATCAGGCGGTCTGGAAATAACGCTGGCGGTAAACCCGCCCCCACCATTGTTTCCAGACCGCCTGATCCCGACTCCTGCAGGCGTGAGGTGATGTTCCCGCCAGGTTTGACCTGGCGGGTTTAACACCGCCCGCCTACAGGCGGACGAGGAAACACCGGCAGCATTACGAGATGCTGCCGGTGTTTCCATGATCCCCATTCCCATTGAGTCCCGTAGGACTCAATGGGAATGGGGATAAACACCATTCCGCTTCCTCCGTGATTCCCGGAAAACCGGGGTTGCAATGCCTCGGTTACCGCCGGACTCGTAATGAGGCCCTATTCCTTTTCTGGGTGTGGTTGCCCTTGAAGATGTTTTGCTTTGGTGGGAAGACGTTTCAAGACAGTTGTAAGCAGTCTGGTTCAGCGCATGGCTTCTAAGGAAGGTTTGCTCATTCTTAGCAACTGCTTGATGGTAATTCAAAGGCTCGGATAATGAGAAACATCCCACCACATATTGGTTAAGACTGCCATCCTCATTCTGAATAATGGCATTTTGAAAAAGCAGCAGGAGAAATAAATGCTTGAGCATATTTTGAAAAACAAAATGTGAATGCGTGGAAACTAGCGCATGCTTTAATCTTCATTGCACACATTATGCATTGACTAGCAAGATTATTACAACTGCATAGAGAACAGTCTGATCATCAAATATTCACACAAATGGTTAAGCACACTGTTTCATCAGTTAGTAATCAAATACACAAACACACAAAAAATAAGTTGCTTATAGGTATCTCACACACCCATACCCCCTCAAACACACACAAATACAACCACGGAGGTAGCGGCAACAATCTTCATAACTCTAAGGAAAATGATCATCCCCATTTTGAATGCCAAATAGCAAGAGTAGAAACAAACATTAAAGGAGGCCCTTTTCGCTATATCAAACTGATCTGACGACCATCAAAGTATGTCGTATACTCATCATATAACACCTGGAAATGGACACTATGAATGGCATTATGGCAGCTATCCTGAAAGACAAACTAGCGAATGTACTAATTCCAGGCCATGTCTATTCTAATATCCAAATCCAGACCATGTCTGTTCTTGTGTGAATTACTGCAGTCTCCTTGGATACTTGGATCTCCTGAGCGCCAATATTTTTATGGCTTATGTGTGGATTCTGAAACCCCATCACTGTACCGACATCTCTTCCTCTTGGAACGATTACAAGACCTTAGTGTTCAATAGAGGAAGTTCAGGCAGACCACAATGGTCAGTGCCCCTTACTGAGCAGCCAGTGGAAAGGGTCCTCTACACATTCTGTCCAGCTAGCCCCCATCATCTGGGCTGTGCAGACTTGGGGAGTATCCACTTGCATCTAGCTGTGCCATGCCAATGATCAATATGTTTAAATAGTTGTTATGCCATTGATGTTCCTCATTGCATCAGCGATGACACTGAATGGGGAATACCACACACGTTCCACTCTGCGTACAGTTCAAAAGTGTTTAACCTGCAAACTTATTATTTACAGTCTATTTTCAGGTGCAGGGGGGATAAGGCACTTGTTAGACTGATAAAATGTAACATGTATCAAAAAAGTATTATATTCACTACTCCGTTGTTCCAAAAAAAAGGGAGCTTCCTCCGAATTAATGGCACAGGTTAATGCTGTTACTTGCCTGAGTTGTCCCTTTTATATGAGGACTGCTATGCTTTGAGTGTGTATATAATAATCATTTTGATGACACCTTTGCATTAATTATGTTGCGTTTCGCAGAACAATTGCTACTATTATTTAGTACAGGTCTGTGCTGTTACTTATCTCTAGTTATTTATCCCTTTGATATGATGACTGCTACTCTTTGGGTGAACTCAGAATATTAATCTTTATGACGCTTGCACGTTAAGGCTGTTACACTTCGCATAACACTTGCTTCTATATTTGCAATTATGCACGGCAGTCATCCGCTGCTTTGCAAGTTTCTGGACCAGGGCGAATTGCCTTGAGGCATTTTACCATAGTTAAGTGCATGCACGCAGACCCAGTGTATGCGGTTGTACAGATGTTATTTACAAGCACGGCGTGCAGGTTAGCATACGCGATGACGTCATCACGATGCCACCACACCTTTATAAATTACGGCCAGATTTACGGCTCGTTTTGCACCGCGGGAGACTCGAGTGAACACGCGCCTATGTAACACAGGTAAGGCATAAAAGGGTTTAGCATGCAGAGGGAACTCACACCATGATTAGGGGGTTTTACTCTAATATCATCTTTCATTCTAAACCCACAGTTTCTCGCTGCATACAGGAAGCGCTAGACTCTCCTTACGACCCTGACTCTACCCTGGGGTAAGTGGGGGATGTAAACTTCCCGCCCTTATTTACGCCTTTATTTATTTATTTATGTATTTTTTTTCTCTATTTGATGTTGATGCATGTACTCTTGTCCATCACAGTAAACAACATTCTTATTATAATTTATTTCTTTGAATTATAGGAACCGCGACCCCTACATGACACTAGGACTAGTCATGCACTTGCGCTTTCTTAAATGTCACTGGGCCTAGTAAAATTGCTGTTTTTTCTGTTTTTTTCTCTCCCTTGTTCCCCTCCCTTTTTGCCTGGTCGCGCTCTGAAACACTTGTGTACGAGCGCGATATAAATAAAATATCATTTAATTTAATTTCATTTTCTTTATTGACGTCTTTTAATCCGAGGTCATCCTGCCTATCTATAAGGTGAGCGACACTGACTTCTTTACAATGATTCAACCTATTACATATGACCATTCCCGCTAGACATAAATATGAAATAGTCATCTCAGTACTACCGTTTTATTCAACCAGAGTGGTTTTCGCAAATACATGGTTAAACAGTTTTGTCATCTACATAACGCTATTTTCTATGATGCAAATCGTTTATATAGAGATTACATGAGGCCATTTACTCGAGCCAAATATGTGAGAAGAAATATGTGAATTGAGGATTGAACCCCTCAGTGATAGTTGGTTATCTGTTTAGCTGATATTCTTGTGATACTAATAGTCTGTGTACAGACTAGATGAGGCTATAAATCTGAGCCTATATGTGTAGAGGAGGAGCCAATTGCCCCTTCCTCAAGTACCTCGCCCATATTGTCTATAAAATGGGAACCAGAGTGTAAATCATGTGCAGTACCAGTGAGAGTACCATATCCAAGGAGAATCCTGGAAGCAAGATTCCCATTAAGAAAACCATACCAGCATACAAGACAGTATGATGGCCATTTGAATGAAATCCCAGAAGAAACAGGAGAAATGATTGAAAGAGCAGATTGGTGACATCATGCGAAACCAGACTGACGTTTATAGAAGAGATGCAGAGACAAGAGAATGTAGATATTCTATAAAGCAACAAGAAAGAATCAAAGATAATCTCTGTCTCGGGCTCAAGTTGAAGAGGCTTATGCTACAGAAATTATGAGGATATCAAGTTATTTTAAACATGTATAGATGCAAAGAAATGCAAGCAGGTGAAGTATTCTTGAGGCTAGCTATGTAGTTAATAGTTTGCGGCATGCGCCAATGTATACATATTTAGAAGCAAGTAAAGAATGGATGATTCCACTACGTATTATATCAGAGTTGGACCAGGAAAGAAAGGCCTTCTTTTCTCAGTGTGTCGCAGTTGAAAAGCAATTGAAATACAGAAATGTAGGTCTGAAGGGCGAGGCTGGACCAGCCTCAAGATGCCAAGGTCACTCTAGACGAGAAGATCAGACAGTAGTTACAATCGTGTGAAATGATGAAACTCCTGTTCAGAACACATGCACGAAAACAAGGAAGACGTCAGAGGTTCATTAAATAAGAGTATTTTAAATACACAGAGCTCAAAATTGTGGTCTTCAGTCAGGTGGAAGGATGAAACTGGACAAACATGAGAACCACACCTACTCAGGGAGACAGAGCGTGCCCACACTCCCTGGTATTGCCCAGTGCAAAGAACATTTCCAATGCCAAGTTCAAAGCCTTAATTGACATCCATACCACTGAGGTGATGATGGATGATATGCTAATTGGTCAGAAGCTATGGTTATGATGAGCCCACAAGTACCTGGAAGTCCATTGTACTCTCTGTTTTAGATAATTGAGATTAAAACAGTCAAATTTGCCAACTTCCTGAGTCATTTTGATTATTGATGTATATTTTGCATCCCCATTCATCTCAAAGTATTGCTACCTCGTGTTAAAGGGCTGGGTTGACGGTCCTGGTTCACGTGGTAGCAGAGAGGTGATGGTTAAAGAACCATTGACCTAATAAGCTTTGGGGTCCCGGCAATATCGAACGTCCTCTGCCATTTAACTGAAAGTACATGAAGCTCCCTGTAGATAGCAGTAATTAGTTTGAAAGAATGAGGCTTGCGACCGAAGGTTAGACGGGTCCCTTGTTTTCAGGCAGAAAACCCTCCCGATTTCTACAGGAAGCTGATAGGATGGAAAGTTGAAGAGGCTGGTTGAAGAGGCGATCCCAAGAGTCGGAAGTCGAAAAAGCAAATGGCAACTAAAACTGAGTTAGGTGGCAAAATTGTGAATGGGCATTGAGTCAAGGAAATGATAAAAGGAATCAAGTAACGGAGGGCGGTTGGATAGTTAACTTGAGACGATGAGCATCAAGTTTTAAGACGGTAAACAACTTGAGACGATGAGCGAGGAGTTATTAAGTAATTGTCGTGAGATGAGGATCTCCAAGCAATTGAGAAACTGTGAGATGGAGAACGTCACAGTAGAGGAAGCCCAGAGTCCTGCGCCACAGCATGTATCCGAAGGAGTCATATTTAAAGTCCCAATAGTGGGTGAAGTAGGCCACGGACACGTTTAAAGATGGTCTAGCGAGAATGACTCAAACTCTGTAGGAGTATTTTTTAGGGGTATCAAGAAGATCGGGAATAAGGCTAGACTTGAGGAGCATAGACTGAGATACACCTAGGCCAGCCGAGCCTGTCAGTTTGTCCATTTGTTCTATGTATTGTATATAATATATGTGTGGTGAAGGAATAGTGAATGATTTAAGAAACATGGAAAGGAAAAAATGTGAGATTTGAAAGTGAATTATTTTTATTTTAGTGAATTGGTGGTGTTTAAGTGAATAAGTAGATTGAACTTAAAAACGTGATAGAAGAGGTTTGCAGCTGCGACGAGTGGTGCACGCTCATATGGTATTATTTTTCTGAAACATATACATTCATGCAAGCAGCTATGAAAACATGCACCCAAGCTTAAGCAATACAGTATGGAGTGGGTTAAGGGCACGGCAGATAAGATGTTCATGCCATAGCCACAAGGGGGATCACTATCAAAAGCAGTTTTGCAACACATGATTACATATTTGCACGCATCATACACAGGAAAGAAATTAGATAAAAGGTTGGCAAGCTTAGAACTCTGGAAAATGTACCAGGAGGAAAGAGAAGAGCCTCCTCCTGAGGACTGGATACACAACATATGCAAAGAGGGGGGTGAGGAGCCTTCTGCTCCCCCGCCACACCTGAAGAAGTATGAAAGTGACAGAGTGTACCCATCAAGACAACTTAAAGCAGTGACAGGGTACAGCAATCCGGCATATGAGTCACCTGCAGAAAGCAGCGATGAGGGTCCAGACAAAGTTTCAGAAAAATAGGTAATCTCTAACGTCCCGAGGGACAAAGAGAGACGGGACAAGGAGAAAAGTGATCAACCAAGTACAACCTTGGATATAGAACAGGAAATAACGAGATGGAAAGGAGAGAAAGATAAGGATGATGAGGTAGCGCTCATACAGAACAAATGGATGGGTGGTCAGATTTTGCTCAAACTTGATGGAAAGAGCATTGAGGAATTAAGGCAAAGAGAAGATCAAGACAAACAAGATAAGAAAGATAAAATCAAATAGGAACGATTGAAAGAAGATGGGGCAAAAAGGAAGGATAGATAAAGACGGGAACAGTTGTATCAAGATGAACAACTGAAGAAACAGGAAAGGGCAGAGGCACAGAGAAAATATGATAACAGACAGAGGGAAATCGAAGAACGAGAAAGGCCAGAAAGAAAGAGAGAGGAAGAGGAAGAACAGAAATGAAGGGATAAATAAATACAAAGACAAAGAGATGAAGAAATACGAAGGGCAAATGAGAGAAGGGACATGAAAAGACAGGAAGAAGAAAGGGTAAGAGAGGAAGCAGGGAAGAGAAGAGATATTGACAAAGAAATAGAACGAAAAAGAAGGCAGAGAGCACACAATCTTGATCGCGTAGGAAAATAATTAATGGAGCCTAATCCAGTAGTGGAATGGGGGGACACATGAACCAATATCAGGTTGGTCTAGAAGAGATCTAGAGGACAAATTTGATTTAGAAGCATTGTGAACGCAAACGATAAAGTCTATAATGATATGAGGACTAAGAAAGATCTGATGGGAAAGGGTAAAAATTATCGACTCAAGAGTACACAGTTGTACGACGGAGAGGGAGGCTTGTATAGTTTTGAGCCTAAGGGATTGTCTTTAGATAGACTAACTCTGAATAAAGAGGAGGAGGAGAGAAGCCACACAAGTTGGGGACAAGAAATGTTAGACAAGGACAGAGGACTTCCGTGCCTGTGGTCCTGAAGGATGTTCTCCAGTGGACAGAGAAGTGAGAGGGTCAGATCTAGATCTACCCAAATCATGGATTTCAGAATCACTGATGAAACTAGATAAACCCAGAGGGCGATCCCATGGTGAGAGGGGGACGCGCCAGCCTATGTGAGCAGATTAAGGTCACTTCCAGGAGGAAAGCGGTGTGGAATCATTGTCCCTGGTATGGATAGACAGATGATGGGGGACAAAAGTGAGTTTGGGATATTGCAGTTTCCCTTGTTAGAGAAAGGAGGAGCCAGACCACCAATATATACTGTGGTTGCAGATGGATAAGATTAATTTAAGGTGTAAACTGCTGAGCTTAACTTCTGATGCTGGGAAATTGATACATGAGTTAGCGAAAATGACAGGAGGTAACACATTGGCTATAGGAGACATTAAAGGTCTTCTAGCCGCTATTCTTGGGGAGAGAGCAGACAACATTTGGTCAAGAGCAGGATACTCGAGTGTCACTGTGCAGAACACTGCTCATGATGGAGCACCGTTCAATAACTGTAAAGCAGCAGTCTGTAATGCGCTGCAAGTACAGTATCCGGACACATCAGATATGGGAGCTATAATGGCAAGAAAGATGCTGGAAGGGGAGAATCCTCGTGTTTACATCCAGAATGTCCAAGAGCAGTGGTCTTTGGAAACTCGTGAACTGTGGGGAAAATCTATATCTGTTTTCTATCATATACTACGCCAGGGGTTGCCAGACCAGTACAGAAGCAGCTCAAGAAACTAGTGGATATGGAAGCAAAACCGTGGTCAGAAATACAGCTAACCATCGCACATTATTTCAGGCTATTGCAGGAAAAGATTCAAAAGAAAGATGATGCTAAGAAAGTAGATGAAGCGAAACTGGTGCAGAAAACACTATCAAAATATGCCATAGAAGGGGCGATGTTGACTAGCGGACAAGGGTCAGGTATACAGAAAACAGCAGGCATGCCACAGGTGAATAAGCAAAGGCAATTCAATCAAGGAACTAACGGGTTCATACCAAGGGGCAGGGGAAGTTTCTGAGGTAGAGGCTTCCAGAATAGTCAGGGAAATTTTCTGAATGATCAGAGTGCGTTTCAAAACACACAGAATGATGGCCAGACATGCAAGGAGGACAGATTAGAAGACCTCTTGTATGGGGGACATGTGGAATGACAGGACACATAGCACGTATGTGCAGGAGTCAAGGGTTTGTACAGAATGGGCAGTACTCAAGATGGGGGAATGCTTATCTGCCTGCATACAGTCAACAAAGTGGAGATGGGTTTGCCCAAAATCAAACAGTGCAGCAACAGACACAAGCGCCAAGAATGCAGCAAGGTTTACAAACATGTTAAATGACAATGAATCCACTGCAAGGGCAGTCACAGCATTCACCCATGCAGATAAAGCAGGGCACAAGCACAGGACAGTTAATGACTACTAGGATAGCGGGTGTCACTGTCGGGGGAGGGAATCCCTTCAAAGGTACATGGATAAGCATGTACCCACAATAGGACAGCTCACTGGGCGACTTGATGTGTTCAGTACTATCAGTGACTCCCAATCCTCAAGAGGAATCGAGGGTTGACGTCACTATAGGGGGCAAATCTTTTTACTTTTTAGTAGACACAGATGTAACACGCTCATGTATACGAGAGGGGAAATTTACATTATCTGAGAATGCCATGAATGCTGAAGGTTTCACAGGAGCTACAAGTAGAGTTCCTTTTATTGAAACATTGCCAGTCACCATAGGATAATGTGACATGTCTGTGCTATTATTATATTCAAGACAGACACCAGTTAATATATTTGGTTGAGATTTAATTACAAATTGAACATGACAATTTTGTTTACTGATGAAGGCATAGTGTGTTCAACTCCAGGAATGCATTATTTAAACATGAGTGAATGTATCATGGCATTTACAGGACAAATGGCCATACGAGGAATACCGTTAGAACCAGAGGTCTTTCACTATTGGTTATGCATTTTGTTAACATGGCTACCTGGGATAGTGGGTAGGACTGTGATGAAACCTGATGAGTTTTTATTTAGGCCAAGGATACCTTTGGATGAAGAGGGTGGGACACATTTTTCCCTTATAATTACAGGCAGCCACAGTACGAGGGGAAATGGCTGTGCTTGGGGGAGTTGATTATGAAAGCAGACGATGGTGCACAGTGATTGCCATTGAGGAGAGTTGTAGATTGACTTTACTGATAAGGATTTATTTGGAGATCATCCCTCAGATGAAAAATTGGTATTTGAAATGAGTATCACTTACTGGGTAAGAGCAATAAAATGGGAGGTTCCTCAGAAAAAGATGTTGACATTGAAGCATCCTGAATTTTTTGATGAAGACATGGCGAAAGTGCCAGTCTCATTATGGACAGCAGGCACCTATGAGGTAGGCCTATTGAAAGGGGCTGGAGAAGTAAAGATTAAAGTGAAGACAAAGGCAAGTTTACCTGAAGAACAATAGTATCCTATGTCTCGAGAGGCAGAGGAAGGTATTTTCAAGACAATATCCGCCATGATGGATCAAGGTATCTTAGTGACGTCAGAGTCACTGTGTAATACGTCAGTGTACCATATCCCAAAACAGTAAAGGAGGGCTTTGCCATTTAATTGAGGACTTACGCCCGATTAACCAGATTGTAGAGGACGAGTTCCCTCTAGTTCCTAATCCAGCGACAATCTTATGTAATATTCCTGTTGAGGCACAATATTTTACTGTGATTGATTTCAAAAATGAATTTTTCTCAATCCCGTTGCATAAGGATTCTCAAGATCTGACGTCATTTACGTTCAGACAGGATAAGTTAAAAAGCACAAGATTACCCCAGGGGTACTGTGAGTCTCCATCGATTTTCAATAGAGTCCTGCAGATGGACTTGAGCGATATTGATTTGCAAAGTGTTGTGCTGCAATATGTAGATGATATATTAGCCTGGAACACCTCAGAAGAACAGTGCAGATGTGACTCAGTTCAGCTGATGATTATTCTTGCAGAGAAAGGATATAAAGTGGACAAAGAGAAACTGCAATATTGTCCAGAAGAAGTGTTATACATAGGGCAGTTCATTTCACATGAAGTAAAGAAAGTCACTCTTGAACGGGCTGAGGCTATTTTGAAAACAACAAAGCCACACACGATAAAGCATATGTAAAGATTTTTGGGACTATGTAACTATGTTAGAGCATGGGTGTTTCATTACAGTTGATATATAAGACCCTTGTTGCAAGTTCTGAAAAAGCACAGGCAACTCAGGAAAAAATAGCCTGGACTAAAGCCATGGAGGAAGGGTTTGATGAATTAAAAAAGGCAATTTGCACGGGGCCAGTTTTGGGAATTCCCAATCATGCTGAGGTATTCTTATTATTTTCGCACACAAATGGCACAGTGATGACAGCAGTGCTCACGAAGAGAACTACATTGGAGTACAAGTCGTTGGCATATTACAGTGTGGTTTTAGACCCAGTAATGAGGGGTCACTTTCCTTATGAACAATCTTTGGCAGCCATTGCATTCGCCATTGAGAAGGCTGCAAGCATATTAATGGGATGTTCTATGACATTACTTGTTGAACATGCTTTGTTTGCCATTTTTGAGAAACCTAAGGGTATGTTGACTTCTCAAAGGGCTTCTGCCTACAAGGTAGTTATATGAAATCCAGCGATTTAAATAGTCAGATGCAGGATAGTAAACCCTGCCATGTTTATAGCGGAACCATTAGCAGAAGATGAGCATGCACATGATAGCTCAAATTATGAGGAATTCCATGATGAGATCCGAAGGGTAAAAGAAAATGCCTTTGCTGCTAGGGAAATTCTCGTTGTTGACAGTTCTTCTAGAATCTATCAAAATGACAGACAAAGATACACAGGTGCCGCTGTGGGGCCAGTGGGGAGTTTGAAGTATTGATAAGTGCACGGCTACGTCTCACTTTTCGGCACACGCTGCAGAATTAGTGGCGCTGACTGTCATGCTTGAGAATCATGCAGACCAGGAAGTAACAGTGTACAGTGACTCCACCTTTGTGACATCGACGGTACACGAAGGGCTAGCACGTTGGAAAAGGAGGGGCTACCTCCGAGCGGACGGCACTCCAGTGCAACATGCCACCTTATTGGACAGTCTTATTAAGGCACTACAACTCCCAGTAGCCTTTGCAGTCGTTAAATGTGCAGCTCACACTAAGAGAGTAGACTTTATCTCACGCGTAAATCAAGCTACGGACGAGGAAGCGAAACGTGTTGCATGTTCAGAAAACATTATGAGCTTTGATATGCCTGATGCGAAGGAAAGCATGGTGGTGATGATGAGTGTGCATGAAAGCTATAATAGCTTGCCCAAGACTCAATTGATGGAAATACAAGGGCAAGTGCTGTAGGATGAGAAAGACCTGTGGACACGAAGGGGGTGTTTGTATACTCTTCTGTAGCATTGTGGCAACAGGAGAGCACTTGTAAATCTATGGTGCCTGTAGCCTTATTAAGGGTGGCGTTGGAACAACTACACTACCCTGTGCATACAACTAGAGAAAGCCTTGCAGCAGCTATTGTGGAGGACTGGTTCATACCGAACCTGCTAGAACATGTTGCATTTTATATACTGAACTGCATTGTATGCCAAAAGTTTACTGCTGGGCACGCACTGCATACAGTTAGAGGAGTCATTCTGAGGCCTACCGGCCCCTTTCAGCATCTTCACATTGACTACCTCGATATGTTGCAAGTCTGTAATGGATACAGATATATGATTCTAGTAGTATGTCCCTTTTCAAGGTGGATCGAAGCTGGTCCGTGTATACATTCAGATTCCACCTGCGCAGTGAAATGTTTAGAACGAGAAGTGTTTCCTAGATGGGGAATATGTGAAGTATTAAGATCAGATAATGGCCCTCATTTTGTTAATGAAATCTTTGAGCAAATAAGCTTGTTGCTTTGTATAAAGCACAAGTTTTCATCGGTTTATCACCTGCAAGCGAACGGGATCTGTGAGAGACTCAACAGCTTTCTTACAGAAAGGATAGCTAAATTGAAACTTACACTAAAAAAAGGATGGTTGCATTGCCTACCACTGGCATTGTATGCGTTGAGAAATCAACCAGGCTCTGACCACCATCTTACGCCCCATGAGATAGTGACAGGGAGGCAGATGAGGACACCCCTCACACCTCCATCTAGAACTAGAAGTGATGCCCAGAAGTGAAGCAGAAATGTTAGGAAAGGATTTACTTGAATACTTAACCTGCATGACCTCAAGTATCTCTGTCATTTCAGAACCGCTCAAGCGGAAGGGGGTGAGGCTCAGAACCCAGATGGAGATAATACAACAACAGGACTTGAAGGATTATGTCTTCTCAAACTTTTCCCCGGCGATGAGATCCTAATTATAAACTTTACGAGAAAGTGGCATGAGCCACGTTTTAATGGTCCATTAGTTGTAGAGGATGTAACGCTGTCAGCCATGAAAGTACTAGGAAGACGTGCCTGGATATTTGTTGGAGATGTAAAGATCTACGCTGGAAAATCCCCTTCACCTCCACCTCTGTCGGAAGCAAGCATCAGGGAAGAACCGAAGCACATACAGACTAGATCCATGACGAGAAAGAAGGACGCAGAGACTGTCCAATAAAGACAGACAAAGAGTACATTAGACTGTGGTTCTTTTTCGGGACACTCTTTTGATTGCTAAAAAAGGATTGAAAGAAGGCTATTTGTTCTTGAACCACAGGAGCTTGCTTAACATTAGACTGAGACACATTTAAGTCTTGATCAAAGAGGAAAGATGTCAGATCTGGATTTCCTTTTCGACGACTGGAAGAGGGAGCAGTTCCCCGATTCCTTTCTCACTGAGTTTCTTTTCAGAGGCACCCATGGTAGTGTCTAATGGCCACATTTGCCGGATCATTCTTTCAGTTTTTCTCTTCATTTTACGTGCTTAACCTGCACTTGTGGGGAGAGCTACTAGCGTTCATCTATTCCTGCAGGAGATTGCTCGCAGCTGTAATAGAGCAAGTACTCCAGCTTCCTGGGTACAGTTTGGAAGTACACATGCCCCTTTCTGATGATTATAAGCAAAGACTAGTTGGCATGGTCTTCTACTATTTGATTGAGGAATGCCTGCATCTTGTTGGAAGACAGACTGATGTTTGAACATTCTTGAGAGATCCAGAAAACACAGTGGCACTTAATGAATTGCTTCGTGACATAATCAGTTAAGTCAATTTGTATTCAAAGAGAACAATGAAAACATCCCAAATGACACTTTAGGAGGAAGAGATCTAGAGTTTATTGTCTACAGTCTTTTACTTCTTGCTGGAGAAGCATCGACATTTCGTCTGGCGAAAGGACGACTCCATTTTGTACATCAGGAATCCTGTTAATCGTCCTGTAATCAGCCAGCTGTTTGAAGAACTTATTGAACAGATCCGAAAATTGCCAGAGTATTGCATGATGATACCCAAATACATTTTGATTTTTCCCTCCTTAAAATAGATTAAAAATGGGTAATATTGACAGCAAAAATAATGTTGCTAACAACGAGAGGCCAATACGACGAGCAAGGAACTACTGCTGTGCTAAATGGGCCTATTTTTATGTGATTTATACATGCATCCTGTTCATTGTGATTCTTATTTCACTTTCAGTACATACTGCATACTATTTGGATCAAAATAAAGTAAGGATCCCTGTGTATCTTCCTATGCAGAACGAGGGTACAGGTGTGGCAACTACGAGGCAGCCAAGACCTTATGTAATTGTCCCTACTTTAAGGCCACACTCAAATACACCTAGTCCTGTGATAGACAAATCTGGGCTTCCTTTTGGGGAGAGGTCACACATGGAGATTTTACAGGACATTTTCATGCTGTTAAATGGTGTCAATAGGATGAGGCTTCTTGAGCTTTCTCCTACACAAATAGTACATGTAAAAACACCAAGTTCCATGACAAATGTTTCTATGATTGGTCCTGTAAAGAGGAATTATGCTGAAGCACTTTGTGATATGATTATAGAAGGTCATAAGAAAAGGAAGAGACCTAAAGGAAGTGCTAGGGAGGATGATCATAAGTTAAATGATTACCTGGACAGTACAGCACACCTGGGGACTAACATACGGTATCAGCATATGAAAAAGGTGCGAAGGAGGACTTCAAAGGAGGAATGCATTGCATGCACACTCCTGCCTTATAGCATGGAGAAGTCTAAGATCTTCATAGCTATTGAAATAGACGTCGAGACAGCATATTGTCTATAACACATAGCACTCTGCCGTACAAAAGGTCAGTTCTTGGGCAGAACAGCCTACCTTAAATGGGCAACAGAATGGACAGATCCAGATGAGGATGATTATGTGAAAGACACAAAGACAAGAAACAGAATGCAGACCAAGAATCACGTGATCATATACAAAAAGCATGGAGTAAAAGGAGCTGCAATCAGATGGGAAGTAAACAGAACACTTGAGAGTCTAGGAAAATCTGCAGAAGAAATTCATAGATGGAAGAACAGAGGCAAGATGCAGATTTGGGGATCAGTGCTTTCACCAGATGGATGGGAGGAAGGAGTGGTCTTGTGCAGAGCATGGATGATCATTGGTTGTCCTGAATCAACTATTGGCATTGTGGAACATGGATACAAGCCTCTTTGGCCGAAACGTGCTAAACTATTGACATGGGTCGAAGATAAAGGAGGACCTTTGCAGAAAGTGCCTTTGGAAAATGCAAAATTGTGCTTCAGAAACAACGGCACAAGAACAGCTGGAGAGAATATGTACTGTGGTTGAATCTTTGACCACAAACTGGCAAACGTATATGTGGTGGAATTTGAAGAGGCACATATCTACAACCCATTCAGATCACAGGTCTCGCTCTGGACGAGATACATTAATGACATTCTGGCCATCTTCACAGGGACGGAAACTTCCTTCCAAGAATTCTTGAGCTGGTTAAATTCCAGGAAAATCTTTCTGAAATTTACTCATTGCATCTCTAAAGATATCATACACTTTTTAGATGTTGAAATCAAAGCTAACACACGACAACTGTCCACGACGGTCTTTAGAAAACCTACATACTGTAATACATTACTGGACTGTGCAAGCTTCTACCCGAGGAGTCTATGTGAAAATGTACCATTTGGACAATTCTTGCGCTATAGTAGAAACTGCTCTAGTCTACAAGAATACGAAACCGGTGGCGCTGTGGAGCAGCCCAGGATGGCTGCATAGCCTTTCAGCTCCGTGCGGCCTCGGCATTCATCTGCTCCCATCTGCGGTTCCCGATATTGTGAAGGACTATAAGCTGGCCGAGTTGCTTCTGCCACTGCACTGGACATTTTGTGCGATTTTGGTCTCGATCGGCCCACCTGGGACCTGGCTGGCGGCCCTGTCGGATTTGGGCCTAGCATTCCACCTGGCCCTGGCGGTTGCCTAACATCTGGCCCTCCTGCCTGGCCTGCCTGTCCCCTGGGTTCCCTCCCCGCTCCTGCTGCCTGCCGCTCTGTGAAATCGCAGGGGGGCCTGGGGGTCCTGCTGCGGACGCCGCCACACTGTGGATGCCACCTGCTGCATCAGTGATCATCGCGACCCCCCCGGCGCCGACGACACGGAGGATCCCATCGTCCCACTGCCGTGGACCGGGTGAGCAGGGGCTGGAGCGGTGGGCGTTGAGACCTCTGCCCACTGTTTGCGACACTACGGGCCTGTACTGTCATAAAGAAGCGGCCCTAATCGTACTGCCTGCCCACCTTTCCGCTGACAGTGTCACCGCCTCTGCCCGCGCCCCCCCTAAAAAAGATCCCGCTGGCACCCCCACATAAGGAGGCCACGATCGCTCGCCATCACAGCCTTGCCGCTCCACCGCTGACTCTCTGATATCCACAGCGGTCCCCCACATACCTCTAACCGCCTACCGCCACCGAAGGACACTGCGTTTGCGCCTGCCGGCCCTGGCCCATCTCAGCCCTCCATCCTACCCATAAGTGGGCCCTCACTGCAACTGTGCCCACCACAATGACAATGCCTAGCAGAAATAAGGCGGGGGCCCAAGGAGGCACAATGGACAAATACACTAAAGCGGTCCCTCCTGATGACCCAGCCAGCACATCATCGCTACAGGACGAGCCAGATTTAACCCAGCACCGTGCAGTCGAGGCCCCTGACCTCACCCTACTAATGGAATCCATGGCTAAAAACGTTGCCTCCTTCCATGAAAAATTAGACGACATCAATGCTAACGTCGCCTCGCTTAAGGCTCAAGTGGACCAGGCAGGATCGAGGATCACCGAGGCGGAAAATAGGATCTCAGGGAACTAAGATAGCATCACCGCGCTCCAGGACACTGTGGCCTCCCTAACGCGTGACATGAAAGGAGTCAAGGCGAAGTGTGACGATCTGGAGTCGCGCTCCCATAAGAACAACTTGCGTATTATCGGGTCCCCGAAAATGCCCTCAAGGGGCGGATGGAGGATGCAGTGGAGAAACTCCTCAAGGACCTGCTGGACAACCCTGCGCTCTCTTCGTTTTTCACGGTCAAGCGGGCTCACCGGGCCCTGGCTCCACGGCCCAGACCCGGCGACATCCCCAGACCCATTATCGCCAAGATTCTCAACTACCGCGACAGAGATCTCATCCTCCATCTGTCGCGGGAAAAGGGGGACCTGCGTTTTGAAGCCCATACGGTCAGAATCTTCCCGGACTTCTCGCTGGCGGTGCAGCAGGAAAGGCGCCAGTTCCTAGGCATCAAAAAGCTGCTCAGGGAGCGCAACGTCCCCTACGCCATCCTGTTCCCGGCACGACTAAAGATTACCCATGATGGTAAGATCTTCTTCTTCACTGTCCCTGACGAAGCGGTGAAGTTTATTGAACTACATATACCTCTCCCCGGGCCGCGAGCCAACCACACGCCATAGACTACACAGCCTACGATGTTCTCAAAATGTCCACGGATCTGTGTCTTTTTGATGTGTTGATGGCATCCCCACCATGTCCACTCAATAACGGCGGTCTCTTGCCATGTGTGTGCGGGCCACGGGTGTCCTGCTTCTTTGCCTTCTCCCTCACCTGCCCCCTCGAGCTATCCCTGTGCCCTGCTCTCTCTTGCGATGTCATCTTGCCAGAGCGTCTTCTCTGGTTCTCGGAGGCTGTCTATGATACCTTTTTTTACCGCAACAATACACTCGGGACAGCCTCTGCTGCCCCACATAAAGCCACACATGCCGGCCGCACGGCACTAGCCCCCCCCCCCATTGCAGTTGCAATGTTTGCTTTCACTTTAAATTTGTTCTTCCTAGTGACTGGCCCCTGTTGGGCTAGGATGTGGCCCTATCCATGTTGGATCTGGTCCTCTGACCTTTGGTTCCCGGTCGGAGCAAGCCCAAGGGGCATCGGGTGTGTTTTGGGGTGGGAGAGCTGCACTGCATGTTGGGGTTGGGCAGTGAGGGTGGGGGGTGGTGTAATTTGGGTTGTGTTAACAGTTAAAAACATGGCTGAGAGACGCATGACCTTAACTCAACACTGCTGTGCACACGGCAGGTGCATGAGGGACAATCCTTACGAATACTACCACTGGGATGTTCCATAATATATTGCTATGGCTTTAAACATTGTCACATGGAATGTTCGCGGCCTAAGCAATTTCACTAAGGCCCGCAGGATAACTGCCTATGCCCAGCGACATGGTGCCAAAATCCTCTTTCTCCAAGAGACCCACGCTCTCGGGCGCCTAGCAGCATGTCTCGCCCCCATGTGGGGCAACAACAGATTCTACACAAAGTACTCCACCCAATCCAGCGGGGTCCTAACCCTAATCCATAAATCAGTACAGTTTTCCCTGCGCTCCAGCCATATTGACTCTGAGGGTAGATATGTGATCCTCCATTGCTCACTCGCCAATATGGAATGCCTCCTAGTGAACACATATGCCCCGAACTTTGATGCCCCTGAGTTTTTCGACGCCATCACCCCCACGCTTCTGAAATACATTGGGATTCCCATCATCTGGGGCGGGGACATGAATTTGATCCTAGACAAAGACCTGGATAGGTCCGGGACGGCCCGCAGAGCCCTGTCACGCACAGCACACAGGCTACACGCCCATATCGACACACTGGATCTCAGAGATGCATGGAGAGCTCTCAACCCACAAGTTAGAGAGTACACTTTTTACTCATCGGTACACAATAGCCTCTCCAGGATCGACCTGTTCCTCATATCGAGCTGCATGATGGGCAGGGTCATGGAGACCAAGATACTACCGCGCACACTATCGGACCATTCACCGGTAACACTCCAGATAACACTGGGACACGACCAGCCCCCACGCTCCTCTTGGAGATTTAAGTCGGAGGCCCTGCTAGACATAGTCTTTAAAGCCGATATCTTAGCTGATATCAACACCTTCTTCGAGTGCAACAACAGGCATGACACCTCTGATGGAGTGCGCTGGGAGGCATTCAAGGTCTTCATCAGAGGGATGTGTATATTTAGAGAGGCTGGGGTCCTCAAGGCCATAAAAAATAGCTTGCAACAGTCAGAAGCGAAATTAAAAGAGCTTGAGAGGGCCTCCTCCCCTTCCCCGACTACATTGGCACAGATTAGAGTGGAATTAGAAACATTTGAGTCCCACGCCCTGAGAGAGGTTCGGTACTTCGCCTGCCCTGTGGCGGCCAGGAAGTATGGTGAGGGGGATAGGCCAGGTCGAACACTGTCCAGACTGGTCCGTACTGAGGGGGGAAGGAATCGCATTGATTGCGTCAAGGACACACGAGGCACCATGTGCTGGTCCGACCAGGAAATCCTCGGGACATTCACCACATTCTACAAGACCCTATATGGCCCACAGCAAGAACACAGCCTGCAAGACACTGATGCCCTATTAGACGAGATCCCCATGACCCTCCTCTCCCACGCGACCAGTGATCTGCTTGAGGCCCTTATCACCCTCGATGAGATAACCACGGTCATCTCGAACTGCCCCAGGGGCAAAGCTCCAGGCCCCGACGGCCTCACCTTGGAGTTCTATCGGGAGCATGTAGCCATTCTGGCACCCAGACTCCTGGAGGTGTGGAACGAATCCCTAGAGTCAAACATCCTACCTCCATCCATGCGTGAGGCGCTTATAACTGTGCTACCCAGGCCAGGCAAACCATTGGACGAATGTGGGTCTTATAGGCCCCTTTCTCTGATCAATACTGACACTAAAATATTTGCCAAGATCATTGCCAATAGGATTCTCCCCATTTTGCCCCACCTTATCCACCCCGACCAAAGTGGCTTTGTGCCCGGCAGATCTACCACCCTAAATATCCGTCGCCTGTTTAATGTTCTGGCTAGAATTGACCCCAACGCACAGGCCGTGGCGGTCACCCTCGATGCCCAGAAGGCATTCGATATGGTGTCCTGGCAATACATGTGGGCGGTGCTCCACAAGATGGGAATTGGCCCATGCATGAGGTCGTACATCAAACTCCTCTACACAAGGCCTGCTGCCAGAGTCCTGGTCAACTCCAGGGCCTCAGCCCCCTTTGCTCTCCACAGAGGTACCCGCCAGGGCTGCCCGTTTTCTCCGATACTCTTTGCGCTGACCATAGAGCCCATGGCTGATAACGTAAGGGACAAACATACGCACAAAGGTATACGTCTCCGTGATACTCCTGAGATAATTTCTCTATACGCCGACGACCTGCTCCTATATATTAGAGACCCGGCTGCCCACCTAGATCCGATATTGAGAGACATAACCAAAATTGGCACTTTCTGGGGCTTCACCATAAATTATTCCAAATCCGAAATCTTCCCGCTCATCCCGTCCACTACACAACCGTCCTGCGAATTCCCCCTTCGATGGTCATCGGGAGGCATCAGGTACCTTGGAGTGCAGGTGTCGCTCACTAAAGATTCACTGTTGGCTGACAATTATGCGGCTGTGGCGCAGCTTGCTGAGGCTCAAATGTTGAAATGGCGCAGTCTCCCACTCTCCTTATCGGGTAGACTATCTCTAATCAAAATGATTATGGTCCCTAAATTCCTCTACGTCTTTGCAAATGTGCCGATCTGGCCCGGAAAGCGATATTTCAAGAATCTACACACTGCGTGTGCCCAATTCCTGTGGCACTCGGGCGCGGTTCGTAAGAAATGGCAACACATAACTCTCCCCTCTGGTAACAGGGCTTCACCGCCCCCGATTTTGCCAAATATTGGACAGCTGCGCAGGCCCAACACGCCATATACTGGTACACGTTCTCCGACCCCCTTCCGCATGTGAAGCTCGAGAAACCAGCGAGCGAGAGCGTTAACACCCTCTCCCTCATCCTCCATCACACATATCACGCCGATGCCCCGGCAGACCCTGTGGCGGCCACTGTTAGGGCCTGGAAACATATCTTGCAGATACAACCTGATCACCACCCGTACTACAAATGGCTGCCCATCTGGCAGTTCCCGGGCCTCAGCCCTACACACGATAAGCTTTTGTTGAAACACTGGCATGATCTAGGCTATCGGGCCCTGACCGACTTTTACACTGACGGGAAGTTTATCACTCTGCAGATGTGGCGCCCCGGACACCTAGGTACTGCATTGGAACTGCTACAATACTACAGGCTGAGAGCGACGTTCCGCGCCTGGTGGCCCTTATACCCAGATGAGCCTCCAGACTCACCTGAGATCCAGTAAATATCCAACTCGGCTGGCGCTAGGGGATAGTATCTGCGCTGTACAAACTGTTGATGGCGGACCCCACAGACGTGCCAATCAAGGCGCGAGATACGTGGAGTGAGGAGCTGGGCCTCCCCATCACGGACACAATGTGGGGGAAAATGTGCACACACACCCTGACCACCTCACTGAATGCCAGGCATAGGTGTATGCAATACAAGCTCCTTAACAGACTATATTACACACCTCAAAGACTGGACAGGTTTGCACACACCCAGGCCCGCACCTGCCCTAAGTGCGGTTCCCCTGCTGCAGATCATACTCACATGTTCTGGTCCTGTGACGTGCTGGGCCCATACTGGAAGGCCATAATTGAAGCTCTCTCAGACATCACAGCGTCCCGTATCCCTGCAGAACCCCTAGCTGTACTGCTCGGCCTGTGGGATAGCCCGGAATTGAGGCAAAGGTCTAGGTTTCTCAATGTTGCCACCATAATAGCCAAAAAATGCATATTACAATTTGGAAGCGCCATTCCCCCCCCCTCGTTTGAGATGTGGATGAGGGCCCTCACCTGGACTCAATCATGCGAGGAGGACTATATTAATACCCTCCCGCTGGCCTCCAGCCCCAGGAATGTGTGGACAGAATTTTGTACATATTTAAATAACAAAGACGACATAGAACTATTGTCCTCCCCTCCTCCTGGTGATGTAATCTAATCCACTGCTGTGCCGCTTGGAGCTGGGCAATGGCCCCACCGATATCTACCTAACATTCCCATGTATTGCACTACTATGTATATACCTGTCACTCTTGCTATGCTGTACAGTGTGTTGATTGTCTGTTTTAAAAAAGAATACGAAACCCAGGCAAGGATACTGACAAACAAACTATCGGAACGTGGGTACCCATAAAAAACAATCATAATGGCTAGAAAAAGGGCCAGAAACATTCCGAGAGACATCACGTTACAACAGAAAGAATGTCCAATGGGTGAGAAAACAATCACAGCAGTTTTCAGTTACTCCAACAAGGTGAACCAAATTAAGAGAGAAATCATTAAGCTTTGGCCCATTTTGAATGTGGGTCCGGTAACCATCCCAATACCAAGGTTTGCCATTAAGAAGAGGAAAAATTTGAGAGATACTCTCATACATTCCTACATGCCACCTGATAAAACCAACAGCCAAACCACACTATGGAATTCAGTCCCGGCATCTGGACACACTGCATGTGGTCAATGCAATGTTTGTGCATTAACAAAAAGAACACAAACATTGGATCTTGGATTGACAACACCATGGAGACAACGGTCACTAACAAACTGCAATACTTCCAATGTAATATATATTATCAACTGCCCATACAATAAAAAGTACATTGGTATGACTAAAAGACCCATCCAAAAGCGCATACAAGAACACCTGTCCTGTATAAGAACCCAACGGGAAAATGTCCCCCTGGTTTACCATTTTAAACTAAAAAAACATAAGGTCAACGAACTAGAATGGACAATAATTGAAAAAGTGAACTGCCCCAGGAGAGGTGGCGATATGGCCAATCTACTGCTAAAACGAGAGCAAAAATTAGTGTTCTGCCTAAAGACAGACCAAACTGGGCTGAATGAGGGCATCCCTTGGCAATCTTTAGCAATGATTACCTGATAGTCTGCCATCTAACTAAGGTTCCTTTACTAGACATTAGGGGCCAGATACTGAATGTGAAGCCCTTATTCACAAAACTAGAAAACTTAACTCCTTGAAGTCTATGTCAACAGGTATAACCACACTTCACCCAAGCATAGCCAACCTGCACACCGGGACCCGCCGTGATCCACTACACGTTGCCACTGGTACCCCTTCACTATGGCCATGAGACATAAAAACCTACCACATGAACTGACTGGAACCCTTTCCATCCAGGATATTACAGATGCACTAAGAATGACTACACCTGTTAAACTGTCATTGATGATTCACCTGATTGATGACACTCCAAACCCGGACAGTCAACGAAAATGAGTATGTGATCCCCAATATACATCTGCATTAGACTAAACTTGACATCTAATGTAGTAAGTCAGCACACGAGTACTACATGTATTCTATAGGACTCTCCTGACACTGTCAGCCAGCGATGGACATTTGCCTGACTTCCTGGTCCCGCCAGCACATCCTCCACATGACCTACACACAAGGTGTCATGTGACCCGCGAGTAGAGACTTATAAAGCTACAGGGCCAGGTGCCGACATTGCGACGCACACGGAAGCTGGGACGCAGCTTAGATTGACTACTCGGGGAGGTAAGCATATTGCTACTGTGACCAAGAAGCAGTACAACTGATAGATCATGTTGCTAGCAGATACAGCAATTTTCGGGACTCGGCTGTCTTGCTGCCGCTCCAAATTGAGCAGCTGGAACACACCCGATGATACTCACATGCATTTATACGATCAAAGGGCAATACGGGGATCAGTAACCGGATGGATGGTTGTCTTTTCTCTCCTTCTCCCCCTCTCACTAGGACTAGGAAATACTATCCTTTGATACGGGACACCACGCTGTGAATTTACACGACCATGATCGCACTTAAATACGGACATACAAGTTTCCGCATTAAGGTCAGTGGGGCACAATCTGGGACCACTGGTGCCTGCTTCATGTATTTTAGAAACTTTGGCCATACCCTCGCCCATTGTCACAAGTCTCTCCCCTTCTCACCTGCTTTTGTTGTTTGCTTGCGACCTTCTGGGATATCTTCTTTCTCACGGTCCGGGATTTGTACAAACCCGAATGCTGGTCCTCGGGTTCCAGCGTGAGGTTCGCTATTCAGTTTCCGGGAGCGTTCAGAAGTCCAGGATGGATACCAGGAAGCAATGAAGTTACGCACGGAGGCACGGAACGCCGTGACCTGAGCGTGGAATAATTCCAGGAAGGTAAGGTAGAGGAATGGGAGGAAGGACAGGGTTTCAAGGAACCGGGAACAACAAAATCAAAAGGGAGCCCCCAACAAACTCCGGCAACACACGTCCGACTACAGCTAGCAGTAGCGTTGAGACGCGCAGAGACGCGCGGGCGTGTCTCTCTTGTAGAGCGTGCAGCGTGGAATCTAGAGACTGACCAGGAGCGTTCCATTCCGAGCGGCCATGTTGGAAGGATCACTGCATGCAATCCCCTATGGGTCAGGGACCAGGAGGCCCAGAAGGGATGCAGACGACGGTTCATGACAGTATGCCTTCTCTGAAAGCCAGCTCCTCTGGGCTTGCCCGGATGGATAAGATGGAATCTTCGAACCACTCTGGGTGCATTCATGTTTGACATTGGTTCCCAGGTGCGCTCACTGGGAGGGTATCCCTTCCATTCAACCAAATATTGTAGTTGACCACGTCGGTACCTAGATTCACAGATTCTGGAAACCTCATATTGTAGTTGGTCATTTACAATCACAGGGGTAGATCTAGGAGCTGTTCGAGATGACTGAAGATATGGTTGTAGCAGTGAAGTATGGAAAACTAGGTTGATCCTTTTCCAGGATTCTGGTAATCGGAGTCGAAAGGCCACTGGGTTGACGTTTTCTTGTATAGAAAAGGGACCGTAATACCTGGGAGCCAATTTATTTGGGCGCAGATGTCGAGGAAGGAGCTTCGAAGATAACCAGACTAAATGGCCTACAGAGTAGGAAGGCCAGGTCTTCTTTTGGAGTCAGCATAACGTTTGACATCTCTTCGGGCCCTTTCTAGGTGTTCCTTAACTTCCTTGTGTACTGTAATAAGGGTTTCAATCCAGGAATCTACCGCAGGAACTATGCAGTACGCCAAGCACAGATCCAAGAATACTCCTGACCCACAGGGACTATGAAAGACATGTGTCAGTCAGAGACTGGGTCAATGTGGACATGCACACAGGGAATGTTGGGAGTTGGGCACTGAACACCGTAACACATTAAATGGATGCTCACGAAAATAACAATGTCCAGCCATGCATTTTTCTTATCACAACGTGTGTGTTATTTCCAACAGCAAAAATTTGCCCACTCCCTCCTCCCTAATCCTGCCCAACAAACTCCTAGACCCCCAACAAACCCCCAATAGACTCCACAAGATGCACCCCTTCACCCTAAACCATGTGTCCCACTCCCATTGTCTGCCCACACTACTTCCGGGGCTTCTTCCTGTCCGGAGGCGGCATTTCAGTGTGCCTTGCACTCCTAAGTGTTTGGCGCACTGGGCTAGTGGGGACAGATGAAGCTCGTGTGGAGGTTGAAGGTGAGTCGGTGGCAGGTTCCACACATCCTGCAAGATCTGGCCGCTGCATATGGAGCAGCATGGAAATCAGCACCTGTGTCACCGCCCCAAGACAGTCCCTCATGAGCACAGCCGATGCATTAACAGCGGCTGTGTTGGCTGCAATGGCCGCTGTGGTCCCCGCAATTGCTGTGGCAATACCCCACCTGGTTTCCGCCCCGTCCGCTATGTACTGGCGGAGTAGATCTAACATGGCCTCCTGTTGGGCCTCCACCATCGCCAGTCTTGTCTCCAGGGTGTTGGAGGGAGCAGGAGTAGTGGGTTGTGCAGTCACGGGGACAGCATTCTTGGGACTGTACTCCTCCACACTTCCGGGTGTGACATGGCAGAGGCATACGATGGTGCTGTTCATTATTCATTTGATCATGCATTCATGTCTTACAGGTGTGTCACGCAGGGTATTCAGAGGGGGCATGTTAGCATTCACTGCATGGCAGGTGGCATGCTGTTGATTTGGGGTTTGTATGATGTATTACATGGGCAAGGTCCAGGTGTGTTGGCTGTGTGTTGGTTATGGGATTGCCACTCAGCATGCATTTCAGTGTGGCAGCGTTTGGCCCGCCATCTGGACTTGGATATGGTCATGTGAGTGCTGGGACATACATTGCCTTGCCTAGACTCTCTACCACATCACTTGTGCTACATCATGGTTTCCCCTACAGGGATCTGCAGGGTCACTCACCTCCTTCCGCGGTTGATACCGCACCCGTCTCCATCTCCCCAAATCCCTCGATGGACTCAGGACTGATGAAACTGCTGGCCGTCTCTTCGCAGCAATTTGGCAGGGGAGTGGGCACCCCCGCCTGTGGCCATGGCCTCCCTCCGATTGCTGGACATGATATTGCGTACCCTCAACCGGAGGTCATCCAACCACTTCCTGCAGTCCTTCACACTGCGCCGGGTGGTACCTACGGCTGATACCTTGCTGGCTACCTCCTGCCAGATTTGCCTCTTTTGTTGCTGCACCTCCCGCTTCTTGTCGTGGGATTGGATTATGTCTGCATGTGCAGCTAGAGTGTCCGCTAACATGGTCAGCTCTGCGTCTGAGTAATGCTGTTTCTGCAGCAGGTGGGTGGTCTTCCTGGTAGCCTTTGACATTCTCTATAGATTTTCACTGTGCTCTCCAAGTATCGACTGGTGGTTCGGGAGGATTGCAATGGATTGTGTTTTTAAAGATGGCCGCCGGCCCATTTCCCATTCCTCTGCGGTGACGTAATTTCCGGGTCCGGTTTTGCAAACCCGGCATTAGCATGGTGGTATTACCAGGGCGGTATTTAGGGATTGCTTCTAGGCGGTGCTGGTATCGGCTGGTCCTGTGATGCCACTATCGGGGGGTTGGAGGGCCTTTAGCGGCATGCCGGTATTTCCATTACCGGCATGGGGGTTCGCGCACTCGTAATCACCCGCTATAAGCGGGTTCATACAAGCACGGACCCGCTCTTACCGGCATGCCTGTAATGAACCTGTTTTTAGCGGGCTACTCGTAATGAGGCCCCAAATGTACTTACCTTGAATTTATCTGCACAAGGGGGATTGGTTGTGTGTGGTATAATTGAAGTGTGGTTTTATTTTAATAGAAGTGAAGTGTTTTGTGAACAGATGGTTTAAAAATAAATGTACTTATATTTTTTAACCAGAAACCTTGAGTCAGTGTTTGCTTGAGTCACAGTGATTGTAGTCCTTTGTGCAATCTCTACTACTACTCATTTGCTCTTGAGATAAGTCTGGCTGTGTAGCCATTGCTACCACTCTTTCTGTGTAGTACAGGCTTGTACCAAAGGTGAAATTGTATTACCACTTGTAGTCTTAATTGTGTGCAGTGGTCCCTAAGGGCACTGCATATGATTCTGCCTAACAACCACACAGCCTACTTATGCGGGGCACACAATCCCACCAGCTACCTTGCAAGCAATAAAAGAGGCTGTTGATCTATATCTTTCGAAGACAACAGTCCTCTGTATATACTGCAACACACCACTCTGCAGGGGGAAGCAATTTCAAAGTGCTTTTGAAGCTTTAATCAGGGAGCATGACAAACACTGCCCACTACCTTAGAAGTAACACATGCACAACATCTTCCCCCGTCCACCTGCCCCTCCATATTAGTGCGTGTTACCTCTTCCCTCATTTCCCTCTCCTCCTTATGTTCTAACCTCTCCTGCAAATATATATTTTTTGAAAAAACAAAAGAAAGGTTCCTTTCGACTCCATCTACTTTATATTTCTCAGTAAAGTACATAGACTCAATAATTCTTTCCAAAATTTCCCTTGGCATTTTGTGTTATGCTGAGGGGAATAATGTGGCATTTATCCCCCGTTCCAGAGACTGGAACAGGGGATAACGGGCCGGAAGCCCAAGTTAGCAGCCCAAGCGAAGTGTGTCTTTGTGTGCCCTTATGCCTGCGGACTTCGGCGCGTTATAAATAAACAAATAAATAAATAACGAGGGCTCCGGACCATTATCCTCCATTCCAGGCCCTGCGATGGGGGATAAAGCTCATTAGCACCCCTGGATCTCAAAGTGGGAACCTGGGGTGCTAAAAAAATAGATTTTTCTTCCTACAGCGGGACGCCTGCAGTGTCCCGTTGTAGGAAGGAAAATCCTTTTCCAGGATGGCCACCATGGAAAGGGAAGGCGGGGCTCGGTACAGAGCTCCACTTCCCTTTCCATGGCATGCTGCAGAAGGCGAAGACAGAACCCTATGATCATATTACCATAAGCACATTTGTTACCCCTTCCCTTTCCATGATAATGCCCATACACAAGTGTTTGAAGGCGCGACGAGGCAAGGGAGGGGACCAAAGGGAAGACAGAGACAATGATCTTACTAGGCCAGGTGACATTGAGATCGTGCAGGGGAGGTGGGGAAGGGGAAATGTCTGAGGGGGTAGGTGGAGTGGAAGTGCAGTACATAGGAAAAACAGTAAATAAATAGAAACAATAAATTGGACAATAAATAAAAAGTCCAAGCAGCTGGTGGCAGGTGCAAGGGTAAGTGCAGACATCAGGTGTCAAGTGCTGGTAGGTGGCTATAGGGATACAGAAATAGCCCCAGAGTGCAAGGTTTGCCAGGGGGGCAGTGCAGGTGTGCAACTGGTGGAGAGGGGACCTGGGTCCGAGAACAGAGTAGCCAGGTGACCAGTGCAGTTTGAGCCAGGAGTTCAGCAGGAGAGCAGAAGCAAAGAGGAAGGTCTTGTGGTGCTTCCGGAACCAGAGATGGTTCTGCTCAATTTTCAGAGAAGCAGGGAGGCTGTTCCAGAGGGAGGTCCCAGCCGAAGAAAGAGATCTACCCCCAACTTGTTGCTTGGAGAAGCAACTGACCCTGAGGCAGTTAGAGGCGGATGAGCAAAGAGCTCGAGAAGGAATATATTTCGGAAGAGAAAGTTGAAGGTATTTAGGCCCAAGGACCCAGAAGGCTTTATGGACATTGCAGAGGGGTTTGAACTTAATCCTCGCAGCCACTGGGAGCAAGTGCAGAGATTTCAGTCCTGGAGAGATATGATCCCTGGGCTTGAGGCCAAGGACAAGTCTCTCAGTCCTGTTCTGGATGAGTTGCGGAGGGCGCAGAGTAGAGGCAGGCAGAATTAGAAAGAGGCTGTTGCAGTAGTCCAGCCTAGAGAGAACCAGAGCTTCTGGGGGAAGGAGAGGAAAGGAAGAATACCTCTGAGGAGGTGCAGCTGCTAGTGTGACTTCTCAGAGACGTCAGAGATGTGAGAAGAGAAAGAGAGTGTGGAGTCGAAGGTGACCCCGAGGTTTTTAGCCTCACAGGTGGGAGCATGAAGAGAGCCATGAGAGGCCAGCCAGAGAGAGACAGGAAAGGAGGGAGTGGGTGTGCTGATGAGTAGCATCTCAGTCTTACCGACATTAAGGCAGAGGTCATTGGCAGCACACATCCCCTTGATAACAGACAGTCGTAGATGAGAGAAGGAGAAGAGGTGGCTGAAGGGAGCCTGAAAATGAGCTGAGTGTCATCCGCATAGCACTGAATGTTGGGGCAGAGAGCGGTAATGCGGTGGGCAAGGAGTGCCAGGTATTAGTTGAACATCCAGTGAGAGAGGTTAGACCCCTGGGGAACATCACAGGTAGAGATAGAGATAGAGGTGAGGAAGGACCAAGTTGGACCTGGGAGGGTCGATCGGAGAGGAAAGAAGTCAGCCAAGCCAGGGCCTGATCAGTGATACCCAGGTTATCAGAGACGGTTGAGCAGGATGGCATGGTTGACTGTGTCAAAGGCAGAAGAGAGATCAAGTAAGATAAGGACACAGGGGGTGTTGGAATCAAGGTTGGAGAGCAGGTCATCACAGATGTTCAGGAGAGCAGTTTC
This sequence comes from Ambystoma mexicanum, assembly GCF_040938575.1. Classification (NCBI taxonomy): domain Eukaryota; kingdom Metazoa; phylum Chordata; class Amphibia; order Caudata; family Ambystomatidae; genus Ambystoma; species Ambystoma mexicanum. The sequence goes on along the minus strand of NC_090940.1, from coordinate 370,526,684 downwards.
CATGCTTCTGGCAGCTCTGAGGCCAGACTAATGGTCATGGAGACAACCCACAGATGCAGTGTGAAGATTAAGCTTGGAGATGGCCAGCTTTTCCAGGTGTTTGCTCAGGAAAGGAGGGATGGAGATTGGGCGATAGTTAGCCAGTCAGGATGGATTGGCAGAGGGTTTCTTAAAATGAGGGTGCACAAGGGAGTGCTTCAGGGGGGAAGGGAAGGCTCCAGTGTTGAAGGAGTGGTTACAGAAGTCAGCTAGAGCAGGAGCCAGGGTGTCAATGTGGTCCTTGATGGTTCTGGAGGAACAGGGGTGAACCTGTTTTGACAAGAATTTCATAGATCGGACTTGTCTAGACACCTAGTCACGGGAGAACAGGGGAAAGGCAGAGAAGGAGGGAGGAGAGGTGGCCAGAGAAAGGCCAGAGGAAGAGCAGGGAGTAGAGGGAGGAGCGGGAGAGGAAGAGAAAGAGGACAGGATGTCCTGAGTTTTTTAGATGAATTGAGAAGCCAGAGCCGTGCAAAGGGCCTGGCAGGGAACAGGAGAGGTAGAGACTGCAGCAGGATTGGACAGTTCCTTGCAGATTTTAAAGAGTTCTGCCGAGTTGTTCAATGCTGCATAGACGTGGGCTTGGATGTGAGCTATCTTCTTGGTTCGGACAGAGAGCCGGTATTGCCTTTGGAGCATGTGACAGGCCAGTTTGGCAGAGTATGTACCGGAAGCATGCCATTTCCTCTCAGCCACCCTGCACTTGCGTTTCAGGGTGATGAGGTCTGAGTTGTACCCGGAGTTGCACTTGGCTTTGGGCTTCAAGCGAATCCTCATGACATGGGCAAGAACATCAAGAGCATCAGATATAGCAGAGTGGAGCATGGAAAGGGCTGTGTCAGGGTGTGAGTCAGCCAAAGGGGAAAGGGTGTTATTCCTAAAACAATTCCTACCATGGTCTAGCCCTGCGTGGGCGACCATGCATCCGTCTTAGACAATCTTAGATAATCTCCTAGGAGGTTGTGGATCACTATACCCCCCTGCTTTCGTATCTCAGGGCCTTTGTGCACTGTGTTACTTCTAAATTACTCCTAACAACATACTCCTATACTACTGCTATGGACTCAATAACATAAGACACAAAGAACTCAATAACATAAGACACAAAGAAAACACATGAATTGATTCAATTATAACACTAGAATACATTTATTCATGCACAGCAAGGCATGATGCAAGCAATAATGTAATGCAAATATCGAATTTGCACCTTTATACTTTTGGTGCAAATCTACCATGCAGTGTAATAACTATAAGCCTTACAGGCTTCTAATGCAAGCCTGTGATTAGCTGGATTTATCAGTGTCTAATGCAATATACATATGGTAAGTGCCAGCATTCAGCATTCGTCTCCATTCCACACCATTCCTCACTCTCTCTCTCTACGACAATCCCTGTCTGATTTCCCCTTCTCCCAACCCAAAGCCCTTTGTGTGATTCTGTTCCAATTCCCCCTTGCACACATCTTTTTCAGCAATACTCCCCTTCTCCAGTCTAGCCAAGTCTGGTCACTCGAACTGCCTCAAGCCTCTGCCAAGCTCATCGATCTCTGCCAAGCTGGTCTGCCAAGGCTGCATCAATGCGAAGCAGACGTCTCTCTCTCATCGAACTCCAACTCCCTATATATCTCCAAATTCCAATCTCTTCAACTCTGGTTATACTATTCCATGACATACTCATATCCATGGTTACATTAAGCAATGCTTTGTTTCTCTGTGTCAGCATTCTATATTTGAGCTGTGCCTGGATGTCTGTGTTGCATGTTCTTTCACTCTGCAATCACTCTGTGTTCTGGTCAATTACTGCGTGTTCTGTTATCGTGACATTTTGGCCTATCTATATCATACTAGCATGGCCTTCTTCTGTCTGCCTGCAATACACCATTTTACCATCTATTCCTCCATTCACTTTATTAAAATCGCTCTCGTACATGTCTCTCCTTGCAAAAGCACACCCTCCCTCTCACCATGCAAAAACACTCCCTGCAGAGCCCATTGCGCTTCCCCCACCTTTCTGTCTGTGCGGTCTGCGAACAAGGCCTCAAAGATGCTGCTAAAGCCAGGCTGCATTCCATTTACTCTCCTGCTTGGACAAGGTTCATCTGTGCCTGCCAAGAAACTGTTTACATTTCTTTCTTTCAGTGTACCATAACATTCCGCACAGAACCAACTGGTGCTTCTGTGTCTCCATTCAGAAATGACTTTATAATGCCAGCTAAATGCTTTCTAGCGTTGACTCTTTCTCTCGCAAATCCAAGCGCTATCTATAATGCAGACTTCATGCATATACTAAGTGCACACTCAATGCATGTCTCTACACATGCATACAAAATACATTCTACATGTGTCTTGTGTCTCTACATGGCTCTACATGTCTCTGCGAATATACCAGGCCTCATTCATTCTCTATAGTGCCTAGCACATTTCTCTAAGCCTAAGCGCTACATAAATGGTATAATACATAATTCTAAAACATCTCATTCAACATATATGGCAATAACATAACTAAGCAAACCCTTTATATAACAGGGCCTATTTCTCTCCTCAAATGCATGGTCCAAGTGGCAGAGTAATGTGGATAGTGTAATGTTACTACATGTACTAATAAGAATGTATGATGGATAACTAAACAAGATGCAATGATTCCTAAAGGGCTAATACTGGGTAACAATGAGTAATGATTCTCTAACAATAGGTAATGATGGTTAATGGTTCTGTAATGATAACAAATCAGGCCTATCCATTCTATCAGGTTCTACAATATGTCCTCTTATCATTACATAATCATTACTAACTATTTGTCATAAAATGACATATCAATGTTGCATGCTAAAACCAGGCAAAATTGCAAAGGGAAAAAACATTCTATTCATAACGCAAAAAACCCTTAAAATGCAAGCATTTCATGCTATCAGTGGCAAGCTAAAATTCAAATGTATAGCTTCAAATGTGTCAAAATTCAGAATAGCATGTTCAAATTTCTATTTAGCAAAAAGTCAAGTCAAAAGCCAAAAGTCTCTACAAGCCAAAAGTGTGAAAGTGTGTCTACAAGCAGAAAACGAAAATGCAATGCATAGAATCAATGCATGTGTAATGTAGATTCAGGTGTTTTCACTTTCACAGGTGTCAAAGCTCATTTCAGATGTCAGTAGCCAAACAGGCCAAATCTGTTCATTACAGATCAATGCATACATATCCGTGTATTGGTCATATAGGCCAATTCATTTACATTAATACAGTCCAAGTTATTTCCAAGCTCTCACTGCATGTCAGTCTGTGATCTAATCAGTTGTATTGCAACAGAATGTATTCCAAGGCAGTACAAATCCAGTTCTAATGCAAACGTTTCAGCCATGGAATGTCAACGAAGCGAGTGTTCACAAATGTGTCACAACGAGCATATATATATGTGTTCAGCAAAGTTTTCAATGTTCGTCACAGAAAAGTTCCCCACAGCAACAAACGTTAGCAGATTTTGCACAGAGCTCCAAAAAGGCAGGAGCAAGCATCAATTGTGTCGGTACCATATGCCCCCCGCTTGTCCCCACTGGGTCGCACTGGTCCTTCACTTTTCAATGGTAGCACCGGGAAAACTTTCAATTTGATGCAGATTGATACAGCTCATATGCTCCCTTTTCCCTAGGCCTCCATTCCCACTCCATATTGGGAAAAAAGGCGAGTGTTTGCAAAACAATGCAGATGGCAACTCTCCTGTGGCAATTCCATGCACAGTGGCCCTTCTCCATAGGCCAAACTCCAGCTTTCAAATTCTCTCCTTCCTTGCCAGGTCATGCTGTTGCCATGCCATTAGTCCAGTTCATGCCATGCCAGTCCCTGCTCTTCAAATAAGGGACCAGCCAGCGTTGAATGCAAGTGCAAATTTAAAAGTATCATGGTGTCAGATCAATACTCTCTCTCTTTCACTCAAGAGACAAAGCTTCACTGCTTTTCAAACGTCGACCAGGAATTCAAATGCTTTCAGAGTGTGTCTTCCTGCTCATTCCCATTTCTCTCTTTCTCCTCAGGCCCAAACTTGTGTCTGGTTCTGGTTCACAAGGTAAGGCATTCCAAATGGATTCTCTTCTCGCTGCACATTACAAAACAGCTCACAAACAAATGCCTCCTTTTCTTTGCTGAACATCTTTCACTGCTCTTTCTCTCTCTCTCTTGGCACAGAATGCTGCAAGGTGTCGGTTTCAAGTCAGTCACGATCTTCACTTTCCATGGCAATAGTTGTCATGCCACAAAGTCAGGTAGCACGCAGATTTTCTGGGTACATCCTCAGAGCACATCCATAGGCAAAGCCACACACTAAGGCCGCAAATCGGTCGGTCGGCATTTCCCAGAAACGCTGCTGCAAAGCATAGCAAAAGTCAGATGGTGTCACATCACAAGGTGACAAAAGCCAGTCTCTTTTTGGTGCTGCTTCAAAACAGCCATGCAAATTCACATAGTTTCATGAAGATCTAGTCAATCTGGTCTGGTCAGTCCATCATTCTGGTCATGCTGCTTTCAGTCGTCATGCTGCTGTCAATCCTGGTCTGGTCAATTTATGTGATGCAATCTGGTCTGTCATCAATGTGATCTCGGTCTGGTCAAGGTGTCTTCTCCAGATTTCATGCAAAGAAAACAAAATTGCAAGTATCAGTCTTCAAATCAGTTTCCAGATGATTTCAAAACCAAAAACAAAACAGCATTCCTCTCTGTGCACTGCTGCACATAGCTAGTTCTAAACTCCTCATGTCTCTCAAAATATATCAATGCTAGGTTCTCTCAGTGTATCAGTTCTAGTGTATCAGTCTATCAGTGCCTGTCTAACCATGCCTGTCTCTCCAAGCATGCTTAATGCATGATTCCTGCCTCCACCTCGATCCTTCTCAAAACAAAACAGAACAGCCAATTTCACGTGCTCCAAAAATTGCACATTCAAAAATTGCACATTCAAATGCTGTACCACTGTATTCTTCTCATTCAATTGCACTCCATGTCCTACATTACTTTCTGTGTCATTTCCATGTCTTCTGGCCACACATTCCTCTTTCAACATTAAGTATTCACGAAGATGAATCACTCCATGTTGAAAAAACTAATCGATTTCTTTCAAACGAACACTGCTTTCCACATGTGCAATAAAATTCAGATTCAAACATTCCTTCACTTCAAGTAAACAGTCTGCTAATGCCGCGTGATGTTCCTGTCTAATGTCAACAAACTTTCTCTCCATGCACTCATTCAAACTCAAAAAATTCCAGGAATCCTTTATCTCAAAACACCCAATTTTAGCACAATTCACTCTATCTACGTTCTCCTTCAATGTTATCCAAGTTTCAATGTCATTAGACAAAATAAAAATTTCACTCGATAACGTAGGCAAAATACTGGTGTCATCACTCCTGCAACAAATGCCATCACAAATGCCATTACTATTCAAATCAAAAATGTTCACATAAGTGCCTCCATGCACAGGTGTCTCCAGTGCTACAGTTTCACAATGCAAATCTTCATAGGCAATCCCTCTATGCACTCTCTTCATATCCTCTATTTCATGGCATACCCCTTGTTCAATCTGTTCAATTTGTTGCTCTGCTGTTGTTGTAATCTCTTCATTTATTGCTGCCCTATCAGTGCAACAAACTGCTTTCTGGGTCACACTATTTCTGAATTCTCTATTCTGAGGTAACTCTTTCTCCCCACGAACAATATTCATTTCTCTAGGAACTCTGTTCCCGCCCATCACTGCTGTTGAAAAGGATTTCAATGGCTCTGCTTTCAAAGCTGCTGCTGGGACATTTTCCCAGTCTTTAATTACATGTCTGAGACGATATATTATTGCTCGCAAATCACTAATATATGGACTCATATCTGTCATAGCTACTTCACTATTCACTTTCAATATGGTTGGTGCCGGTGAAACTACTTCCCAGGCATCAAGCATATTTCTAAGCCAATTTCTTATTGCTTTCAAATCATTACAAAATGAGCTCATTCTGCAGTTTTAATTATTCACCCTTGGGATTTCTCTCCAAAAAAATCTCACGACACTCAAGTGAGTTTTAAAAAACAAGTTCCAAGACTTCTCTAAACATGCAGATACAGTTGTCGACTTGCCAAAAATGTGCACACAAATTTCAACCAATAGGAATCCAAAACAAAGGTCAGATTTCCAGAAAAAGTGGCAGTCTCCACAGGGTTCCAAACAAACAAAATACCACAAGCATCTTCAAGAAAAAACAGTTTCGCTAGTTCGGCTAAATAAATGTACATTCGTTCCCAAATTAATTGCCAGTCATGAAATACTGCTCTGGATCAATTCCAAATTCAAATTCCTGATTTCAAAGTCAGTCACACAATTGCATCCCCCTTCCTATGGTGAACAACATTGTGGACAAAGCATGCTCTAATTCATTACATTCCCAAAACATAAAACACAAAAATATCTATTCCCACAAACTAACAGAAAACACAGCTGCACACGATGTTCAAACTTCGACTTCAGCAAAAATCGATAAGTCGAACCCTCTGTTCCATGTTATCAGTCAGCATTAGTGAAGTCCCGCGTTACGGGCGCCATTTGTTATTCCTAAAACAATTCCTACCATGGTCTAGCCCCGCGTGGGTGACCATGCATCCGTCTTAGACAATCTTAGACAATCTCCTAGGGGGGAGTGGATCACTATACCTCCCTGCTTTCGTATCTCAGTGCCTTTGTGCACTGTGTTACTTCTAGATTACTCCTAACAACATACACCTATCTTACTCCTATGGACACAATAACATAAGACACAAAGAAAACACATGAATCGATTCAATTATAACAATATAATACATTTATTAATGCACAGCAAGGCATGATGCAAGCAATAATGTAATGCAAATATCGAATTTGCACCTTTATACTTTTGGTGCAAATCTACCATGCAGTGTAATAGCTATAAACCTTACAGGCTTCTAATGCAAGCCTGTGATTAGCTGGGTCTATCAGTGTCTAATGCAATATACATGTGGTAAGTGCCAGCATTCAGCATTCTTCTCCATTCCATACCATTCCTCCCTCTCTCTCTCTCTACGACAATCCCATTCTGATTTCCCCTTCTCCCATACCCAAAGCTCTTTGTGTGAGTCTGTTCTAATTCCCCCTTGCACGCATGTCTTTTTCAGCAATACTCCCCTTCTCCAATCTAGCCAAGTCTGGTCACTCGAACTGGCTCAAGCCACTGCGAAGCTCATCGATCTCTGCCAAGCTGGTCTGCCAAGGCTGCATCAATGCCAACCAGACACCTCTCTCTCTCATCGGACTCCAACTCCCTCTACATCTCCAAACTCCAATCTCTTCACCTCTGGTTATACTATTCCATGATGTACTCATACCCATGGTTACTTTAAGCATTCCATTGTTTCTCTGTGTGTCAGCATTCTATATTAGAGCTGTGCCTGAATGTCTGTGTTGCATGTTCTTTCACTCTGCAATCACTCTGTGTTCTGGTCAATCACTGCGTGTTCTGTCATCGTGACATTTCGGCCTATCTATATCATACTAGCATGGCCTTCTTCTGCAATACACCATTTTACCATCTATTCCTCCATTCACTGTCATTAAAATCCCTCTCGTACATGTCTCTCCTCGCAAAAGCACACTCTCCCTCTCACCATGCAAAAACACTCGCTGCAGAGCCCATGGCGCTTCCCCCACCTTTCTGTCTGCGCTGTCTGTGAACAAGGCCTCTAAGATGGCGATAAAGCCAGGCTGCATTCTATTCACTCTCCTGCTTGGACAAGATTCATCTGTGCCTGCCAAGGAACTGTTTACATTCCTTTCTTTAAGTGTACCATAACATTTCGCACAAAACTTTCTCTCGCAAATCCAAGCGCTATCTATAATGCAGACTTCATGCATATTCTAAGTGCACACTCAATGCGTGTCTCTACACATGCATACAAAATACATTCTCCATGTGTCTTGTGTCTCTACATGGCTCTACATGTCTCTGCGAATATACCAGGCCTCATTCATTCTCTATAGTGCCTAGCACATTTCTCTCAGCCTAAGCGCTACATAAATGGCATAATACATAATTCTAAAAGCATCTCTTTCAACCTATGTGGCAATAACATAACTAAGCAAACCCTTCTTATAACAGAGCCTATTTCTCTCTTCAAATGCATTGTCCAAGTGGCAGAGAAATGTGGATAGTGTAAAGTTACTACATGTACTTATAAGAATGTATGATGGATAACTAAACATGATGCAATGATTCCTAAAGGGGTAATACTCGGTAACAATGAGTAATGATTCTCTAACAATAAGTAATGATGGGTATTGGTTCTGTAATGATATCAAATCAGGCCTATCCATTCTATCAGGTTCTACAGGAGGGGGTGAGAAAGTGGTAGCGAAAGCCTCAACTGACACAGGCTTCATGGGTCGCATAACCGAGAAGGTGGGTGGCAATGCTGGAGGTTGCTTGGCCTGAGGGGTAGAGAGCGGGAGCTGGGCGGAAAGGAGAAAGTGATCATTACAGGAGAGATGAGTGGTGAGAGGGATATGAAGGGGAAGGTCTGAAGAGATCAGGACATCCAAAATATGCTCTGCAAAGTGAGTCGAGCCAGAGGGGACAATAGAGAGTGAGAGAGAGTCGCAGAGGTCGCGAAAGAGTCCAGAGGAAAGACAGGAAGCATCCAGGTGGATGTTAAAGTCTCCAAGAAGGAGGAGTTGAGTGTTCGAGACCAGCAGGGAAGAGGAGAGGTCAGCCCACTCAGAGAGGAAGGAGGAGATCTGACCAGGTGGCTGATAGATGGTAGCCACAGTAAGGAATTGGCTAGGAGAGAGAGAGAGAGAGCGCCTGTAGATGAGGCATTCGAAAGAGGAGTAGGCCCTCATAGGAATGACAGAGGCAGGAATCCACTCGGAGAAGATCCGGGCCACACCCACTCCGGAAAGGTTGGACTTGGGCGCAGAGAGGGTCTTGTAGCCTTCAGGGAGGACAGTGTCAAAGCACGTGACAGCGCTGGCCGTGAACCATGTCTAGGTGAGACTGAGGACATTGAGGTCAAGTTATTCTAGGAGGCGGCAGATGTCAGAGGAGTGTTTGACAGCTAAGCGAGAGTTAATAGTGGCAATATGGAGAAGGTTGCCGTCCTTGAAAGACTTCTGGGAAGGGGTATAAATCAGAGGTACGCCCTACAGAGGTGTGGAAGTAGCCTGAGGGGGGCAGAAGAGGAAGGAGGAGAGGGCAAGGTAGCCAAGGAGGAGACAGCGGGGGAGGCAAGGAAGCCATGGAGGGAAGAGAGGGGACAGCAGGAGAAGGAAGGAAGTTGGTGAGGCGCACAAAGTGTCTATCAAAGAGGAGAAGATTGGTCTGTGGGCCTTGGACCAAGACGGTACCATTCAGGTAAATATTTATGATGACCTTAGAGGGGTCAAAGGAGGCCAAGAGGGCCTCCCACTGGGTGCAACCATTAATGGGAGAAGAAGAGAGAGGAGAAAGCACAGAGACCATATGAAGAGTCCATAGGTCTGGCGAGGGAACGACAAAGTGGATGTTGCTGATCGTTTGCCTAGAGGAGGCACTGGTGTATGTGTCAGCGATAGGGAGGCCTGGGTTGGAGACCAGGATGTCTTTTAAAACTTCTTCCTACTAGATTAGGCAGGAGAGTAGGATAGTCGATAGAGAAGCAGTTGGAAAAGATAGGAGAGACAGAGAGCACCATAGAGTAGGTGGGAAGAGAAGTGACGAGGAAGGGGGGAGGGAGGGGAGGGGTGGGGTTATGGTAGTGTCAGGGAGAACACTAGGGAAGGATGCAGGGAGGGGCACAAGCAGACTAGACAGAGACGAGACAATAGTAGACAATTGGACAAGATGACAGACACTCAGACAATGGAAGAAAGCTAGCTAGATGAATGCTTTGCTAGGAAGACAGAACTGCAGAGTGGCACTACTTTCACAATGAAATTTAGATACTGGAGGAAAAAACACACCTAAATCTGAGAGTCCTGTATAAGGGGAAAAAGGCCTGGGTTTCACAATGTAATTTTAAATACTTTCACAATGCAATGTTTAAATACTGGAGAAAACACACCAAAGTCTGAGAGTACTGCATAAGGGGAAAAAAGCCTAGGTTTCACAGTGCAATTTTAGCCAATGCATGGCAGCCTGCCGAAGGCGAATACAGAACTCTAAAACCATGTCCCCGAACATCTGAGGTTTTCGTGAGCAACAAAGGGCTGCCCCCGAACATCCGGACTGTTTGCGGATTTTGGGGATGAAGAACACCAATTTTCTGGCTTCTCATGGCCATATCTCATACTATCATCATCACCCAAGAGAATGTTTGATAAGTTTTCAAGTGCAATGTTTTTTATATGTTTTTACTGCGGTATCCATGGACACTGGCGGATGTCCATGAATCCAACATGGCAGGCGTTTCCAAAAATCTGACACACAATTTTGTGCTTTTCACGCTCCAATCAGGGGGGGGCGTCCGATGTGGACCAGACCGGGATATCACACATTTTTTTTACTTACTTTTGACCTACTTTTTGGTTGTTTTAAAACAAAATACAGGCTGGATTTCCACCAAATTCACAAACGCATGTTTTCGGGAATACACGGCTGCTCCTGCTGCAAATTTTGAGAAAATCAATCCAGTTGTTTGAGCTGTAGGCGTCAGCAAATTTATTTTCCATTCAGTCTATGGAAGGAAAAATAATGTTGGGACCACCCTATAACTTTGCCCCCCTTGACGAAACCTCACCAAGCTTGCCAAAAGAATTCAGAGCGGGCCATATACTTTCTTTGCAAAGTCTGGTGTGGATTCATCCAGCGGGAGGAAAGTTATAAGCCGCCCAAAAAGTGCTCTTCCTATGAGTTGAGCAACTTAACCATAACTACATGGCCGCTACCGCAGGCCTTGAAATGTACAGGAAGAAAGGATAAACAATGCTCTTTTGATCAAAAAACCATAACAATAGATAAGAAACCAGATTTAACGGGAAGCAGAGTGCTTCATCCAATGGGGTTAGTGAATGCCAGTGTATGTGTGTGTGAGAGTGAAAGAAAGGGAGAAACATAAAGAGAGAGAGAAAGGATGACAATGATGCAGGCTACCAGACTAACACGAGGAGTGTGATGAATTGGATTATGCTACTCAGGAGTACAAAGATGGGTAGGGATAAAATTGACCACTCGGCCCTCACACTTCTACAAACCAAAACCCAATGCAATCATAAAGTTAAAAAAGGGACAGTGAAGAGATATACCTCATTTGACTTTGGTAACGTGGTCTGAGGGAAGGCTATGATGTGAGGGATGGGAAGGTGAACCAGTAGAGACCCAAACTATACAGTAAGAGTACAAAGTAAAGGGATTGTCCAATCAAGGTTCTATAAAAATATGAACACTTTAATCAAACACACCATCTGCAAAATAACAAATAGAAAACACTGTACAGAAACCCACCCCAAAGGATGAACAGAGACGATGACAGTGGTGATAGGTGATAGGCAGGTTACTAGCTACATAAAGGATATGTGGTTGTTAAACACAAGAGCACTCATGATCTAACCAATCTCTAAGGTCCAAGAAGACCGAGGGGGCAGTTCAGGGTCAACAGTACCTGGATTCTGTTCTTCGTGGATTGACGGAATCAGACCCGGTGTCGAATGATGATGCGAGTGGATCAAGCCCAGTTTGGGCATGTTGGGTCGTGTAGCCCCAAGCAACAAGCAGGGGTGGAGTAGGGGTGAATACGGTCTCTATCTGTGTGGTAAAAGTGTGGCTCTCAAGGATGCAGGTTCGGGGCAGTCCCAGGACCCGCTTTGCAGTTGGGCTAGGCTGAGTTGGGCTTTAGTCGCTGGTAGGGGGGGATGAGTGATTCTCCAGTGGTTAGAGATGAGAAGAACATATATGCTTTACATATCACGACGGCAATAGAGGAGGATCAAACCACACACATGAGTGTCCAATTGTATTACCTAACTACATTACCCATAACGGATAGGGATGACAGATACAACAGTCTATTAGGTGTATAAGGACTTATATGCTTTATGCTTCATGATAAGCACAAAAGAAGATCATATTACATATATGAGTGAAGAAATTCCATTACTACACTTTGCAATATCCATGTGACCACACGGGATACGTCAACAACCACGTGGCCAGCTGCACCATAAATAACAACTAAGACATGAATCACGTGTCTAATTGTATTACCAAACTACATTACCCATAACGGATAAGGATGACAGACATAGCAGTCTATTAGGTTTATAAGGACTCAGATGCTTCATGATAAACACAAAGGGAGATCATATTATATATATATGTTATGACATGATAGGTTATTTATAACGCACTTAATACCCAGCAGTTTCTTAGCGTGGACTCATTGATCGAACCTGTGTTGCTCCATGTCGTCTTGCTTCCAAGGCGAGCACGTTGCCGCTGAGCTATCCTCACGAGCCAATATAAGTGAAGTAATTCGTTGACATCACTTCGGGATATTCATGTGACCGCACGGGATACGTCAATTACCACGTGGATAGCCGCACCATAAATAACAACTAATTCAAAATGGCGGCCACAACTACGATATGAAAAGGGATAAATTTGTAACACCGTCAAAATGCTGCGAAAAGGTAAGCAACATGAAGCGCTTTGCCAGACAAATAAACTGCAAAACCCACAGGCAGTAGAGGGTGAGAACTTTTCCGATTTATGAAACCTAGAAATTGAGAGATGGACACAATGCTCAGTTTTGCTGTCCTTTTGGTTATCCCCTTAGGGAAGACATACCTATACATCTAAATGGATAAAAACACAAACAGCTGACGTTTTAGATCATAAATAACGTGGGAAGCCATAGAAACAAACCAGAAACAACTTTCAAGGACTGTGTAGAAAAAACGGAAAGAACCACAGGTAGGGACCTTTCTAGTTCCTTACCAGAGATGTATTTTGGGTCTCCAAAAACTGCAAAAAGAGTAAAATGAGATTTTGGTTTATAGATCATCATGAACCTTTCTGATTCTGAACGCAAGCAAAATTGGTCTGCATAACAATAGATGAAGACAAGTGAGAACCTATAGAGCATTTTGCGGTTCTTGACTTTGATAGATGCTTAATTCACACACGAATGTAAGGATTGGGAGACTGATGATGTTCCCCCTTTTGTACTTCTCCACTTTAGGATATGTGGAAGGAAACCTAAAACGTCCACCAGAGAGATCCTGTGATGCTCTCCGAATCCACTACATGGAAAACAAGACAAGAATGAAAATATTGGCTTTTTATGTTTGCATTTAAATATGATGAATTGTCATTATATATGTCCTGAAGAAAGTAGTAAGACACTTTAACCCGCTGAAACCGGTCGACAAGTTGAAGGTTCAGGAGTGATGACCTGAACCCTGAGACACACAATATTTTCTTTGTGAGCTCCGTTAAGGAAGATCATCATTTTTTACCCATAGTAAACAACCAAAAAAAGAATAAGTGTTGTGTTTTAAAAACACTTGATTAGATTTGACCAAGTATTTGAGAACTATAAGACACACACATTGGAAGCGACATTATTAAAGTTGAAAATCAACTCCCAAATAGTGTGCACATACTTTTAGTCTGTAGCGAAAGCAGTGAGAGAGGATAGGGTGAGTTTCCTTTCTATCCCTCACACTAGATAGGCGTTACAACAGCGCATCTAGGGATACAAAAGCACAGTGAGGGGTAGTAAGTATCTCTTTGTAGGAACTTGTACTTAGATGTAGGGACTCAGACAGCAGCAATAACGTTTTAATGAAGTGGTTTTGTCTATATTGTGCTACTAGAGATAATGGGTGACATTTGCCAAAGTGGTGATCTTGGGTACATCAATGTGCAGGCCGAAGAGGAGGCCATTCAGGAGTTAGCTGTTTCTAGCCATGGTTGTAACCCCAGGTCACAGTCAGCATGTGACTCACCAGTGATTCTGGTCAGGTCCTGGCATTGAGGTGTTTCTGGCCTATGAGGTGACGGGCTCTAACACCTTAATTGATATCTTGCAAGGTCAGTACGGGTCTCCAAAGATACGCAGAGGCATGATGGACCGTAGTACTTGAGCTATCTTGTGGGACTAGGCGACAGCAATGAAGGATAGCAGCGCTCCCACCCAGCCCCCCAAAAAGGTAGGACTCTGTGTACCAACCTTCTTGTGGCATAGTCAGAGCCCAGCCACAGCAATATTCTGAATTGCCTGCTTGAATAGCAGAGTGATGACAACCATGAGTACGACGTCTAGATGCCACCCTTTTCCTGCTGTTTCCCCCCCAAAACACTGCTACATACCTGGTGGTTCTGCAAAGGGGTCCCAAAGTCACTTTGACAAGTATAATGATGAGTTTCCAGAGTGAGCAGAAGCAGACTTGCCGTGGTGGTAGTGCCGCTCTTTATTAGGTTGTTAGTTCTACACAATTCCACTCGAAGTCTGATGTTACTTCAAACCAAGCTTAGATATTCATATGTAAGTATTGGTTAGCCAAAATGCTGTTTGGGCAGGTAAGTGTTTGTCAGCCAAACTGCTATGCGCAGGTGAGTTTTGGTATGCAGCACTCAACAGGTAATGTCTCTTATATTTATCTTTGTAGCAGTGCCACCTGTAAGGAACTTATGGTGGCAACAGTAAAGTCAGACACAAGGGATCACAGTTCAAGGGTGTTTATTAAACTGTATGGCCCTCATTCCGAGATGGGAGGCAGTCATGGCGCTATTAGCGCCATGAGTGCCTCCAATAACGGTACCGAGTCCACCCTGGTTCAATGGGGACTTACCGGTCTATTCCGACCTTTGCGGGACCGGTAATTCCCCATTGAAAATGGCAATCCCCATTCCCATTGAGCCCCGATAGGGCTCAATGGGAATGGGAAGGGCGCAAATAGAGGCCCGGCGCATGCCAAGGCCATTATTTGCACCCTGGTCCCCTAACGGGAACTGTTGAGGGACCTCAGAATAGGGCGCAAAGGGATTACCGGCACCGGTGTCCTTACTGGTGCCCGGTATCCCTTCGCTCCAGGGTCGGAATGACTGGGTGAGAAAAACGCCTGATCAAAACTTAAATCTAGGATGGGAACAAGCAACGAGCATCACACAATAATAAGACAGTCATAGCGGCGTTGTGTCAAATAAAAAAGGGTCTATACTGAAAAGCTATATCAGGACCTTCAGTGGTCAAGTCTCTTCCATACAATGTCTCTCACCTCCGAGGATCTGATGTGTCAAACATAACAAAACAAAAGTCCCATTCTGTAATCTTTGCGTGGGGTAATGACCCTTCACTCCTGTATCCCCCTCAACCAGGCTCTGATCCTTCTCAAATATTAGCCGCCCTCCATCAGGTTCACTACAGCCAGTCGAAGTCATGAATTTTCCGGCGCCCGGGAATGGGCAATTACCCAGGCATTACAGGCCCAGCAAACGCAGTAACTGTCCATTCCCAGACGCCGGAAAATATTACTCCCCATTCCCATTTGAGTCCCATTGGCAAGGTCGGATGCACCGGAACCATTCGCGAATGGTGCCGGTGCATCGAACATGGTCTGCGTGCGGGTGCCGTTCTGCCCGCCAGGTCAGACCTGTCGGGCGAAAAGGCACCCACTCACAGAACCCGTAATGAGGCCCAATGTCTTTTAAACAACCTTTCACTCTGGTCATCCCTCAGCCGGGTTCACTCTTGCCAAAACAATGTTCACAGGGTTATTATGTTTCACCCCAACTCGCAGGCATCCCTCAGCCAGGTCCACATTTGCCAGATACA
This sequence comes from Ambystoma mexicanum, assembly GCF_040938575.1. Classification (NCBI taxonomy): domain Eukaryota; kingdom Metazoa; phylum Chordata; class Amphibia; order Caudata; family Ambystomatidae; genus Ambystoma; species Ambystoma mexicanum. The sequence goes on along the minus strand of NC_090940.1, from coordinate 370,510,857 downwards.
CAATTCACTTTCTAGCTTTTCCTTGGCATCCCTCAGTCGGGTTCACATAGCCTTCTAACACAATCTTATCAGAAAGCAGGGTTTCCGTACCCCTAGCTTGCTCATGGCACCCCTCCATTGGTTTCACACTTGCCACGGTTCATTAGACCTCTGAGGTCCTTTCTTTACCTAAGACCAGGTCTCGGCCCCCAGTCAGGCTTCAAATACTTCTATTCACTCAATGTTCTTGGGGTTGTTACTGGTCACCCTAATCCGTAGGCATCCATCAGTCGGGTTCACATCTGCCCCAGTAACCAATGTTCACTTTGTTTCCTCAGCATGTCAAAGGCTTTTGATTGTACAAGGGCCTTTCACTCAACCCTGGTATGACCACTTTGACCTCTTACGTCGGGCTCTCCAAGGGCCCTCTGGTATTGGTAGTTTCAACAAAAGGGGACCGGCCAGAATCCTTCAAAAGAGCTCCCATGTGACGCCAGACCACTCTGCACCTGGCCTCTCCCTGGGTTTTCTAAATAGTTCTGTAACACCCAAAGTCTTTGTTCCTTGATTCACATTATGTTGCCACTTGCAAACTTAGCTCAATCACAGTTCCGTTTACTATCGGTTCTCTCTCCGACTCACTGTCTGTGATGAACAGCTTGGTATTTCTTGTCTCTGGAGTCAAGGGCGGTACCACAGTAGCAAGAGTCTCTCCCTGACCTGGTTATCAGTGTAGGAGGGTTCTGTGCATCATTGACATCTGTTAAACCACATGCTGGCTGTTGTTCCCGGGCCTTGTGATTCCTTTCTCAGAGTCTACGCGGCTCTGGGAAGACAAGGGCAAGGGCACTTCCCTCCTTGTCGCCCTTTCAGTTTTTGCTGCCTTTCTCCTCCTCTTGAACTGCCATCCTGGAAGAGCTGCCGCCTCTTATGGTCTGTCTTGCTCAAAGTGTGCTCTCATGCTCCACCTTTTATCCCTGTGGGGAATTGAACGGGCTATCAGGTGTGTGTGGTTATTGTCAATTGCCTGACTTTGCGTGACCCTTGTGTTGAGACATGTCAGGTAAAGGATCCTGGTGTTAGTTTGTTGTCTTTTATGGTATAAGAAAGTGTTTGTGTCCGAAAAGAGGGCTGGGGGGTAGAGCTTCTACATATCCTAGAGGATAGGATGGGGAAAAGGTGTCATAAGGAAGGGGAAACCACGTCTCAACCTTCGGTGTCCTACCTCCACTCCGCAGGGGCCCCTCGTCCATGTGATCCTCCTCACTAGTCCACCCCCAGGAACTGGATCCAATACCGATGGGTGTGTCCTAGCCACCTGGATGACAGTTCCCTGGGGACTAGTCGGTGAGATACCTTCAGGTTTCTCACACACCAGAACATATCATTTTTTTGTTCTTTCCTTTTGTTCCAGGTGCAGAAGATGTGCACTGGGCGGGAGTCCTTCTTGATGTCCAGCGGGAGTACAAGAGTCCAAACAAGCATGAAGAGGCAGCGTTCACCGAAGACTACATGCAATTCTGGAAGAGATCTCCATTCTGGTAAGACGCTCCTCAAATCAAGTGCAAACGCCAAGCTGGGGGGTGTGATGTTTATAGGCTTTGTTCCAAAATCGCAGTCGGCTGAGCATCACAGGAAATGCAGTTTCTTCCCCTTGCTCGAAGTGCAGCAGTCCATACCTTACCACACATGGAACCTCTTTGCATCCTATTTAGGTGTGAGCTCCTAACATGTCTACCATAGGGCTTTCTGTGCCCCCCGCCTTGAAGTGTGTTCCTGTTACTTATGTAGGGAGTGTACCATGCCCCCCTTCCCTTGTGCCATGTGTGACTCTGTATCTGTGTCTGGTGAGATCTAACCCTCCTTTATTGTCCAACTCTGGCAGTACACCCCCCAACGGGCCACCTACACATTCTTCAGGGTACTGGAGGTGAAATGTTTGCACTAGCAAGGGGGCATGTATTCCCTCTTCCGGTTCTCGGGATCTCTCCTTTGCCCCATACCCCTTCTAGTCCACAAGATAACACACCCATCCTGTACTGAGTTTCCAGTCTAGGATCTTACGGACCTTGTGCTCCAAAGTACCCTCCACTTCTATGGGGCCAGGTGGGTGTGCAGCCACATAGAGGTCTGGGTGTGCAGATTTAAGTAAAGACACATGGAACACTGTGTTAGGGAGAATTCTCAAAATGTGATAATTCCCTTCACCTTAGAGACCCCCAGCAACCTTGCTGGATTTTGAGGACTTGATTTCTTTACCTGTAGAGAGTGTATGCCTTTTTCCCACTCTCTCATGCATTTTGATATGTGTTCTACCTCTGTGTTTTCTTTGGTTATGGAGTCTAAACAACTCCATAGGCATCATATTTTCATTTGTGTCACACAGCACCCTCAGTGCGTTGGCACATGGAAACCTTTTTCGGCTTTCACAAGGTTTAAATACCTTCTCTGGGATAAATTACTGTTTCCCAGAGTAAGTAAAGTGAAATTGACTTTACTAGACTTTTAAATTCCTAGACCCAGCACACCCTATCTACAATAGAGTGCTTGAGGGGTTACTTAGTATCCCCTATGTCTAGATACTCATGTAGCAGTCAAATGCTACCCTTTCCTCTAAGAATGGCTGGTGGCAGTGGTTTTACAATGAACTACCATGATTTTTCCCGACCGCAAACTATTCGTAACTCCGGTAAAGTTGAATCGCGGGAGCCATGTTTTTCAAGATGGCGTCTGAGCCCCTTTTTTTTAAACAAGTCCCAGTCTTCTTTTTTCACCATTTCTTTTTGGAAAGGTCCATCTAGAGTTTGTCTCTGTGCGCCAAACTAGGTTTGGTCCCTTTGTTCATTCGCCTTTGGCGGGCTTCAGGAGTGAAGACCGCCTCTGGCGCCCGAGTGTCTGGGGTGGGCAGGAAGTGATGGAGGTGCCCGAAACTCCCTGTTCTTACACTCCTAGGAGACCCAAATGCACTGTGTGGTGATTGGCTGGCTGACTGTCCGGCAAGGACAGCCACCCTGCTGGGTGAGTGACAGCTAGGCTGGAATGAATGGGAGAGAACTGAATAAAAGGTAAGTCTCTTGGCTTGGAAGGCAGAGTCGACCACTGGAACGAAAGAACCGAAGACAAGCTTGAAGAGGACAGCTGCTGCAACTCCTGGACCATTGGTTTTGCCCGGTGTAGCCCTGCTGCAGGTCCGTATCGCCAAGTTCATCTCGACAGAGAAACCCCTGCAAGGACGACTTATCCCTTTAAGTTGGTGGGACCAATCAGATCGACAGTAAGCCACCTGGACACCTAATCTCAGAGATGTTTGCATTTTCCTCATAGTGCTGCAGGAAACCGTATAACCAGGGAGAGGGACACCAGTTTGTGTGCTGTACCTACAGCCACTGAAATTGAAGTTTTGCCAGTTGCAAGCTTTTGACTGTTCAAGTTCAATAAAGGAGTCCCCCAACGTCCTCAGTCTTGTCCCCACAACTGAGGAACAGAAGTTATCATCTGCCTCTTTTTCTTCATTTTAAGGTACTGTAAAACAAGACTGAGAGTACTTACCTCTTGCAGTGAAAGTGCTTGGAACTTTTGCAACTCACAGGCCTAATCAGCTTGTAACCCAACATATGATTCTTCTTTCTACAAACTACTTCTAAGAACCTGTGCAGAGACTTTTCTGTTTAACTACCAGAACTGCTTTGTCCTATCCAAGACTTTAGCCCATTGATTTTGGCCTAGCCTATTGAATTGAATTGAATTGACTCTTCTGGTGAACTCAAAATATCTACACTGTCTAAGAATAATTGTAACCTTTTATGTTCTAACAACCTTTGCATTTTACTCCTCTTGAAAAGTATTCTGAATGCCAACAGTAAGAAATTCATGTCCCCAGCACCCTTGTTACTAAAGTTGCTTGTGATTGTAGGTTGTATCTGTGGGCCATCGCAAAAGGTTCTTATCTGATTCAGAAACTTAGAGTGTAGAGTAATGAAGTATATTTGTGTGTTATTATATGATTGCCTCTTTCTATTGAATGTTTTATAATTAAATGGTTAATAAATGAATAAGTATTTAACCAAGAAACCTTGAGTGTAAGAGTTTATTTGAACACTTGTGATTGTGGAGCTCTGTGTAACATCATTACTGCTCACATTTCCCCTCTTGAGATAAGCCTGGCTGCTCAACACGCTACCAAAACTGTGTAGTACAGACTTATACCAAAGGTTGGTTTGTTTACACCTGTAGTCATAGTTGCGTGTAGTGTTCCCAGCATGTACTGCATTCAAACTTTGCCTAACACACTGGATGAACTCTGACCTGTGGTGGCAATGCAGCTTAGCCAGGATATGATAAGGACTGAGGTAGTTAGGCAAGAATGTCCTGCCTCCCCTTAACCATAGGTATTTGGTGGCAGGCAACACCTTGTCACCAACTTGGTAGTCTGGCACAGCACTCCGTTTCTTGTAGGTGTAATACTTATATGTACTCGGGCATTAGATTGACTCTGACTTTTTGCCAGGTTTGCTGCAGATTCGCATGATGTTCTTGAACTGAGTAAATGGTCATATTTGTAGAATGCTCCAAGGCATTATAGGCAGGGTGAAAGCCATACAAAGAATACAATGGAAAGAACCCCAGCAAAGCATTTGACACGTTACGCAAACTCTGCAGCCCATAGCAACTCAAGCCACTGCTATTCTTCCTACATAACCATACAATATTGGTACTGCTCAAGGGCTTGCTTAGTATGCTCAATTTGTCCATCTGTTGGCGGGTGGCTGGCGATCAACAAGCGCACTTCTTTCCGTATCTGATTTAAAAATACTTTCCTGAAACATGATACAAACTGCGTTCCTCGATCTGTGATGATGACGCGTGGTAAGCCATGGAGTTTCACCACTCTTTGGCTCAATACCATGACCAGCTTCTTTGAACAATGTAGCTATTCCTCAAGGGCTTGGTTAGTATGTTCAGTTTGTCCATCTGTTTGTGGTTGGCTGGTGATGATCAAGCGCACTTCTTTCGGTAACTGATTTCAAAATGCTTTCCAGAACTATGATACAAACTGCGTTCCATGATCCGTGATAATGACGATGGTAAGCCATGGAGTTTCACCACTCTTAGGGTCAATACCATGACCAGCTTCTTTGAACAATGTAGGTATTCCTCAAGGGCTTGGTTAGTATGTTCAGTTTGTCCATCTGTTTGTTGTTGGCTGGTGATGATCAAGCGCACTTCTTTCGGTAACTGATTTCAAAATGCTTTCCAGAACTATGATACAAACTGCGTTCCACGATCCATGATAATGACACGTGGTAAGCCATGGAGTTTCACCACTCTTAGGGTCAATACCGTGGCCATCTTCGTTGAAGATGAAAGTCCCTTAAAATGGTATAAAATGCGCCATCTTGGTGAGATGGTCCAGGAAGAGTATGGTTTTGAATGGGTGGGTGCTTTTTCCGGTGAATTGAAACCAAGTTGTGACAAAGTGTTCGCTTGGCCATTGCGGGGTCCTGGGCGGTACATGAAAATGAAGTTATATTTAGAGAAAAACTGCATCTAATGTAACTGTTTTACAGATAACTCCAGCAGATTCGAATGATCCGTACATGTTGTGCACCTAACAGATAGCAGTGCCTTTCACTGAAAGTGTGCTTGATAGCTAGCAGCTCTTTATCTGGAACAGCAACATTTATGTCAGCTGAGGTGAATTTTCTGGACCAGAAGACTACTTGGTGTAGGTTGTTTGTTTCAGAATTACATTGAGAAAATATGGCTCACATTCCTGCATTGGAAGCGTTGGTTTCCAGGACGTATGGTAATGATGGGTTTGGATGGGTCAACACAGGAGCCGAGCTGAAGTGCTTTTTTTCAACTCACAAAAGGCTTTTTCCGCTTCGTGAACCCAAGTCAAGTTTTTACCTTTTCGAACGAAGCTTGTAATGGAGTGTGGGACTTCTGAAAACACTTTGATAAAACGCTGGTAGAAGTTCACAAAGCCAAGCAAGCTTTGTACATCATTCGCAGTGGTAGACGAGGGCCAGGTGGTGATGGCTTCTTTTTTCCAGTTATACATTTCTATTCCCTGGTGTGTTAGAATGTACCCCATAAACTCTACTTTAGTTGCATGAAAAAAGCACTTCTCCAGCTTAGCATATGTCTTTTTCTGACCTAAGGCTGTAAAACCTCCTCGGACGTGTTGGATGTGTTCGCAGAAGTTCTTGGAGTAAATTAGTATGTTGTCAATGTAGACTCTGGAACACACATTGATGTATTCTCGTAACACGTTGTTTATGAAGTACTGGAATGCCATGAGGGCATTATACATCCCAAACCGCATCACTTGATATTCAAAGAGTCTGTAGCGGGTCCTAAGTGTGCTTTTTCATTTGTTCCTACGGCATACCCAGACCAGGTGATAGGCCTCCCTCAGATTCAGCTTGGTTTATATCTGGGCCTCCTTGACCTGGTCTAACAAGACGAGAATCAAGGGTAACGGATACTGTTTTTCTTCTGCGACCTTAGTCAGCACATGCTGTTTGCAGAACATATCAAGGAAATTAAGATACTCCGGTGGTTATATCCCGATGGCGCCCACTGACTTGCTCCACATAGGGAAGGCCGGGGACTACCAGATCACACCCTGTTGTGCTGGCTCATCTGTGACCCAGGACAATTAAAGAACCCGCTGAACACAATCTATAGTCGGATTATGTTTCACTTACCAGGGCCTAACCAAAAATTGTGGGGCGTTTATTAGGCCAAACATAATTTTTTATTTATGTCCTATTGGTCCTAACAAGAGAAGTGACTGAGTTGATGACAGATGGGCCCTGATGTGAGCTCTGAACCACCAATGGCCCTTACTAGCTCATGTTGTGCCTTCACTCTATTAGTTAAGTGCAAACATGTAGCATACTAGATGGCTAGGTAGCTACTTGTGGCCCCACAGTCTATATAAACCACTATGGATACCTGATGATTGCTCTCCATTCCCAAAGAGACAGCTATGGTCAGATGTACTTATGTGCATCCATTACAACTTGCTGAGGCCTGAATAGGACAAACGCTTGACAGGTTGCCTCCAAGGTTGTCAAATGCTTCAGTTTCCTTCAACCTCTAGTACACTGTCAGGATTATCTACCGCCCTGAAGGCCCTTTGCTTTGTCTTTAGCCTAGCAGGAAATTCTCTAAGGAAATGACCAGTGGCCCCACAGTAAAGGCACAGCAGTTTCTGTCACCGCCTGTCATGTTCGATCTTACACAAGGGTCACCAAAGCCCCCTGACATGCCTTGGTTCAGGGTTGTCTAGGGGCTTCCCATGAATGGTGCTTTCACTTTTGCTCTTCATGAAGAAGGGTGTACGTCCAACTTTGCTCTAGTCACCCCTTCGCTCTCCCAATTTGTGGCCTTACTACACCACCGGGTTAATAAAGTCTGCACATGCAATAGGGGGTTGACAACCTGGGCCAGTACATCTTTAAGCTCTCCCTGTAACCCCCCATAAAATAAGGATGTTCTCTTCACTTCCAGCCAGTTAGTTTCTTCAACGAGGCCGTTGAACGTTGTTATATACGTGATTATTTTGAAGAACCCCGTCTTAGGGTTAACAGCTCATCGTCCAACTCCTGGGCATGTGCCTTACAGGCAAATAGCTTCTCCAATTCTCTCTTGAACCCAGCATAATTCTGTAATAATGGGTTGTCCCTTTCTACTAACCAGATGGGCCAGTTAGCAGAGTTATCTCACAAATACGACATGACAAAGGCCACGGTAGCAAGGTCATCAGGAAATCCCTGAGGCCGATATATAAAGTGTAACTGGCACTGGTTGGTAAACATTGCATACTTCATGGGATACCTGAAGAACCTTTCTGGCAAAGCCAATGGGACATTCACGGGACTAACAACCTGAATTGTTTGTGGTGGTGGGGTTTCCCTGGCCCTGCTATCAGACGGGACACTGGGCCTCATTAAGACCCAGGCGGTAAGTTACCGCCTGGGTCGTACCTTTACCACCATGGCGTAAACTACGTTTACCCCATGGTGGTTGGCGGACTTACCGTCCCATTCCGAGGTTGGCGGGGCGGTAAGTCCCCAATCCCCATTTACCCTTCCCCATTCCCATTTTTGCCCCATAGGGCATAATGGGAGTGGGGAAGGCGTTAATTACGCCACCGTAAATTACGGTGGCGTAATTAACAACATGGTCCCTTAGCGCCATGGATTTTAACACCTGCTAAAAGCAGGTGTTAAATCCGCCATGGCGCTAAGGGACCTCGGAATCAGGCGGTAAGGGTCGGCACTGTTTACGCCGCCGTAAACCCCTTACCGCCTGGGTCCTAATGAGGCCCACTGTGTGCTCTGGACTTTAGTCTGTTTACCTTCAACACTAATGCCTTATTTGCCTCCCGGGTAGCAATCACATCCTGGCGTAGGGCATTAGTTTCTTCCCTGTTCGCCTGTAATTCTGCCTTCCACTGACTGATCGCCCTAGCAAGGTCATACATGGTACCCCTACATCTGGAGGGCAAAAGACACGTAGGCTCTGCATTCTGTAATGCCTTACCTGATATCTTGCTGGGTCAGCACTGATCTCCCAGGAGATGCAGAGGCATGATGGATGGTAGTACCTGAGCTCTCTAGTGGGACTAGATGATATTGCTGGAGGATAACAGTACTCCCACCCAGCCCCCCAAAAGAGTAGAATTCTGTGTGTTGCAATCTTCTTGTGACGTAGTCAGAGCCCCGCCCCAGAAGTAGCCTGCCTTGCCTGCATGAATGAATGGGAGAGAGATGAGAACTGTGACTACGTCATCTAGAGTCCTCCCTTATTTCCCTGCCCCCCCTAAAAAACATTGCTATATACCTGGTGGTTCTGCAAAGGGGTTCCATGCATCACCTTGGCAAGCTTAATGATGAGTTCTCAGAATGAGTGAAAGCTCTTGTCGACGGTGCGGTTAACACGGAGTGACTGGTTTGGTGCGGAAGAACAGGGAGCTGGTCTGGTCCTCTGGCTGCTGTGAGGAACATTCATAGGGACTCGAGGAGAGGATAGTTTTTCGTTCAGGGTATGCTCTGCCAGCTTTAGGACATTTCAGTGTAGAGTGGCAGGTCTTGGTCCACAGCAAAGGTTCACCCCAATGTGCACTGTGAGTGGATAGGGAGCATATTTTTCTTCTGACTTGGATGGCTCCTTCTTCTCCACATGCTGATAGCTTTTGAAAGTGCACATTGCCCAAAGAAAGTCCAGTGAGTTCTTCCTGGTTAATTCAGAGTGAACCTTTGTTGTCTTTCGAGGATCTGAAGAAGGGGTGGGAGACCCCTTTTTTAAATCTAATGTCCCCAGGTGATTGGGCTAAGACGAGCCTGCCTAAGTGGTCCAATACCTGCTCTTGAATCGAGTGAAATGTTCCCTTCTGATGTCGCAACCAAAGTGCTTTGCCCCAGAGGAAGTGGGAAGGACAGGAAGAAGTGAGATGGACAAATAGCAACCAAATATTGGAAGTCTCCTTCCATTGACCAGAGCACTCCTGCCTATCATACTCCTGGCCCTTTCACTTCTCATTAAGAACAAAGGCCTTTAGAGATGCAGCACACAGGTGTGAGGCTACTCCTTTTGAAAGGGTGTGCTCATTTGATGCCCTGGCCCAGGACATGTGGCTTCTGTGTTTCTGTCTCTGGCAGTGGGTGTTATCTGCCCTCACAATGAGATCAAAGAGGAGGCTTGGCCCTCCAGGTTCATGGCCTGCCATGTGGCAGTGTGCACCCAGCTGACCAGAATCCACATCACCTACCAAAGCAGAGCTGATTCACATGAGCTGATGCATGTGCAATATCAATTGGGATGTGGCAGCCACGATCCTAAATAGTGCCATGCACTATGCCTAAACTCAGGCATTGCTTTACTTTAGAGAGTACCCTGCCACCATCATGGATTGACCTGTGACCTTTGAACCTGCTCTGTGCCACGAGTTGAGCAGACGCCATGGATCAGATTACTGATGAGGCAGGGCACAAACACACTTTGCTGGTTATCTGGTTAGCAGATTAACCTTTTGGAGATGGCATTACCTTAATCATTCTATTGATGAAGGTAATACCTGCTCCCTCCTTCTTCCCTTCACTCTGGCCTTCTTCCATGGTCTCACCCCCTGCTCCTTCTCCTGAAACCAGAAACCTTGGGGTCATCTTCAACTCCTCTCTCTCCTTCCTCCCTCACACTCAGGACGTTGCCAAGAAATCTCCAAATCATGGGTTTCCTTCTGAATAGAATTCTCCCTTTTCTTACTTTCCCCCAGATGCTCAATGTTACCCAAGCCCTGATTCTCTCTAGGCTTGACTATTGCAATAGCCTCCTCCTGAATCTACCTTCCTCCACTCTGCGACCCATCCAGGTAATTCAGAATAGGGTAGCAAGATTTATCATTGGCCTTAAACCGAGGGACCACATCTCTTGTGCCCTAAAAAGTCTTCACTGGCTCCCAGTCTCTGCACAGATTAAATTCAAATTCCTTTGCATCATCCACAAGCCTTTTCTGGAGCCGGGGATCACACTATCTGCAACTCTCTCTTACTAAATACTCTCCTTCTAGACCTCCATGTTCCTCTGGCACCACCTCTTTGAGTGTAAAGCATTTTGCTAAACATAGGGCTGGCTCCCTCCTATGGAACAGCCTCCCCCTCCCTCTGCGGCTTGAGCAGAAATTTCTTACATTCCAGAAGCTCCTCGAGACTTTCCTCTTTACCTCCTCCTTCCGTTCTTCTCTCCTCTGCTAATCTCACAGTTGCTGTAATTGATGTCCTGGGCCCTCATGCATCGTCAGGGCCATTGACCTCCCACACCCAACCGCCCCAGCTACTGTCTACCCTCAGCACTTGTCTTGGCACACCCTGGCCCTGAAGTTTCCCACTTTCACCCAACGCGGCTCCAGGTCGTGTGGCACTTACCATATCTTGCACTTGATCTGTGGCTCACCCACAAGCATGGACACTCCATCACCTACCCCCACAGCCCTCTTCCATTCTGCACTTGCATATTCTGAATACTCACAAGGCATAGTAGGTTCATCCTTTTCTTTTTTTTCTCCAATTTATTTAATATATGTGTGTTTTTTAATGTGTTTCATTCCCATGTTCCCTCCTTTTGCCCTGTGCCTAACAAGTGAGCAATAAATAAATAAATAGATACAGTGAAAAGCTAGGGTTTTGCACCCTCTCCAGATGGCAATTCCTCAGAATGGAGAAGGTAGGGGCTAATCAGAGAGTGGGCTGATACAGCTGATATAGTAAGAGAGCAAAACCTCACTTCAATCAGAGATTCATCTCGGTTCTGGTGGATCGTACTCAGACTCTCTCTATGCCACCTTTTTTATCTACTCCCTGCCCACTTACCTGTGGAGTTCCGCAGGATTCTTCCCTGTCTCCAATTCTTTTTAACATCTATATTTGGGCACTTGTCTGTCTCATCCTCTCCTTCGGCATCAGGTGTTATTCCTCTGCCGTCACTCAGATCCTGATACGTTTAGATCTAGATCAGGCTGAGATGGCGTTGTGCTTGCGAAGATGCCTGACTGTTGTTGGTAAGTGGATGAACCACAACTGGCTCAAAATGAACAGAGACAAGACTGAGGTCTTGGTGGTGGGGCGTCCTCTTGATCCCTCACTCTGGGTGTCCTCTTTCTGGCCTGCATCTTTTGGTGCCCTCCCCATTCCTACGGGGAAGGTGAAAAATCTGTGTGTAACATTATCGGCTTTGCTCTCCATGGAGAGCCAGGTTGAGGCTGTGTGTCAAACGGGTCACTTTCAGCTGAAAGTCCTGAAAAATGTGCTCCCTCTGATTTCTGAGCCTCTTCGTCCTCCGGTGATAGCAGCTCTTATACTATCCTGTATCGACTATATTTGGCCCAACAGAAGTGGATTATTCAGAGACTGCAGCATCTGCAAAACCTGGCCGCAAGAGTGGCTACTGGTTCCCCCTATGGAGCCCATTTCTCTCCTGTTTTACGATCTCTCCGTTGGTTGCCTGTAAACCAACGTTCAGGTTCAAGGCTCTGTGTATTGTTCACCGGGCTGGACATAATCTGGGAGATGAGTTTCTTCGGGACAAGTTTGTGCGCTATCTCCCTAGCCGCCAGCTGCGTTCCGCATCTGCTGACCTGCTTATAGTGCCGCCTTATCGATGAGCACGGATAGAAGGCCAGGCCTTTTCCGTGGCTGCTAGTATCCTATGGAATGAGTTGCCACCCTGTTAAAGAAAATATCTAATCATCTAGCTTTTAGGAAAGCTATTGAGACTTTTATTTTTTAAAAAGAGCTGGCCTCATTGTGTTCTCTTGTTATGGATGTTGCTCTACCTCCAGCACCAAGATGCCCTCCGGTGACCATCTGCACTTTAGAAATGCTGTTAACATAACATAACATAACATTGGGACATTCCAACATTAGGGACTTGTGACTTTATGCAGGTTGAGATTTTATTTCTAGTTCAAATATGACATTGCTGTGCAAGGTAAATGAGACAAATGTCAACATCTATAGTGGCATTTATGCAGCCACCTTATGCTTTTGCAACCTCTTGTGACTCCTTCTCCCTCACCATCCTTCCCTCTGGTCCGACCCACTCAGCTGGGCACACCTTGGTTGCACTAATCCCAGCTGATATCTCTTGCTCTAACCCTCTCCCTAGTCCTCTCTCACGGTCTGATGATTCTCTCTTCTCCTCTCATCTAGAGCTCCAGGGATCCCTGGATAAGCCTCTGCCTGCACTGCCAGTCTCCTTCTCCATCATGAAGGTGTGCCAGTAGGTGCCTTTTCCGCCTCGTTCATCCCCCACCCCTGCTATTGACTCTCACTTTGACTTTGCCTTTGCTAACCTCCACCTCTCCATCTCCAACGCCCTTGACATCCTTGCCCCTGCCATGAGGATCCACATGAAGTCCAGCCTCCAGGTGCAGCAGTTGGTATGATTCTGACCTCGCGTTGCTGAAAAGCAAGTGCAGAGTTGCAGAATGGAAGTGGCAGGCCTCTCGCACATCTTCTGACAAACTTCCTCGCACACCCTCTTCTCCTCCTCTTTCCCTCCCCCCCTACCCTGCTAATGGCCCCTTCTGCTACGACTGGCTGCCGGGTCCCTTCTGAGTCTTACAGGGGCCAGGCCCTCCTTCTACCAGTCTTTGCAGTGTCCCATTACCAGCACTTCGTTTGGGCACCTTTCCCTGACTTGCCTTCTGAGTCTGACCCAGCCCTGTTCCTCACACTTTTACCTTTACCCCTGTCTCTCTGTGCACTTGCCTTCCATGGACTCCCCTAGCACTTACCCTGCCTCAGCCCTGGGCTCCCCTCTACACTCTTTTTACTGTACATGCACAATCCGAATGTCAGAAGGCCTAGTAGGACTGCTTTTGGTTGTTTATCCTAACCTGTTCCCCTTCCCCTTTTGTCTTGTGGCACCTGGAAACACAGTATGCTGTCTAGGCATCATACACATGGCCAATAACTACATACCTGCATGTATGGCATAATCAGAGAATGTGTATGGGTTACAATAATGTCTTCCTCTTGATGTATGACCACATTTCACATAGACATGATGCTCTCTAGAAAGGTAAACGTGTTCTTGACTCCACTGTAATATTCAAGAAGCCCATAATCTCCTATCTGCATCAAAGATTAAAAATAGCATAACAGACAAGTTCTCACATCAAAATGCATCTTTGACCTTTTGGAAATGGAATCATTCTCATTAGCAGATATACAGTACTGCATGATCTTGACTGGATTCCATTTTGCACATGTCAGAGGAAGTGGACCTTTTAACAGTATAGATCATGGATCTGAAATCTTTGGCCCCCCAGCTCTTTATGACTACAACTTCCATCAGCCCTTTGTTAGCATTGTCAGTGGTGATACCCCTTGTGCAGTACAGGGAGTCAGCCCTACATGCATTTGAGCACACAAAGACCACCAGCACAATAGTGAATGGAATTAGCATTTAGAAGCAACACAGTAATGTTCAGCCATCTTCATCCTACCTGCTGTAGGTGACTCAGGCTATCTGCTGCTACCATGGTTGTTAACACTGGTGAGAAACCCTGGTACGCCACAGGAGACAGCCTACAGTGACCACAAAAGGACCAGAAAATGCATAGAACGCACATTTGGACTGCTCAAGGGAAGGTTCAGGTGCCTCCACCAGACAAGTGGGCCACTAATGTACACTCCTGAAAACGTGGGTAAGATTGTTGTCATTTGCGCTATGCTGCACAACATGTGCATACGCTGGAATATATTCCTACCTCCAGATAAGGACATTACATGCCCCGACTCAGATGGTGAAGAAGATGCAGGTGACAACAGGGCACCTCACAGGAGACGTGAGGAATTGAGGGAAGGTTCTATTGTCATGCAGGACATAATTGATAACTATTTCTGAAAGCACGAATAGACACCTATCACTATACATGTAACTGACACATGTACCACTCTAATGAAATGAGCACTGGATCTAATGGCTGTAGTACAACGTGGCATATTGTAGAACTGTACACCACATCCACCAACACCCTGCTCCTCTCCACACCCTTATCCCCAACACCATGAACCTTCCCACACCCTCGTCCCCAACACCATGACCCTCCCCACACCCTCATCCCCAAAACTGTGACCCTCCCTAAACCCTCATCCCCAACACAATGATCTTCCCACACCCATGTGATCACCAGTCTGTTCCATTAATGTGTCCACTACCTCCACCTTTTGTCACTCCTTGTAGGTGTGGTTGCATGAACTGTGTGACACTGTGAGTGCTTTGGTGGTGTGCTTGCCACTGATCCCTCAGTTGGGGAGGCCAACACAGAACTGGCAGGTTCATTGTCCCTTCAGTGCTGCTTTATGAGGGTCATAACCCTGGACAATGTCTCATGTGTGGCAGACATGTGCTCAGCCAACTCATGTATCCTTTGGCTCATTAGGGTGTTTCTGGCAATGGTGTCTGCTGTACACCAACACAGAGTCCAGGGCAGTGGCCACCCACCAGGAGGCACCTAGCACTGCATCCCACATTGCCTGGGAGTGTCCCTGTTGCCACTGCGCTTTCTGCTGCATTGCCTCTTGGCGCTGCTCCATCTGGGTGAGTCTCTCCCAGATAGCATTGAGGTTGTGTTCCTGCACTGGCCTGGGAGGCGATAGAAGCACCCACACGTGACGCTAGATGCATGGTCTGCTTGCTCCTTATCATCCTGAGTTTGGGAATATGTGTTCTCTAGAGGGTGGCAATGGAGGGCATGGAGAGTTGACAAGCAGGAGGGTGTGGACAGAATGGGCAATATGCTGGGCAGAGGGGATGGATCCAGGCCATCTGCCTCACAGAGGAAGCTACAGAGCTCGAGGCAATGGTGGCAGACTCAGGTGCTGCTGTGTCAGTGGGTGCAGTGGCCTGGTCCCTTGCCTGCATGTTGTTGGCACTTTTGTATTGATGGCACGACTGTGGCATGTGCGCCTGTGCTCCCAGAGGTGGCAACATCAGTGCCCGTGTACAGGGGTGTTTTGGGGTCTTGCGGGCACTTCCCTTCCTGTGTGCTGCATGTCCTGTACCCTTTTTGTTACTTCCTGGGACAGGTGTGCCAGAGGTGCTGCTGCCTTCAATGGGGTCCTGGGTGTCTTGTGTGTCAGTTTTGGGACATTAAATTGTACATCAATATCCTTGATGGCATTTTGTAGGGTGTGTTCTCGTGTAGTGTTCTATGTACTATGGAGACACATGGTGCTGTGGTTCCATGGGGGCCTTCTTCATGTGGCATACTATGGGCCTCATTACACGTTGTGCGGTAATGGAATACCGGTACCGGTAAAGTTTTACCGGTACCGTTAATTCCCAAAGCCAATCACGACCCGGACCCACCGCTATCTGCGCACCCGTTAATTACGGTGCCACTAATAGCGGCAAGGGCGCGGGCGCGCGACCCCCAGGCCGGAATTAGCACCATGGCGCTAATACCAGGCCATCACAAGCCATGCGGACATGGTATTAGCGGCATGTAAAACACCCAAAAACTCCTTACCGGCATGGCGCTAATAACGGCTTCGAAAAGCACCCGTTAAGAGACCTGAGCAGTGTACCCATCAACTACAGGTGGACACAAACAGCATAGGTGCATGCAATGGAGACAGGCAGCACAAAAGAGCACACCACACCCCTACCCACACCCCTTCCCACACCAAGATGGCCCCAATAGCAGCAGCATGACATGACAGCCTTGACTACATGATAGCAGTGCAGCACCAACAACAACAGGCCACACCAGAGGTGACCCGTAACAGGTACCCATTCCTCACACCATACAGGCAATGCCAGCGATCCACTGAGGAGGTGGCTCCCAACCCCTGTACGGAACCCACAGAACCAGCAGGAAGAGGACAACAATATTGCACATCCCCGTACCTGCGTCGTGATAGAGCTGGAAGTCAGACTTCCAATGACAGTGCTCCGCTGCCTAAGCAGCCTGTGTGAGGCACTCCTGTACAGCCGTGTCAAAGTGGCAAAGATAACCAAGCCATGTGCAGAGCACCAAAAATGTGCAAATGACGGAATGTGCCAATGCCACCTGAAATTGACATGCAACCACCAGAAGAGCATGATGGGGATGTGGATGAGTACGGGTGGAATGCCCCGGCAGGACATGCAAGAGGCAATGCCAAGAGGGCACAACGATGTGCGTCAGCATCTGATTCTGAAATCCCATCAGGCACAAAGGTGAAAAAGCATGGACGGAGATGGATATTGTTGCCCTGGCGCATGTTTGGAGTACCATAAAGGACCCTGTCCGAGATAAATGACACATACGCAATGATGGAGACCACGCTTGGGTTTCAACTTCAGAACAACTGTGTATTGAACAGAATGTGATAATAAATGCAACACCCCAAAACACCCAAATGCACCCTTACCCCCCTCCCCACAAACACCCAAATGCACCCTTACCCCCCTCCCCCCAAACACCCAAATGCACCCTTACCCCCCTTCCCCCCAAAACACCCAAATGCACACTTACCCCCCTCCCCCCCAAAACACCCAGGTGAGTCTCATGGTGTCTATAATGTTTCCTGCACCACATGTGCCACCTGGTCCTTGGTGGAGCTAAGCATCAGGGCCCCCACCGACATCGGGTTGCTGTGATGCGGGGCGCCTCAGGTTGCGCAGTGAGCGGCGCAGGGGGCTGGTCTGCTGGGAACTTGCTGAGGAGGAGGTTCCCGGTCGATCCTGTGTTGGGGGTTGGTGATGCTGCTCCATGATGTCCGCAATACGTAGAATGGCCTGGCGGAGTTGGCCCATCTCCTGGCATATCCTGTCAGTGCAGGCCTCCATGGCCTCCTTTGTTTGTCCAGCATATTTTTGGAGGTCATCCCTTAGACGGACTGTCTCCGCCACATGCTGGGCGACCAGCGCAGCCATGTCTTCCTGCCTCCGGCTGATGGTTGCAAGGTCTTCCAGGGTGGTAGATGCCGCTGGGCTGGACGGCGCGCCCTGGTCCATGCACCCGGCATCCGGTGAGGACAGCTGAGGGCTCCATGAACCTTCTACAGTGAGGGTGTCATGTGCTCCCTGGGTAGCAGATCCGGATGTTGCCCTCGGACTCCCCTCAATGGACCATGTTGGGCTGGGGTCATGGATGAGTTGTAGGACGTCGATTGCGTCCTCCTCGTCACTGGCCGGTGCGGTGGCTGCTGCCTCCCCAGTGGAGCTGGTGGCTGCGGAGTGCGTGCCCTCCGTGCTCATCTCAGCAGTGATGGGGCACACTTGCGTGGGTTCGGCTACAACAGGAGCCGTGCCCTCAGGCTGTGATGCAATGGTGCTCCTGCTGCCCTTGGCCCTCTGCAGATAGACTGTCCTCCCACTTCCACTGGAGGTGGTGGCGGTGTCACCCCTCTCATGCATTCTGGCTTTTTTGGCTGCTGGGGGAGTACGTGCTGCGGTGCTTGTCTCTCCAGTGTCCGTCGGTGATCCTGTGGAGGACATGAATAGGGTACATCATCGTTAATGGGTCTAGGTGCCTCATGCAGAATGTTCACGTCATGCTGCTCTATGCATTGGGGCCTATTCATCAGTGATTCTTGTCATGGGGATGTCGGGTTGGTCATGCATAGATGGGTCAGTATTGTACGTGTATATGGTGATGCATGCATGTATGTGTGTGGCAGGACCAATGGCCTAGTCATCGACACGTGTTTGGGGTACCCCCTTACCCTTCACTGTGCATTGTTTGACGTATTCACTCACCTCCATCAGATGAGATGGCCACACCATGCTCCATTTCTCCGACCCCCTCTACGGCTTCGACTCCGATCGTGGAGGCACATGTCACCTCCCACTCCTTCATCTTCAGAGGTGATTCTGCGCCTCCTCCTGTGGCCATTGCAAGGTTGCGGTTGACTGAAAGGATATTCCGCACACGAAGCCGCAGGTCGTCCCACCTCTTGCGGCAGTCCTTCACGCTGCGGGTGGTAGTGCCCACTGCACTTACTTTGCGGGCTACTTCGTCCCAGATGTCCTTTTTCTTGATGATCGCCGCACGGCGCATATCATTGGCGAATACGACCTCCGCATTGGCTGCAAGTGTGCTAGTCAGCATAATGAGCTCCTCTGGTGTGAATTTCTCTTTCCGCTGTCGGTCAGAGGATTTTTCCGGGGCCTTTGACATCTTCAGGCAGTCCTGGATGGTTTTTGGTCAGAGTTCTCCGGTAAAATGTCCTGGATGCAGAAGATGGCACTGGATTGTGTTTTTATAGATGGCCGCCGTTCTCTTTCCCGTTCCTGTGCGATGACGCTATTTCCGGTTCCGCTTTTTGACGGTGTCCGCTAATAGCGGTGACCGCTATTAGCATGTTGCGTGAGGGAGGAGGTGCTATCAGCACTGTGGTCGAGGCCGGTAATGGGCATTTTGTGGACTTTTGCGGCATGGCGGTAATGGCATTTACGGCATGGCGCTATGCTCGTGTCCGCAAACTCGTAATGGGCCGCTATTAGCGGTCTTTAGCGAGGGCGGACATGCTAATAGCGCCATGCCGTTAAATTCCGATTTTTACCGCACAACATGTAATGAGGCCCTATATGATGATTTATTAACTTAGGGGTTGTATGTGCATACGGACAGTCCGGAATGTGTGCCTTGCTTGGACTGTGGTGGCATGTGATTCACAGTTGTGCAAGGTAGCATGTGCCCATGTACGGCTGGCCCAATGTTGCTTGTGTATCATGTTGTACTGTCAGCTGAGGGGTGCCCTGTTAGCTTTCACGGTGTGAGTGCAACATTAAGTGGGACAAAATCTTCATGGAGGCCTTGCAGCTACTGGTTAGTTGCACTTGTCAGTTTTAGTCACCCATCTAAAGGTGTTGATTTAGTGCCATCCATTACGTGTGGCAGCCCTGTACATGGATGCTTGCCATGCTGATTAGAGATTATACCTGATGTTCCATGGTAGTTGTATATGTCCTACATCATGGCCTCCTTCCATATCGTGTATATTTAAGGGTGCTCACAGCTTCCATGCCACCTGATGTACTGTCGTGAGGTGTCACATTGCTTGCATGTGCATTGTCTGGGTTACTCTCAGCTGGGTGCATGGAAGTATGCATATGTCAACATGCTATTGGTGTTGTTATGCAATGGGCCCATTATTCACTCAGGTATTCAATGGGGTCTTCCTTGCTACTGGCTCCCACCTCTTTCGATCCCACACCCTCCAGGCCTGCCATATGGAGGGTGCTGGTCACTGTCTCCTCCCAGGGTGTTAGCTGCAGCGGGGCAACAGTTCCTCCACCAGTGGCTGCTGTCTCTTGCCGGTGGTTGGAGATGAGGGTGCAGTCTCAGGCTTTGAGGATATTCCATCTCTTGCATGTCCTCACTCTCCTGTGTGACATGTCCTACAGCCACCACCTTGTGCCGGATTTTCAGCCCAGATGACGTCCTCCTGCTACTGTGATGTTTTGCTATTTTGTGACCCATGCAGCTCCTCTGCATGGGCCACCACTGGCTTTGTAAGCACATTGAGCTCCTGCTCAGTGAATTTCTGCTTGCGATCCCACATTTCAGGCACCTTTCTCTTGCCCTTACCTCCTGACATGATTGTTGTCTCTTCTGCGGGTGGATGGCACTTCCTTAATGGTGATTTAGAGTGGATTGAGTTTTTAAAGAAGGCCGCTGAAGAATTTCCTATTCGCGTCATGATGAATTCCCATTCAGTGGTAATTCTGTCAATTTATGGCAGTAACACTAATTCTGTTGAAAATGGGCACATTTACTAGCGGTGTACTGTTTTCCAGCAGTAATTAAATCAGTTACCGTTATTGCCGACGGGTGGTGCGTGCACCACCTAGCCAGTCTTTGGGCCTCATTCCGAGTACGGCGCTAACCAATGGCGCTATTAACGCCTTGGTTGACGCCGTACCCGGACCGGCAGCGCCTTGGTGGATGGCGGAATCACCGCCCCATTCCAAGGTTGGCGGGGCGGTAATTCCCCATTCACCAAGGCTCTTCCCCATTCCCAAATGAGCCCCCATAGAGCTCAATGGGAATGGGGAAGATGCAAATAACGGTGACCGTTCATTACGGTCACCGTTATTGGCTTGGAGGCCCCTTTGCGCCCTCGAATTTAACACCTGCTCTAAGCAGGCGTTAAGGGCGAGGGCGCAGAGGGAACTCGGAGTATGGCGGTAAGGGATTACCGCCACCGGTCTCGTTACCGGTGGCCGCTATCCCTTACCGCCATACTCGGAATGAGGCCCTTTCTTTCTTTCTTTCTTTCTTTCTTTCTTTCTTTCTTTCTTTCTTTCTTTCTTTCTTTCTTTCTTTCTTTCTTTCTTTCTTTCTTTCTTTCTTTCTTTCTTTCTTTCGTCTTCTGTCTTCTCTAGAAAAAGGTCGATTAAAGGCAAGTGAATGTCGGCAGGTGCTTTGGGCCATGTGCTAGGTCTGCACCTCTTCCATCTTTCTTGCAGTGGTGGTGTGATTGCAGGTATTTGAGTAGCTGAAATATCCTGTGCCAAAATGTATCTTGCAAAAAAGAGCAGTGAAACATGCATGTTCCTGATTTTCTGCAAAATGTGCACGCACTCCAATTTATTGACAACCAAAAAATAAAACACCCCCAGAAATCATTTATGATATTTGGCTCCAAATCTTCGGTTTTGTCTTTGCAAAACTATAATGATGTCAAGAAATACAGTGTGATTGCTGCTTAATAAACATGTTTCTCTTTTAGGATACTGATTTCATTTTGTATGTACGATCTGAAAAAAGTGTGCTTTTAATATGATCAGTTGTCCCATTTTAAGTAAAGTTTAGGGGAACATTTTGTGTAATTCTGAGACTATTTCTTCAATGGAATCCTCTGAATTGATGGCTATCGCTGAAGTGCCAATTAGCTTTCAGGCTGTTTTCTCCATATCCACTAAATTGGCATATAACCTTCAACTTACTTTCAAATCAATGATTCACAGGCACCAAAAGGATCTTATCCTAGGACCTCCAGGACAAACAAGCCAAAGCTGCGAACCCAAGATTAGCAAAACTTACTTTAAAACATCCACATAATGCACAAATGTAACTGATTTCTCCCATTCTGAATGTCAAGAATAATATTTGCATTGCGAGTAAAAAAGGCAACCTTCCTCACACAGAGGTCACCTTCAATGGTGTTCCCTGTGCAGCTTCCTTGGCAAACATTAGCGTTGGTCAAACACGTTTTCCCCCATCGGGTTATACAGTAAAAGGACATTGGCCCTCATTACCACCCAGGCGGTAAGTTACCGCCTGGGTCTTACCCTTACCACCATGGCGTAAACTATGTTTACGCCATGGTGGTTGGCGGATTTACCGCCCCATTCCAAGGTGAGTGGGGCGGTAAATCCCCATTTCCCATTTTACCCTTCCCCATTCCCATTTTTGCCCCATAGGGTTTAATGGGAATGGAGAAAGGCGCTAATTACGCCACCGTAAATTACGGTGGCGTAATTAGCACCAAGGTCCCTTTGCGGCATGGGTTTTAACGCCTGCAAAAAGCAGGCGTTAAAATCACCATCCCGCAAAGGGACCTTGCAATCAGGCGTTAAGGGTCGGCGCCGTTTACGGCGCCGTACACCCCTTAACGCCTGGGTCCTAATGAGGGCCATTGACTGATTGCAAATGAATTGATTGAGTGGACATATAGATTAAAGAGCTTTCTGTTCCTTGCACTGCTTTTTACAGTGGCCAAATATATTGCTTTAAGGACATATTTTCCTTTCTCCTGAAAAGCTCCTTTCTTATCTCCGAGTGAATACTTCCTTATAAAAGAGCCAGTACTTTGGGCACTTTTGCAGAGCTCCTCCAGCCTCCTGAAATGTAAGTCGCCTTTCTAAGAGCTGCCCTCTGTATGCATATGTTCTGCTCACCTCTTTTGCATCGTGTTCTAGTATTTATCTTAGCAAGACCTCAGCTTGTGGAACAAGTTCAATTTTCTGCA
Source organism: Ambystoma mexicanum (assembly GCF_040938575.1). Classification (NCBI taxonomy): domain Eukaryota; kingdom Metazoa; phylum Chordata; class Amphibia; order Caudata; family Ambystomatidae; genus Ambystoma; species Ambystoma mexicanum. The sequence continues at coordinate 370,488,394 of NC_090940.1, read as the reverse complement.
TTTTAGAGATTTTAAAGGGCAAATTGGTGGGCACTTCGACTTGCATTGTGAATACTGTTATGTGTATGAATCTGCACTAATCAATACTTCCTGTAGGAAGAGCAGAAAGAACTGATGCTAATGGTTGAACAGTACTGGTCATAGATTTGCAGAAGCAACATGCTGTCCACTGGTATTGGCAGCAGGCCCTAAATAATGTGAAGAGAACGCGTGGCATGTCTTTTTCTGGGTCTTTCTTCTGATGACTTTATTTTGGCTGATGTCAAATATCACTCAGTGTTGGCCTGTGTTAAGATGGATTTCTGACCTCTGTTCTGGAGGGGCAGAGGTTCAGAAGGCCAGCCTAGTTTCTTGGAACAGGGTAACCTTTGGACAAGCCAGACCAATCAAGGTAGCGATCGCGGCGGTCAAGACCAGGTCTCAAGAGGGGTGAGGGTGACTGAAAGCCTGCAATGAGCACACAAAGCAAGGACGCTTACAAATTACTCCAAGCAGGTGTTATATTAAAAATATAGACACATTTATTACAAGGCCTTTGTAATATTGACCATAGCAAAGAATCACGATAAAACTCAAGTAAACCAATACATCACACTCAATTACAGTATATATATACAATTACCGAAGGGTCTAAAGAGTTAGAAGCACGAAATATGCAGACCACCTAGATGGGGAGGAAAACAGGCAGTGCAAGTAATCGTTTAGACCCAGTTCGCCTTCAGAGGCCACCTAACTAGAAGGAAGTCCGAGCCCTACTAAGAGTGGAGCCTTGTGCTCAAAAGTACCTGCACACGCTGGGGCCGATGGGCCAAGGGGAGTCTCTTCAAGGAAGTCAGGCAGTTCAGAGGGTTGAACAAAGGAGGGCAAACAGATTTCTGCTACTCAAGCGTGGCCTCCACTTGCGGGCAGAAGCAGAGCGCGAGTGTGAAAAAGGTGTGCTGTTTAACACAGCGAGGAAAAGCTACGGGCTACTGTAGGAGGGCGACCAGTTCCTAGCGTTCTTACTCACCGGTCCCCGATGCAGGCAGACCCAGGCTTCTCCGCGTTAGTTTCAGTGCTGGCAGGTTCAGATACGAGCAGGGGATGTCTCGGCGTCGTGTAGATTCCGCGGCAGCAGAAGTTAGAGTTGAGGATGTCCCAAACGCAGTGAACCCGCACAGTTTGTCACCACAGCAGGGCAACGGAGCGGCCGTGTGTATTTCAGCCCAATGTACACTTCTCACTTCAGACCTGGGAATGCCATGTGTACGAATCGTGTGAGAGTGTCACGGACTCGGAATACAGCAGCAACCTGACGGCGGTTACAGAGCAAGACTCCTGGGTAAGCTGGTCAGTCCACTGGATGGCCCAGAAACGCTTCCGAAGGCTTACATGCAGGCGATGAAGATGCCGAGAATAGTTGTTCCCACTATTCCAAAGGGTCGAAGCACCAGTACAGGCCTTCTCGTTCGATCAGAGGCAGAATGGATTCACAGAGCGACAGCAGTGCAGAGGAGCAGTCCTTCAGCGGGTCACCAGCGATTCCTCGGTTCAGCCTTTTGGTTGCAGGATACTTGACTCCTCTATCCCCTGTTCGTGAGAACTCAGGAGATCGACATGGTAGTGGTGTTTCCAGCCTCCTCTTATCCACGGTTCCCTTCGCGCCAAAACGGAGGGGACCCAATAGGAGATCTGTTCACAAAACACTCACACCATACGTGGACCTATCACGGACCAGGGTGGTCCCAGGCATTCACGACACACTAGACTCTCTGGCACCCAGGATGTATATTGGGACCAGACATCCCAGCCCACATCCTGGAGGCATGCACAAGGTCTGGTGAAGCCCGCAAAAGCATCTGTGTTTCGCGGGAAAGTACATTTCCAAATAAGGAAGGCCCCGGGTCGGCTCGACCTGGGGAATGTGAAGGGGGCAAGACGGTCAGCGGGCAGGACAAAGAGCTTCGTGGTCTGGCCATTTTGGAAGCCAGGCCACCATTTTGGGCTAAGCGCGAGAAACGCGCTTAAACAGCCAATAGGAGCTCAAAACACAAAGAAACGATCGCTGCCACCAGTCCCGTCCGTGATTCACTTGCACCGTTCGTTAACAATCCAGAGAGTGTCTAGGGCCTGTAGAGTGACTAGAGACCCAAGAGAGCAGTAACTTAGCTTACAGTGCCCTCTTGTGTCATGTTGCGCGAAAGCTGCAACATGATAAAAGAACTACGGAAAACAACGTTTCCCGGCACTGACTGTCTTAAGGGCATGTCAGTTTCCCCGTAAGAATGGAGCGAAAGCCCAGAGGAGTGCGGCAGAAGACTGCACTTCTCTGGCAAAGTCTAGATCATGGTGAAAACAACAGCAAAGAGTTTAGGGGTTGCCACATGGAAGGAAAATTACCCACAATTATGAAATCTTTCCTAACACTCGCCCCTCCCAGACTATGGACAGGGGGAACTAATGCACCCCTGGATGAGTCTCTTGTTCAGGTCGGTTAAACATTCTGGACAACCCATCAGCATTGCTATGTTAGACACCTGGCCTATGCTCAATAGTGAAGTCAAAGCCTTGTAGAGTTATGGACCACCTAAGCAACTTTGGATTCTCTCCCTTCATGTTCATTAGCTACTTTAAGGGCTTACGGTCAGTTTGCACAGTGAAGTGGGTCCCATAGAGGTAGAGCCTCAGCTTCCGTAGGGCCCACACAACAGAGAAACATTCTTTCTCCACTGTGGACCATCTGAGCTCTCTGTCCTCAAGCTGGCGACTAATAAAACCAATAGGGTGTTCCTTACCCTTCTCATCTACTTGCGATAGTACAGCTCCTATCCCAGTGTCAGAGGCATCCGTCTGCACAATAAAAGGTCTTTGATATTCAGGGGCCCTGAGGACAGGGGCCTGGCACAAGGAGTTTTTTTTTAAGCCGCTGAAAGCCTTCTCACAATCGTCGGTCCAAGTTACCTTCTTGGGTTTCTTCGGAGTGGTGAGGGCAGTCAGAGGGGCAGCTATGGTGCCATAGTCTGTCATGAAGTTGCGGTAATACCCCGTGAGTCCTAAGAAGGCTCTCACTTGGGTCTGTGTAGTGGGGGTAGGCCAGTCTTGTACTGCTTGTACCTTACTGGGAAGAGGCTGTATCCTCCCTCCACCTACTTCATGTCCAAGGTAAACCACTGAGCCTTGTCCAATCTGGCATTTACTAGCCTTTATGGTCAAGTGTGCTTTCTAAAGAGCCTGTAGCACAATCCCGAGGTGTTTCACATGGTCTTCCCTGGTGGCGCTGAAAATTACTATATCATCCAGATATGCAAGACAGAATTCATCCAACCCATTCAATACATGATTCAAAAGCCTCTGGAAAGTGGCAGGTGCATTCTTCAACCCGAACGGCATTACCCTGAATTGGTAAAGACCGTCTGGAGTGGAAAACGCTGTCTTCTCCTTGGCATGTTCTGCTTAGGCTATTTGCCAATAGCCCGCAGTGAGGTCAAACGTGCTGAGGTACTTGGAGGCACCCAAGGTATCCACCAGCTCATCTGTTCGAGGCCAGGGGTGTGCATCTTTCTTGGTGACAGCATTCAGAGCCCTGTAATCCACGCAGAACCTCAATTCAGAAGTGCCTGCCTTTGGAACCAAAACCACAGGGCTGGACGAAGGACTACTAGAGGGTTCAATCACCCCAAGATCTAACATTTTGTTGACCTCTGTCTTAATGTAAGACCATACTTTGTCTGACATCCTGTATCACCTACTTTTGGTAGGTACACTGTCTCCTGTGTCTATGTTATGTTTGCACCAAAGTGTCAAACCAGGCGACTGTGAAAACAGGGGGGAAAACTGCCTAAGCAAACTTTTCACCTCAGCCTGCTGATCAGAATTCAGGTGAGGGGCCACTCGGACACCCTCAAAGGAGTTATCTGAAGGGCCGCTTTGGAACAGGTCGGGGAGAGGTTCAGACTCCTCTTCCTCAACATCTGAAACCAGTAGCAGTGCTACGATTTCGACTCTTGGGACGAAAGCCTTCAGCCTATTTACGTGGAACACTTTTAGAGCCTGTCCAGGCCTTCCAAGGTCCACTAAATAGTTAACCTCACCCAGCGGCTCCACCACTGTGTAAGGGCCTGACCATTTGTCCTGTAAAGCTCGAGGCCTTATGGGATTCATGATCAGGACTTGCTGACCAGGTGTAAAGTTGATGAGGGAAGCTTTCTGGTCATACCAATGTTTCACCAGCGCTTGTCCTGCCTTCAATTTATCACTAGCCAGACCCATCAGAAGTACCATCCGTTTTCTGAGCCCCAGCACATAATCTACTACGTTGGTAGTAACAGGGGGAGTGGGCATCTCCCATCCCTCTTTGACTATGGCTAAGGGTCCCCGTACAGGATGACCAAACAGAAGTTCGAAGGGGCTGAAGCCAACACCCTCCTGTGGTACCTCTCGGTAGGCAAACAGTAAGCATGGTAAAAGAAGATCCCATTTTCTTCTCTGAGGTTCTTCCAGAGCCCCAATCATGCTCTTTAACTTTCTGTTGAAACGTTCCACCAGACCATTGGTCTGGGGGTGGTATGCAGAGGAGAACTTGTAGGTGGCCCCACATTCTTTCCACATAGCCTGCATATACTTTGAAATTAAGTTGCTCCCTCTGTCAGACACAACTTCTTTAGGAAAGCCAACCCTAGTAAAGATGCCAAGTAATGCTTTTGCAACTGACTTGGCAGTTACAGTTTTCAATGGGATAGCCTCAGGATATCTGGTAGCATAGTCGACTAGCACCAAGATAAACCTATTGCCTGAGGATGTCTGCGGGTCAAGGGGACCAACGATGTCGATCCCTACCCTTTCGAATGGTATTCCCACAACTGGGAGTGGTACCAATGGAGCTTGGATTGTTGAGCCACTCTTACCAGATAACTGGCAGGAGGCACAACTCCTGCAGTGACTTTCTACTTGCACCCCCATCTTGGGCCAGTAGAAGTGCATGGATAATCTTTGCTTGGTCCTCTTAATACCAAGGTGACCAGCAAGGGGCACTTCATGCGCCAGCTGCAGGAGGAAGGGTCTTACAGCAAAGGGAACCACCAACCTCCTATGGTCTCCTTCTGTAGACTCTGTGTGCTCGCTATACAGGAGTCCACCTTCCCAATAAATCTGATGTGTCCCAGGAGGTTCACCCTCAACCTGGGAGCAGGCCTGTCTCCTTAGGCCTTCCAGAGATGGGCACTCGCGTTGGCCTTTACTGAATTCTTCCCGGTCAGGACCACCTTCTACTAACAAGTCTTTTAGTTCAGGATGGTCATTGGGGTCAAATACTTCAGGTATCGCCGCCTCCTCTTCAGGCCTGGGCGATTGACCAACTTCCTCCACCGCAGTGGTAGGCGAGTTCAGGGGAATATTCTCTTTCCCTCGTTTTGGTTTTCGTACTCCTCTAGCCTTGGGTTTCCCCTTTGGCTGGGGCAGCGCATTGGTCTTGGCCAATGCTGCCCGTGTTTGAGACTGTGTGCAGGGTCTGTCAGCAGTGTCTCCTACGAGCCCTAAAGCTCTGAGATCGTTGCCCAACAAGACCTTTCCTGGGACGTTTCTCTGAATGCTCACTGGAATCCTGACTGCTGTACCATTTAAAGTAAGATTTACAGGTATTACTGGAAACATGCGAGGTGGGCCGTCAGCCAACTTAGTGGGCATCAGAGTAGCTCTGGCTACTTCCTCTGAGTCTACGAAGGTAGAATCCACTACAGTTCGACTGCACCCACTATCCCTAAGAGCTGGAGTATCTACTCCATTGATCAGCACACTGTCTTTAAAGTATTGCTTGGTATTATCTGGAATCCTAGCATAAGCCTCTGTGACTTTAGGCTCCCAGGAACCCAGGGAAACTAAAACTACCTCAGCTTCTATCCCGCTCGGGAGGAAGTCTGAGGAGAAGGATTACAATCTCTTCTTCCTCATAGGAGGAGAAGGCTAGATTAGCGGAGTGGACCCCCAAAGGTTTAACCTTACACTGGGGATCCCCCTTCACGTGGTCAGTTGCTCCACAAGCAAAACAAGATCCATTGGGTCTGTTTACATAGGGAGGTTTATTGTAACCAGAGTTCTGTTTCGGAGGTTGGCCTCCATTACCCTGTGAGTTCTCTTGTGTCTTACCCTTATTTTTCTTTTTGTGGCCCTTTTGAGAAGATTTATCAGATTCTCCACCCTCCTTATCTTTGGACTTTTTCCCTTCCTCCTGCTTATCAGGATGAGTTTTGCCCTTATGGGACACTCGATGTGACACCCATAAATTTGCGGCAATGGCTAGCTTCTTAGGATCTATCTCCTTTGAATCTGCCAAACGCTGCTTAAGCTCCGGGGAAGAAGATGCAAAAATATGTTCCAGCATGACAAGACTTATCATGCCTTCAAAGGTAGAAACCTTTTAAACTTTCGACCCAGCCAGTCAAGTTTTTTAAGGATTCGGTTACATAAGATACCCAAGTACCACCTTCTTTTTCTTATACTCTCGAAATCGTTTTAAATATTGGGCAGGAGTCTTTCCAAACTTTAAAATGAGAGTTTGCTTCAACATTGCAAAATCCGCTCGCTCAGCCTTCGACATTTCCATAATGGCACTACAGCCAGAAAGGGGCAGTCTGCTGAGTAACCAGGCAATCTTATCAGCATTGTCAACTTGTTGAACTTCACATGCATACTCAAACGTATTCAGCCAGTCCATAATGTCATTCTTTTCCTCATACACACTGAGCAGATCTTTCGGAAACCGTGAATGAGAGGAGGCCCCAGACCCATGTCCAGGACCCTTGGATCCATTTGCAACCTGAAGCTTGGCCAGTTCCAACTGGTGATCCCTGTCTTTCTGTTTTTCTGCCTGTTCGATTTTTAGCTTGGCCATACTGAAATCAAGCTCCTTCTCCCTAAACAGCAGCTCTTGCTTCTTGAATTCAAGCATGGCCTCCCCATCGACATTAGCAGAGGAAACATTAGACATCTCATCCTCCCTGTCCTCGTGGTCGCGGTGGACCAGTGCAGCGGCAGAACCGTCGGTTCTGCCAGTGAGAGCAGCCCCACCTCCTTCTGCACTGTCCTCGGAAGTTATAGCGACAAGCTGCGCTTCTTGCCACGCCACGATTCTTTGGATCATACCCAATTTGGTGCCTTGAGAGGAGACACCTCTCTCCGCACACATCTTTTTCAATGTTTCGGATTTAGAAGCATTTAAAGTTAACAAGGTATTTGTTTCCATACTGTTAGATAGCACTATGGCCTTTTAAAAGTTATACTACGACAATTCACTACGTGTCCTGGTAGGAATAACTTGAAATGCCTTCGCTCGTGCGCAACACTGGATACCTTCAGTTGTATCCCATCGCTGTACACCAATTTGTTAAGATGGATTTCTGAACTCTGTCCTGGAGGGGCAGATGTTCAGAAGGCCAACCTAGTTTCTTGGAACAGGGTAACCTCTGGACATGCCAGACCAATCAAAGTAGCGATCGCGGCGGTCAAGACTAGGTCTCAAGAGGGGTGAGGGTGACTGAAAGCCCGCAATGAGCACACAAAGCAAGGACGCTTGCAAATTACTCCAAGCAGGCGTTAGATTAAAAATATAGACATTTATTACAAGGCCTTTGTAATATTGAGTTGTGTTCAATTTATGGCTTTGTAGGCACAATCTGTCTAGGCGACAGAAATGAGTTTCGCAAGCTATGCTTTTTCAAAAAAAAATATAATAGGAACTATGTTGCGTCTCTGCCGAGTTGTGGTTAAAAAAGCCATTTAAACCACTATGGTAAGTAGTAAAAAAAAGGGTACTCAGACTGGAGACAGCGCCAAATCCATTGGTGAAAGAAAAGGTTTTTATTACATTATGCCCTTTGTATGACACGTGTTTCGGCTAAAACCATTAGCCTTTTTCAAATACGGGATTTAGTATTGAAGTAAGCAACAGAATTAATTAATTCATTAGAGCACTCTTCTTTGTACCTATTCAATTGTAATTTTTGTCTTAAAGTAACCCTCCTGGGTAGAATAGGTCCATAACCAGGAGCCCATTTTTTGAAAGGATATAAGACAGAACATTTTGAATAGTATAATTATATTATTTCACAAAAAACACAAAATTGTTGAATCAAAATCATAGAAAAAATGGTCACAGAGTAAAGGGTTGGTGAAGGGGAGGATTCATAGGGTAAACAGGAAAGAAAGAAAATAAATTTACAATCATTAAATTGAACCGAAAGAGAAAGAGATAAAGAAAAAGTGGTTCATTAGTAGTTCATTAGTCCCGATACTTTGATGAAATATAATTTCATAATTTATGGTTATGACATCATTCAGTTGTTGTTACCTGTATAATATACGGTTGGTGCTCATGAATTAATGGGTTCAATCCCTAATGAAAACAAAAAGATATACAAGTGCAATGCTCAGTAATTGCTTTCTATTAAGAAAGACTGCACGTTATGTCCTGACTCATTTAACTCATTAGTAAGAGTAGCGGTGGTTTAGTCTTGTACATTATATTACTGGGTCAAAGTATTTAAGATGCACTCGAGGTCTTCAAGCCCATTATTGTGCAACAGAATCACTGACTAGTGCTTTTCAATAAATTCCTAAATGCAAGTGGCCGCATGTATGAGTAGTTAACGCCACTTTAAAATTCCTATTTCATACTTTCTCATGCTCGTGTTCGTCGAATCTAAATTTTAGACTTTTCATTGTAATAAGCGTCCCATCAATCACATAGAATGCGTGAGCTATGCAATGTGTTAGGAGGCTTGTGCAGAATCCTGTGAGTAGTACTTTACAGACGGTCTCTTACCTGTACACTTATCTCGAGGTGCTCTCGCGTTTAGTTCCGTTCTACAAAGGCGCCATGCGGCGTCTGAGTTAAAACATTGTTTGTTGCCAACATCGTCATGGCGACAATGAGTGGATAGTCCTTTCACTCTTTCAACTATGAGCATCGCGATGGGTGCCATCTTAAAAGAGCTATTCTACCGTGTTATCTATACCTGGTGACGGCTGAATGCCCTATTTACTGTTGTTTATATGCGAGTGATAATGCTAAATTTATAATTCACATGTTTGATTAGTTTTACCAAAAATTGTTAAATGCACTTGATGCGTGTCTTTAGTTTATTAGTATTTTACATCGCTTGCCTACAACAATAAGGAATTGTCACGGTAGTATTATTGATAGCGATATGCTATTAAATAAGTCCCTTGTTATCATTGTGTAATAGTGTTTCCTATGGAATGGAGCTGTTTGGGTTGAATTATAACGAAAGCGCTCCTGTAAGGATATTAAATCGTATTATTTATTCTAACTAATCTCTCGAATATTAATACACTATTATAATTACCCTCTGAATTTGTATATGTGGGCCTATGTATTGATGTAAATGGTTGAGATAAGGTTGATATGCCATGGTGGTTCCACAAATAAAAGGGTTCTATAGAAATGACACCATTTCATTGTCCTTATTAAGACCTTGGACTGTCGAATTAAATTTGCATATGATCTTGGCTTCCGTTTGTCGTAACTTTTTCTCCTTATTGCCTCCTCTTTTGCCCATTGCGATTTTCTGGAGGCCTATAAATCTAATGTCCGCTTTATTCGCCATTTGATGTTTCTCTTGCCAATGGCTGGCTAGAGGTAGTCTCTGGTCTTGGCTGCCGATTTTTGCTACGTGTTCACGAATACGTACTCTGAGTTCTCTGATAGTGCTTCCGATGTAGATCAAATCGCACACACAGATAATACCATAAACAACATATTTGCTTCTGCAGTTAATTGTTTGTAGAATGTTGTGCTCTTTGTTAAATGAATCTTTGAACACATTCGTTTTGTCACAAGCATATTTGCACATAGTGCAATTGCCACATTTTCTGAAGCCACCGATGGGTGGTTGTAGCCAATTCTCCTTCATCTTATTGTTAGAGTCCGGTAAAAGTGAGGGACTCAGCTTGTTCCTTAGAGTCTCTGCTTTCCTGAAAATCAATCTCGGTTCTTCATCAATATACTTCTTTATGTTTTCGTCTAATTTAAGAAGGTGCCAATGTTTATGAAGGGTTCTCCTCAAAACTTTGTGATTACTGCTAAAGTTAGTAATGAATCCCACTGACGGTTGTTCTGTGCGTTTAGCACTAGGTAATAAGGTTTGTTGTTGTGTGAGTTCTTTACTCCTTTTTTTGGCTTTGTTTATGCAATCTTGTGGGTATCCTCTGGCACAAAATCTGGTTTCAAGTAGGGTGCATTCTTTGTCGAAGGCTGGAGAGGTTTGGCAGTTTCTTCTTGCTCGTATGAATTCCCCTGTAGGTATATTGAGAATAGTGGATCTTGGATGGCAACTGTCGGCATGCATTATGGAATTTACTTCTGTAGGTTTTCTGTATTTATATGTTTTAAGTTCCTTTTGTTGAGCATAGATTGTTAAGTCAAGGAAATTGTGTGAGCATCACAGCTTCCAGTAAACTCTATTCCAAACACATTGTTGTTAATGCGATTCACAAAGTCATTAAATTCCAGTTCTGTGCCTTTCCAGACTATTAGCACGTCGTCTATATATCTCATCCATTTTAGCATTTGTTTCTGATAGGCTATGTCCTGGTAGATGGTTGTGTCTTCCAAGAGGCCCATAAAAAGGTTAGCCAGGGCTGGGGCATATTTGGTGCCCATTGCTACTTCTTTGGTTTGCTGGTAGAATATGTTGTAATATTGACCATAGCAAAGAATCACGATAAAACTCAAGTAAACCAATACATCACAATCAATTACAGTATATATACAATTACCGAAGGGTCTAAAGAGTTAGAAGCGCAAAATATGCAGACCACATAGATGGGGAGGAAAACAGGCAGTGCAAGTAATCGTTTAGACCCAGTTCGCCTTCAGAGGCCACCTAACTAGAAGGAAGTCCAGGGGGGCCAGGCCGGTCCTTTAACCCGATGAAAGACCATCCAACAATGTCGGATGCAGAATCCCTGGACCGCTCTCAAAGCAGACTTGTGCCTTGAGACTTTAAAGGTAAGCACAGTGCAGCGCAAACGTGCGTCAATGAAACCCTTGGATTCTTGTATACAATCAGATTACACTGATTGTAATAATCTGTTTAAAGAATGTACGTCCCCTGTAACAATGAACAAAACCCTGGATGGCTTACCTGCGGTCTCATCTGCAGCCATTGCGGAAACATCCACACAAGAAAACAAGGTCGAAGTTGTAGGCACCACGAGTCTCTCCGTTCCACTTGATAATGTTGACATTTCAAATTGTCCATTGTCGCAAGCTCTTGCTGACTTAAACATTGCAGCGATCTCTGCTGATGAGCCCGCAGCCGCCGAAGTTCTGCAAATCCAGCTAAATAACCCTGTGGGCTCCGGCGCGTCTGCCTTCGCCTTTGATAGTGAAGTCGAGGATACAGCCGCAATTGTAGCTCCGGACAAAGAGGCTGTTTGCCCCGCCATTCTGTTACAAAGACCATTACTAACCCTGCTTGATTTACCACCCTTCGAACGGAGTGTAATAAGACCAGTCTTACTTAATCAAAATCAATCTGAAATAGACGATGAGTTTTTCACTCCATTCGACTTAACAGACGCAGAGTTAATGGAAGCCTCACAAGTTGAGACTGATATATTAACATTGAATGACTCTACCGTAACATCGCCTAAAGCCCCGCCAGTAATTGTTACTTTCATTGTCAACAACGATACAATTCTGGCTGGCAGCTTGTCAGTAGCCAACTTAAATAGAAAAAATCGTATTGATTCTAACAAAAAAGAGCAAAGAGAAGTCCTAAATCGAGGGGACAACACAAAACCAACACAAAATCAATTATAAAGTCACCAACATGCGCCATCATCACTTATCCACGGTCCCATTTTTCTGATGTAGAAGAAGTAATGCAACGAACGAGCAGTTCATCATCCGCCCGTGCGGATCAAAGACCTCAAGTAGATCTACCTCGTTGCAATCTCAAGTTCAACAAAGAAACTTCAAAAACTTCTTGTGTGGCGCACGCCGTTGCCTCGACTGGGAACCTTCATCATACTGGTCAACCAGCTTGCAATAATCGTGTGTTAAACGATGGAGTGATCAGGAAACAAGCCCTGTTTTAATCAAATCTCGCATCCAACATCACAAGAAACCTCCAGCGTGTTCACCGAGAATCAGGGGAACGCGATTAAACCAACTATATTCATTGCAAGTCCCTGCAATGAACGCAACTGAGGACCTATCATCAACATTTGACCCCCAGGCAGAGTCTGTAAATAGTATCCACACAAGCTCAACGGACAAGATCGGCGCTGAGTCGAAACCTAATCTCTCCTCAGCATCAGCCATGCAGATATACAACAATGTATTGGCTGTTTCGTCCGCAGCCCTCTTGCCATTTCTGAAGATGTACGAATCCCTTCATGAGGCTCACAAGGACCAGACTTTACTTATCATATCACTAAAGGAAAATATGGACAGTTTTGACTCAGCTACAAATTTCTTACAAGTCCAGTTGACTCAGGAAGCCGAACATACACAGCGCTGGCAAGAACGCTTAAGCGATCTTGCCGCACGCCATCATTGTCAAAACGATTCTTTATCTGATGGCTTACTTGAGGCAATGAAGTGGATGCGACACTCCTCCTCTATGATGAATACTAAAATTGAGCCTCAAACAACCGTCCCAATGCGTGTGGGAAGACCTGATGCAATTTCAACTACAACATCTGAAACTTCGACTCAGGACGGCCCAACTCACAAGAACGGTCTACAAACAGACCTGACGCGATTCTAATATCTAAGGCGATTTTTCAAATAACATCTCACGCTGGTGTAGGTACCTTAGCAAGCATTATAAACTCTGACATACCTTGCAATGTACCAGCTCCAGCTCAACCAACGTGTCAACCAAAGATTGGCCAATCCACAAGCGATACATTTACGACGCCTACGGTGTCCTTTGGAATCTTCCAAGGACCCGTTAAATCATCAGAGGAAACGCTAAAGAAGGTTGACAGTATTCCAAAGCGATCACTGGTTCAAACATTGCAAGGAAAAGGAGGGCTGGCCATTAGGAAAGGTGCACGGTCCCAGAAAACACGAAACCTCTTTCGAAATGTACCTGCAGATGCCAAGGCAGGTTTATTCGGCCGGGCCGCGACGTCTAATCTGAATGCCCCGAACACCGCAAACGCCGAAGTAAATCTAACAAAGGACCTCGGTTTACAGGCAGCCCCTCCTAGTAAGCGTCAAAGAGTCGACTCTGAACTTGAATGCATTACAAGCAATTCCTCAAGATCTACGTTTGACATCTATGATCTTTCCACATACTCTGACAACATCTCAAATGATCAATCAATATCCAATCCCGGAGCGGTTTGAGATGCCCCACAAACTAGACGTCCGCTGATTCCAACCTCTGAGTCAAACAGGAACAAGAAGCCTGATCCTAGGCCATTGACGTCTGAGCAAAACTTGGAAAAAATGTTGTCGCGATTGAATCCAAAACACACCAGGTTTCAAGGAAACAAATCAGCACGTTATATCTCACGTGCCTCCACATCATTGAGATCTGACAACGACTTCTCAACTAGTAAATTGAGATTGCAAAATCTCCATCAGGACGACGACCTGAACATCGCAAAAACGTGATGAAACTACTTACCTGCATCCCATCACTTCGAACAATCACATCTGACGACATAAGAATTGTGGAGTATGCAACTGAACGGTGCTGTGACCAAGTCCTATTGCACATCTCTTCAGCTTTAGTTCGTAACACCATCTTGAACGCTGCAGACGAACTTTTGAGTTTTGGTTTTGACATTTCACTTGAACCATCTAGTTCCGGCCCTGTCATGTCGAAGCCCAGCCCAAGGAACACTGCTTTCAACAATCCAGAACAAAGATGCGCCGATCTACGCCGGAAAATGCATAACTCAGACTCTCAAAGACTGTGTACAAATCAGACCTTCAATCATAACAGTCAAATGGCAAAGCAGGTTGGCATTAGCCACCAGCAATCGCAAACGAATGTATGCGAGAATTCCTTTCCTGGAATACTAGAGGGTTCACCCATTTATTCAACTAATTCGACGTGGAGATGGGAAAGGTATTTGTCATCTGCCTGCAAGAGACATGGTTAAGTGAGCCCCCGGTCAGAGATGGATTTGTGATTCTATTAAACCCTGCACTTAAAAAACGCAAAGGGGTGTCCTTCCTCTGGCCTACTGATGATGATCAGGATAAACACATGGTGGCAGCTCATGGACTTATTTAGTCCCAACCCGTTCGTGCAAGGAGCTTTATTGCAATCAAACAACAAAAATGTAGGTACAAGGAAGCACTTGCTCATCTTAAATGGGTATTGTAACCCGCATAAAATCAGTACAAAATCATTTCTCGACTCAATGATCTTCATCATCGACAAAGCTGTATTGAATTATAAGAATCTCTCAATCATTTGCGCTGGTGACCTGAATTGTACCTGGTTCAAATACGACCCAGAAAACCAGGTATATAAACTAGCTCCAACCAATGAAATAGCTAGTCGTGGGCATCATTGGAGTCAGGCGTTATGTATCCGGAATTGTCAAATGGTCAATGGTGATGTGCCAGGAGACCAACCACCCAGGCAAACGTGGTCGAATCACAAGGCCCACTCAATCATTGACTATTTCTGGGTTTCTCAAAATCTACTTGAAAAAGATTTGACACTAACAATTTTGCCCATGAAAAACAGTGACCACAATCTCATGCGGCTTACCTGTACAGTGGAATGGTCAACAGAAATCAGATCTCACGATATTCCTGTCTCTGTGAACGCTGGTGGAAATCGCCTTAGGATCGACAGTTCCAAAATACAAAAAATTAACCAGAAACTTACCAACGATGTGGAAACGTCAGTCGATTATGTTCCCTTGTTCTCAGATTTTGTAATTGTAAGAGCTGCAAACTCCATTATGGGTCAAAAACATAAACATCTTTCATCGATGATATTGACGCAAGCCAAAAAAGCGATGCGACGGGATGTGAGGAACTTGAAGAAGTCGCAAAACACTGCTATCGATACAACCTCCATTAAAACTGCAATTCAAAAACGTCGCCAACTGTATCGAAACTGGATAAAATCCCAGAAACTTATAATAGAACAAGACAAAGCAGAGTTACTAATGAAACAGCTAGTCCAGAGGAACTCACGTGAAATATGGGCAATCCTCAATACAGGTAACTCTAAACATCAGTCCACCTTGTCAAATGGGATTGACTCAGCACAATGGGAACTTCATTTCGCAGAAATTTTTAGCAACCCACAATATGAAGAGGAAAGACCCATTGAACAAAATTTGTCTTTGTGGGACATGCAAATATCAGCTGAAGATATAAAAGCTGTAATCCGGTCCCTGAAAAATTCAAACGCCGCTGGTCCAGACTTAATAACGAACATAATGTTGAGTTATTTAAATTGTTCATTGCCGATATTCCAGCGTATCGTAAAAATGTGAGATGTTTTCCGCCTATCTTAAACAACACTGAAATTGGATGCCTCATTTACGCTGATGATGTGGTCCTCTTAGACAGGACCCAGATAGGTTTAAAACGGCAAATGACAAACTTGCATGAATATCTTAACAAAAATGACTTGGCAATAAATACTGAAAAAACTAAAATTGTCATCATCGGCAGAACAAACTTAAAAAAACAACGTCCATTCACGTGGCAAATTGACAAACATCTTGACGTAGTGGACTCAATAAGATATCTTGGAATCTCCTTTAATAACTCACTCTGTGAACATCATTGGAAAACTGATCTGACAAATCGAATGATTCAATTTAGTATACAAGCACAATTGTTGAACGAAGATTACGGTAAATGTACTTTAACTCCCATAATGACATTCTATTCTCAAAAAGTAGTTCCGGCAATTACTTTTGGATCAGAAGCAGGTTGGAGCATTGATGTCACATTTTGGCAGAAACTGTAAGGCATCTTCTGGCGGCGTGTCTTGAAGCTGCCAACTTACATCTCAATGAAGCAGATAAGATACGAGCTTTCATTAAACTCTTTACACACCAGTGTCATGTGGAAATCCTTGATGGCACTCAGGAAGATGATCACGACGCCCATTCCACCTGCTTATCAGATTTTTTCTGTAAGACCAGACACAGGAAAATCAAATCTTCTAGAAGAGTGGAAACAGCGCATGGAACAGACTCTAGCCCATGCCGACTTAAATATTGATGATCTGATAAAGAGACCGCAATTAGTGAAAAAAAAGTTTGAATTCTCGTGTTGGATACAGAATAATGACCAACGTCTGAAGATGGCATCTACACTAGATTCCGGAATAGGCGAACACAAGTTGGGTGTCCCATGTAGCTACCTAACAAACTGTCCGTCTCGACATCACCGTGATCAGTTCTTGCGAATTCGTCTACATGCCATAAACACCAGGGCGACGCAGTGGCTTCGTCACTCAAAAAAAGTAACTGATAATAAGTGTCGCTTCTGTTTGAACGAAACTGAATCATTAGAGCATCTTTTAACCAAATGCACGCAGATCACATCAAAACGGATCCTGCACCTTGGAAACTTTAGACCTGCGAGCTCAGAGTCCCGAGACTGGTGGTCACATGCCATGGCTGGCAGCTCTGTGAAACTATGCTGTGCCATAGTTAACTTTGTAGATTCACTGGAATTGGAGGCAAATGTTTAACTGTTACAACTTCTGTCGCTTTAATTAAGATGTCGGTGAGCGACTGAGTGAGTGATTAGCACCGGCTGTTTTTTAGGAAGATCAACATGATCATAATGTTGTAATAAAAGTCTGATGTTACAGTGACAGCGCTGTGACATATTAGACTGATGTTTCAATAAAAATAAAAAATAAACTCTCTTCCATTAAAAAGTATACACCTGCAAATGATTCATAAAAACCCAGAGTGCAAGTGCATCAGAGTGTGAGAAAAGACCAATCAATCTATTCCATACATTTTCATCATCCATAAAACTAATACTTTGGATACATTTTTAAAATATATCACACGGAAAAACACTGATGCAGGACAAAATAAGAATGTATGTTCCAAGTTTGCACACCCTCTGTATCCTTTGAATTTCGACAGAACGTTTGGTCATTGGATATCACACCTCTCCTTGCTAACATTTTTCATATAGGCAGCAGACTAGCCCGTGCTGTGCTTATACCCCAGATTCTAACTTTTAACTGTTATGTGAAGCTTTTTGAGCCAATTCCCACTACACTGAGTTGTACTATGCCTCTTTACAAGATAACAAGAAGCCACGCTTAGAAAATGAGGCTTCTTTATTCTTTACTTTTGACGATCAGGATGGAACAGACTGCAGCAGCTTCACAAGACATACACAGATAAAGTAAAAACACAGACACACCCTCTGTATCCATCAGAGTCTCTCCAACTGTCACTTCAGGAACACTCAGCAGGTCGTGGCCATTAATCCACATCATTCCAGACTCAGAACATTCACGATATCCCAGCATTTAAGCAGGGAAACCAGACTAAGATGAAAGCACATCACAACACACTGTCTGATTCCTGAACATTACCATATACTTTGGCTGTTTGCCTTTACTTCTCCTGGGTGTCTTGAACTGAGCTGTAGCCTGAAGCTGAGGGCTGTCAGGTTCCTGGTTTGGGGAGAGTAACGGAGTGTGTCTGCTGGACATAGTAGGGCAGCTTGGGATGTTGGTTCTTGGCTCATGGTGTTGATGTTGGTTAGATGTGTTCGTGCGTAGCTGTCACAACCCTCGCCCAAAATCCCCTCTGGCAAACCCATTGGGGAGCCTGGCATCCTCTTCAAAAACTCTCATGGGGCCAGTCCTGGCGCCTACGGCACCAGGCTCATACACCATGAAAAACAATGTGCTTGGGAACCACTTTATTGTATTGTCAGCCAACATGGAGACATCCACATAGCTAAGAACCAAGCTATGCAGTCTAGTTTTTTGGGCGTGGTAGCCTAGGGACTACTTTACCTGGCCTATTTTGTTGGGGCTATTTAAACCAGACCCGAGCAAAACAACACGCTTCGCGTTACTTTGCAGCTTGCAACGTGACGCTCACCGTGTCCAGCTATTCCCTTGAACCTCAGAGAAGCAGAACCTGCAAGGAGACAAAAGGAACAGCATTAGTAGTAGCATCTTACCTGCAGTCTTCATCTTTAAACACTCGCAGCTGCTGAGAACAGCTTTCTCGAATCTGCACGCCTCCCTGACAGAACGACCTGAAAGAGGAAGATAGAGGCAACATTAAAGAAAGCAGTAGAGACATTTACAAATTACGAACTGCTCAAAAGGCTTACCTGGCTGGTCACTTCTCAGCTGGCACCACTCCGGGCATTCCACTCGCGCTAAAGAACACCGCGACCTACAAGGAAGGAAAACAGAAGTTAGCAAAGGCAGGACTTTGCAGCGCTGTGCATAGCGCTTACTTACCGCATCATATTGCTCTTAATGCGCCATCATTTACCAGCGGGGCTCAACCAAGCCAGTTTGCCGCGCTGAAGCTCTGCATACCTAAGGGAGAAAAAAAGACATTTTAAACAAAGAAAGGCATGCAGGGTAGCAACAAAACCAAAGAACAGCAATAAGACCTACCTGAACAATATCAAACGGGCCGGCGTCAGTGAAGTAACTGGACCGCACTCACCCATGAAAGACAACGTGCCCCTGCAAAGAAGGCAGGACGGAGAGCACGCCTAATTCTACCACTAGGCAGAACCTTACCCGCAGACCACATCAGGGCAAAGCTGAGAAGCATACCAGCGAGTAACCCGGTTGGGTGGCGTCCCTGTGGATACCAGGTGAGCGTAATAGTAACTCAGCTCTTTTTCCCTTCAATGGGAGCTTCAGATGAGTGAGGCTTACAGTAAAGAGGGAGGGATGGAGGGGGTGAATCCCCTGCATTATGTGGGGTTCTTGAACTGGGAAGAAAGAGAAAGCGGGAGTGTGTAATGTGGACAGGGACGGCCAGCTGGTATTGCTGATTCTTTGTGTCTTGTATTGATGTTGGTTGTGTCTCACATAGTTTTGATGAAAAGCTCAGCTCTTTTTTCATATTAATGAAGCTTTAGTTGAGTGAAACTCAACGTGAAAAGTGAGTGGGTGCAGCATTTGCATTATCCTTCAGTGTCTGATGCTGGTCTGTGGATGGAAGGTGAGGGCTGTGGGGTTCCTGGACTGAGAAAAGAGCACACATGTTTCAGCTGCTGGGGACAGGGTAGCTGGTGGTTTTGCTTCTTGCCCTATGGTGTTGCTGTTGGTCCGGTGATGCAGTGTCAGGAGACCAGCTGAGCTCTTTTTTAATTCCACCAGAGTTTAGGGTGAGTGATTTTCAGAATGGCTATGGAGGTAGTGTGCCGTTGCATTGACTTGCCTCCCATGGGGTGTCCTCTGATGTGGACTTTAGTTCACCGCTGTTTTCTGGGCACATCTTTTTGGATGAAGCTAACATCCCTTTTTCTTTATGTATACAACCTAATTGTGGTCTACATACCAGCAGTGTGAAGCATGAAGCACAAAAAAACATTGGAAAAATAAACCAGAGAGTGGCAATGCTGTGGGAAGCCTTCTTTTGGTGGAGAGCAAGACACCTACATCAATCCAACCACACTTTAAGTCTACAGTACCTGTATCAATAAAAAGGTGTCTTCTTTTTATTTCGGTGACACCTGAATCCAGGCCTCCTATCTTCCACCAGTGTAATTGTGCTGCTGCCCAAAGTTGATCAGTTGGGGGCCTCTGCTCCAATAATATCTTAAGCTGGGAGTATTTTATTGCCTATTTTTAAACTTTCAGGGTAAATGTGATTTAATGGGAGTAAAAACTATTTTTTTCTTTTACAAGAGAGTAAATCGTATGTGGCATCGACAGATACATGCAAAAAGTTGAACTCTATAGAAATCATATTTATGGGGGAGCGGTCGATATCGTAACAGAAAAGCATGTTTTCCTCACAATTATCAGGTAAAGCACAGTATGCAACAGAACATACACCCTCATATAAATGGAACAGGTGTGTACTAACACTGTTAGCATGGTATGCAACGAATAGGTACAACAGCAGCATAAGCTGTTTAACGCTTCACTCATGCAGAACAGGTAAACTTGAGTACGAGCAGCTCTGGCTTCCCTCACACAAACAGAAAAGGCAAATCAGGACAAATGCAATGCAAACTTTCATCATGAAGAGCAGGTGGCGGGGCTCAGGGCAAGGTAAAGCAAGGGTAGAATATACCCACACAGAAAACAAATATGGAATGGGTCTCCACAGTAGAAGCTCCCCTCACATAGAACTGTTGCAACATTGGAAGGGAGTGTGCCCTCTAGATGCCTAATAGAGAAAAGGTCTGCCATGGACCTCAATAGATCATTCTTTCCTCACATGGAACAGTGGAACAGGAGCGTTGTGGGTCTAACAATGCACCAACATGTGTTTACACCCTCTGTCCCCAGAGGACATCCCCACCATCAGGCAATGCCAACGTCAACTTCTCCGGTGCTGGGGTGAGGACAAGTGCTCCGTCACACAGTAAGTTGTGCAGGTTGTGTATCGCTGCCTCCCTCTTGTATTTCGCTGTCCCCCCTGTTGTATGCATGTGATGCCTGTATGCTTAAATCCTTCATCTTGCTGTCACCCCCCCCCCCAAGGCAGCCCTCTCCTGCCATCCCCCATGCATCATCAATCCCTTCTTGCCCATTGTGGGAGTTTGTATTATTGACACATTATGGTGACACCATCACGGCCTTGTTGATGATGCTTTGGCTTGACTTTTGGACTCATGTGACTCATGTTGGTTCACACATCTCGAATCTCGTCGTTCTTATGCTGGACTTCCTTAAGTATCACGTAATCATGGTGACCATGAGTCATGCTGTACCCATCTACGACTTGAATCCACCACACTCACTGCTTCTCAGTCTTCTCTTCATCTCCCTGTCTTTTCCCTCTCTCCTCTCCCCCCTCCCTTCACTATATTCTATGCACTTAACCTATCAGAATTTTTGTCAGACCTAGTTTGATAGTCGCTTCTTTGTTTCTCACCCCACCTTCCTTCACCTTTTGTCAATCTCCAGCACTACCAGAAATGTTATCAGGCCTAGTATGGTAGTCGCTTGTTATGTTCCTCTCCCTCCGCCCTCCCTCACCTTTTGTCAATCTCCAGCACTACAAGAAATGTTGTCAGGCCTAGTATGAAAGGCGCTTGTTTTGTTCCTCTCCTGTCCCCCTCTCCTTCACCTTTTCTCAATCTCCTGCACTACCAGAAATGTTGTCAGGCCTAGCACGATAGTCGCTTGTTTTGTTCCTCTCCCCCCACCCCCTTCCCTCACCTTTTGTCATGCCCCTGCACTACCAGAAATGCCGTCAGGCCTAGTATCATAGTCGTTGTCTGTCTCATTTCCTGCCTCCCCTTCCATTCCTCCCCTCCTTATCATGGTCAAAGCTCTTGCACAATTTGAAATGTCGCCCTGCCTAGTATGATAGTTAATTTCACATTCTTAATGTCTCAAGGCCTTGTAAGAATGTCATTGTATTTTCCCTTGCTCCCTCCCTTGCCTTGAAGCACTTTGAAACACATGTGTGTATAGGCGCTCTATAAATAAACTATCAAAACTATCAAAACCATACAAGATTACTTTAGAAAAGTAATCAGCCACTCGCATAAAGAAGGAACTTCATGGGATGGAGCAGTGCAAGCAACCTTGCATTGAACCGGTAAATGAAGGGCCTCAGAAATGCCAGCTAGACTCACACAGAACCGGAATAGAATAGGCCTCTGCAGTTCAAATTACCATCACAAAGAACTTGCACAGCAGGGGCTAAGCTATCCAAGCTCCCCTCTCAAAGAAAAGCAATAGCATAACAGCAGGGGGAGTACCACCCACATAGAACATGAACGGTTAATTGCCTCTGCAGTGCAAGCTCCTCACAGATGGAACTAATATACCATTGATAATGATTAGTTCAAACACAAAGGCTAACTCTGCTTCCAGCAACAGAAAACCTCCACAGAGTGAGAATTTAGCAACCATAATTAGAAGGAATTCAACCTTAAAACAAATGATTGGTGTACCACTTCCCAGCCGCTCTACAGCTGGTTTGTTTCCTAAGTATTTTGCATAAGGGGATATTTATATTACAGGAGGATAAGTTACTAAATATGCCTTTAATTTCTTCTTTACATTGTATACATTTTATTTTTTAAGACACAAACAAACCTGACCAATTGGGTCTCATTAAAAGTTAGGCAGTGTAGGAGAAACCAGGTGCTAATTTCATTACCACAATTTTTTCTGGTGGTAAAGGAATGACCACCATTTTTACAGCACTTCCAATCTATAGGTTTGACTCCAGCATCATTTCCCCCTGCATCATGTTGGAGGTATATCTGCCACTTTAAGGGCACATTTCAATGTAATTACCATGTGCAGTTATTTTGTCAAAGTCCCCATGGAGTCCTAGGGACTCACAAACTGGGATCAGCACCACCCTACCACCACTTGTAATCCCGTGGTAAAACCCAAAGGACCAATGGTCATAACGGTAAGCGAGTTTGGCAGTTTTTTGTCGGATTTACTGCCTAATTACCACCAAAGTGGTAATGAAGCCGATATCTAATCTCATGGTCATTTGATCGATTGCAAGAGTTACCCTTTCATCTTTCAAAGGTCGGTAAACTGACTATCGAATGAGCTAATAATAATCACATTGCATAGAAGTTGTAGGAATCCTACATGAAGAGCACCGCAATTCTCACCCCCTACTCCTTCCTTTATACTGCTTCTGTTCACTTGGCATCTTATTTTGACTATGCCCCATGTAAGGAAGGCATGGTATCAAGAGTAGACACAGACATAGTTTCAAAAACCTTTATTTTATATTTTAGTAAGGTTGGAAGAATTCCTAACTGGCCCTATCTCAATAATGGGGGTGTGTTTCTGCTTGTATCTGGTGGGCAGCTAAATGGGCTAATCGTTCTTCAATAGATGCAATGGGGCGAGTTTCTGCTTGTATCTGCTGGACCGCTAATTGGGCTACTCGTTCTTCAATAGATGGCAATGGGGGCGAGTTTCTGCTTGTATCTGCTGGGCCGCTAAACTGGCTAATCTTTCTTAAATAGATGGCATACTTATATGGGGTACCAAGTTTATGTCTGATTCTTCTCCTGATTCTGAAGGGCAAAAGATTCATACCCTACTTTTACTTCAGGATTAATTTCAAAACATTCTGATTCTTCGGTATCTGAACCAGATTGGTGTAGGGAGGACTGAAGGTTGAATCTGATATAGGATTATACATTCCCAGTGTTGTAGATGATAATGAGAAATGGATAAGGTATCAAGTAACAACTGGCACTGAAAACATAAATCATGGTCTCTTATGGGAATGTGGGCTTGTAAGAAAAGGGATTTCTTTATGGTATATATTCGGTCTGAAGCTTCAACATCGATAATTAGTTTCTCCCCGACTGGTGGTAAAACAATAATGAACACAGGGTCTTCAACTTTTATCAATTGAATCGCATCCCACCCTGACACCATTTGTAAGGAAGACATGGAATCAACAGTAGACAGAGACACAATAGATGGACGTTTCAAAAACCTTTATTTTATATTTTAGTAAGGTTGGGAGAATTCCTCACTGGCCCTAACTCTATAATGGGGGTAGTCTCAACAATTAAACAAATAACAAACAAGTGAAAGTCAGTCTAGTCAAAATAAAAAGGTCTATACTAAAAAAAATAACCTTGCCCTCCTTCTGAAATATAAAATGTGTAAGGGGGATATAAAAAAGAAAACTAGTGTATTAAAATAAATGTCTGAATGGCTTAGGCTACAACTCCTTTCCCCGCATTCAGAAGCACACAGTCTCAAGAGTTTCTCAAAATGGATAGGTGGAAGGCACAGTTCTATCAGTCTTAAACACTTTGACTTACTGATACAATTCAACAGTTAAGGCGCGGTGTGCCTGCAGTGTGTTTCGTGGTTGCTGTGGTGATTCTCTGCTGGAGCTACTGAGTGGAAAATCTGTCTTCATTTTCCATTTTCACTGAGGAGGAAAAGGAGGACCTAACCTTTAAAACATTGCAGGCAGCGCAGAACGTGCAGTGTGCCTGCAGTTTTTTTTGTGGTTACTGTGGTGATTCTCTGTCGTCTGCTGAGCGCAAAGTCTGACTTCATTTTTCATTTTCACTGAGGAGGAAGAGGAGGGCCTAACCTTTCAAAATTTTGGAACATTTCCCCTGTATCCCGCCAATGCTTTCTGTTGAGCTTTCTCCTCAGACTGAGCCTCTGAAGTTGGATTCTCAAGTAAGTGTAAATACAGGAGCGGTGGCAGCAATTCATTCTGAAAAGCAGCATTGTGATGGGTTATCTAAGAACATTCCGGTGTACGGCTCTTTGTCAAATACTACGGAACTTTTTTGCCCCCAAGCAGATGTTCTGTCACTGGGCAACCATAAACTATCTGAACAATTGAATTCTTCATATTATTCTAACCTGCATACTCCCACCTTGGACCTAAACATCTTATCGGCATTAAGCTTTGTACTCTCCTCACTGGTATAGGTCTTCGACTTTCTTAAAGAATACACTATGAAAAATACTGACCCAATGAACAACTTATTTTTCTCTTATAGAGTCTATACCTAAAAGGGAAGACGTTAAATGCTTCTTCAAAAATTAAAAGTGCTTGTTTCAGCAGTAAAAATAGATGACATCCAAAAACAGATTACTATCATGGCTAAGTCCATGAATGGCCTGGATAAAAAAATCTCTGCAGTTGCTACACATATTCCAGAGGTACAGCAATCGAACGTGCAGGACCTAAGCATTAAACTAATGACTGGAACTTTGGAAGAATCCAGAACCTGTCTCCAGGCTGATTCAGCGTTGGAACTTTCCTAATTTCTAGACACTCCTCCGAATTCAGAGGCTATTCAGGAACTTCTAAGTCTGGGTGCTATTGAAATCGATTTGGAACAAACTGACCAATCAGTGATAGTAAATGAGCCTCCACAATTAGAAGAAAGCTCAACAAACCATGGAAAAGAAATAAACCATGGTAAAAATATAAGGGAAAAAGAAATAAAAAAATCGGCAGTATGGACGGAGAAAAAAACTGAGAATAAAAAAAACAAAAAGGTGAATAGCAATGCGTCCAGGGGGTTTGCAAAAAGCTTTGGATACCCATTCAGAAATAATTTCTTCCCAAACATTAAACAAAAATGTGAAGCCTAAGGAGGCTATGAAGATGGCCAAGATATTTCTTAAACAAGGAAGTAACTTGAAAAATAAGGGCATTAGTGAGTCAGCTTCCCAATACTCTTTAAATGACTTTGAAGGTGGTAATTTATCCCACTTGGACAAAGAAATCCCATTGAGTAGTAGAGAAAAGTCTCTGGATATTCAAGGGGAATGTATACAGAAGGATACCCAAGGGCTTCGTTCAAGAGGTATCGTCCTCCAAAAGGATGAGATTAATAACTGGATTTTAGCCCCAGCTGAAGACCAGGAAAAGAGGGTAGCAGATGACTCCTTGCCGAGTCAGGATAAATGGCTCTTGAGTCAGAAGAAAACAGAGGCCCAAACAACTCTGAGAGAAGAGCTATTGACCTGTCTAACCCCTTCCTCCTATCCTCCTTTGAGCTGGGAAGTAACATCAGAGCAAACTACTACCCCCATTTGGTATCTGGGGGATAGTCTGTCTCACTCGACTAAGTTCCCCTTCCCTGTTGGTGATGAAGTTTCTCATGGTTCTGGAACTGCCAAAGGGCTGCAGAAATCAAGTGGCTATAATGAGGGTGGGTTTGTGGCCAAGTTGAGGGGAGTTGGAGTAATATTTTAAATGGGGGTTTTGACATGGCAGAGATGATTGCAGCACAGGTACTTGTAGGTGAGAGGGGCGAGGGAGGTTATCATCAGCCATCCTCTTTAGAAATTGTGCAAGTAAAGCCATATCAGCCAGACTTCACTGCACAAATGGTGGCATCTCACCCTCTCCCCAAAGTTTGGTCTTCTCCTATCGAGAAGAAAACAAGTGAGAAGTTGTCGGATACCTTCATCATGGAAGCAATATCTGCAGACCCAGACATCAAGTTCCAAAATAGGCCCATAATCTTAGCTATATTAAATGATACCCTGGGCCTGAAAATGATAATTTCTTGGGTCTGGGAGAGATGGGATGTGGCTAAAGGCACAATAAATTCAAGGCTAACCAGAGAAAGGATCCTCCTAGCTATTAAGGAAATCTGTCAGAGAGGGTTTGACATTTATAATGCTGTGTCCTCTAGAATCCTTCCAAAACTGGAAAGGAGGTATAACTAAACAACAAGAATTCAAATCTAATCTAAAGAAAAAACAATGGATGCAGAATAGGGAGGAAGGGGAGAAGGGACAGCAAAAACAAAAGAATCATATCATACAGATTTGTTGTGGTTGGCACATCCCACTGCAAGGGCCCCTATGATGGAGCAAAGTGTTAGTACATATCTTAAGCATTTGCTCATGGACCGCGAAAGGTTTTTATCATCTGTTTGGTTCTGGGAGTCCCAAGGAAAGCTGAATATGTATGGCTTTGTAATTCTGCAGGACAGTTTTCTCTCCAAAAAGGTGATCATGGATGGGTATTCAATTTGCCAACAAATGGCCAGTTGTGGGAAAGCAGGTCAGCCGAAGGATGGTCTGCTGATTGGGGTAAAAAACAAACACATTTTGAATTTGATAGTGGTAGATGACCTACTGTATGGAGTCTTGGCTGTCTCTGTAACACTAAAGGACAAAATAACCTGCAAAATGGTCATTAAAGTGTGTTGTAATTATGCAGAATATACAAAAACGGTAATCAATCAGATTGATGAAATTCCAATGAGGTGGAAGGAGGAGTGGCCTGATGGGCTTTTCTTAATTGCAGGTGATTTTAATACAAACTACCTTTCCCCCTGAAATGTAGTGAATTTCTATGGAGTCTTAAGGAGAAGCTGTCCCCGGACAACAAGGGGAAGAAATGGTGGGGTTTCATTGAGGGTTGGAATTTGAGTATGCTTTGTGGGAAGGCAGACCAAGGAGGACAAATTGGAATACTTGGTCCAATAGTGCCAAATTCTCCCTTATTGATTTCATTTTTATGTCTGAGGAATGTGAAACTATATGTATTAGCTTTGAAGTGAAATGTGGTCTTCATAGTGACCATGCAATACTCTCAGTAGTTCCATTACTTTATTTACAAACGGACATACTAAAGAAAATTAACAAAGTCACAGTTTCAGGGGTAAAAAACAGATTAATTTGGGCACAGAAGTATATCTACTAGATTGACACATACATTTGCTGATGTGTCACTGGTTGAAAGCAGGCATTGAGGGAGTGTTGCAAATATAACATTTAAAGGATAAAAGGGTTGCCCCTTGCGATGGTATGCACGTGCCATCCGGGTCTTTTAATGATCCATGTCCTGGAAAGGGGACTGTGGTCCTTATTGTATGCTACAGAAAAGTATATGGGACAGAAAATAGTTTATGAGAATTGTAAAGTAGATGGAGTCTATATAACTGTGAACGGTGATTCCTAAAGGAACCTTTTTTGGGGTGTTTTTTTTGTTAATTTATTTTGTTTTGCGGGAGAGGTCAGAAAGTAAGGTGGGGAGGGAAATGAGGGGAGGGGGGCACCAACCACAAATATGCATGTGTACAAGGGAAGATGTTGCGCGTGTGTTACATCTAAGGTAAGGGCAGTGGGTCTCATGCTCCTTGATTACAGCTTCAAAAGCACTTCGAAATTGCTCCCCCTGCAGAATGGTGTATTGTAATATATACAGAGTACTGTTGTCTTCGAAAGATATAGATCAACAGCCTCTTTTATCGCTTGCAACGTAGCTGGTGAGATTTTGTGTCCCACAGAAGTAGGCTGTGTGGTTACATTATTGGTTGAGGAAGATGAGGTAGAGGAAGACAGCCTACTACTTGCTAAGAAAGGAACAACCTTTCTGAGAGCATTGCAGTGGTTGGATTTGGTGTGGCGGTGCATGGAAGTGGTCCCGTATGAGTACTGTCCAGGTAGTCCGCGACTGAGTACAACATTGCAATCAGTGCATTTCACTTTGTTAGCTTTAGCCTTTGGTACATTCCTAACAGTGGTAAAGAACTGCCTCACCCATGATTCTCTTTGGGTGCTGGAGGTAGGCACTTCCTCAACCTCATCTTCTTGGTCCTCTTCATTGTCTTTTGAAGTACTGCTCTTTTTTCGTTGTGTAGTTCCTCCAGCTGGTTGTTGTGGTGGCTCTTGGGGAGGAGGGAGAGTAATAGCTGATGCCATTTTTAAGATAAACAGCTCTTTTGCTAATATTCTTCCAAGTATGTGCTGTGTGCTATATTGTTGATGGAAAATGAGTAAGAATAGGTGTAGGAGCTGTGCAACGGTACTTTTTGAACGGGAAAGTTCCTAGATCAGCAGAAAATGCAGTTCCAAACTGTTCACGAATCGCGGACCTGTTCGTGGACTCGTCATCATGCTGCGCGCAAGCGTGTGGTAATGTGACACTATCCAGAAAGTCCACAATGACGTCAGACGTTTGCGAATGTTGACAAACACAAAAACAGTGGGAAAATGATGCTAGAAGGTGGGGAATGGCAGAGTTTTAAGGTGAAACTTTGTAAATTGGACACAAATGTTGCTATATTGGGGTAAGTATGATATTAGTAAATTGCAAGAAATTAAGGGTGTACTGGTAAAAACCTTTGAAATTCACTGAAAAAACTTTGTTAAAGACACTAACGGTGCCGGTGCTTCCATAATGAGTCTTATTACCGGGGGCGCTGCACCCGGCATGGTCAGACCTGTCGGGTGCAGCGGCCCCAGCAGGCAGACTCAGAGTGTGATGGTTCGGAAACAAGGGTTACAGTGAGCTTACCGGAACCCTTGTTTCCTGGACCGCCACACTCATAATGAGGCCCAATGACTCAGAATTAGGACTATTGAATTTGGCAAACATAGCTGCTGAGACACTTTCTTCTCTCTCATCTTCCCCTGGAATTCGATTAGAAAGTGGCCAGCGTAGCTGCTGAGACTTGGGCTGCATTTCTTCTCGCTCATGCTCCCCTGTCGCTCCCCTGTCCGCATGTATTGCATTTCTGGAGTTTGGTGAGCCATGTCATCATCATCATCATAACTTTATTTCGGCGTGAAGCCATAAAAAGTTGTCCCGCCAATTTATACATTAGAAAACTATACAATTACTATTAGAAAAAATAAATGACAAAAATAGAGTAATCCTGGGCTCCAGAATTGTCTCAGAACAATACAATGACGTCTCAGACTAGGTTATTCTGCGACCACCCTTAATATACATGACTAATGGAGGGCCTTCCGACCTTTCCCCAGAGGAACCACATTTGCTCCTGACAGTACAGACCCCTGTGTCATGTTTCCCCTGGAATATGGATTCAGAACATTTGCACTGTTTGCCAGGGACTTGTGAGACCTATTAATCCTCAGAATATCCATAGCCAATTTGGGGTCTCAGAGCTTTATCTCAGCAGTGTCCGAGGTATCCTCCCCCATTCTAGAGATCCTTGTAAAATCAACAATTAATTCCCTGGTTACAAAGTGGCATCCCCTCATGGAATAAAGCCAGTGTAAGCATTTATTTCGAAGTGCTTCCCTTGGTTCATACCGCTTTGAAGACCATTTAGGAACTCCATGAAAGAATATGGTCTGGGGTGCAGAGTGTCTGATGTGTTTATTAGGTACATTTTGCAAGACTCGGCCTGACGCATTAGTTATTTTT
Organism: Ambystoma mexicanum; assembly: GCF_040938575.1. Lineage (NCBI taxonomy): Eukaryota > Metazoa > Chordata > Amphibia > Caudata > Ambystomatidae > Ambystoma > Ambystoma mexicanum. The sequence goes on along the minus strand of NC_090940.1, from coordinate 370,458,595 downwards.
GCAGGTATCGTGTTCACCCTGGGGGTTCTATTCTCCTGCATGTCAGAGTTCCACCTTAGTAGAATCGAGAGGGCAGAGTGCAGGGTCCAAGATCAGTGCCAGATGGTACTGATATGCCAATTATCCCTATGCCCCATTGGGCACCTTCATTGTTAGCCTTCTCTCTACTCCCATTGCAGGGCCCACTGTTTCCCTGGCTGGTGGCGGGAGGGAGAGAGGGGGTTAGTACAAGGTTCATGGACTTGGAGACTCACTGACCTCTGATCATAGAGATTGTTCAAGGCCCTTGTTTCGCCCTGCTGATTGGTCAGTGGTTTCCCAGCTTCCACTCGCTTGCCAGAAGCTTCTGTTAGAGACATAAGCAGGCTCTTTATTAGAAAAAGTTCGGACAGAAGTAACCTGCAACTACAACACTCCTTTAATCCTGTTCCCCCCTCCCTGTGTGTTCAGTGGTGGGACAAATTGTTTCCTCAGAGATGGGCACTGGGCTAGGTAGAATGTCCAACAGGACTGCGTTAATTGCCGCTGATGCACATGCCAGACCTCCCACAAGCTCGCAACCAGCGCTTGCAACTGATGTGCTGGGAGATTGTTTAGGAAGCTCATCAGTGGTCGTTATATGTGGTAAAAGCGCCCCCCCCCCGGCCTCACTTAGTGACAGAGTTTTGGTCAGAGCCAGGGTACAATGACTTAGCATGAGTGGAATATGCGGGGAAACAGCAAGGGTTGCTTCCCGCCTATGTCTAAAGCTACTGGGAGCGGGGTAAGGAGTTAGGGCAGCCATTCCAGACTCGCTGAGAGGTCCCGCCAGACCCATTTAATTAGCCTGTAGAAATTGGGTGACAGGCCATCTATCAACTGAGCCCCCAGCCCCAGACACTCAGGGCCAAGGTCGACATCAGCTAAACAGGTTGGAGTTTCAAATGGTTTGGCAGCCAAGGTAATGAGATTGGTATCAATGTTTTCCATCTCCCCATAAAACGAACTGAAGGGGACATTGGGCATAGCCAAAATGTGTTGGATTTCATTGATTGACAAACAGGCTCCTCCAAAACTGCCAGCAGCATCTACATTGAAGCCTGCTAAGTCTTCAGCACCCAGAGAAGCCGGGGGGCGGTTAGATTTGGAGTTTGCTTTTTCCTTTTTAGAGTGAAAATCTTCTGTTTTGGTTCATGTCCAAGGCCAAATCCAGGTGCATATACAGGTCCAAAAACAGGGTAAAATACGGGCTCCTCCACTGTCTCCACAAGCTCGAGTTCCTGCACATTATTTGGTACATCAACTCCCAGAGTTTTTAGAAAATCTTTTGTGCCCTAGGAAATTTAGGCAGCAGAAAAGCAGGCCTTATTACAACCCACTCATCCAACAAATAAAGAGGAAATTTAGAAGACATTTAAGAAGAGTTATTTGTGTAAGTGACTCTGGGTCCTTTCTCGAAACTCATCTGAGGAGACTCAGGCAGAACTAAAAATTGAAGGCCCTCAAGGCATTGAATTATCAAAGGGAAAGTGAAAGCATGCTTGCTTGTCTGCTTTATTATGAAAACGCGATGTAAATTACTGTAAGTTGATTAAATAGGAAGAAAACTTCCAGAACAAAGTACAAGCTAAACCTATAACAGAGCAGGAGTGGTCCTCACACTTTTCAATTTTGTATAATCGCCCTTTGGAGGCCTTGAGGAACTGGGACAGCTTAATTTCAGAAGACTGGTCCGTAGTATTATCTGTAGAAGGTATTGAGTCAATCATTTGTGGTAGAAGCAATTCCAGGCCCACAGACTCAATGGACTCAGCAACAAAGTGATGAAGGCGGTCCCCGTACAGTGGGCAAATATTTTATATAGCTACTTCCAGTCAATTATACAAGTAAAATGCACGCCCAAATCCTGGAAGAAAGCACATATATTTCCTATTTATAAGAAAGGAGACAGGGAGGCTGCTGAGAACTACAGACCAGTTGCCCTACTGGATTCCAATTCCAAAATAATTGGAGCAATATTACTTTCCTCTTTAGAAAAATGGGCGAAATGAAATGATATCGTGAAACCTAACCAACTGGGATTCTGGCCTGATGTAAGTACTTACTTGGCAGGATGGGTGATTAATTATGTCCAGCGTCTAGTATGGGAAGGAATATACAAAGAGGTCTATGTGGTATCGGTCAACCTATCCCTTGCCCTTGACCGTCTAAATAGGGACATTTAAAAAATATATATTTTATTAGTTTCAATACAAACCTCTAAAATATTACACAAAACATCACTCACATCCATCCTAAAACTTTACAGCAGCCAAGTGGTTGGAAACCATCTTTCTCTCTAAGTCCTTTGTTCTAAAGTCAGTTTGGACTCAGTAGGCATTTTTTTTTACTTGCCTTCAATCACAGCTAACAGAGACGTCAATGGGATTATTAGCTTCATATCAGTGCTGTTAAACATTCTCAGCCACCAATCCTCAGCACACAAGGATGGATGTTCCTTGCTCCAATGACCCAAATTAATTGATCTAACATCTCTCAGTTCGGTACAAAACAGCACCAGATGTTTGAGAGACTCCATTTCACAAGAGCAGAGGCGACAAGATAGATCCAAGGATGCATTACAGGCCCATGTACTTGTTCGCTCTTTAGTTTTAAAGGCATTTAAGCGAAACAGCATGAAAAGTCTTCTCACGTTGGAATTCGGGAATAGCTGTACATATTTCTGTAGAACATTGAAACCTTTTGCCTCAGTGGGTGAGTTTCCCATCGAGCTGGCAGCAGATCTCTCAGCGCACATGACCTCCCAATCTGCCTGCCAGATTTTCAATTTCGCTGCATTGGGATTGGCATGCAGAGTTTCCAACTTGATGTCTTACTCTAGTAAAAGATTATTGCAGCGTTTGACCCACATTGAGACCATGTCGGATCTGTTTGGAGATGCGTCGTGAAGAATTTAGAATTGAAAAATGTTCTTGCACGCTCGTGATTTGCGAAATAAGGCCAACAAGTTCCAACTGATTCTTGCATGTAGAGATATTAGGGCTAATTCATACCTTATAAAAGTTGTTGACATACCTCTTGGTAAGCCTAATGCTTTTGACCAAAAGGTATTGTCTAGCATTGCCCAGTGAACGCAAGAACAACCCAGTGCGTTTTCCGCTCCATAAGTTAGAATTGGAGACACTTTCTGTTTGTAAAAGTTTCGTAATGGTATTAGTGAAAACTTTCCGAATCTTCTATGCAAGAGAAGTGCCTGACAGGCCAGTTGACTGCATTTTCTCTTGGATTCAATGGCCCACGGGCCATCATAAATGGTGGCGTTTAACATCATGTGTAACTATTTTACACTGTTAGAAATGCACAAAGAATCTTGGCCTAACTTCCAAACGAACTTTAAATCTGTTGAATGTTGTGTCCCACTTAGATTTTTGAGCAGCAAGATTTCACATTTAGTTGCATTGATTTTCAATTTATTTAGGGTCACGTATTTTTGCACTGCCTCAAGCTTTCTTTGAAGACCGATGGGAGTCACATCTAGTATGACCAAATCGTCTGCTTAAAGCAACCAGCTAACATGCGACAAGTGGCACTTTGGTGGGAAAAGCTCGAACAGCATTTATTGCATCACCAATATCTGAAACGAAGAGGCTGAAAATTGCCGCCGCCAAAGGGCACCCTTGTTTCACTCCCTTGTGAGTCTTGATTGGTGTGGACAAGTTGCCCAATTGGTCTAATCGGATTCTGATTGTAGTGTTCGTATGTAGCTCTTTAATTGCCTCTAACAAACCGACTGGGCAACCCCAAGAACCCAACTTTTGCCAGAGTATCTCATGGTCTATCATATGAAACGCGTAAGAAAAATCGACGAAAGCGAGATATACTTTTGTATTAGTACGTAAGGCTTCCATCTTCAACAAATTCAATATTAATATGTTTAAAGAGCAACCAACATTTTTAACAAATCCAGCTTGTCTTTCGTCTACTCGTTTTGCTGTTTGGGACCATTCGATCAGCTTTATTTGAAGCATGGTTGCATACATTTTTCCCAAGACATCCAGCTGTGCCACTAGGCGGTAATTTTTAGGGCAAGCCCTATTGCCTTTCTTAAAGATTGGTCTGATTATGGTGGTTTTCCATGAGGTGGGTGTCTGGCGTTGTAGATTTATTCTCTCAAATAATTTGAGACACAATTCAGCCAAAAGATCTGGGAACTGTTAAATGGTAACATTTGTCAAGCCGTCTGGTCCAGGATCCCTAGAGCTTTTTGCTTTTACTATAATGTCTATGATTTCATCTTTCGAGAACGTTATGTCCCACGGTGTTTCATTATGGACAGATGGTACTAAAATATAATTATTTTTACTATATAAGGTCTCGAAATGAGTCGACCACTCTGACTCGGTTACCAGAGAGACTTGCAATGTGGTCTGCGATGTTTCGATGTTGTTAATGATGCGCCAGAACTCTCCATTGTTCTTATTTTGTAAGGTTTTCATCACTGCCTCTGCGTCTTGTTGTTGTAGATGATGTTTATGCCCCTTTAGCCAGTTTTTGTAGCTTTGTTTCAACGCCCGATTTCTAGGAATTCTTACACACACTGGCAACTGATTATTCCTGCGAATCTCTGCTCGCATCAATCTTTTTCGCTGCAAAACCTCGAGGTCAAAGCAATGTGTCTTTATCAAAGACAGATGTTTGAGACCTATATCTTTTGGTTTAAATAGTAATGATGAGTATTCAACCTCCGGACATTCCGTCCTAAACTGATTACATAAATGTGCAACCTCAGTTTCATTCAGCCTCAATCTTAGTCGATTGGCTTCCATTTGAACCTTTGTTGTCCAGTTGGACCCTGGATCAGATTCGCTCGTTAATAATTCCATTTGTAACATTTCATGGTCACTGTTACTCATGGGGAGGACTTTCAAAGATTTCACGCGTGTGTGAAGTGCATCAGATGTAAAGATCTAGTCAATAGTGGATGATTGATCACCACGCTGCCATGTTGTGCCCGGAGGTATATCACCTTGTGTGCAACCGTTTAGCATCGATAATCATTGTGCATTTAATTCTTCCAACCATTCCTTTGCTAGTAGGGCTTTATCTGATTTTAGAGACTTAAAATAATCCATGTTTAAGTCTCCGCAAACTAATATGCTGGCCCTTTGTGTAGATTTTAATAGGCTGTCAATAATTGTCAAGACTTGATCGATGAATGAATAAGTACCTGCTCTGCAATTATTCCATTACAGGTTTATCACCTGTATAACGTCCACAACGTTTTTTGAGAGATTGGTCTTACCTATCTCTGATACTTGAATATACAGTGAATAGTTAGTGGATTTTATTAAGTAGTAACCTGAGGATCACTAAATCATGGTTAAGAGGCCGGCCATTGGATCCCCTTCTCGGCCTTGCATGCAGGATTGAGGGCGCATTCGAACTCTGAAGAGACTGGTAATTCGCTCATCCAGGTTTCTTGTAGGCAATCGAGCTGAATGTCTTGTAGCCAATTGTTGTTAAGTAAATGAAAGAAACCTTACGTGTTCCATGATGCAAATGTACAGACTTGAGCCACTGTGTTCGTCTGACGTTAACTTCTACGTTTATCGTTCAGTGATTTTGCGAGCCAATTCCAGTCACCTTTTTGTTCTTTAAGGACAGGACTGCTTGACAATACAATCTCAGTATTGTCAACGGTTCTATGACCGTTTATGGTGATACTGATTTTGTCCATTGGACTGGATCTTGGATCTAATTGCGTCTCAACAAAAGAAACCTTGTGGGGTCTAGACGTTAATGGTCCGTTTTGTTGTGAGAGGTCAATTAACGGAGTATGGGCAGCAGAAGGACGATCGACCAGGGAATTTAGCTGGTTCTTCAAAGATGTGACAGATTGAGTGCCATGAGTTGTTTGAACTGGCATAATAACTGACATGTTCTCATTCATATTTTTGATCACGGCATCCGTTATTTTATAGATATCAAAACCCAGTGACAATAAGGCGTCTTCTGCTTCAAGGATGATACCTGCAATTATGTTTGATTCTACGTGGAATACAACCTTATCGTTGTGATTTTCGTCAGGGAACTCAACAATTTTTATATCCGGAGAACCCAAAGCATGTAGTCGAGGGATGTGATGTAATAATCTTATTACATTGGTACGGTTCAAAACCAACTTATTGCGTGACTCTAGTCTCTCCAACATAAGTTTGTCCACCAATGTGTAATCCAAAAGTCGGTCCGTATCCGGCACTTTATGTGTTTTCAGCAGCTTACCAGCTGTTTTCATCGATTGTCTTTCCAAGTTGCATGCGATTAATGATGTTGTTGACGAGGTTAAAATACTTGGATAGTCCCTCACCAGTTCCAAATTGGCGGCATCCAAAGGCAATCGGCTGGGCTTCAAGATGCCAGGATGATTCCTTTGCAAACTAGCTGCTAACCGTTCTCTTTTTTCCTGTAACGTAGTAAACGCAGGTCTCGCAGGTACGAGATCTTGTGTTGGCAGGACAGCTGGTTTTGGAATTATTGAACAAGTTCTACCACTGTTAAGAACTTCAGTACTAATTTGTTGGTCTCCTATAGAATGGGGCGGATTCGTCTTGGAGCACACGCTTGAGCTGTCTGGACAGGTTATTGATAAGACATCTCTCTGCGCCTCAGGCAAAACGATCACTCTTGTGTCGTCAGTTCCTGCCGATTGTGAAGCGGGCATTGCACTTTCACCACAGTAGGAGTCATCATACACAGACAGTTCCAAAAGATCATCTTGGGACGCCTGTGTAGCGTCATCAATGTCAATCACTACATCTTTGTGTGGGACAACAGGTGGAGTAACTAACGTGATGTTGATTACGTTAGTTGGTACATGAGGTTGTGACAACATGTTGTTTGCTTTCTCTACAATCTGTATCATGTTGATATTTCTTGGGAATTTTCGTGCACCTCGTAGTCTTCTTCCGGCCGGGAAGGTTTTTTGCCTTCTTTGTTTGCGGCAGATGGTGTTTGTTCTGATTCATCGGTTTCTGTGGGGTGGAATCTGCACCACTAAATATAGGAAAGACAGCTGCTGACTTGACTCGGTCAACAGCAGCTGCTTTCGTGGTGCTAGTCGAATCAGGAACTGGTATTCGAGGTGCAGAACTGCCGGCAACCTGATCATTGAGCCGTGCCATATTGGGAGAGCTTCTTGATTGATTAAAAGCAGTATTGAATTAAATTTCTGCAGTGTTTTCCAATATGTGACTATCAGAGACTTGATCGCATTTGGATGTAGGTGATGAAAGGTCATCAGTCGAAGAGCCCTTTTCTACACCCCTCTCAGACTCAGAGGGCCTTGGAATCGCACTTATTAAAGTCGCCGGGCTGTTGACCTTGAGGCCTGTGTTTTCTTCCGGGAGAGCTAGCAATTTTTTGTAAACATCAGCCTCCGAGCCCAATGCAGGAATTGGCAGCTGAGGCTGTACATTTGGGAGCAGAGGTGGGTCAATTGGTGTAGTACACAAGACCTTTAAGTGATTAGATTGAACATTCACTGCTACAGCCATGTGATTCTTACGGAAGAGGGCCAATGCCTCTTTTGCCACTTCCGTGAATAGTTTTTTGTTAATGGTGTCATTGCGTTTTTGATCGTTTGCCGAAGAGAGGGCTGCCAGCAATTTGTTACCTCGTCATGTTTATTGTTGTGCAAGCTGTGCAACTCCTCTAAGTGCAGCAATTTTGAGTTCATTAAGGCTACTAAGGTCGTTAAGTCTTTTGTGTTTTCATTGAAAGCCTCATAAAGTTTGATGAAAGGCACCAAAGAAATGGCCATTGAAGAAATTAAGGTTGCTTGCAATTCATTCATAAGCACATGCACACATGAGGCCACACTGTCTCCTGTGGCTTTCCATGGCACGTCATTTGGGCGTGTAATACGGCCAGTAACAATATTTGCTCTGCTAACTTTAGGGAATGGACGATCAACAAAAGAAGAGTCCAAGGTTGAAGATTCAGTTAAAATCTGCACTAGGCTGATGATGCGACTTTTCTGATGAATAATGGCCGAGTTGATGGTTGGAGCTGGAGTTAGTGAAAAGCCTTTTCTGAGATTCCAGCAAATTTGCAGGTGACACTTGGGTTGATTTGCCTGTAGACAAAGCTTCTGCTGTTCTAGCACGTTTGTAGTTGACACACCCCCAGATGTCTTTGTTAGCGTCAGTGATTTTTTTGCAATTTCTCTTCAGGGAAATTTTTGCACTGGAATAATTTTCAGGGATAGGATCCTGAGGTTGTTTTAGAGAACGAGCTTTGTGTATAACAAGAACGTTTTATAAGACATTAGTTACAACTTCTAGTGAATTTCTCCTGTCAAGATTAGCCCCTCCTGGCATTGCGTCCTCCTGAAAAAATCCAATAGGTGGTGCAGCTGAACCACCATTAACTGATGTAAATGATGTACATGCAGTAACAATAGAGGCTGTACTAAGGTCCACTGGGGGCACTACATCAAACACATTGTCTTGGAGATGAGACTCAGTGAGGTTTTCAAACATGGGCATAGCTTGCGCTGATGCCAACCAGACTTTCTTGTTTGCACTACACACTTCTTGTTGGCAAGCAATTTTATTGGCGCTTAGAGCCATACTGCTGTCTGATCGACTGAGGTCGAACTGATTATTTGGTGCCTTTTCTTGAGAAGAATTAGCCTCGAAGACAACGGAGCATGGTCTTGGCTGAGCATGTCCCGCGTCGATCTCGTGGTCAGTCCCGAGCGAAGCAGCCGCATCAGCGACCGCTGAACCAACAATGAGCCCTGCGGCCACGGCAAAAGGGGCAGAGGAGGAGGAAAAAGACGTGGCAGCCCGCAGCGCCAAATCGTGCAGAGACCCAGGCCCACAACACCGCTGAGCGAATGTGCAATAGCAGCGCGGCCCGCCACGGAAAGCAACCTCTCCAGTACCACCGGTGCCACCGAGGTAAGCCTGTTAGCAGGATGGTCAAAGGAGGAGCTACTTGGGCTGCAGTGAAAAGCAAAGTGCGAGCCTGTGGAGGGTTTACTATGAGCATATCCTTATTCAGGGTTGCATTTAAGGGAGTATCACTTAGGTCATATAAGTCTTTCACATCATTTACAACAGAAACTGCTATCCCCGACTCACCCTGTTCTTCAGGCTTGTGAGAGTCCTCGATTACAGAAGCACATGAGAAGTATCGACTTGCTTTAAGCTGTCTGGAGCGCTTTATTACCCGTTCTTCAAGTCTGACAGAACGTTTTGTTTGAGCTCTAGTCCGCGGTGATGCCATTTCCACAAGCACCGGCTTAGCTGTCACAATAGACATCACGCAGAATGCAGAGTTGAAGCGATTTCTTCACTGTCACAACACACCACTCGCCAAACAGCCAAATAGTGTCAGCTCGCCCTTTCTCCTCAGGGCTTACACTGCAAGGGTTCGGGAGGCGGCCTTTTATGGTCAACTGACCCACAAGAAGTCTTAAAGGCACACACACCTCCAGGTACCTCCAGGTACCTCCAGCAGGAAACAAGGAGTATAGGAAGGCAGATTAAAGCAGTCTCCACTCACCACAGCCAAACAGTGTCAGCTCACCCTTTCTCCTCAGGGACATTTTAACTTAAGTACTGGGGACTGTGGAAGGCATTGCTGGCACCATTGATCCATTTGCATGACCACTCGTTGATTAGGACCAGATTAAATTAGGAAGGCCTTCCCTCAGATAGGATAAATACTAACAATGGCCTACATCAAGGTTGCATCCTTGCACCATTCTTATTTAATGCATGCATGGCAGATCTGAGAGAACGCCTGGAAAAAAGGTCCTTCATTGCTCCTAAAGTATTAGGTACAATCATCTTTTGGATCACCTACGCAGATGATATTATTCTGATGGATTGCACTCGGGTGGGAATTCAAAGATTGCTGAATGCACTTTATTTTTATTGTGTAGAAAATGAATTGATCATAAATAAAAAAAAACACAATTAATGAAAACAAATCTCAAATTTACCTACACCATGCGTGTTTCCAATGATGAAAAGCCAGAGGATCACATCCTGGAGGAAAAGTAGGATTAAAGAAAATCGGCGTAAACGGTGAAGGGAAAGTTGTAACTCCATTCCGTCTCACCGCCCCATCTCAAATCTCCTCTACTAAATGCGTGATTTTACTTCTGTGACTATTGGGGGAGCGGTCCTTCTGTGCATGCCATAGAACTTCCCCTAAATTTGGACCCCCCAATGCCCGCTCCATCTGTAAACAACATTTCTGTTCATCTACTCCCCACCAATCTTTAATTATCAGGAGCTGTGCTGCCTGGTGAAATTTGTAGAGATCTGGAAGACCCAACCCTCCTTTCTTGGTGGGTGCAACCAAGACCTCATATGGGTTTGTTATTCCTAATGTATTCAGAAATACACTTACGCATCTTTTTAAAAAATGACAAAAGAAATCGGTTTGGAAGTGCCTGGAAAAAGTATACAATTTAGGGAGAATTGACATTTTTATAACATTCATCCGTCCAAGCCAAGAAATTTAAAGCGGAACCCATCGCCCAAGTTGTTCCATGATCACCTTCAACAAAGGGGGGAAACTAGCCTTGAAAGTTCCTGGAAATTAGCCTGGGTTGGAAGTGCCTGGAAAAAGTATACAATTTTGGGAGAATTGAAATTTTTATAACATTCATCCGTCCAAGTCAAGAAATTGAAAGCAGACCCCATCGTCCAAGTTGTTCCGTGATAACCTTTAATAAAGGGGGGAAATAGGGCTATTGTAACTGCCAACAGCTTAATCTGACACTACGCCCAGTCACATTTAGTTTCAGCATGTAAAAAGGACACAGTGGTAGTCGGCACAGTTAAATTAATTATTTCTGATTCGTCCAGGTTAACTTTCAAACCTGCTACTGAGCCATATTGTTCCAATTCTCTTTCTATTCCAAGAAGTGATCTTGCAGACTCGGAAATCACTAGCAACATGTCATCAGCGTACGCCATGATTTTATGTTCTATCCCCCCAAATTGTATCCCATGAACATCTAACATTTGCTGAATTTTTGCTAAAAAGGGCTCCAATCCAATGGCATATAAAAGAGGCAACATGGGGCATCCCTGTTTAGTTCCCCACAGAAGAAATAATGGGGGTGAAAGTTCTCCATTAATTAATAACATGCCACTGGAAAGTTGTAATTCACCTTGATCCTTGCCGTGAAGTGTGGGCCAAACCCCATCCCAGCCATGACCTGGAAAAGGAAAGACCACTCAACACGGTCAAAAGCCTTTTTGGCATCTAGAGATAAAGGAATCGCAGTTATATGTTTATTTGCCACTTTTTCCAAAACATGGCATAGTCGCTGTATGTAATCATGTGTCTGTCGGTTTTTAATAAATCCAGACTGGTCTGGCTGTATAGTAGATGGAAGTAGCCACTCTAATCTATTAGCCAAAACCTTTGAGTAAATCTTGGCATCTAGATTCATTGGAGCAATAGGCTGATACGAGCCGCACCTGCGTGGGTCTTTACCTGGTTTTGGAATCAAAATGATCTTGGCTTCCTCCAGTGAAGGGGATACACTACCCCTGCTAAGGAATGAGTTATACAGGTGCACTAACCTTGGAGCTAATAGCTTACCGAAGATCTTCTAAAAGGGAGCTGAAAACCCATCAGGTCCAGGAGATATATTGAAGGGAAGTGATTTAATAACGTGAACCACCTCGTCAAGAGTAATCCAAGATATCCCGGTCTATTGTTGAGATCTGGGGGAGATTAACTGTCTGCAGGTACGCTAGCTGAGATTGTTCATCTGGGTTCTTGGTTTGATATAGCTGCGAATAAAATGTGTGAAATTGCGTTATAATGTGAGAAGTTTCAGTAACAGTACCCCCCTCTGCAAATCTAACATTTGGATAGTTTGTGAAGCGATCTTCTGGTGCAATTGTCTCCTATACAGCAGAGATGCCTCTGCCTTTTTGGTCAAGAACAGGTTAAGTTTACCTTTCACAACTTAATATGCTTTTAATAATACCGGGCCTGTATGCATTACCATTTTCCTCATTATTTGTTGAAGTTTTGTTTTAGAAGGACCTTTCCAACAACAATATCTGCCGGCTCTTATTTGCCACTTCTGCTATTAGAACCCAACAAATTGAAGCCTTAAAAGCATCCCAAACCATATTAACAGAGATATCGGGTGTCATATTCTGGTCAAAAAATTCCTCTATTCCAGCCCCCACCTTCCCCTTCAAAACTGTGTCCTGTACCAGAGCAGATGGAAATCGCCACATCGATACCCTTTGGATCATCCCTTCTATGTCAATCTGTATAGTCAATGGAGCATGATCTTAGATTGAAATAGGATGACAGATCATGGAGGTAACTTGACCCAAGATAGGTTTAGAAACCCAAGTATAATCGATACAGTAAAATGAGTGATGCACATGCGAAGAAAATGTATATCCTTTCTCATCCCTCATCAGGTTCGGCCATCCATCCACCAGAGTCAAATTAGCGAATCTCTGTTTTAGTGCTTTAGAGGGTATTGTATATATCAAGGAAGTAGCTTTACTTCGATCTCGAGCGGGGTCCCAAGCAATGTTAAAATCTCCCAGCATTACTATATCTCCCTCACTAAACATTTCAACTTGGGTTAGAACTGATTTCATAAAGGCCTCTTGACCCGAATTAGGAGCGTATGCTGACACCATTGTAATTTTTTTGGGACCAACTTTCAATACAGCGAAAATATATCTTCCCTATGTATGGATATGTATCTTCAATATCGTACAGAGAGGGCCAGCTTTCAATGCCAGCAGAACTCCTGCCACTTTAGTCTTAGCATTTGCCTGTAGGACCAGCGGGTATCGACAAAGCCAGAGTTTATGTTTATCCAATACACTTATATGCGTCTCTTTGAGTGCCACCAAGTCCGGTTGGTGATGCCCCAAAAGAGCATCTAACTTTCTGCGCTTCGCTGTTGTGTTCAAACCTCTATGTTCAATGTTAAGCATTTAAACTGTCCCATTATACTACTAAGTCATTGATATCCCAACATTATCAAGCATTAGCCAGTTTGTATATGTTAACCATAAGTACCAATCAGGTCTTCCCCTTGTCCTCTTCCCCTCCAGCTTGTTCCCACCCGTTACACCCACCCTAACCCCAAATTAAACACAGCTAATCCCAACCATAGTTTGCTGGTGTGAGCCACAGTTCCTAACAAAATCTGGGGCACCCAGCTCCAGCCATGAATCCATTAAACCCCCAGGAGAACGTGCGGGGTATCCTAATACTCCCAGCTGTTACCTAAACAGATAGATTCCAACAAAGTTCTGCAGCATCTCCTCCTCCATTGCAGATACGATTCGAGTTTGCCTCTGATCAAGCCTTAATTCCCACTATTGCCAATTTTCGTGTCTTACTCGGACGTCTTAGGGGTCGGTACTCTCAAGCATGCTTTATAGTCCTCTTTTTGCTGTTGCTGTTGCTTTTTCCCTTGATGCGACACCAGCGTCCACTCCCATGTTTTAGACTTCTGAGCTGAGCGGTCAATACCAGAGGCTGTTTCCCCTGCCCTTCATCCTCTTCAACTTGCAGCCCAGCCAAACTAGCTTTCCGAGAAGTAATCCTGCATTGCATGCCCTCAATTGAAAACAAAATTCTGGAAGCAAAAGTCCATCTATATTTAATCCCTCGGTCTCTTAGTACTCTGACAACTGGTTGCATCTCCCACCTTTTCTGGAGGGTGATTTGGGAGAGATCCTGATAAAGCTGAACTTCCATCCCGTTGTAGATAATCGTATTTTGTTCACGGGCCGTTCTTAGTATCTGTTCTTTGTGTAGATAGGAAGCACATACAGCCATGATGTCCCATGGGCAGGCACCAGGTTCCCTCCTCTTTGGACCGGTCCGATGAATTTGGTCTATAGGGATTGAAGGATTCTCCTCATCTGGGACCAAATCTGCGAAAATCTGGGTCACAACCTCTCTTAGCCGGGAGTCCAAAACAGTTTCCAGTAGATCACTTAGTCAAATGTTCAAACAACAAGACCTATTTCCTATATCTTCTTGTTGAAGTGCAATATTTCGTGTTGCTCTTGCAAGGTCCTCCAACGCAATGTCTTTCTGTTTACTATCTTCTGACAGAACCTGAATTGCCTGTTCGTTAGCCTCAACCCACTCCCCTAAATTAGCTATGTCCTTGCTGAAGTCCGAGAGTGACTGTTTTATTTCTGACGTAAATGATGTGAATTGCGCCTGAAAAGAAGCTGAAAATGTGTCTTCAAAGGCGTGAAAGCTGGCAGCAAAGTCCTCCTTAGCAGCCGCCATCGCTGTTTCCTGCAAGCCGATGATTTGGGAGTGAGTCGATTGCTTCACAGCAGCTATTGAAGATGTGTCCGAAACCGTTGCACCCCAAAATTTTTGCAAAGGATTTTGTTCAGTTTGGGAATTCTTAGAAGGGCGCATTTGAATAGTCTTTTTTTTCCCCTCGGCATAGGACATTACAAATCAGGAGAAAAAGCGTTGCAAAAACAAACCTGCCAATGCGTCTATGTAAACAGAATGACCTGTGAGCGCTGCTAGTAATTATATAGAGTCTTCCATATCACAAATGACTTGGCCATTTATTTATCCCAAAGGGGTGTAAGAATATACATTTCTAACTCCTCTTATGGTCTGAAGTATTAGCTGACCCCAAATACAAGACCACGTAGCCTCGGTCCTTCCGCTGAGCCCCTGCATCGGGACTCTGTCCAAACCCACTGTAGCTGGTACTGCCTGCTCCAAACCAGCTCCCTGGGGGTATTTCCTGCAACTTCTGGCACTGTTGTGTGTTGTCACATACACTGGGCCCCCCTCCAGGGCCACCAAGCAGTACAAGTTGCCAGCTGCCTCGAGCTCTTTTGAATATTGCCTCATGCACTAGCCCTCCCTGCCCGGCCTCCAGGGAGCGCTTCCCTATATGACATGGGGTAAATATGACAAATTGGGCTGATCTGTGACCCATCAGGTAGCCAACCTTTATACCTATGTCATACACCCCAATGCTTTAAGTGGTCAAGTTCTTCTCTTAACATTTTCCATTGAATATTACCCGCTGTACAGTACTGAGCTACTTTCTTACCAGAGTGTGTCTCTGTCATTTATGCACAGTATCATTGCCTGTTTCTTTTCATCCAACTTGCCTTAATGATTCAGCCGCAGAGCAGTGCTGCTGCAGCTTGCAGCACAGAAAAAGCAAAAGGAGGGTGCAAAGCGAAGTGATCTCTGAGTCTATTAGCTTCTCCCATCATATATACACTTCCCTATGAAGTCAATCCTGCGTGGGGGTCAAGGTCACCCTTATCAAGCATCCATTCTGGCCCATCTCATCCAGTTCACCCTCATTAAATGTCCATTCTCTAGTTATCCTCGCTGTGTCGCTTGTGTGGGTGCGATGTTCCAGTGTCCCCCAGCGCTCAAATCAACTGGGGGAAGCGCGAAATCCAACGCCGGGTGTATTCCCTGTCATGCCCAGTATGCACAGGCCACGGTGTGATCTGCAAGGTTTCCTTTACCTTCTTCTTTCACCTCGGATCCAAAAACAGCACTTGTAGCGTTCTGCCCTGCAGAGCTCAATGTTTAACTTCAGTCACACTGCTCATTCCAAAATGATCACCTAAGTAATCTTACCTACTATTGCTGCCGTTAACTTCTGGAGGAGGAGAGAGGCACAGGCACGTCTTAAAGCTACGGCGGCCATCTTGGAATCCCCAGATAAGGGATTTTAACTATAAATACAGAAAGTTCTCCATAATCCCACTGTTGAAATTTTACAAATCAAAATTGTACCCATGCTGATCTACGCAGCAGAAATTCATCATAGCTTATTGAAGGAAGACTTTTGTCATCTTGAGAGTCTAATTTGGAAGAAAGTTTTAAGACTCACCCAATCTATTCTTATCAGTCTAATTAGACTTGAACAGGATCTACTATACTTAGAAGCACATGTACCATGGAAGAGAATATTGCTCTGTTCCAAATGTATCACTGCTCCAGCAAAGAAATTGTATGCAGAATTTAAAGATGGGTAAGGAGGATTAAGAAATATCCTTTTAGACTGGGCAGGATAACCATTGGATGAATGGGGACTTAAAGGATCTTTAATAAACAGCCTCCTGGGACATATAAGCATAGGCTGTGGTGGGCAGACTGGTTCAGAACTTCTGACTCAGAATAACACCCTACTCCATAGAAAATGTGGAATTTGCACTCAATATCTATGTAAATACCTGTCCTGGAAGGTGGGCTTCACGCTGTTGAGACTCAGATTTGATGTCCTTCCTACCAGGACAAACTGGGTAAAATGGAAAAAAATAGATGAGACTCAGGACTGTTGTAGATTTTGCTCTGCTCCAAATGAATCGTTACAACACTTACTTTTGCATTGTGAAACACAATTTGGGATGATGTTGGTTTGTATACCTCTGAGGGTGAGGGTGTTTTTTGAAGATGAGTGCCTCCTATTTTCGAGGATCTGTCGCATTTTAGGATGGTAAATCCAGGGGTGGGGGGTGGCAATGGAAAGGGCTCTGTCTGCAATGGGATGGAGCCAAATTTCTGTGATGGCAAGCAAGTCAAGGTCGTTGAAAGGATTTCAGCTGCATGTGCCGGGACTGATCTTGCATTGAATAGCACGCAGTTGATGACTTTGAAGATGGGACTGGCGGGCATAGATGTTTGCAGAATTCATAATTGTAGGAAAGTGTGGGGAGGGAGGTGGAGGACGAACTGGGTGTGAAATCTGAGGAAAGTGTTCCTAGTGAGAGTCGGAGGGGGTAAGACAATGGCCGAGTTGGGGATTTCGGGCTGGGTTGGGCCTAGTCTGTGAATTTGTGGTGGGGTGATTGATTGCGATGCGTGGTGTGGGACGCATGCGGTGAGCCGAGTGCACAGCCTTAGGAGGCTGTTCTTCGTAAAGATCCCAGGGTGAGTAGCAATGGCCGAGTTAAGGATTTTGGGTTGCGTGGATCCTGGACTGTGGGCCTATTGAATGCGATGCATGGTGTGGGGCACACGCAATGAGCTGTGTGCACAATCTGAGGAGGCTGTTCCTCTTAAATATCAGTGGGTACGTAGCAATGGGCAAGTCAAGGATTTTGGGTTGCGAGCGGCCTGGATTGTGGGTTTGCGGTAGGACGATTGATGTCGATGCGTAGTGTAGCAAGTAGTGGACATTAATTGAGCACTGTGATCTGCGGACCTTCTTCATTAGTGCAAGCATTTGCAGCTTGAATTTGTTACTCTATTATTTTATAGAATTCTGGGAAACCCTCTAAGGGAGGGACGGCTGTGCTTTCCTCTAGCTGTGTGGCAGTGTCTCTTTGGAGAGGCACCACCCTGAAATATCTAGGCACATCAACTTCCATTTCAATTTGCTGTATTTCACTTTGCTGTTCTTCTTTTTCATATTCACCCACCAAAAATAGGATGCAATTATCCTGATGACAACATCCTTAGATTCATAAGGGTATACAGACTGAATCCTGAAACTCCCCTTTGATTTAAAATCTAAGGACACAGCCAATTTATCCTCTGAAGTGACCTTGCTTTCAGGGATGTTTCAGATAACTGTATTCTTTAGATCAGCAGTGCTGTGGGATTCTTGTGCTACCATCCTTAATGCTCTACCTTCTTCCAAATTAATGTTTTGCCTTTCCATTGTTATTCACCAGTATATGAATGGGGCTATACCCAATGTTTACTAATGGTGTAAATTCACATTTTAGCCCCTGCTCTCTCATGGATTCATTGAGACACACAAATGCATTGTGCTCTTTTATCTGTTGTCCCTTTCTGTACTGTAATGCTATTGCAAATTGCCTTACAAAAGAAGGAATAATAACAGTTATTTTCCTGTAGCTAATTTGCATGTGGCATAATTTGAGCACAATGATAGCCTGTCTTCTGTTCTCAAATGCAGGTGCTGCTCCTCCCAATCTAGACCAAACCTTTTGATTCAATAAATCTAAAACCATACACATTCTGTGCATGATGTCATTTCCTAGATAAAATGTAGTTTTGGTCCCACTTACAATCCATACATTAGGATGAATGCTATTGGACCCTATTGTGATTCTCAACATGCACACTTCCAATTCTTTGACCCAAATCAGGGCCACCCAGACCAAAACTGTGTTGATTTTTCATTTTATAACCTGGTATGTCTTTTCTGTCCAGCATTTGTTTGAACCCATTTTCATTAATAAAACTCTTTTCCTGTTCTAGGGTCAATTCTGCCTCAATCATTTCAAGATGCACATTCACATGCACCGGAATCCAGGCCTGACCTTCTTTCACATGTATTTCTGCAATTGTTGTAATATGTTTTTCCTGACCTGACTCTGTAGCAATATTTTGTTTACAGTTTTCCTCACTTAGATAAAAGTGAAATGCGTTTTCATCGATCTGTGTTTGGCAGTTTTTCATGGAGTCCAAATAAATCTTTAAAGATTGCTTTTCTTTTTGTCCTTGCATTTCACTCTGTGCACTGAGAATGACAGTGACGTTAGGTACACAACCATTCTGAAGATACACTCTGTTCTAGCTACTGTGGAGCATTCATTTGTACAGCCATTCTGACTCATTATATTTTTAGGTTTCAGGTTTGTTTTACCAAAGACCACAACACCCCATTTACCCATCAATAAGGGGTGATAGTCTATTAAGGCAATTTGTCCCTAACAGGATTGGTGTCTCTTCAATGGGTGTGGCCACAACCTCCTGTCTCATTCTCTGCTTCCCTACCTTGATGTCAACTTCAATGACACTTTCCACTGGTATTTCTTCTCCATTGAAATTATGCACAGGGCCTTCAATTTACCTCAACTTCAACATGTCTTGCGGGGATTTCCCTTTATTTATGCTCTCCAATAATTACCTCACGGTTTCCTGGGCGCCTGTATCAATCATTGCAAATGTATTGCACCTCTCTTCAATATCAATAGGGGCATAATACCTGTGCTTGCATTCTTCAAGTCTGCAAAGGAAATGTGAATTGTGATTGATCTCAGGGCTTATTTTCTTCTGGCCTACCTGGCTTCTTGTAAGGCAATGGGGCATATGAAATGACATTTTACCCCCTTTTTGCGCATCTCCTTTTCAACTTCTTTGTTTATTTTTCTGTAATGAGAATTCATTTGGAGCTTTGCCACTGATTGGCTCCATTTGGGGTCACCAGTGTTCTCCCCCATTGCTCTTCTGTTTTCCCCATTGCCTGGATCGCTTTCACTTCCCTCCACTCTGGAACCCAATTGTTCTGTATTTTCATGAGCATCATGTGGCAGAACATCAGTTTCTGGTGTGCAACACTTACCTATTTCTTGTACCGTACCTGTCATTTCTGCCTCATGGAACATCTGTGGCACAAACCATTCTTCAGGGAATTCATTTTCATCTGATTCTGCAAGATTTCCATTTCTCTGGGGACATGATCACTATTAGAACAGTCAGGTAATGCAATCTCTTTGTTTGCTTTTATAGCATCACCAATCATCAAATGTATTTCACATTGCATGTCCTAGTTAAACTGTCTTTTAATTCTTTGTTCTTTGGGTTCTTCTTGTGTATTCCTGTTTTGTTTTCTCTCATTTCCACACATGCAAATGGTTTGGATCAACTCTAATTTAATCCATACCCTTTTCTTGTATCCTATGTCATCACTATTCATCTGTTTTCCTAGTTTTAATTCACTAAGCCATTCTATTTGTTCATTTAATGGTAAATAATTGTCATTTGCGCTTTCATTGTGGAGAGCCTGGCTAAGTAATTATTTGTTGCCACCCTTTGCAATGTCACTCTTCTGACATTCTGCACTCTCACTCAGCTCCCGCTTCTGTACTCACAATTTTCCTTTCTGCTCAGACAACATCTTCACCTGTGCCTCCGAGCACTAGAATCTGTCCATATCCCTAAACTCATCCGTCTGTGCTCTAGGCCGATACTGGTTGAATTAACACTGCTCTGGCTTGTTTTTGCACTTTTCAGGAGACAGGTTCCTGTTTATGTTTTTCCTGAATTCCCAGGACACAGGGGCTGGGGAGTGTGGGGTGACCATCCTATGACCATGGCCAACCTGTTAAGAGGACTGAACACCATGGCAAGTGCATAGTTCACTGTCTGTCTCTCTTTTGACTGAAATTGTTCCCTTTGTTGATTTACACTTTCAATTAATCTATCTACATACTGTGGTCTTGCCTGATTGCCATAAATCATTGAGGCAGGGCCAAACCTATTCTGGGCCCCCAATGCCTGGCATGGCCCATTATACATCTGATTCTGGGTGTTATTTATCCCTGACATATCACAGCGAGATCCCACCATGTGCGATTTACCAAGATACCTAGTACTGATGTAGAAGCTTCTGTTGCTGAGATCTACGGATTGGAACACAGGTGTTTGGGGGTGGTGCTGCCTTCCCTTGCATGGCCATCCCCCTCTGATTGCGTGGTGTGTCATTCTCTGTTTGAGTTTGTGCTGTCTCCAATGGCATTTTCCCAGACCTTACTTCTAGGACTGCAGGAGTAGACTCTTTAGCTTTTTGGGGTCTGAATTCCTTCTTTCTAACCTCCCCCTTCTCATGTGAGATTATTTCATAGATTTTAGTGGCCTGTTGAAGAATAAATTCTAGGCTGCAATCCCTATAGAACTCACGGGCAAGTTGTGAAACTATGTCTCACTGCAATCTGTAAAAAAGGGTGGACTTGAACTCTGCTGAATTAATGTCACATGCCACATCAAAAGGCGAGAATGCTCTTTTCAGGTTAGGCAAAAATGGGCATGTTGACTTATCTAATTGAGCTGTCATACTATAGGGTGCCTTTTTACTGTCTTGTATAGAGTGATATGGTGAGAATTGTTTCCTAATATCTCTTTCAAAGTCGTCCCATGATAAATTCCTCTGCTCATTTAAACCTTGAATTAAGCTAGCAGAGGTGGGGGTCATGGTGAGGTGGAGAAACCTACCATATTGGGTCTTAGGGATTTCAAGTGCCTGAGCAAGCACAGTTACACTCTCAAGGTGTTCTTCTATGGATAAACCTGAATCATTTTTGAATGGTTTGATAAAACTCTTGCTAGAATTCATTATTTTTAGTGCATTGTACAATGCCTTACATGATGGGTCATTTTGACTCCCCTTTCTTTGGTAAGCAGACTCAGCCTCAAGCACTGGAGAGCCGCCAGCTCTTGTGGAGTGAGCAACAGCTGGCACATTTCCAAGACTGTGGCTGTGTTCAGTCTCAGTGAGGGTGACAGCTCTGTACTTCTAACACCCCTGACACCCGCATGTTGTCACCTTATTTCCCTACACTGTGCATTCAGCCCTTCTGTTTCATCATACAGTGCAGAGTTTTCTTTCCTTACATTAGCCATTACCTCACTCATGTCAGTAATTTGCATTTTAAAATGATTAGTTGTTTCCATTTTATCATTCTAATCCATAAACCTAAAAATGTCATCTTCCATCGACTGTAATTCTTTAGAGGACTGACTGCCACACTTTCGGAGTGCCATCTTTTTGTGCCAATTGTGCATCATACTTGTCTTGCAACAGTGGACAATGCTCACCCTTTTTCCTCAAGCATAGCTTCTAGGTCTATGTGCAAGGCTGCAATTATCTCATTTTCTTTCACTCTCAGTTTAACTAATTTATGTAGATTAAACCATGTCTTTCCAGCAAGGCAAGTTAGGCAGTCTGTTTGTTCTTTCCGATCTCCTGAATTAAAGAGTCTTAACATGCACATTTGTAACACACTTCCATCAGCAAACATCTCCTCAGAACTTCCTTACCAATCTCATAAATTATGCGTTCCCGGGAACTGGACAATGTGTCAGAAGACCTTGTTGCCAGTGTGTAAATCTTTGTCATCTATGCATGAGTCCAAAGATCAGTAATCCCAACGTAGTGCAGTAATGCTCACACTATGCCACTGTGGTAAATGCCTTGTCACAACACAGCCTGAAGGCATTCAAAATGACTTGTACAAACGCAGTTGAAATAAAAGACAAAGAGAGGAAAAACTGGATTTTAAAGTGCACCTAGCCCCATCACTATCCTAAGCACAATGTCACTGAAGTAATTTCAACAGCAGAGAAGAACTAACATGGAACTCAGAATGCACCAGCACAACTGGCATGGCCACAGAGCAAGGACCACAAGCTCCATGACATAAAGGGTCAAGTTGGACCCAATCCTGGCGCCTTTGGCGCCAGGCTCATGAGTAAGTGTGCTCTGCATACTTTTATTCTGTTGCACGTGTTATTTCCTCCCCTGTAGGACCTCCACGTGCATCCAGGTCAGGTGTGGCCATAGGAATACATTGGGCTGCACATGCAGCTTCTTCTGGGAGTGGCAGGGTGGGGCCACAAGGCAGAGCAAAGGGGCGTGGCTGGGACCAGGCTTTTTAAGCCTGCTCCGCCCCCATGCAAGCGCTTTGCGTTAGTCTGCTTATAGCAGCGTAACGCTCACCGCCGCCTGAAGCGCTTCTTACCTGATTCCAGCAATACCATCACCTGAAGTGCATCTTACCTGATTCCAACAATACCATCGCCTGAAGCGCATCTTACCTGACTGCATCAATACCAGCGCGGTCCACAACACAGGAGCAGGTGAAGAAGCCTGACCCAGGGGAACTAGTTCCAGGGAGAGCTGCAACCTTGCCCCAACATTCCCGCAGAGACCAGGTGAGCGTGACAACAACACGGTGTAGCCATGCTATAAAAGGGCCCACCTAGCAATTGCACTAAACCAAGAGGTTTCCTGGCTAATGCACCAAAAACATGCAGGATTTTCTTATATCTCTGGCTATCATCATCACCTGCAAAAGTATGCATCTAAAACACAGGGAATTAGTTTGCTTATAGGTCCTTTTTATTTGGGTCCTCCTTACTACAATCCCAGACTTAGAGCAGTGACGAACACATAACCCTTATATTGTGAAAATATACTCACACAATAATAGGTGATAGGCCACACACGTTTTTTTTAATAGCGCTCTTTGGCTTTTATCTGGATTTGTTAAAAATGGGACAGGGTCCAAATGCGGTGCATCAAAAAACACAGTTAGAAAAACTTAGAACAGCATAAAGCACTCAAGTACAAGGAAAATAGACATTAGTAAAATGCAAACGTGGATGTCTCTTTTCTACTGAGAAGAACATGGACCATTTCACATTTTATACATTTCTAGACAGCTCAGCAAATGCGAAGACATTCTAAAGCCCCTTCTTTTTATACTAAACATCCTACAAGAGAACTTGGCAGGTGATGCAGAGTTCTCTGTGCAACTTTGGAATGTTTTAGGTGATTTTGCAAGTCTGCAAGAGACTAAGTGCACACAGAGAACACACCTCTATATTCCATTGTATGAAAAGAGCATGAGGTCATTCTTTTTCTAATTATTTTCAAATTTTGTTACTTATGCTTACCAAGAGTTTTTGGAGTATTCTGTTCTGTCTGCGCTGCTGACAGTGAAACCCCTTTCCCGAAGAACACAGGTTCTCTGCCCCCATCAGTCACAGCAGTTCAGCGAAGGCCACACAACGCCCTCCTTCCTGCTGCAGACACTCAGCACACAGAGCAGCAGCCTGGCTCAGTCTCAGCTCAGTGCACACACCTACAAAGGCAATCCGTGACACTCTCCAATTTTACTTCTTCTTTCTCGAATCTCCTCTTTATTCCCTTTCTATCAGCAGAAGCCCCCTTTTTCTCGCTCTCTCTTCCTTCTAAAGCCAACCCACTTTGCTCAAAGCTTCATACAGAAAGTATATTATTTCAACACCCCTTGCCGTGCGGTCACCCATCACTCAGGAACCTCCTCTCATGTGGCAACTCCCCCAGTACTTTTGGAGAAGCCTGTTAGTTTTTCTCTTTTTAGGAATCACCTTTGTACAGCATTGATTCTTGAAGTCCGGATGAACATGCAACATTTTCAGCCTGCAGTTTCCTCAACAAGTACAAACATTTTTTTAATAAAATACATTCAGCTGCCTGTCACTTACACTGCAGTTCAACTTCAACTTTTGAATTTTCTGCATTTCTTTCTAAACTCACATCACTGTGTAAATGGTGCCTTTTCACCCACGACCTGCACTGTGGCCTTCTAATTACTAGTAATTTAGTTTGTTGAAATTAGTGGTTAATGGTTAATAATGAGTAATTAGTAGGTTACTTGTTGGCCCCTACACAACGCTACAGTGTCATGCTATGCTTTGCTCACTCCTTTCTTTGGTATGTATGATTCTCACCAGTGTCTCACATCAGTGCTAAACCACACACACCAGCTGCAGCACCATCACCATTTGTACACTGGCTTACACTTTATATATGAGTCTGAGGAGCCTCTTAAATTCTTGCATGGCTAAAATTCACACTACTTATCCTACAGTACTGCCACCAATGGGAGCGGCCCCACCCGACTGCTAGGCCAGATTCCCTCTGCAAGGAAGCAAAAGCAACCCCATGCATGTTTCGGCATTGTTGGGCCTCATTAGTGAGGTGCATCTTGGTTCCAGCAGTGCTCTGGGCAACCTTCCACACCACCATTTTTAGTCCATCTGCACCATTGCAAAAGGGGCCTAATCATATGCAAATCAGTGAGCAAGAGACCCACGTTTGGGCATACCCTCTCTCACACAGGGAGATAAACTATAACCAAAAAAGTGATGGGTGTAGGGTTTTGAACACATCTGAACCACTGGTACTGCCCTGGGCAACCTTCCACACCACAGTTTTTTTGCTGTCTGCACCATTGTAAAAGGGACCAGCCATATGGAAAGTAGTCATGCACTGCCACCAATTGAGCAGCCTGAACTACTAGCCCACGTCCCCTTTGCATGGAAACGCAAGCAACCCAGACATGTGTCAGCCTTGTTGGACCTCATAGGTGAGGTGCAGTATGGTTGCTTATGTTTGCCTGGGGCGCAGCGAGCAAGAGAACCATGTCTGGGCATACCCAGATGCAGAAAACTAAAATACACCTCAATGATGACACCCAATTATGCTGACACATGTGTAGAATAGCTTGTGCTCTTGTGCAGAAGGAATTTGACCAAGCATGTCAGGCCTGAATCTCTCAAATAAAAACTTTAACATCTCATTCATATCCAAAGCAGCGCACAGTAACATTCTGGTCCTTCATTGGAACCACCTTTATTATGATCTCAAGTTTTAAGTGATATTTAAATATGATAACAGAAAATGATGAATTATTTAATTTTGTAAGAATGTTGGTCATGATGGTCCAGTAACCCTCTCATGAAAGGAATAATGTTATTCTTTGATATCTGCCACAAAAGGTAAAAACAGCTATTATTTTGAGCGGTAAGAGAGGATATCGAAGCCTGCAATTTATGCATGATGATCACAAATATGTACTGTCTAGTATTCTAAGATATTTGGTAGTGATCTTCTCAATGACCTTCAAGGAAGAAAATCACCTTCAAATATGATGGGCAATGGGGTTGCAGTTTCAAATTGACAGTGCCCGTGCATGAGGTATTTGCTCTATTTAGCACCATTTTGTCTATAGGCATTGTAGAATGACGTGTGTAAAACATTGATAATAGCACGTGTTACTTAGAACATTATTCTTTCATTGTTCTTCCTTCAGCTGGCTGCATAGGTCTGTATGCCAGGCTTTATTAACGTTCTAATGCATGGTCCACATCGATTGGCACACTTGGCAGAAATGTAGACAGCCTATCGTATCTGAAGATTTATTTTCAGGCTTAAAGATGCTGTTGCAGGAGGGTGTTGTCAAGTCTTCTAGCTGATCTGTCCAAAGTACAATGGGACGCTCTTCCTAATTCTTGAGAGCATTGGACTCCTATCTGCCGTAGCACCCAAGGCCAGAAGAACTCACCAGCTCACCACTGAGAGATTACAGAGTGGGGACTGTTGCATGGATTCAGCTTAATACCTTGATGAATGAGACATAGCCAAAACCAAAGGAATAAAATGATAGACTTTGTATCAACTTGGAAATTGTAGGTGCCAATTACGATGGTATCTACGGACTATGGCCTCATTCCGGGTCTGGCAGTAAACCTGCCGGTGATACCAGTGGCTTGCCACCGGACCCAGAATAAATTACTGGTGTCTGACTTCCCGGTAACACCCGGGGTATTACAACCCCGGAGGAGAGGAAATCAGGCGCTGGTAATTTTTGTAAGTCCCCATAGGACTCCATGGGAATGGGGACCACGGAAGCAGAGGCACTGTTAATAACGGTGGCGGTTCATCCTTGAAACTCTGCAGACGGGTGCCGTTCTGCCTGCCATGTCTGACCCTGACGGGCGAACGGCCCCCATCCACAGAGTCGTACTGTGCCGCTTACCGGCACCGTTGTTACCGGACCGGCATAGTCATAATGAGGCCCTATATGTGTGTAACAGATCTGAAAGACACTGCTAAAAATGGAATGCAAGCAATACTAATGTGAAAAATGAAAGCCGAGCCATTGGATTGGCTTGGTGTACCTCCCAATTCACATTCAGTGCCTTCCCAGCTACCACACTGCATTCCCGCCACATCTCTCCATCTCCAAACTCCCACACCTTCTTTCCAAATTGTGTTTATCTCCTGCTGGCTAACACCAGTCTACTTCACTGCTCTCCAGTGATGTGGCCACCCCTGTAAAACATATTGCCCCCTTGCAAAATGTTATGAGGTGCTAATAGTAACAGTACCCACCCATGCCGCCTTTATCAGGTGGTAACAGCCCCTTGAATGTTGTTAAAAGACTTTGCTCACTGACAAAATTTAACTTGGTCCATGGAATGTTACCACATTGGAAAGCCAACAAGGTTGGGTACTATTGCTGAAATAATGAAGCTGAAACTGGTGTAACTTCACTATCACTGCATGGCTAATTCTTACATTATTTCAATAGGGTGAAAAGAGGAGGGGTTCTGAAGTCCATGAACTTTAGATATATATTTAAGGCTAGAAATGTCAGGCATAAGCATGTCCTGCAAAACGGATTCAGGTCAGGCGGATTTACAGCCCACAGAATTCCTTAGGTAAATGGAATCATGTGGGGTAGGCTTAAGTGGACCCACAAGAACCTGCAGCATTCTGGGGTAGGACAAAGTCTCGGTAGCGTTTTTCAAGTTCCGCAGTCCAGCCCGAACTTTCAAACATCTCTGAAATATTTTGTGGAACAATAATGTTGTAGGGTCTGGGGTGATCAGACCCTAGCAGTTGGAGGGTCATGGGAGGCTAGGCCCTACTGAACTGCATGCCACAATAATAGATACAGAGTCCCTGATTGCGTTTGAATAAATGTCGAGCGGGAAGCCACTCGCCCCTTTTATTTAATAGACACACGTGACCACAGCCATTTCACCACACATTGTGCTGTGGTCACAAACTCACACCATGTGACTGCGCCACAAGGAGCTGCAGCCATGACAAATAAGAGTCCTAGAATCTCTGGCGAGGTTAGTGGCCATTTACATACCTTAGCTTACTTCCTGGTACTCTCTGTGTTGTTTTATCCTGTTAGACGAAGGAGTAGCACTGATCAACACAAGGAGAGAGGAGAACTTGTGATGTTGCCACTGTGAGTGTGTGTATTTTCCATATTTCATTCACTGTTTGTGACATTTTATTTTTTCATTGTACTTATTTTTAAAAGTTACCTAAAATCTGGTGGACCCTTTAAGAAATCCTTTATGATTGTTTTTTTCTATAATCCTTTCCCCTTAGCTTTCCTTCTTCCACACCAGAAAAAATAAACAGGTAAATCTTTTATGAAAACATTTGTGACACCAAAGGGATTTTTCTAGATTTTTCTAGATCCCCTTGTGAAAAACAATGCATCACTGCCCTCCCACCCCACTGTTACCTTAACTCAAAAAAGGAAAATGTGACACATGTGGCAATACATGCATCGTCTGTAAAGACTGATCATGATACCTTGTCCAGGTATATAGATGTGAAACTACTGGGGGATGCTAATAGTGGAGTGCCACCAGGTGATGGACAGTGACAGTGGGCGAAGTGTAAACCACAGAGGCACAGACCATTAGCAGGCAGTCATTAGAGGAGGCCTCTCATGTGATGTGGGAGGAAGTGGTGAGAGTCTGTTTTCCCAAGGGGAAGATGGAAACATTGGGAAAGTTAGAGGTTATGCAGGAAACAGAGGAGATGTTAAAGCAGGAGATTGATAGTAAGGGGCCAATAATAGTTTATACAGTGCACAAGAACAAGATGTGAAAGAGGTCAGGAGGAGGAACATAAAGAAGAACACATGTATGGTTAGTAGGAGGTAGAGCATGATGGGGAAAATATGTAGGGGCAGATGGAGGGTAGACATGAAGAAACAAATGCAGAGGAGGGGGGACCAAAGGAGGCATATTTGGCATAGCAGGTGGAGCAAGAGGAGTTTTATGGTGGGATGGAGGTGGAACAGGAGTTGAATAAGATGAGGAGGTGTAACATGAGGAGGTGAATATGGGATATCAGGGTCAACATGAGAAGTCAGATACGGGGACGATGGGGGAACTTAACGAGTCAGGTGAGGGGCAGAAGGGTAAAGGGCAGCCACTGATGGAGTTTGAGGCAATGCAGGCCGGGATGGAGAATACAAGATTGCAGCCATAGTTAAGTAGGAATAAGTGAAGGAAGAGGAGGAGGAGGAGCAGGAGGAGGAGTAGGAGGAGTGTCAACTCGATGAGACAGAATAACGGAGGTTCAATCAGCTAATCCTGATGGCTTCTGTTTTGTGGAGGGTGAAAGGCAAGCTGCCCTCCCCATCACCTTGTACAACACTTAACTCTACAGGAGAGGAATACACAGGCAGCATGAGAAGAGGCCCAGCCACAGTCATTAAGCATTTGTTAGTTCCTCAACCCCATGTGATGGAAGAGTTTGTTGAGCCTTCATATGGGAGTATAACTTGAGATCACCAGCGCTAGCATGTAGGACTGCATTGCAGGGGAATTGTCAGCGTTGTCATGCTGTGGAGTCTCACCTGCATTCCTATCACCCAAAAATCCCCACCTAAATCCTAAATGTAGTAATGAGAGATAGACTGAAAGCCAATCAATGAGGAAACTAGCAGGACAACTCTCACCTGCATTACAGAAAGCCTCTGAATCATTTGTGGCTGCAGACTTCGCATAGAATGGGGGATCCTGAGAAGTAGTTATGGGTGAACCTGAGGCATAAAAACAGGGATATCAAGGGAATTGTTTGTGGCTGCCTGTGCTGCGTAGCAGTCCAACCGTGAAACATGATATCAGGCGGACCATACGAAGTAATAGCAGGGAGTAGTTATGAGACCCTAAGAAAATGAAATGTGCAGAGAAAACCTGGCAATTATTCACAGCTCAGTGATTCTGCAGTAGGGATTCTATGAGAATAGTACAAGGGAGATATTGAGAAATATTTTCAGTTGCAGATTTTGCATTGCTGGGAAAACATGAGAAAGATGTGACTCTTGTGAAGCGTGGGAGAATCTGAAAAATAGATATGTTCTTGTTTTTAGGTAAAACCTCAAACCTTCTTATGTTGGTGGCTCTTGAGTAGTTGGGAGAACCCAACTATTTGCAAGGTTGTTCTCTGTCCCATTGAAAGGAGGCTCTCACCTGTGCCATTGTTGTTATATAAAAGTAAATCTTTTGAGGAGAACAGTAGTAGGAAAAACACTAATGTCATCTCATTATGATATTGTTGACACTCAAGGTCAGTCACTAGAGCAACAATTCACAACTGTAAGCCCCATTAAATAAACCCCCTTTCATGATAAGAGCTGGTACACTGGCTATAACTATGTCTCTTTGCATACTTTTCCTCAATGGTGTGTTTGTTCCTTTTAATCAATGTTAATGGTTAAACATGGGGCACTGCCTTGCTTCTCCTCTGGTCAGACACAATAGCCCTGTTGCATATTAAATGCATAAGCATGTCTTTAACACTTTACATGCCATGGCAAGCTATTTGAGCCTGAGCACAAGTGAATTCTTCACTGTTGGGATTGACACGCATTATGCTTGCAATGCATTGAACACATAGGTGTCTAGGTCTGCTTTCTGCTTTGAAAGACAGTGTTCTAATTTTGTTTTCAAAATACTGAATGGATTTTCAACTGTACAAATTTACAGCAACCTGATTTATATGGCCTGAATTTTAATGTACAAGAAAGCGTGCTTTGTTTGTATTAACAATGCATTACACATGCAGAGCTGTTGTCATGTTCACAACAAGAGTATGCTGCTTTGTTTTATTACACAATGGGGGTCATTATATATTTCTGGGTATCTCGCCAGTAATTCCAGCAGGATACTGGGAAACAGACCTACTGTTACCAGTGTCTGATATCCTGGTAAGCCCGGGATATTCAAGGTGCCAGCAACGGCAGTCATTCCCCATTCCATGTTATCTTATGTTATGTTATGTTATCGTATCTTGTAGAGCGCACGGTCGCCCGAGGGCATCATGGCGCTGGAGAGAGCAAGAACAGAAGCATAGCAAAATCAAAACAAGTGTGTTTTAACCTTCTTTCTAAACTCCAAGTAATTAGGAGTTTTTTTGATGACAAGCGGAAGGCTATTTCACAAGGCAGCTGCGGCGTCAGAAAACGCCTGACCACCCACCCGGTCACAGTTGTATTTAAGCACTAAGAGCTGGTCCATAGCAGCAGAGCGGAGACTGTGGGTGGGATGGTAGCGGGTAAATTTGGCTCTGAGATATTCAGCTCCTTGACCATGAAGGGCCCGGTGAACAATACACAAGGCCTTAAACTCCACCTGCTGGGCCACCAGGAGCCATTGAAGGGACTGCAACACTGGGAAGATGTGAGCACCATAAGGAGTATCAGTGGCTACCCGGGCAGCCAGATTTTGGAGCCGTTGCAGCCGTTTAATCAGGCTCTTGGGTTGGGCTAAATATAGGGAATTGCAGTAGTCTATCCGTGATAGTACTAAAGCTGCTACCACCGGGGGGGCGCAGTGGAGCCGGGATCAGAGGCAGTACCTTCCTCAGCAATTTAAATTGGAAGTGACCAGCCTGGCATACAGCAGAGACTTGTTGGTCCATAGACAGTGAGGTCGATAACACAACACCCAGATTTGTAACCTTTTTAACCTGGGACGGCAGGGGTGTGGGATCGGGAAGGTAGGCCACCACCATCACCTCAGTCTTATCACCGTTCAGTTTGAGCCAATTGTGGTTCACCCAATCTCCAACAGCTGTCAGACACTCGTGCAGGCACGACGAGACTTCAGACTGTTCAAGGTCTAATCAAATCAGTAACTGAGTGTCGTCGGTGTACGAGTAGCATCTGATGCCGAAGGAGCGGATGAGGCACACAAGGGCCCAGATGTAAATGTTGAACAGGATCAGTGATAAGGAGGAGCCTTGGGGCACCCCACAAATGAGGTGACAAGGGGTGGATAGAATAGGAGGCATCGAGAGGGTCTGTGTACAATCCGCAAGGAATGACTAAAACCATGCTAGCACCTGCCCTGAGATATCAAATTGGGCAAGACGGGATAACAAGATGGAGTGTTCGACCGTATCGAAAGCCGCTGAGAGATCCAGCAGAATCAGGGCTCCCACTCCACCAGTATCCACTAGCGTGGTCATGGAGAACCATAGGACTCCATCGGGGGAATTGCAGGTATTTCGTGCCAGAAATACCTGCAGTACTTTGCCAGTGGTGGCCTGATTGACCTCCAGCTCTTGGCTGGAGGTAAATCACGTTACCCCAACCGGCAAACTTAACTACTCTGCCGGTCTGGAAAAGTGCTGGTATATGGAAATAATGGCACCTTTTTTATGGACCTGCTGAGATGTAATGACCCCCAATGTGTTATGTGAAAAAAAAGAATTCAGTTTGGCCTGCTAGCTTTTGTTTGCATTGTACTATGCAGTAGAAAATGACTGTTTAAAGTACATATCCTTGGGTTAAATTAACAAATACATTTTGTAAATCAATTACATTTTTTCATTTTTGTTAATTTATTGTGATACAGTTTATAAAACGTATCACAAATACAACATAAAAACATAGAAAACATTCAATACATACACAGAATGACATGTTCGGTAAGTATCCCTAAAATATACAGTTTTACAAAGTCATTACCTAATATATACTCATTAACAATGAATTGAAGGTTCACCATCCATCCCAATTTCACAGCAAGCCTTATGGTCAACCTCAATCCAACCTCAATCCAAGGGCTACTATTACCATTGAAAGGGGAGTGCTATCAGGTGAATTTAAAATGCTTTACCTGTTTTTTTAATCCATGGTTTTAGATTGCTTTAGATTGCATTCAGGTAACTGCCCATATATAGAGGCAGGAAGAACGCTCTTTTGATCACAAAAAAACGTACAATAGATAAGAAATCGGATTTGATGGGAAGCAGTGATATTCTTACAATCGGATGAGTTGGAGAAACATTCTGACCAGGTTGTGTAGGGGAGTAAATGGAAGAGTCAACGGGGGACACTACGTAAATGGATATACATAGATTAAGGACAACCAACATTAGAAATGTTTAAGTGCAGGTAGCTGGTATGGCCAGTTGTGCTTGGGATCTATGATGGGTGAAGTGCTAGAGTGGAGGCAGATAAGGCGAGGGACAGAAGCAGGTTAGAGGTGAGGGAATAATGTTAGCTAGAAGGCAGATGACAGGTAGGTTAAGAGGGTAACTCAGAGGCTAGCAGGTAGGCTTTTAGTTTGGTTTTGAATAAATCCGTGTGGACTGTTTCTCGCATGTCCGGGGGAAGAGAATTCCATGCAAGTGGAGCTAGAAGAGAGAAAGACAATTAGCAATTGTACTAAACCAAGAGGTTTCCTGGCTAATGCACCAAAAACATGCAGGATTTTCTTATATCTCTGGCTATCATCATCACCTGCAAAAGTATGCATCTAAAACACAGGGAATTAGTTTGCTTATAGGTCCTTTTTATTTGGGTCCTCTTTACTACAATCCCAGACTTAGAGCAGTGTCGAACACATAACCCTTATATTGTGAAAATATACTCAGACAATAATAGGTGATAGGCCACACACGTTTTTTTTAATAGCGCTCTTTGGCTTTTATCTGTATTTGTTAAAAATGGGACAGGGTCCAAATGCGGTGCATCAAAAAACACAGTTAGAAAAACTTAGAACAGCATAAAGCACTCAAGTACAAGGAAAATAGACATTAGTAAAATGCAAACGTGGATGTCTCTTTTCTACTGAGAAGAACATGGACCATTTCACATTTTATACATTTCTAGACAGCTCAGCAAATGCGAAGACATTCTAAAGCCCCTTCTTTTTATACTAAACATCCTACAAGAGAACTTGGCAGGTGATGCAGAGTTCCCTGTGCAACTTTGGAATGTTTTAGGTGATTTTGCAAGTCTGCAAGAGACTAAGTGCGCACAGAGAACACACCTCTATATTCCATTGTATGAAAAGAGCATGAGGTCATTCTTTTTCTAATTATTTTCAAATTTTGTTACTTATGCTTACCAAGAGTTTTTGGAGTATTCTGTTCTGTCTGCGCTGCTGACAGTGAAACCCCTTTCCCGAAGAACACAGGTTCTCTGCCCCCATCAGTCACAGCAGTTCAGCGAAGGCCACACAACACCCTCCTTCCTGCTGCAGACACTCAGCACACAGAGCAGCAGCCTGGCTCAGTCTCAGCTCAGTGCACACACCTACCAAGGCAATCCGTGACACTCTCCAATTTTACTTCTTCTTTCTCGAATCTCCTCTTTATTCCCTTTCTCTCAGCAGAAGCCCCCTTTTTCTCGCTCTCTCTTCCTTCTAAAGCCAACCCACTTTGCTCAAAGCTTCATACAGAAAGTATATTATTTCAACACCCCTTGCCGTGCGGTCACCCATCACTCAGGAACCTCCTCTCATGTGGCCAGTCCCCCAGTACATTTGGAGAAGCCTGTTATTTTTTCTCTTTTTAGGAATCACCTTTGTACAGCATTGATTCTTGAAGTCCGGATGAACATGCAACATTTTCAGCCTGCAGTTTCCTCAACAAGTACAAACATTTTTTTAATAAAATACATTCAGCTGCCTGTCACTTACACTGCAGTTCAACTTCAACTTTTGAATTTTCTGCATTTCTTTCTAAACTCACATCACTGTGTGAATGGTGCCTTTTCACCCACGACCTGCACTGTGGCCTTCTAATTACTAGTAATTTAGTTTGTTGAAATCAGTGGTTAATGGTTAATAATGAGTAATTAGTAGGTTACTTGTTGGCCCCTACACAACGCTACAGTGTCATGCTATGCTTTGCTCACTCCTTTCTTTGGTATGTATGATTCTCACCAGTGTATCACGTCAGTGCTAAACCACACACACCAGCTGCAACACCATCACCATTTGTACACTGGCTTACACTTTATATATGAGTCTGAGGTGTCGCTTAAATTCTTGCATGGCTAAAATTCACACTACTTATCCTACAGTACTGCCACCAATAGGAGCGGCCCCACCCGACTGCTAGGCCAGAATCCCTCTGCAAGGAAGCAAAAGCAACCCCATGCATGTTTCGGCATTGTTGGGCCTCATTAGTGAGGTGCATCTTGGTTCCAGCAGTGCTCTGGGCAACCTTCCACACCACCATTTTTTAGTCCATCTGCACCATTGCAAAAGGGGCCTAATCATATGCAAATCAGTGAGCAAGAGACCCACGTTTGGGCATACCCTCTCTCACACAGGGAGATAAACTATAACCAAAAAAGTGATGGGAGTAGGGTTTTGAACACATCTGAACCACTGGTACTGCCCTGGGCAACCTTCCACACCACAGTTTTTTTGCTGTCTGCACCATTGTAAAAGGGACCAGCCATATGGAAAGCAGTCATGCACTGCCACCAATTGAGCAGCCTGAACTACTAGCCCACGTCCCCTTTGCATGGAAACGCAAGCAACCCAGACATGTGTCAGCCTTGTTGGACCTCATAGGTGAGGTGCAGTATGGTTGCTTATGTTTGCCTGGGGCACAGCGAGCAAGAGAACCATGTCTGGGCATACCCAGATGCAGAAAACTAAAATACACCTCAATGATGACACCCAATTATGCTGACACATGTGTAGAATAGCTTGTGCTCTTGTGCCGAAGGAATTTGACCAAGCATGTCAGGCCTGAATCTCTCAAATAAAAACTTTAACATCTCATTCATATCCGAAGCAGCGCACAGTAACATTCTGGTCCTTCATTGGAACCACCTTTATTATGATCTCAAGTTTTAAGTGATATTTAAATATGATAACAGAAAATGATGAATTATTTAATTTTGTAAGAATGTTGGTCATGATGGTCCAGTAACCCTCTCATGAAAGGAATAATGTTATTCTTTGATATCTGCCACAAAAGGTAAAAACAGCTATTATTTTGAGCGGTAAGAGAGGATATCGAAGCCTGCAATTTATGCATGATGATCACAAATATGTACTGTCTAGTATTCTAAGATATTTGGTAGTGATCTTCTCAATGACCTTCAAGGAAGAAAATCACCTTCAAATATGATGGGCAATGGGGTTGCAGTTTCAAATTGACAGTGCCCGCGCATGAGGTATTTGCTCTATTTAGCACCATTTTGTCTATAGGCATTGTAGAATGACGTGTGTAAAACATTGATAATAGCACGTGTTACTTAAACCATTATTCTTTCATTGTTCTTCCTTCAGCTGGCTGCATAGGTCTGTATGCCAGGCTTTATTAACGTTCTAATGCATGATCCACATCGATTGGCACACTTGGCAGAAATGTAGACAGCCTATCCTATCTGAAGATTTATTTTCAGGCTTAAAGATGCTGTTGCAGGAGGGGGGTTGTCAAGTCTTCTAGCTGATCTGTCCAAGGTACAATGGGACGCTCTTCCTAATTCTTGAGAGCATTGGACTCCTATCTGCCGTAGCACCCAAGGCCAGAAGAACTCACCAGCTCACCACTGAGAGATTACAGAGTGGGGACTGTTGCATGGATTCAGCTTAATACCTTGATGAATGAGACATAGCCAAAACCAAGGGAATAAAATGATAGACTTTGTATCAACTTGGAAATTGTAGGTGCCAATTACGATGGTATCTACGGACTATGGCCTCATTCCGGGTCTGGCAGTAAACCTGCCGGTGATACCAGTGGCTTGCCACCGGACCCAGAATAAATTACTGGTGCCTGACTTCCCGGTAACACCCGGGGTACTACAACCCCAGAGGAGAGGAAATCAGGCGCCGGTAATTTTTGTAAGTCCCCATAGGACTCCATGGGAATGGGGACCACGGAAGCAGAGGCACCGTTAATAACGGTGACGGTTCATCCTTGAAACTCTGCGGACGGGTGCCGTTCTGCCTGCCATGTCTGACCCTGACGGGCGAACGGCCCCCATCCACAGAGTCGTACTGTGCCGCTTACCGGCACCGTTGTTACCGGACCGGCATAGTCATAATGAGGCCCTATATGTGTGTAATAGATCTGAAAGACACTGCTAAAAATGGAATGCAAGCAATACTAATGTGAAAAATGAAAGCCGAGCCATTGGATTGGCTTGGTGTACCTCCCAACTCACATTCAGTGCCTTCCCAGCTACCACACTGCATTCCCACCACATCTCTCCATCTCCAAACTCCCACACCTTCTTTCAAAATTGCGTTTATCTCCTGCTGGCTAACACCAGTCTTCTTCACCGCTCTCCAGTGATGTGGCCACCCATGTAAAACATATTGCCCCCTTGCAAAATGTTATGAGGTGCTAATAGTAACAGTACCCACCCATGCCGCCTTTATCAGGTGGTAACAGCCCCTTGAATGTTGTTAAAAGACTTTGCTCACTGACAAAATTTAACTTGGTCCATGGAATGTTACCACATTGGAAAGCCAACAAGGTTGGGTACTATTGCTGAAATAATGAAGCTGAAACTGGTGTAACTTCACTATCACTGCATGGCTAATTCCTACATTATTTCAATAGGGTAAAAAGAGGGGGGGTTCTGAAGTCCATGAACTTTAGATATATATTTAAGGATAGAAATGTCAGGCATAAGCATGTCCTGCAAAACGGATTCAGGTCAGGCGGATTTACAGCCCACAGAATTCCTTAGGTAAATGGAATCATGTGGGGTAGGCTTAAGTGGACCCACAAGAACCTGCAGAATTCTGGGGTAGGACAAAGTCTCGGTAGCGTTTTTCACGTTCCGCAGTCCAGCCCGAACTTTCAAACATCTCTGAAATATTTTGTGGAACAATAATGTTGTAGGGTCTGGGGTGATCAGACCCTAGCAGTTGGAGGGTCATGGGAGGCTAGGCCCTACTGAACTTCATGCCACAATAATAGATACAGAGTCCCTGATTGCGTTTGAATAACTGTCGAGCGGGAAGCCACTCGCCCTTTTTATTTAATAGACACACGTGACCACAGCCATTTCACCACACATTGTGCTGTGGTCACAAACTCACACCATGTGACTGCGCCACAAGGAGCTGCAGCCATGACAAATAAGAGTCCTAGAATCTCTGGCGAGGTTAGTGGCCATTTACATACCTTAGCTTACTTCCTGGTACTCTCTGTGTTGTTTTATCCTGTTAGACGAAGGAGTAGCACTGATCAACACAAGGAGAGAGGAGAACTTGTGATGTTGCCACTGTGAGTGTGTGTATTTTCCATATTTCATTCACTGTTTGTGACATTTTATTTTTTCATTGTACTTATTTTTAAAAGTTACCTAAAATCTGGTGGACCCTTTAAGAAATCCTTTATGATTGTTTTTTCTATAATCCTTTCCCCTTAGCTTTCCTTCTTCCACACCAGAAAAAATAAACAGGTAAATCCTTTATGAAAACATGTGTGACACCAAAGGGATTTCTCTAGATCCCCTTGTGAAAAACAATGCATCACTGCCCTCCCACCCAACTGTTACCTTAACTCAAAAAAGGAAAATGTGACACATGTGGCAATACATGCATCGTCTGTTGAGACTGATCATGATACCTTGTCCAGGTATATAGATGTGAAACTACTGGGGGATGCTAATAGTGGAGTGCCACCAGGTGATGGACAGTGACAGTGGGCGAAGTGTAAACCACAGAGGCACAGACCATTAGCAGGCAGTCATTAGAGGAGGCCTCTCATGTGATGTGGGAGGAAGTGGTGAGAGTCTGTTTTCCCAAGGGGAAGATGGAAACATTGGGAAAGTTAGAGGTTATGCAGGAAACAGAGGAGATGTTAAAGCAGGAGATTGATAGTAAGGGGCCAATAATAGTTTATACAGTGCACAAGAACAAGATGTGAAAGAGGTCAGGAGGAGGAACATAAAGAAGAACACATGTATGGTTAGTAGGAGGTAGAGTATGATGGGGAAAACATGTAGGGGCAGATGGAGGGTAGACATGAAGAAACAAATGCAGAGGAGGGGGGACCAAAGGAGGCATATTTGGGATAGCAGGTGGAGCAAGATGAGTTTTATGGTGG
This sequence comes from Ambystoma mexicanum, assembly GCF_040938575.1. Taxonomy (NCBI): domain Eukaryota; kingdom Metazoa; phylum Chordata; class Amphibia; order Caudata; family Ambystomatidae; genus Ambystoma; species Ambystoma mexicanum. Next base: position 370,420,137 of record NC_090940.1, on the reverse strand, counting down.
GATGGAGGTGGAACAGGAGTTGAATAAGATGAGAAGGTGTAACATGAGGAGGTGAATATGGGATATCAGGGTCAACATGAGAAGTCAGATACGGGGACGGTGGGGGAACATAACGAGTCAGGTGAGGGGCAGAAGGGTAAAGGGCAGCCACTGATGGAGTTTGAGGCAATGCAGGCCGGGATGGAGAATACAAGATGCAGCCATAGTTATGTAGGAATAAGTGAAGGAAGAGGAGGAGGAGGAGCAGGAGGAGGAGTAGGAGGAGTGTCAACTCGATGAGACAGAATAACGGAGGTTCAATCAGCTAATCCTGATGGCTTCTGTTTTGTGGAGGGTGAAAGGCAAGCTGCCCTCCCCATCTCCTTGTACAACACTTAACTCTACATGAGAGGAATACACAGGCAGCATGAGAAAGAGGCCCAGCCACAGTCATGAAGCATTTGTTAGTTCCTCAACCCCATGTGATGGAAGAGTTTGTTGAGCCTTCATATGGGAGTATAACTTGAGATCACCAGCGCTAGCATGTAGGACTGCATTGCAGGGGAATTGTCAGCGTTGTCATGCTGTGGAGTCTCACCTGCATTCCTATCACCCAAACATCCCCACCTAAATCCTAAATGTAGTAACGAGAGATAGACTGAAAGCCAATCAATGAGGAAACTAGCAGGACAACTCTCACCTGCATTACAGAAAGCCTCTGAATCATTTGTGGCTGCAGACTTCGCATAGAATGGGAGATCCTGGGAAGTAGTTATGGGTGAACCTGAGGCATAAAAACAGGGATATCAAGGGAATTGTTTGTGGCTGCCTGTGCTGCGTAGCAGTCCAACCGTGAAACATGATATCAGGCGGACCATACGAAGTAATAGCAGGGAGTAGTTATGAGACCCTAAGAAAATTAAATGTGCAGAGAAAACCTGGCAATTATTCACAGCTCAGTGATTCTGCAGTAGGGATTCTATGAGAATAGTACAAGGGAGATATTGAGAAATATTTTCAGTTGCAGATTTTGCATTGCTGGGAAAACATGAGAAAGATGTGACTCTTGTGAAGCATGGGAGAATCTGAAAAATAGATATGTTCTTGTTTTTAGGTAAAACCTCAAACCTTCTTATGTTGGTGGCTCTTGAGTAGTTGGGAGAACCCAACTATTTGCAAGGTTGTTCTCTGTCCCATTGAAAGGAGGCTCTCACCTGTGCCATTGTTGTTATATAAAAGTAAATCTTTTGAAGAGAACAGTAGTAGGAAAAACACTAATGTCATCTCATTATGATATTGTTGACACTCAAGGTCAGTCACTAGAGCTACAATTCACAACTGTAAGCCCCATTAAATAAACCCCCTTTCATGATAAGAGCTGGTACATTGGCTATAACTATGTCTCTTTGCATACTTTTCCTCAATGGTGTGTTTGTTCCTTTTAATCAATGTTAATGGTTAAACATGGGGCACTGCCTTGCTTCTCCTCTGGTCAGACACAATAGCCCTGTTGCATATTAAATGCATAAGCATGTCTTTAACACTTTACATGCCATGGCAAGCTATTTGAGCCTGAGCACAAGTGAATTCTTCACTGTTGGGATTGACACGCATTATGCTTGCAATGCATTGAACACATAGGTGTCTAGGTCTGCTTTCTGCTTTGAAAGGCAGTGTTCTAATTTTCTTTTCAAAATACTGAATGGATTTTCAACTGTACAAATTTACAGCAACCTGATTTATATGGCCTGAATTTTAATGTACAAGAAAGCGTGCTTTGTTTGTAGTAACAATGCATTACACATGCAGAGCTGTTGTCATGTTCACAACAAGAGTGTGCTGCTTTGTTTTATTACTCAATGGGGGTCATTATATGTTTCTGGGTATCTCGCCAGTAATTCCAGCAGGATACTGGGAAACAGACCTACTGTTACCAGTGTCTGATATCCCGGTAAGCCCGGGATATTCAAGGTGCCAGCAACGGCAGTCATTCCCCATTCCATGTTATCTTATGTTATGTTATGTTATCATATCTTGTAGAGCGCACGGTCGCCCGAGGGCATCATGGCGCTGGAGAGAGCAAGAACAGAAGCACAGCAAAATCAAAACAAGTGTGTTTTAACCTTCTTTCTAAACTCCAAGTAATTAGGAGTTTTTTTGATGACAAGCGGAAGGCTATTTCACAAGGCAGCTGCGGCGTCAGAAAACGCCTGACCACCCACCCGGTCACAGTTGTATTTAGGCACTAAGAGCTGGTGCATAGCAGCAGAGCGGAGACTGTGGGCGGGATGGTAGCGTGTAAATTTGGCTCTGAGATATTCAGCTCCTTGACCATGAAGGGCCCGGTGAACAATACACAAGGCCTTAAACTCCACCTGCTGGGCCACCAGGAGCCATTGAAGGGACCGCAACACTGGGAAGATGTGAGCACCATAAGGAGTATCAGTGGCTACCCGGGCAGCCAGATTTTGGAGCCATTGCAGCCGTTTAATCAGGCTCTTGGGTTGGGCTAAATATAGGGAATTGCAGTAGTCTATCCGTGATAGTACTAAAGCTGCTACCACCGGGGGGGGGGGCGCAGTGGAGCCGGGATCAGAGGCAGTACCTTCCTCAGCAATTTAAATTGGAAGTGACCAGCCTGGCATACAGCAGAGACTTGTTGGTCCATAGACAGTGAGGCCGATAACACAACACCCAGATTTGTAACATTTTTAACCTGGGACGGCAGGGGTGTGGGATCGGGAAGGTAGGCCACCACCATCACCTCAGTCTTATCACCGTTCACTTTGAGCCAATTGTGGTTCACCCAATCTCCAACAGCTGTCAGAAACTCCTGCAGGCACGACGACACTTCAGACTGTTCAAGGTCTAATCAAATCAGTAACTGAGTGTCGTCGGTGTACGAGTAGCATCTGATGCCGAATGAGCGGATGAGGCACACAAGGGCCCAGATGTAAATGTTGAACAGGATCAGTGATAAGGAGGAGCCTTGGGGCACCCCACAAATGAGGTGACAAGGGGTGGATAGAATAGGAGGCATCGAGAGGGTCTGTGTCCAATCTGCAAGGAATGACTGAAACCATGCTAGCACCTGCCCTGAGATATCAAATTGGGCAAGACGGGATAACAAGATGGAGTGTTCGACCGTATCGAAAGCCGCTGAGAGATCCAGCAGAATCAGGGCTCCCACTCCACCAGTATCCACTAGCGTGGTCATGGAGAACCATAGGACTCCATCGGGGGAATTGCAGGTATTTCGTGCCAGAAATACCTGCAGTACTTTGCCAGTGGTGGCCTGATTGACCTCCAGCTCTTGGCTGGAGGTAAATCACGTTACCCCAACCGGCAAACTTAACTACTCTGCCGGTCTGGAAAAGTGCTGGTATATGGAAATAATGGCACCTTTTTTATGGACCTGCTGAGATGTAATGACCCCCAATGTGTTATGTGAAAAAAAAAGAATTCAGTTTGGCCTGCTAGCTTTTGTTTGCATTGTACTATGCAGTAGAAAATGACTGTTTAAAGTACATATCCTTGGGTTAAATTAACAAATACATTTTGTAAATCAATTAAATTTTTTAATTTTTGTTAATTTATTGTGATACAGTTTATAAAAGGTATCACAAATACAACATAAAAACATAGAAAACATTCAATATATACACAGAATGTCATGTTCGGTAAGTATCCCTAAAATATACAGTTTTACAAAGTCATTACCTAATATATACTCATTAACAATGAATTGAAGGTTCACCATCCATCCCAATTTCACAGCAAGCCTTATGGTCAACCTCAATCCAACCTCAATCCAAGGGCTACTATTACCATTGAAAGGGGAGTGCTATCAGGTCAATTTAAAATGCTTTACCTGTTTTTTTAATCCATGGTTTTAGATTGCTTTAGATTGCATTCAGGTAACTGCCCATATATAGAGGCAGGAAGAACGCTCTTTTGATCACAAAAAAACGTACAATAGATAAGAAATCGGATTTGATGGGAAGCAGTGATATTCTTACAATAGGATGAGTTGGAGAAACATTCTGACCAGGTTGTGGAGGGGAGTAAATAGAAGAGTCAACGGGGGACACTACGTAAATGGATATACATAGATTAAGAACAACCAACATTAGAAATGTTTAAGTGCAGGTAGCTGGTATGGCCAGTTGTGCTTGGGATCTATGATGGGTGAAGTGCTAGAGTGGAGGCAGATAAGGCGAGGGACAGAAGCAGGTTAGAGGTGAGGGAATAATGTTAGCTAGAAGGCAGATGACAGGTAGGTTAAGAGGGTAACTCAGAGGCTAGCAGGTAGGCTTTTAGTTTGGTTTTGAACAAATCCGTGTGGACTGTTTCTCGCATGTCCGGGGGAAGAGAATTCCATGCAAGTGGAGCTAGAAGAGAGAAAGAGCAGTGGTGAGAGGAAGCACAGGGAGGGCGAGGAGCCACAAGGGTAGTTGAGGAGGCAGAGCAGAGATTACGAAAAGGTTTATAGAGTTGAATAGAGGTGGATTGATACAGTGGTACTTTACCATGGATGGATTTGTGAACCAGGAGAAGACTGCCATGTTTTGCATCGTCATCCATCCAGCCTAGTGATGGTACAATGAAGTAGGCGTGAAGATAGGGAGCTCAAAGACAGTCCTGGTAGCGAAGTTGATGATCTTGTGGAAAAGACAAGAGTGGTTCAGAAATGCTTGGCAGTGTTGAAAGGAAGGAGGTGGCTCATTTTCCAAATATTTAGGAGATTGAGGCAAGCTGCTGTTGCAGCTTTGGCGATGAAAACAGAGAAGGTGTGAGAAGGCTCATAGATGACACTGAGGTTTGTAGCCAAAGAAGAGTAGGGAGAGTGTCAGCTGAGAACTGGATAGGTAAAGGAAGAGGTGAGACAGAACATTTGGCAGGGAAAAAGAGCACCTCTGTTTTGATAGAGTTTAATATCAGAGAGTGCAAATCCATCCAATATTTAATAGCAGAGAGAAAGTTGTAAATTTTGATAGATTAAAGGAGAGTTCAGTAAAAGAGAAGATGATCTGGGTGTCGTCAGTGAATAGTTGGTACAAGAACCCAAAGGAGGATATAGTGCCCGAAGAGCAGATGTGTAGCGTGTAAAGAGGAGTGGACCAAAACAGAGCCTTGTGGAACACCAACAATTAGAGGAGTGGGTTGAGAGGTGCTGTTGCTCCAGTAGACAGAGAATTGGTGAGGTGCCAGGTAGTATTCAATCCAGGCAAAGGCTAGATCATGAATCCCAAGAAGAAAGAGAGTATTAAGGAGATCAGAGTGATCAACAGTGTCAAAGGCAGCAGACAGGCTAAGTGGAGTGGAGTGACAGGACTCTAAACCTGCTTGTAGGGAGTCTCGAAGATTGCGGATGTCTTAGAAATTGGATAAGATGGTTGACCACAACTCTTTCGAGCACTTTAGAGTAGTGCACATGGAGAGACACAGGGCAAAAGTTACCCGGTAGGTTCCGGTCAGGCCCCTAGAAATGACAGACTTCGACAGAGTTTGTAGCCTTTTCAATTTAATGGGTTTGCATGGGTTGTTATAACCCCACTTGTCTGCTGGCTCATCAATCCGACAGCACTGAGGTGGGTATAATTTACTGTGACACATTTTTACATTGTGACACATTATTATTGGTTGTAGGCTGCTTTAAATTTCAAGAAGTTAATAGGAGACAAATAGGATTCTAAGAATATATTAGGGGACTAGATATCGTTTGACTACACTTTGTAATGCTCATATATCACCTCTACAAGAGAATAAATATACAAAAAGGCTACATAAAAAAAGTGAGAGTATACAGCATAAAACGGCACTTTATTGCAAGTGTATACAGTTGTTGTATTAGTGATAAACCTGTAGGGCATACATTGATAACATGTAATGTTAATCATTCTCACCAGGGTAATGAGAAAGTGTTACTAGATGCTCTAGGGATAAGCCCCACATTTATTCTATTCTATTCTATTCAATTCAATTTTTATAAAGCGCTAACCTGCCCGCAGGCCCCAGAGCGCTGACAGAGAACATAGAACAGATAAAACAACAATCATGAACATACAGACAGATCAAGATGCCAATGGATCAGTGGATCCAGTAGGACTGTTGGAGCAGTACAATCTAAGCTCCTCTGCCATCAAAAAGACTGGTTTTCAGGGCTTTTCTAAACTAAAGGTATGAAGGCAATTGCCTAAAGGTACTTGGAAGGTCCTTCCATTAAAACTATGCTCCTCATACGTTTTTAGTCTAAAACGTGGTTGTTGTAGTAGATCTTTATCATTTGAGCAAGGGTACTCCCCAAAGGCATTTTCATGAGGAGGTCATGTAGGTACCGAGGAGAGGACAGGAAACCTTAAAGCAAATCCGTTGTGCCACAGGGAGCCAATGCAACTTCTTCTGTGCACTGGTCATGTGCTATCTGCGCCCTAGCCCGCAGACAGCCCTAACTGCTCCATTTTGTAAGGTTTGGAGTTTCCTAGTATTAGTAGCGGTGGTACCTGCAATTAGTCCATTACAGTAATCCAACCTTGAGTTGATAGTTGTTGTGGCTATTAAAGCCCAATTTACTTCAGAAATATAGGGCCTAATCTGCCATAGAAGATGGATTGTGTAAGTGCAGATGAAACTTCTATATGCAATATGTTTCTCGAAATTAAGATTGCAATCAAAGATTACTCCCAATGTCTTAACTTGACAGGAGACTTCGACAGTGGCCCCCACCAACTTGAAAAGCACTCTAACAAGAGTCAAGAGATTTACAGGCCGATTCATGGAATAATTAGCGTGGCGCAAGTGGGCAAAAACGTGCGAATCGCAGTGGAATAGCGAAAATCGCAGTGCAAGTGCGAAAATCGCACGAAAAGCAGCGCACGTCGATTCATGGAAGGCCGTGCGCGAGAAAACCAGCGGATGTGCGATAAAAAAGTGCGCGGCGCACGTTGGCGCACAGGCCATCTAACAGCGTGCGCCAGGTCACAGCGAAAATCGCACAGGCCACAGCGAAATTCGCACATAGCGCGGCGCACGCAACAAAAGTAGGCGGAACACGGGCGTAACACTCGGAATGGGGAACAACTTGCCAAAACGTGGGCGTCACGGGGGAAGTACAGGGCACAAGTGCGCGGAACGCCCACACGCTCGCCTACAACACGTATTCATGGAATAGAATAGGGGAAAAAAGCGCACGCTCAAACCAGCGCACAGGCACAAACACGACCGCCACAAGAAAGCAGGCGGTAGCGTCTCTGCGGCTGTAAGAAATGTGCGCCAAAAGGTGCGCCAACAAATAGCACCTATATACTGCCATGATGAATGTCCCATAGTGTGGCCCTCCAGGAAAAATGACGTGCAAAGGGGTACCCACAAACACGGACACCCGCTGACAAAAAATACGTGTGCGTGTATACCGGGGTGCGCGGGAAGTCTAACACGCGATTTCAGCAGGGTACGTGCATCACAGGGGTTCGCGTGAAGTTATTCACGCGATCGGGCCTGGGGGAGCGGGCTACGTGTATTTCAGGGGTTCGCGTGAAGTTTCTCACGCGATCGGGCCTGGGGGAGCGTGCTACGTGTATTTCAGGGGTTCGCGTGAAGTTCCTCACGCGATCGGGCCTGGGGGAGCGGGCTACGTGTATTCCAGGGGTGCGCGGGAAGTTCCACACGCGAATAGCCTGGGCGCGTGTATTTCAGGGGTGCGCGGGGAGTTCCACACGCGAATAGCCTGGGTGCGTGTATTTCAGGGGTGCGCGGGAAATTCCACACGCGAATAGCCTGGACGCGTGTATTTCAGGGGTGCGCGGGGAGTTCCACACGCGAATAGCCTGGGCGCGTGTATTTCAGGGGTGCGCGGGAAGTTCCACACGCGAATAGCCTGGGCGCGTGTATTTCAGGGGTGCGCGGGAAGTTTTACACGCGAATAGCCTGGGCGCGTGTATTTCAGGGGTGCGCGGGGAGTTCCACACGCGAATAGCCTGGGCGCGTGTATTTCAGGGGTGCGCGGGAAGTTCCACACGCGAATAGCCTGGACGCGTGTATTTCAGGGGTGCGCGGGGAGTTCCACACGCGAATAGCCTGGGCGCGTGTATTTCAGGGGTGCGCGGGGAGTTCCACACGCGAATAGCCTGGGCGCGTGTATTTCAGGGGTGCGCGGGAAGTTCCACACGCGAATAGCCTGGGCGCGTGTATTTCAGGGGTGCGCGGGAAGTTCCACACGCGAATAGCTTGGGCGCGTGTATTTCAGGGGTGCGCGGGAAGTTTTACACGCGAATAGCCTGGGCGCGTGTATTTCAGGGGTGCGCGGGAAGTTCCACACGCGAATAGCCTGGGCGTGTGTATTTCAGGGGTGCGCGGGAAGTTCCACACGCGAATAGCCTGGGCGCGTGTATTTCAGGGGTGCGCGGGAAGTTTTACACGCGATTTCTGCATGGTACGTGTATTTCAGGGGTGCCGGGGAGTCCCACATGTGATTTGACAGTGTGGGTCCTCCCAGGTGTACCCTGTACACCCTCCACGGCCCCTGCAGGCAGCCCACACCACAGGGGACTACCCTGCATCCCTGGTCATGTCCCGCAGGCAGCCCACGCAACATGGGCATGCCCCCCAGCAAAGGCACATGTCTCCTTGAACTAATGAACACCAACTCATGTCCCCTTGCACCCCCACCCCCCAGCACTGTGGGGCACCTGCCAGCAGGCCCCCACCCATGTCCAACTCATGTCCCCCACCACCCCCACCCCCCAGCACTGTGGGGCACCTGCCAGCAGGCCCCCACCCATGTCTCCCACCACCCCCACCCCCCAGCCACCAGGGGCACCCTCCACCAGGCCCCCACTCATGTCTCCCACCACCCCCACCCCCCGGCCACCAGGGGCACCCTCCACCAGGCCCCCACTCATGTCTCCCACCACCCCCACCCCCCAGCCACCAGGGGCACCCTCCACCAGGCCCCCACTCATGTCTACCACCACCCCACACCCCAGCAGTGCAGGGGCACCCTCCACCAGGCCCCCACCCATGTCTCCCACCACCCCCACACCCCAGCAGTGCAGGGGCACCCTCCACCAGGCCCCCACTCATGTCACCCACCACCCCCACCCCCCAGCCACCAGGGGCACCCTCCACCAGGCCCCCACTCATGTCTCCCACCACCCCCACACCCCAGCCACCAGGGGCACCCTCCACCAGGCCCCCACTCAGGTCTACCACCACCCCCACACCCCAGCAGTGCAGGGGCACCCTCCACCAGGCCCCCACCCATGTCTCCCACCACCCCCACGCCCCAGCAGTGCAGGGGCACCCTCCACCAGGCCCCCACTCATGTCTCCCACCACCCCCACCCCCCAGCCACCAGGGGCACCCTCCACCAGGCCCCCACTCATGTCTCCCACCACCCCCAAACCCCAGCAGTGCAGGGTCACCCTCCACCAGGCCCCCACTCATGTCTCCCACCACCCCCACCCCCCAGCCACCATGGGCACCCTCCACCAGGCCCCAACTCATGTCTACCACCACCCCCACACCCCAGCAGTGCAGGGGCACCCTCCACCAGGCCCCCACCCATGTCTCCCACCACCCCCACACCCCAGCAGTGCAGGGGCACCCTCCACCAGGCCCCCACTCATGTCTCCCACCACCCCCACACCCCAGCAGTGCAGGGGCACCCTCCACCAGGCCCCCACTCATGTCACCCACCACCCCCACACCCCAGCCACCAGGGGCACCCTCCACCAGGCCCCCACTCATGTCTCCCACCACCCCCACACCCCAGCCACCAGGGGCACCCTCCACCAGGCCCCCACACATGTCTCCCACCACCCCCACACCCCAGCAGTGCAGGGGCACCCTCCACCAGGCCCCCACCCATGTCTCCCACCACCCCCACACCCCAGCAGTGCAGGGGCACCCTCCACCAGGCCCCCACTCATGTCTCCCACCACCCCCACACCCCAGCAGTGCAGGGGCACCCTCCACCAGGCCCCCACTCATGTCTACCACCACCCCCACACCCCAGCAGTGCAGGGGCACCCTCCACCAGGCCCCCACCCATGTCTCCCACCACCCCCACACCCCAGCAGTGCAGGGGCACCCTCCACCAGGCCCCCACTCATGTCTCCCACCACCCCCACCCCCCAGCCACCAGGGGCACCCTCCACCATCCCCCCACTCATGTCTCCCACCACCCCCACACCCCAGCCACCAGGGGCACCCTCCACCAGGCCCCCACTCATGTCTCCCACCACCCCCACACCCCAGCAGTGCAGGGGCACCCTCCACCAGGCCCCCACTCATGTCACCCACCACCCCCACCCCCCAGCCACCAGGGGCACCCTCCACCAGGCCCCCACTCATGTCTCCCACCACCCCCACACCCCAGCCACCAGGGGCACCCTCCACCAGGCCCCCACTCATGTCCCCCTGCCCCCAGGTCCTGACGATACTCAATCATGGCAGTAATGGGCAGCATACCCAGCACAAACACCCAGGCAAGGATTGCATCCACCCACATAGTGAATGCAATTACATGATACAACCCCAATGGCAAGTCTGTAAATGAACACATGTCCGTCACACACACATACACAATGGGTGCAAGTCAATGTCAAAACCCATATCATGACATGTATGAAACCAATGAGAAAATACCACAAGTGAAAGTAAAAAAGAACATGTATTAAAGATGAAAAATAAGTAAAAAAATCAAACATACAACAATGGGGATAACAAAATAAATGGTCCATGTCCGAGAACAAATGCAAAAATAAAAAAAACAAAGTAATCCAAAAACAAATGTTGTCCAAAGCAAAATCATGTGGAAGTAAAATAATGAAAAACCATTTCCTCATGGTGAACACAATAATTAATTAAAAAAATGTTTCTTCAAAAAGCAAACTATATACACGAAAATTCCAGGGTCCATGAGCCCAACACCATAAATGAAACCTACTACTACCTAATGAAAATAATATATACAAAAAAGTGGCCATTGTCCGAGCGGTCCAAAAAAACAAAAATAAATAAAGGAAACCTAACACACATAACTAAATAACTATATACAAAGGCAGCGGGCAAGTCCTGCGGCTCACTCGGTGATGTTGCTGGGCAGGGCATCATCGAACTATATGTCGATGTCCTGGAGGCGGGACTCTGTCCTGGCCCCGAGGTCTCGCAGGGATAACCCCATGTCCAGCTCAAACTCCCTGCGAGCCTCCTCGAGGCACTCAGCCCGCCTTAACGCCCGACGCATGGAGAACTCCGCCCTGACCATGGTGAGCCGCTCCTCTTCCGCCCGCTGCCGCTCCGCACCTATCCGCTGGACCAACTGCTCCCACACCCGAACATGGCCGATCCCAATTGGGCCACGTCGGCACGGTGCACTTTGTGATGACGTGCGTGCTCCTCCCGGGAAGCACGCACGGCATCACGAATCACAGCCGTGCGCATCGCGACCCCAATCAGGACCTTCTCCGCACGGCCAAGGGTTCCCACGTCCGCAGGTGGAGGGGAGTCAGGTGACATGGACATCCCCTCTACCTGCGGACGGGCCTGGGACGGGGCATCCCTGCTGGTGCATGGTGGTGCACTCACAGGGTCAGGGACAGCGACATGCACAGGCCCCTCCACGGTGACCTGTGCTGCCTCCTGCCCCTGGCCCTGGACTGCACCACTTGCACCAGCAGGGATGCCCCCACCAGGCCCCATGTGTGCCCCAGTGGCGGCCTCCTCCTCCTCTGTGCAAACCACCAACCTCGATGGCTCCTCACCGTCTCCCACCGTAGCAGGCCCCTGTGGGGGCTCACCCACCCCTTCCGCTGCAGCCGTGGGGGCATCCCCGCCGCCTTGCTCCACAGCGCCGTCTCCGCCCTCTTCTTCACTAGCCGCTGCGTAGAGGGAGACAAAGAACACAAGCATCAGGGCACTGTACAATGGTCCCCTAGACAGGAAGCAATAGCAGATGAGCACCACTGTCAAAGTACACTTCCATCATGTCCCTCCACAACACATGGGTCAGTCCAGGCAAAACACACACAGTAACAGGCATGATGCATGCCATGGACATTTCCATGCATGTCCAATGGACTCTTGAAACATTCAATGATATGTAACTCACATGCATCATGGCTCATGCCTATCACATGGACACACTTCACCTCAGTCACATCCATCTGGCCCCAAACACACCAAACACAGCGGATACAAGGGTAATTTGGCTGCTTCACTGAATCTGTGCATTGTCACACACATGTGTCATGCATCCATGGCATGCACAAGTCACAGACACGCAGGTCAGGCACACAGACATGGCTACCATATATGTACCTGGCATCAGCACCCATCCCTCACCCCCACCCATGTCCAGGTACAGAGACTGGCATGCTCTCATGTTCAAAATCTGCATAGGGCTCCCCATGCGGCATTTCAACACATGCAACAACCATGTGGATCACACATCACTGGTCGCACATGCATTACCATGATGTCCCTGCACACATACATGCATACATGGCCTATGGCACACATACAGGCAAGTATCATAGAACCAGCACACCGCAACATGCCCTGTCTCACACAGTAATGCTTGGACACTTACCGCTCAACTCCAGACGGGCCTCCCTCTCAAGGATCTGGGTGTGGAGCGCTGGGCGTACGCGTTCCAGGACCCTCATCTGGATGGAACTCATGCGGCCCCGGCCCCCCTCCACGAGGCGCCGGGCCTTCACAAGGGTCCTGGACCTCAAGTCCTCCCAGCGCTTCTTGATCTTCAGGACGTCGCGGGTTGCCACCCCCTCCGCGTTGATGGCAACCACACAGTCGGCCCAGATCCTCTGCCGTCCTTCCTTGCTGGCGCGGGACGATCCAAAGAGGGCATCATACTGCCCCAGGACATGCTCCACCAGGACACCAACTTCGGTGACAGTGAAGCTGGTGCCCCTCTGCCCCTCTGGCCTGGGGTTGCCACTGGTGCCAGATGTGGAAGTGCCCGACATGGCAACCCCAGAGGCAGGTGTGGGTGGGCAACTGGGTCCTGGGGCTGGGCTGTGGAGCGATGTTATCCCAGTCGGGAGTCTTCAGTTCCAGCAGGGGTGGACACAGCAACTGGACCCCTGCAGATGGCTGATGTGCAGGCACCAAATGGCAGGGCACGGTGGCAGCAGGCAGGCAGGCAGCAGCAGATGGCACGTGGGAGGCTGCTCAGGGCACTGGGGGGCAGTAACTCGGCCTTCTGGGCAGGAGCGTGGTCTTCCGTGTGTTTTCGCGTGGCCAGCTTGATACGGAGTGATTTGGCACGTGAAAATCCTGCACGTCAGCGTGAAATCCGAGGAAAGGCCCTTAGCGCGTAAGCGCGTCAGCACGCATACGCGATTCTATTGGACCAGAGTCCCTCAGCGCGTAAGCGCGTCTGTGACGTGACCCGCACGGGTGTTCCCCACTCAGCACGTGATGACGGGGCACACGTGGAAATACTGCACGTCAGAGTGTCATCGCGTGTAATTGGACAATAGTGCGCGTACACGCGATTGGCCTATGTACGTGTATTTAATGGGTGCGCGGGCACTTACACACGCAAGTACGTCAGCGAACCTGTATCCCGTGGTGCGTGTGAATTTCCACACGCTATTGGACTGGGAACTGGATTCCAGGGGTGCGCGGGTCACAGGCTGTATCCCGTGGTGCGTGTGAATTTCCACACGCTATTGGACTGGGAACTGGATTCCAGGGGTGCGCGGGTCACACGCTGTATCCCGTGGTGCGTGTGAATTTCCACACGCTATTGGACTGGGAACTGGATTCCAGGGGTGCGCGGGTCACACGCTCGCCTAGAACACGCGCAAAGCATAAATTTGCGCACTTTAACAATAACAAGCTCAGACGCCAGGATGAACATACCGTTCCTAGCAGCAGTGGCAGTGGGCTACCAAAGGAGGAGGAGGAGGATAGTCAGGGCCAGAATATTCACACCCAGAACCAGCCTTTTCGGGATGCCTGATGACCAGGTGTATGGGAGGTACAGGTTTCCACCACACATTATACTGGACCTGGTGAGTGAGTGGGAGGATGACCTCACATCACCCACCCTGTGCTCCCAAGCACTCAGCCCCCTGGAGAAGGTCCTCAATGTACTGCACTTCTTAGCCACTGGATCATTTCAGCGGACAAGTGCCATAGTGGGTGGGGTGTCACAGGCCACCCAGTCACGCTGCCTACACCAGGTCTTGAACATCATGACTGCACGGCCATCAGTCCGCAGGCACATATACCTGCCCAGAACACCTGCAGAAAGGCATGCTGCTGCCCTGGATTTTTACGGTGTGGCACGATTCCCCAAAGTGCTAGGTGCCATCGACTGCACCCATGTGGCTCTACGTCCCCCCAGGGCATCAGAGCACATCTATAGGAACCGCAAGCACTGGCATTCCATCAACGTGCAGGTAGCATGTAATGCCAAGGGAATCATCACCTCAGTATATGCCAACTATCCCGGCTCCACCCACGACAGCTTCATTTACCGAATGTCCACTCTAAGCCGGGACCTAGAAGCTGGGCGGCATGGCGATACATGGCTGCTTGGTGAGTATGTATGCCACTGCACATGCATGCATGTTGGATACTGAGCAAGGTCACAACCCCACCAATGATACCAATCACCACCTCCACAGGGGACAGTGCCTACCCTCTCAGCCCCCACATGATGACGCCAATTCGGAACCCCACCATGCCACCCGAGGTAAGATATAACACAGCCCACATTACGACCCGGGGCATAGTGGAGCGCACATTCGGAGTGCTAAAGTCACACTTTCGCTCCCTTGACCGTTCTGGCGGCCAGCTGTTATACGCTCCCCCAGTAGTGTGCAGGATCATAGTGGCAGCATGTGTCCTGCACAACGTTGCAACACGCCGGGGCCTGGCCGTGGACATGGTGGTGGCCCCACATCCCCAACCACATGCACAGCCGCTGCGCATGGGAGGGGAAAGGGCACGGGGGGAGGCAGCCCGTACACAGCTAGTGGCTAATTACTTCACATAGAAATCACACCCCTGTGGAGTGCACACTGCCCTGGCACATTCCATCTGACAATCAATGATGACTCAACCTGACACTGATCCTGAATGTCTGGAGAATGAACCGTGAATACCATATCAGCCTGAGATTGTTCACCTGGAAGTGTCACAATGTGTGCATCCCTACCCACACAGACACCACCAATGCAGTTTTGTGAAGTTACACATTCAAGCAGCTAAAATGATTACCCACTTGCAAAATGCAACAAGAGGACAGTGCCATGTCAGCCAACCCAACCCCAGCACCGCCACACGACACACCGTGCCATGTCGTGCTAATTGCAGGTAAACAAAGTAATCCCCACAACATGACACTAGTCTCACTATGTACAGTGTCCCTATTAGACACCTGCAACACCTGAAATGCTCACAGCAATGCCGGACCAACTACATACTTGAGCACGTAGTACCATTAACATGACATCACAATTGTTACATATTTGTAGTCTCACCACCTGGAAATGCCTGCACTCCCACCATTACCAACTGTGCAGTGTTGGCGCCATGTAGAGTTGTAGGTGCACTGCTGCCAACATGGACCCCATCTCCAGACTAGAGGTCCTTGTGTAGACATGAGGAAGGGACCTGCAAATTGGGAGGTAGACACAGAAGATGAGTTACACATCAATGCAACATGCAGTGTACAACACAACAGCAATATGCACTAGGAATGTATACACAGTATTGACTACAGACTGCCCACACAGCTCATGGGAGTCCAACGTCACTGTGTAATTCACTGTCACTTGGGCACACCCTTTGCAAGCCCATGGAAACGGGAAGCAGGAGGGGTGTGTGTGACTCAAACCCAAGCATCTGAACCAAATACATTACAAGCCTGCATGTGCCCAGCCACAATGCAGCGTATGCCCACAGGAACCACGGAAGCCAACAAATCGTCCCAAAAAAATAGGGAATAAAAGAAATAACAATAAAAATAAAAATAAGAAACAATCAAAAATGGCCATTGATGGGCCCGGGGGGGTTGGGGAGGCCACCCAGGAGGTCCGAGGACAGGATGCACACCAGAACCCACCTGCGTGGATCCTGGGAAAATAAAACACCTCCATGGGCTCATGGCCCACACGGCTACCCTGTTGTGGGATTATCACTGCTGTCGCTATTATCACCCTGTGCAGCTGCATCCGGAGGTGGTTGCACTATGGGAGGCAGCCCACGCAAGGCCCTAGTCTGCTCCTCCATGGCTGCAAGCATGCGGGTGTGGTAGGTCTGGTTCTGGAGGATGAGTGTGCGGAGGTCCCCATGCAACAACTCACGGGATGCCCGGACCTCCGCCCTCGTTGCCTGCATCTCAGCTGAGAGCGTACGGGTGAGACGCTCCAGCTACTGTTCTGTCCTTTGGTGTGTTGAAGCCTCAAGCTCAACAAGAGTCGTCCTGAGGTGAAGGAGCTCCTGTCTCAGGGCTTCCCTGTGGCCCTGGGACTCAATGGAGATGGCCTCCTGCAGAGTCGCCAGTGCCGCCCGCCTGTCCCTGTTGGACCCCAACATGTCCTCCCTGTGTGACTGGCAGATGGAGTCGGTTGCCTGCTCTAGTCGCTCCATCAGCCTTTCTGGGGGGACAATGGAAGTGGCCACCCTATCCATGGCCTGAGCCATCATCTCGGATGATGCAGCCTGTTGGGTTGCCATACCGTAAATGGATTGCTCCCATGCGGTATTGCCGGGAGGCGTACGGCCACCACGTCGGCGGGCACCACACCTGTCTGGGGCAAGGCGAACTGCGCCTTGCTGTGCCGGCACTGCCTGAGGCTGCAGGACTGCATTCCCCCTCTGATCTGCTGGCCCAGGAACAGGATCAGATGTCGCGGAGTGTGACCCTGCATCCGTAACCACCGAAGGCGTAGCTGCCAACACTGACATCCCCATGGAGGGTTCTGACCCTGGTGCAGGTGGGTGAGACAGAACAGAATCCCTCCCTGGAACACTCACCTGCGACGGCACGTAGGTCTCATCCGAATCAACACCTGAGTACAGCTCGGGGGAGGTGCAGCCAGAGACACCCCTTGAGAGCACGACCTGCAGCACTTGTGGGTTCTCCCCCACCACCACACCACGTCCCTCACTGGTGGTTGGTCGGCCCTCGGACCCCTCCTGGGTCTGCACCATCTCCACAACCCCAGCAGTATCAGGTGCGTCTTCCCCTGCAAAGACATGAAAACAAAGAAATGGAAACAGGCATTAGCACCATGGCACACAATGAGGGCTGAGAAGCAAGAGAACCAGTACTTGATTGACACATGTCCCACATGACTAAAACCCTCCCATGCATGCACCCTCACTGCGTATGAAGTGCAGGCAAATGGCACACACTGATGACACCAAGATGGAAAATGAACACATTTTCTGCATGCTGCCTGGCAGTGGCATCACACATTGGCCTGTGATTGCCAGGTGAAACACACATGCCATCACACAGATGGCATGTACCATTGCTATTTAGTGAAGATGGAGAGGAGGGCAGCACATATTCATTCAGTCCAGTTCCTGCATGTAATTGCTTTTCTAATTCTAACAGGTCAGATTTTTCACCTGGAGCTGCCAGTCTGAAATGGTCCAATTGCACAGGGACATGTGTGTACAAATGATATCCAAGTAACAAAGTCACTCCACTTCACCATTGCCATGTCAGACATGTGACTAGTGGACAGCGACATGGCTAGTAAAAGTGGGGGAATGCAAACAATCTGACTGAATGAACAGTGAAAAATAAGCAACAATGTTGTGGCAAGGTGACACTTCAAGGGCAACTGGCGTGCAGTTGGGCTAGATGTCTACTGTTGGCAGAAGGGATACTGCTATGGCCAAATGCAGCTGCGCAGGAAGTATTGCCTGAAGCACATGGCTGACCCATACGACTCAGGCGCACACACTCTCACCTGGCACACAAACAGAAGCCCTCACACACACACCATGCACATGGATGACACACACATGCATGTGCACTCACCGGACAATGCCTCGTAATCAGCCAGATCTCCCACGCCTTGGATCTGTTCCTCCGTGACGTAGGTCCCAGCGACTGACTCATGTGGAGTGAGTTCCATGTCTACTACTGGAGACCCACCTCCAGTCACTAGAGTTGCGGCATGACTTGAGGCCAGCTTACTCTTTGCCCTGCGCTTTAGGTCATTCCAGCGCTTATAGCAATCATTGGCTGTGCGCCTCACGATTCCAAGGGCACTTACGATGTCCGCAACGGTCTGCCAGTGTGCCTGGCGTTGTGCAGGTGTGGTCTTGGATCCTGCAACAATGACCATCTCGTTGTCATGTCCGGACACATACTCGACAAGTGCATTCAGTTCGTCATCCGTGAAGCTGGGCTTCCTGGACGGGCCGGACTGTGTAGCCGTGTCTGGGGCATCAGCCTGTGCCGGACGAGCACTCTTCCTCTTCCGCTTGGAAGGTGGTGGTGATCCTGAGTGTCCTGTGCCGCTCTGGACACTAGGGGCAGGAGCCCTGGTGGACTCTGTATCAGGAGTGTGGGATTGCACACTCAGCATGGGAGTTGGTGCAGGCATTGGCTCTAGTGTGATGGTGTCAGGGGGAATGTCAGTAGCATGGACTAGGACCGACACTGTCCTGGCTGGGTGTGTGAGGGCTGGGGTGGATGGAGCCGCAGCTGCCCCTGCAGCCTCTACGCCCTGCCTCCTTGGTGCAGCAGATGACCTTGCTGCCCCAGATCCACGTGGCATGATGGCATCAACGTGCACCAGCGCACGTGTCGTAGCCCTGCTGACCTGGAAGTCAGCCATGGAGTCAGCCAGGTCTGGTGCCACAATGGGCTGGTCCAACAAGGGCTGAGCATGGATGGTGTCAGCCACATCAGCCTCAACGGGAGGGGGGGAGGGGGGGGATTATGGGTGCCCGTGACTGGTCCTCCACACATGGGGGGACAGGCTCACCCTGCAAGTTACGACCACGTCCCCTACCGGATCCACCACGGCCACCACTTGTGGCTCTTCCACCTTTGCCACCCTTACGGAATCCTCGCCTCCCAGCCATGGCACTGATGTTAATGTGCGTATGGGAGTGGATGTAGACTATTGTCCTGGGCAATTGGGGGTCAAAGGGGTTGGGTACCAGATGGTAATTGTACCCTAGTGCTCTAGCAAGGCTGATTGTAACCCCTGGGGAAAGATGACGGGTCACGCAACGCACAGGAGGCCCAAAAAAGGGAGATGACGTGCACGCAACCCCTCCTAGACCACGTGTGCAGAAAGAAAAACCTGCACTACGCTGTGGCACCCAGTAACACAAGAATGAACGTATGCGTGTCACACACAGCCTAGAATGACCTCTGAAGGGGTAGTCTACACACGGGGCAAGCACAGATGTTAGATACGTGCGTGACTCACCGTCTGCCAGGAAAAAGAGCGTGAAAATGAAGCGTGTGTGCGCGTTGGCAACACCCCCGCCAAAAGAAGAATTGTATGCTGTCTGAGGAGACAGGACAACAGTAGAAGGGAACGCTGTTTGAGGGAACAGGCCCAGGAAAACCAGAAAAAGAGAAAAAAGAGAAAAAGCTGTCAGAGGTAACAGGGAGTACGAACTTGAAACGCCGTGAAGTAAATCGCGTGTGAAACGACAAGAAGTACAGATTTCACCCACTCGCTCTCCACGAAAAGCACAAACAAGGAAATGGTGTTCTACACGTACCTTTTATGCAGGCCCACACGTCCAGCGTCACTTACGCGGCGTGTACGCGCTAGGGCCATTTCCACCAATTACACGCTTTGTCACTTCTGCGTGTAGGGCCATTTCCACCAATTACACGCTTTGTCACTTCCGCGTGTACGCGCTAAGGCCATTTCCACCAATTACACGCTTTGTCACTTCTGCGTGTAGGGCCATTTCCACCAATTACACGCTTTGTCACTTCCGCGTGTACGCGCTAAGGCCATTTCCACCAATTACACGCTTTGTCACTTCTGCGTGTAGGGCCATTTCCACCAATTACACGCTTTGTCACTTCCGCGTGTACGCGCTAAGGCCATTTCCACCAATTACACGCTTTGTCACTTCTGCGTGTAGGGCCATTTCCACCAATTACACGCTTTGTCACTTCCGCGTGTACGCGCCAAGGCCATTTCCACCAATTACACGGGGTGATTCAGATGGAATTTCTTGACCAGACGAGGTGCATGGACATATTCTGAAGGTTCCCAAGACCTTTCCTGGGGGCCGTAACCTTTCCAGTCAACCAAATAATACAACTTAGATTTTGAGATTTTGGAGTCTAGGATGTTCTTTACTTCGAATTCAAGTTCTCCATCCACTAAAACTGGTTCTGGAAGTTCAGTCAATCGGGTTTCAGGTTGTACTGGTTTTAATAAGGAGACATGGAATACTGGGTGTATTTTCATATGCGTAGGTAACTCCAATTTGACAGCCACCGGATTGAATATGGCAGATATGCGATAGGGTCCAAGGTATCTTGGGATGAAGGTGCGGGGTCCTTTTAGGGGCAGGTGCTTAGTGGATAGCCAAACCTGATCTCCTACAGCGTAGTGAGGAGCCTCTTTACGGTGTCGATCTGCTCCTTTTTTTAATTGAGCTTTAGCTCTTTGCAGATGGGCAGAGGCTTCCTTAAGAGCACGGGTGATCTCCGAGTGCAAGTGATCCACAGCAGGTGCTTCGAATTCTTGGGGTGGATCCAGGTTAGAGGTTCTGGGATGGTGTCCGTATAACAGAAAGAAGGGAGTTTTCCCTGTTCCAGAATGGATCGAATTATTGTAAGCGTACTCAGCGATCCAAAGAATATCCTTCCAGGGATTGTCAGTTTGTTGGAGCATGCAAAGTAGATATTGTTCTAGAGTTTGATTTGTCCTCTTGGTTTGTCCATCAGTTTGGGGATGGTGACTAGTTGAAAGTCTTACATCAATTTGGGCTGGACGACAGCAACTGCGCCAGAAGTGGGAGATGAATTGACCTCCTCTATCGGAGACTAAAACCGAGGGAAAACCGTGTAGTCGAACGATGTTTTCTAAGAATTATCGGGCCAATATTGAGGCTGATGGTAGACCCTTTAGGGGAATGAAGTGAGCCATCTTGGAGAGTAGATCCACAACTACTAAAATGGTAGTATACCCCGAGCATGGAGGTAAGTCTGTGATGAAATCCATGGACAGGGTATGCCATGGACAGGGAGGGATGTCTAGTGGCTGTAATAGGCCGGCTGGTTTCTCTTTCTGGCTTTTATTCTGGGCACACACACCGCAGGAAATTACAAAGTCTCTAACATCTTTTTTCCATGATGGCCACCAGAAATGTCTCTTAATCTTTTCCATGGTCTTGGTAATGCCAGGGTGACCCTCCATTAGAGAGTCGTGGTAACAGGAGATGACTTTTTTTTGTATTTTCTCACAGGGTAAATGCAGTCGTCCTCGGAAATAAGGTAGGTCTTGCTCCACTGAGAATTCTTTCCCTTTTAATTGCCAATTTTGCAAATCGTCCGGATTTAGGAGTGACTTAACCATGGTCTTGATGTCTTCAAAAGATTGAGCATTGACCAAACCCAAAATTCTTTGTTCAGGAATTATGGGTATTGGTTCTGGATTGATTAAATGTTCATCTACTCCCATCCCGGAAAGGGCATCTGCTTTTCCGTTCTTACTGCCTGGTCGATAAGTAATTATAAAGTCAAATTCTGCTAGAAACAGAGCCCAGCGAAGCTGTCTGGAGGGCTAAGCTTTGGCTGTCTTTAAATATTGTAAGTTGCGGTGATCAGTCATTACAGTGACTGTGTGTCTGGCTCCTAGGAGATAATGCCGCCAGGCTTTAAAGGCCGATTTGATGGCCAAAAGTTCCTTGTCTGTAATTGAATAGTTGATCTCGCGAGGCGAGAACTTGCGGGACCAAAAGGCAACAGGATGAAGTTGGTGAGTGTCCGGATCTCTTTGCGATAAAACTGCCCCCATAGCAAGACTAGAAGCATCCGTTTCCATGATGTAGGGGAGTTCAGGGCGAGGATGTTTTAAAACAGGTGCTGAAATGAATTTAGCTTTTAAGTCCTGAAAAGCCTGTTCTGCTTCAGAAGACCACTCAAAACGTTTGTTCTTTTTCAACAGGGCGGTGATGGGCTGGACTATCCGAGAAAATTTAGGAATGAATCTGCGATAAAAGTTAGCGAAACCTAACATGCTCTGAACTCCTTTTACAGAGGTTGGTGAGGGCCACTTGATGATTGCATCAACTTTCTTTGAATCCATGTGGACTCCGTTAGGTGACAATATGAATCCTAGGAACTCGACTTCCGTTACGTTGAAAACGCATTTTTCAAGCTTAGCGAAAAGATTATGTTGTCGCAACCTCTCGAGAACCTTTTTAACGTGTCTCCGATGTTCCTCTTCAGATGATGAATAGACGAGGATGTCATCAATGCAGACAACTACACACACATCTATGAGTTCTCTAAGGACATCGTTCATAAAATATTGGAAGGCAGCAGGAGCATTGCACAGTCCAAAGGGCATCACTTGATATTCGAATAGCCCGTACTTGGTGCGGAAGGCCGTTTTCCATTCATCGCCCTCTTTTATCCTTACCAAGTGGTAGGCTCCTCTGAGATCCAACTTGGTGTATATACATGCGTCTTTGACTTGGTCCAGAAGTTCAGGGATCAAAGGTAACGGGTATCTATTTTTAACGGTGATCTGATTCAGGGCGCGGTAATCTATGCAAGTTCTAAGGTCTCCTTCCTTTTTCGGAACGAAGAACAAAGCCGATGAAGCTGGTGATTTCGAAGGACGGATAAACCCGTTAGCTAGGTATTGGTCCAGGTATTGTCTGAGATGAAGATTCTCCGGTTCGGTGAGGGCATAAATCCTGCTGCAAGGAGGAGTTGTTCCAGGTATCAGATCTATTTGACAGTCATAGGACCTATGAGGAGGCAGGGAGTTAGCTTGATCCTTCCGGAAGACGTCTTGGAATTCCTGGTATTCGGGAGGTAATTTGGGAACTTCCTCAGAAGAGATTGTAGCCAGAGAAACATCAGACCTAGGATAACAAGTGGTTAAACACTCTGGAAACTGAACCGTCTTTGCTCGCCAATCGATCTGAGGATTGTGCTTCTCTAACCAAGGAATTCCCAGAATGATCTGGAACTGGGGGCCTTGATCACATCGAACACGATCTTCTCCCGGTGTCCATCTTGACTCACTAACGTCACTTCTTGGGTGGCATGCGTTACTGGTCCGGAGGCTATCTCCGTGCCATCCACAGTAGTGATGACGTCTTTTATTGCCTTAGGGACAAGGGGTAGATTCATCCTTGATACCATTTCATGGTCCACATAGTTACCGATTGCTCCGCTGTCGATGTAAGCTTCAATTGCATGCAAACGATCCGGACGTTCAGGACTAATGAGGACCATGGGTATGACGAAATGCGAGGTCCCGGGACAGATCTTAACGCTCGGCAAGAGGACCTCTACTCTTGTCGGGCGAGGTCGTTTCCCTGCTCAGGATTTGTAGTACAGGTATCCGCGGCTCCTACAGTCTTCTTAGCTGGCTTCACTGGACAGTCCCGAAGAAAATGTCCTGAGTTTCCGCAATAGAGACATAATTGCATCTGTCTTCTTCTTTCTCGCTCTTTCTGGGTTAAAGATCCTTTCATCCCCCCTATTTGCATGGGTTCTACAGTGTCAGCTCCCTTATTTGAAGTCTGTGGTTTGGAAAACACTCGGCTATCAAATTTAGAACGATCCGCCTCCTGTTCTGCAGTCTATGGTCCAATTGGACAACTAAATCAATATAGTCAGAACATTCTTGTGGAGGATTCACAACTTGCGCTAACACATCCTTGAGCTCTCCACGCAGGCCTCTATAGAAAAGTGTTATTCTCTTGTCCTCGGGCCATTGTGTTTCCACTATGAGTCTATTGAAGGAGGCTATATAAGTCAAGAGATCTTGATTGCCCTGTCGTAATGAAAGAAGTTCGTTGTCCAAAGCCTGCCCCTGTGCATGTCTAGCGAACAGTTTCTCCATACTGGATTGGAAGGCCTGAAAGTCATGCAAAACCGGATCATCCTGGGTGACTAAAGGGATCGACCAATCTGCGGCGCTACCGCTGAGATAAGAAAGTACAAAAGCCACCTTGGTCTGGTCTGATGGAAATGCTGCTGGCCGACATAAGAAAAGTAGGCGGCACTGGTTGATGAATACTGCGAATTTCTTTGGGTCACCAGAAAATCGTTCGGGCGGAGCCAAGGGTACATTACCGGGCAGATTGATTTGCACTGGATTTGAAGATGATGCAGAAGGATAACTTCCTCCTGGAACAGGCAAAGGTGTCTGTCCTGCCTGTGTTTGTAACAACTGCCTAGCAAGATCCTCTGTTCGCTCCTTGGAAATGATCAGTTCTCTTCTTAGGGAGTTCGTTTCCTGACAAGCTGCATGCACCTCTGCTCTTAATCCCCCAAGCAACTGGGCTAGCTGATCGGTGTCTGAGGTTTCCATTGCGCCTGGGTAGGAGTTTTGTGGTGGGCTTCGCGTTCTGTAACGCTCACCTGATTCCCACGGAGGCGCGGGCCTGGGCCGGAAGCTGTCTGTGACTCGAAAAGTGATGTGCAGAACTCGATTGGCTTCTGGGGTCGAACCTCTTCGCACTGTGTGGCGGACTCGAAGAGTGAGATTTCTGCAGGAGAAAGAATATGAGGGTTAATGGTCGGGGTTGTCGGATGTCCCTCTCTCTCTCTCTCTCTCGCTTCCCAGCTTTTTCGTAGAGCTCCCCTCCCCCGGGTTAACGTGCTCACCTTATATAGGTGAATGCTGGGCTCTCCATCTGCGTCTGGTGCAGGGTGCCGTTGCCAGTTTCTTCACTGGTGTAACATGGGCCTCTTGAATTCAGAGGATGTTGCCGTCGTTATCTTCACGAGCGGTGAGTTTCTGGACACCTTTTGTCCTTATAGTCTTTAATGCTTTTCCCCTTATGTATTGCAGGTTCCAGAGATGGAGAATGAATTGAAGCGCTTAGAAGTTCGTAAGTATGGCAAGCGCTTTAACTGTCTTTTTCCTAGCAGCTTAGTTCGTGTTACGCCGGAGAATTCGCAGGCGTTTTGTGGCGAAGAGCGTGATGGACGTAAGTAAATACCTGTTTAATGTCTTTCTTTTGTCTTGCAGATGTTGATTGCGGCGCCGGCGTTCGCGGAATACCAGCAAGTTGTTAACGATGCTTTGTCTTCACAGGTGACGATGCGGAGTGAAGAAATCCGGAATTTCAGCGTGCCGGTGAGTATGACAATGCTTTTGTCTTTGCAGGTGGAGATGCGGCGTGAAGAAGCGGCCGCCGCCGATGAATCAGGTAAGTAAGCACTGTGTGTTAAGTTCGTCTTGCTAACCTGTTGTTTCTGTTCTTTACAGATGCTGATGTTGGCTGGATTCCAAAATGGTAAGTTGAATTCTTGCAGGTTCAGGATCGGAAGATGAAGGGCCGGAGCAGACTCAGTGAGCGTTCTGCTGCAGATGCAGAATAATGCGAAGCACGCTTCATCTATCGGGTGTGGTTTAAATAGCCTAGGAGTGATGAGGCGTCTTCTTCCCTGGCCCCGCCTAGGTAAGAAAAGAGTTCCAGTTTCCAGAAGAGTTCCAGTGCTGTATCCAGGGAGTGGAGCTGCCCCACCCAGGTATGAAAGTAGTTCCTGTTCACAGATGACTACTAAGAGGCTGGTAAGTAAGCAGCATGGTCTGCTGCAGGTAAGTCCACCCAAGCACTCTCACACCGATTATATATATTATAACGGTTTTGATTAGCCTGGTGCCACCGGCGCCAGGACAAGGTCCAAAAGGTCCCAGTGGGGACCGGCTGGTGCCTGGAATTAGGGTTAGTGACCTGCTTCCAAGGACGTTGGGCTGGTCCTGGCTCCTTGGAAGCAGTGATCATGACAAAAATGCTGAGAGTTTACGAGCCCTCTGTAGATAAGAGAATCTTTCTGTAAAAGGCAAGAAAGTGGAACTGATAGCGAGATTGCTGGAAAACCAAAGTCTGGGTACTGGTTCAGAGGAACCAACTTCTCCAGCGAATGTAGAAAACAGTAATGGTATTGATCTGAATCAAAGTCTTGATAATGAGTCAGAAGAGGAAAGTGAACCTAATGAAGTTAGCCACTCTGAGCCTCTGTCTGCCTTACCTACTGTACCTACGGGGCCCATGCCAGGTCCCACATGTAACCCTGCTTATTTTTAACTTGAAAAAATGAAGCTCGAATTACAATACAAACGGTTCTTGGCTCAATCTGAAAGAAACCAAGAGCTCAAGTTCAGACGGATGAATGCCCAGGCTGAGCAGAAGCAAGCTGGGTCAAGACTCAGAGAAATAGAACTTAATCACGAGTTAGAGATGAAAAAGTTGTCTGTGGAAAATGCTTCTCTCTCCTCTGGTTCCTCTAGAAGCTCCAGTCCCAAAAGACCCCGGATGCCGAAGGAATTAGTGGGTATGTATGAACCGAGATTGGATGTGTTGGATTGGTTAAAACTGTTTGAGTACAATCATGGGCTCCAGGACATCACCGGGAATGATTTACTTCCCTGGTTGTTCTCTAGGCTCCCCCCTGTTGCGACTGATGTAATGGAGTTGGGGGAGGCGGATAAGAAGGATTACGAAAGTGTGAAACTAGCTTTGATAGCTAGATTCGGGAAGACCCCTTCCCAGTATCTTAAGAGGTTTAGAACCCTCAAAAAGCATGATGGTACCCCTTGGGCTACCTGGGTGAGTGAAGGGTTGAAAAACTTAGAGGGATGGATTAAGGGTTACAAAGTGAACACTTATGAGGGTATGAAGAATCTTTTTATGTTGGAGTCTATTTATGATGCCTGTTCTCCTGAGCTCAGACAGCACTTGGCTGATTCGAAGGAATTGGATTCCAGGAAGCTAGCTAAGGCTGCTGACTTGTGGGTTGCCAACAGGGGTACTCATAAGGATTCTGGGGCAACTCAGAAAAAGGATGCAGGAAAACAGCCTAGGAAAGACTCAAAAGAGAATTCAAATAACTCAAATTCCAAAGAGGGCCCCAAACAAAACCAGAAGGGTAAGCCACAAGGAAAACCGCAACAGAATAGTGTGTCTTCTGGTGCCAAACTGGAAGGGGGCCAGAACAAGCCACCATTCCAGAAAGCATTCGGTAAATGCTTCATTTGTGGCTCGACTGACCACGTGAAAGGAGATCCCAGAAGTAAGGGTAAACCTTCAGGGGTCCAGCTTGTCTCCTTAGCCTTAGCTCCAGAGGAGGAAGTCCAAATGGCAAGTGGAAACTTTCTACTGCTAGCTGATTAACCCATTGGAGTCTCATCCAGCGTTTCTTTTGTGTGTCTGGGGTTGTGGGAAGAACAGAATTTAGACGTCTATAATTCTATCCCCGATAATACTAAAGAGTATTATAAGGACAGTGTCCAGGTGAATGTTCAGGAGACTCCTGCCATTAGGGACACTGGGGCCAGCATAACTGTGGTGGATAAATCGTTTTTTCAGGCTGAGGATGTTGCTAAGGCACCCAAACGCCTCACCAAGTTAGCTGGAGGGCCTGTGCAGATGCTTCCCCAATTACCAGTTCTCATCCAATGTAACGACATGACTGTGAAGATCCCTGTCAGCATACAGAGTGAGGTACCAGGACGCGTGCTGTTGGGTAACGATTTGAAAACTCTCGGAGTTGTATCGCATACACCCAGACCTCCTAGTAAACGGTTACAGGAGCTAACCAGACATGCAAGAGAGAGGACCATGCGCGGTACTCTCCAGGAGATGATGAAGAAAGAAATCACTCCTGCTCCACCGGAATTGTCGGCCGCTGTCTCGAAGAAATCAGAAGCGAAAGGGAAACCTAAGACTTCTACCCCGAAACCAGCCACCCGCGTTCAAGTGCAGCCAACAAGGACTTCCTCGTGGTTGTCCAAAGTTACACCCATAACTCCACCTCCAGCTGAGGCTGAGAGGGAGGTACAACCATGTGTGGTAGAATTAGACTCTGACGAAGAGCTAATGGAAGGCCAAACACTCATTGGAGATCTGGATCCTGTTGACCATCCTGAGCTGCAGTCTTTACTGGCAGAAGGTGGACCCAGCAGGGCAGACTTCAGTAAGGGACAGAGAGAATATCCAACTCTGGAAGGTCTTCGCCACCAGGCAGAAGCTCAGGCTGAAGGGCAAGAGCCTGGGAAATACAGGTTGCACTGGGAAGATGGCCTCTTCTACAGTGAACCGACCGAGTCTGCACCTGGAGACTACAAACGACTTGTAGTACCCCAAGAGAACAGACCACAGTTCTTGCAGTTAGCCCACGAGATTCCTTTGGCTGGTCACTTGAGTTTCAAGAAGACTAAGGAAAGGCTCTCACTCTACTTTTATTGGCCGAAGATGGGGGCCGAAGTAGAAAAACACTGCAGGAGCTGCCACACCTGCCAGACCTCTGGTAAGGTTGGCTCCAAGAATGTGGCACCTTTAGTGCCTCTCCCAGTCGTGGGAGTCCCATTTGAGAGAGTAGGGATTGACATTGTTGGTCCCCTTGATCCTCCAACCTCCTCAGGCAACAGGTTTATACTTGTTGTAGTAGACCATGCTACTAGGTATCCTGAGGCCACTCCTATGAGGACTGTTACAGCTCCGGCTGTGGCTAAAGCCCTCCTTGGTATTTTTACTAGGGTCGGGTTTCCTAAGGAAGTAATCTCTGACAGGGGGTCAAACTTTATGTCCCACTACATGAAAGCCATGTAGAAAACCCGTGGAGTTACTTACAAGTTCTCAACAGTTTACCACCCACAAACCAATGGGTTGGTAGAACGGTTCAACCGAACCATGAAGAGCATGATAGGTGCTTTAGAGGAACCCCTTAAACGTAAGTGGGACCTTCTACTGCAATGCCTTCTATTTGCTTATAGAGAAGTCCCTCAGGAGGGAGTAGGTTATTCTCCCTTCGAGCTTCTCTATGGTCATCCCGTCAGAGGTCCAGTGGCCCTGATTAAGGAGGGGTTGGAGGGTGCTCCTTCCCCCAAGCCAGTCAGAGTGACTGACTACGTGATAGGTCTCCGGAGGAGAATGTCGCACATGATGACAGAAGCAAGCAATAACTTGAAAGCTGGACAAGCATTGGTGAAGCACTGACACGATCAAAAGGCTAACATGGTTGAGTTCGCTCAAGACCAGCTCGTTCTCGTTATGATCCCAACAAGGCAGAGGGCCTTGCAAGACAAATGGATGGGACCCTTCAGAGTTGTGGGTAAACTCGAAGAGGTCAACTATCTGGTGGACTTGGGCAATCCCAAGGAGGCTCCGACAGTCTTCCACACCAATTGACTCAAAGCGTATGTCTCAAGACCTGATGTAGGAGCGTTGCTTCTAGCATCATCCGAGGAAGAAGAAGAGAGTGAAGCTCTTCCGGATCTCCTCAGAGGCTTACCTTTAGACGAAAAAATTGAAAGAGTAAATCTCTCTTCAAATCTGACACCCGAGCAACAAGAAGAGTGCAAATCTATGTTGAATCAGTTTGCCTCCCTGTTCTCGCTTTCGCCAGGCTTGACCCCTTGAGGCCAGCATGACATACTCACTGGTGACTGTCTGCCAGTCAAATGCAGAGGATACCGAATGTCAGAAAATGTACAAACCCACATCAAAGGTGAGGTCAGCAAGGTGCTCGATCCCGGGGTAATAGAGCCCTCTACTAGTCCATGGTCTAGCCCAGTTGTGTTAGTACCAAAGGCCGGATCTAAAGAACTTAGATTCTGCGTGGATTATAGAGCTCTTAATGCAGTCACCCAGACTGATGCCCACCCTTTGCCAAAAACACATGAGTTGGTGGACAAACTTGGCGCAGCCAAATTCCTCAGCACATTTGACTTGACGTCAGGCTATTGGCAAATAGCCTTGACAGACCATGCCATTTTCTACCCCCGTTGGCTTATACCAATTTAAGGTAATGCCTTTCGGATTGAAGAATGCACCTGCTACATTTCAACGGATGGTAAACCAGGTTCTGAATGGGATGGAGGACTTCTGCATGGCATACTTGGATGACATAGCAGTGTTCAGCAATTCCTGGGAAGAGCATGTAAACCACCTGAGAGATGTCTTGCAGGCTCTTGGACGAGCCAATCTGACCATAAAGGCGAGTAAATGCCAAATTGGACAGAGTAAGGTAGTCTATCTTGGACATGAGGTAGGAGGTGGAGAAATAAGGCCTTTGCTCAGTAAGATTGAAGCTGTGCAAAATTGGACAACACCTACTACTCAGACCCAAGTGAGAGCCTTCCTAGGCCTCACTGGGTATTACAGGAATTTCATTGAGAACTATGGGACCATAGCTTCTCCACTGAATGTCATCTCCTCGCCCAAATTTCCTAAAAACGTTAGATGGAACGAGGAGTACAATCAGGCTTTTGAAAACCTGAAAAAGGCTCTTTGCCAAGCCCCAGTACTCAGAGCTCCTGATTACTGCCAAACTTTAATTGTGCAGACAGATGCTTCAAATGTAGGAATAGGTGCCGTACTCAGTCAACTGGATGGGAAAGGTAGGGAGCACCCCGTTTGCTTCATCAGCCGCAAGCTGAAGGATCCTGAAACAAGGTGGGCAACAATCGAAAGAGAGTGCTTTGCTATCGTGTGGGCTCTGAAGAAGTTTAGGCCATACTTGTATGGTTCTACTTTTGTCATTCAGACTGACCACCAACCCTTGAGATGGTTAATGCAAATGAAAGGGGAAAAGCCAAAACTACTGAGATGGTTGATCTGCCTGCAAGGGTTTGATTTCACCATTGAGCACAGGTCAGGGTGTCACCACCAAAATGCTGATGGCCTCTCTAGGATGTATGTCATCGACTAGAGGTATGAGATTCATCCAGGAGTGGACTAAATCCTCCTGTCCCTTAGTCTGGGGGGGCGAGTGTTAGGGAGAATTCTCTGTTTAGGCTGAATTTCCTAACCTAGTGAGTCCCCCAGCAGCTTTGCTGGATTTCTGCAGTTTGTTTTTTTCCATCCTACCAAGAGTGAGACTCTTTTTTTCCCACTCTTGGACATGAATGTGTGTAATTCCTGTGAATGTCAATGTGTTCTATGGGCTATGGGGTCTTTTACTCCATAGGGTCTCATATGTTTTCTATGTGTGTTACACTGCACCCTACGTGCCGTAGCACTGGGGCATCCTAGCGGACCGCCATCATAGACTCCGTACCCGGGGACTGACTACTGTCTCCCCGGGCATGTAAAGTCACCATTGGCTTTACTAGACCTAAATTCACTAACAGAACTAGTACAAACCATCCTATTGTGGACGTACTAGTAGGGGTAATTCGATTACTCCTGGGTCTGTTATTCGAGGGGGCACTGTCCCGTCCCCCCTCATCGAGTTTTGGCTGGTGGCAGTGGAAACTACTTGTTATATTCGACCCCGAATATAACCCTATGGGATTCTTCCCATTGTTGGAGGTTAATACTTTTTCTCGTTAATGTCTAACATACCACCGGTTTATTTATCTTAAATAAATCTATCGGTTGGTATTTTCTGCCAGAACTCGGTTTTTAAAATGGCGTCTGTGTTCGTCTCTGTGACTCCTAAACCAAAGGTTGAGCCCTTTGTTCCACTTTTGGCGGGCCTCTACACAGAGGCCCTCCAAAGTGGTGCCATTCTGTCTGGGTTACCACAGGGGGTGTGGGAGGGGGTTTAGGCACCCTGGACTGAGTTGCCTTGCCAACTCAAGTCGCACTCTGGTGTGATTGGCCCAAGTGGTGAGCCACCCCGCTCACCACTTAGCGTGTTTTGAGTGACAGCTAGGCTGAATGAATGGGGGTTTTCTGCATAAAAGCAGGGCTTTTGGGACTGGATCTTCAGAAGTCGCCACATGACCTAAGAATCCGACGAGGGTAAAGCTGAGCCAACCTGCACGACGACACCTCCGGTGGAGCCCTGCTGAATCGACTCACCACCGCCCGACGACAGAGGAGATCTCCCCACCGGAGAGTCTCTTCCCCTGACTGGTGGGAACAACCAGTCCCCTTTGCTTTTTCTGCGTTCCAGGACGTAGTGGTCGAATTGCCCGTGCAGGGCACCCCGGCAACCGGATAGTCACTACCCCTGTACCGCGACCGAAAGGTGGTGCCTTGTGACGGAGCACTCCGCGACTGGTCTCTTCCCTGGTGGTGCAACGATCTTCCACTTTCCTTCGACGACGAGATCATCTCTTCTCTTGGCAAAGACCCGACGTGCATCCACCACCAGGAACAACTGCCCCGCCGGAGCTGTCTCTCCACAAACAAGGTACCGTGTCCGCCTGGCTTCCCTTGTGTCGGTTAGTGTGAGGTGTCTGAATCCTCGCCTCTCCATTGGTTCGCCTCCAAGCTTTCTCATCTTTCTGTTCTGAACTGGTCCAATCTTTCAATAACAATTTGCGACAAAGACTCGAAGTGCATTTCCACTGTGATACTTTCTGGGACATATCGCCTTGCCTCTCTCGGAGTGGGCCTGGCCTCTGAACTTTGCGATCTACAGTAGAGCCTGCCTTACTTGCCTTGAATTTGTTCGTAAAAGTGTTGGTACCGAGTGATTTCATACCCTGCCTTTTCTCTCCCGTCCTAACAAATACTAGAGTGCCATCTAGGTTAAAGCATTCACCTCTGTCTGCAAATAAGTGGTGCCGTTGAACCTAGACTTGTCGAACTATTGTTAGGGGGATTGATTTTTCATATAGTACTTGTGCTTGAAGTGTTTACCGTATTAGTGCCCGAGTGTTTTTCATAGATGTGTTTTTTTAAATAAATAACTATATTTCTTTACACCGAAGCCTTGTTCCGTGTTTGCTTGTTCTACTGTGTGAATTGCCCTATTTTGTATACTCCACATCCTGCGTACTCTTCTTGAGGGAAGTCTGACTGCTCAGCCACAGCTACCAAGTGAATCTGTGTGGTACAGACTGCTACCAAGTGGGTTTACTGCCAAACACCTGTAGTCCTAAATCTTTTGCAGTGGTCCCAGAGGGAACTGCAAAGGTTTCCGCCTAACACTGTTCATGTTACACACATGGGGTACTGTTGAGAAGAGGGCAAAACCATCCCACCCCCCTAGCAGATTTAAGGTGATGTGAGCCCCATTAAAAGAACTATAATAGACAGGGGCATCCTAAATGTCCCCACACAATCATAAAATTGTATTTGATTTAGAGAGTTAGGCATAGTGCATGTAAACAAGCGAACACCATTTTTGTAGATATTAGTGATTATATTTAAAGCACAGGGCGTGCACGGCCATGCAGTAGTTAGTTTGTTAGACACACGCTGCGAGCATTAAAGGGTAATCTGGTTAGGCACAAGCGCTGACGAGAGAGGCCCATGCTGCTGACTTCCACTGAAACCCTTCTTTGTTCTAAGATGGTTGCCAATATGTTTGCTTTGAAAAGAATGTGCCCTGCAAGACCATGAGACAGTACTGGGTGCTAGTGTGTATGTTCTATCACAAACAGGCTGAAGCAGGTCTCTGATCCCCACCCAGATAACTACAAGTTGTAGTCCCTACAGCTGCCCTAGTCCTGAGACCCCTGAATTCCAATACACAAGTTGACCCCAGACCACCAACCATAAACCAATCAACCATAAAAGATCTGAGAGTATAGTCGTCCCACCTTCATTTCATAATGACATGATTTGTAATGCGAGGTACAGGGAGGGATACATTATACATTTGCGCCTTGAAACACTTGTGTATAGGTGCGTTATCAATGCCATATCATATCTCATAGTCCAAAAGCAAGGGTGGAAGTCTTGGGAGCTGATGGCGTGATCAGGAGTGAGTGATGTATGTACGGGTCGATTTAACCTTGAGTCTCCCCCCGCGCCTGCCTTTGAGCATGCTAGGTGCACTGTGTAATGATAGAGTAGCACTATTCACAAATGTACCTAATTGCTTCTTTGGCCTTGGTTCCCTGGAGACGATGAGCCCAGCAGACCCCAGGCGATGGAAGACGGACGGACTGGGTTGGGATCAATGACCTGGCATCCCCTATGGAGCAGGCCAACCATTTATAGGGTCAAACTAACCACCCCAGCAGGTTTCTACTCTATGCAATCACGTGACCTATGATGCCATGTCTCCTTTTAAGCTTCTACTTGCACACTTTTTGATAGTATGTTCCATGGCAGCAGTGTTCTTTGCTGATGCACCTATTTTTGTAGAAATAAACACTTGTTATCCTTGCAAGAGTTTCTTGGGCCTTTTTCCCTAGTGGCTTGTGTTGTTTCTGGTGTGAGCGTTTAGGGACGTGCCTTCAATTGGTGACCCCGATGCGATCCATGCGCCCCTGTCTCTGCGGAGGCTTCCATGCCATTTCTC
This sequence comes from Ambystoma mexicanum, assembly GCF_040938575.1. NCBI lineage: Eukaryota > Metazoa > Chordata > Amphibia > Caudata > Ambystomatidae > Ambystoma > Ambystoma mexicanum. The sequence continues at coordinate 370,385,771 of NC_090940.1, read as the reverse complement.
CAGAGGGGCCGTGCCCACCTATAGTGACCAGTCCCGAAAAAAATGCATATTCGAGTGGTTTTACATGAGCTGTCTTTGCAGAATTCCTGTGTGCTCTTTGGAGCGGATGCGCGGGCTCCGAGGAGAGTGCAGGTTGGTGTTATTTAGAACGTTGTGACGGAGGAGTTTGGGTGAACACAGACATGTGGGTATATCTGTGCAAGTGATTACAAATAGAGGACATGTATATGGGAAAGTGTGAAGGGTGTGAGCACGTGGAAAGTGAGATTGTTGGTGTGGTATGGATGTGGTTTGTTTATTTTTTTGTATTCTTATTTATTTATTTAAGGAGAATATTAAGGAAAGGAAAACAGAATGGTTGGGAACCTTCCCGAGTGAGGGAAGAAGGTGTTACCACAAATATTATGTAACTGAGAAAAAAGGAAACATGTAGGAGCCCTGCATAATAAGAGGGCTCTGAAATAGTAATTGTTTCTATTTTAGCTTGTTATTTTTGCCTACTTTTTTGTTTTTTTATTGTGTAGGGTGAAGGCCCAAGAAGGGGCGTTGTGTAAGTAGTAGTGTATTTTGAGTCTGTGGAGTGTGAGAGTGGGGGTGTGGGGAGAACGAAAGCGCGGGGGAAATGTATTTGTGATTTATTGACAGGGAGGAGGGGTTGAAGGATTGACTATTTTGCCTGGCAGCGTCAGCGACTGCATGCCTGGTACGCTAGCAACAGTGTAAGGCAGTAAGTCGTAAGGCCCATTATAACGGGAGGAGACTCGCCCATCGGGTATATGCATAAGAACCAACCACTGTATCGTGTCAGATCTGAGAAGTAACACTAGCAATGGGAGGTGGAACCAAGAGTAGGGGGATGCCCCGCTCACGGCCAGAGCAGGGCTCCCATAATAAGGGTATTCTGGAACACATGTCTGTTAGGCAGAATTGCATGCAGTACTCTCTGGGACCACTACACACAATTAGGACTACAGGTGTTAGCCAAACCAACCTTTGGTATACGTCTGTATTATACAGTTTTTGGTAGCGAAATGAGCAGCCAGGCTTATCGCAAGAGTGAATGTGAGCAGTACAAGTAGTTACACAGAGGACCTTCAATCATAATGGTTCAAGTAGACACTTATACTCAAGGTTTCTTGGTAAAACACATATTAATTTATTACACAATCATTTACAAAACATTTCACTAGTAGAAGACAACTTAATATTATATACAAATACACTTCAATACAAAACTCTAAGATTTTGAGACAGTTTGGGCTTGCCTGAAATAGGAGCAAAATGGCAGTTCAGTTACTTAGAAGTGAGCAAAAGGGACAAAAGTAAGTAGAATAGATCACATATACTTATTAAACAGTGCAAATAGTTTAAGTTCACCAGAGGAGTTCAATTCAAGTCAATAGGTTAGGCCAAAGTCAATGGGCTCATGTTCTGGATAGGAAAGAGCAGTTCGGCAATCAAACTGTAAAGTCTTTGCTAAAGTTCTCAGAAGTAGTTTAGGTGAATTAGAATCATTTGTGGGGTCACAAGCTGATTAGGCCTGCAAGTTGGGAACGTTTCACAAAATTTCACTGCAAGAGTGGCGTTCTCTCAATCGGGTTGGCACAGTACCTTTGTATGAAGAAACAAATGCTGCTGAAGTTGTTGGTTCCTGGCAGTTCCTGCAAGTCTCACTGTTCCTGAGCCTCAGTCGTGGGGACAAGAGGGACGAAGTCGGAGGACTCCTGCACTGCACGGGATCATCGAAAAAGCAAACAAGATGGAGTCACTTCGGTTCCAGTAGCTGTAGATTCAAGCGCACAAGCTGGTATCCCTCTCCCTGGGTAATCCTAACCAACCTTGAGAATGGTGTCCAGGTGGCTTACGAGTTGATTGGTCCCACCAACTCAAAGGAAGAAGTCATCCTTGAAGGGGCTTCTTTGTCGAGATAAACTTGGCAATTCAGACCTGCAGCAGGTCTTCACCTGGCAAATCAACGGTCCAGGAGTTGCAGCAGTCCTCCTCTTCCAGCTCTTCTTCGGTTCTTTCGTTCCACTGGTCAACTCTGTTTTCCAGTCCAAGAGACTTGCCTTTTAAACAGTTTTCTCCCTTTCATTCTAGCCTAGCTGTCACTCACCCAGCAGGGTGGCTGTCCTTGCCGGACAGTCAGCCAGCCAATCAAGGTAGAGTGCATTTCGGTCTCCTAGGAGACTAAGCACAGGGAGTTTCGGGCACCTCCCTCACTTCCTGCCCACCCCAGACACTCAGATGCCAGAGGCGGTCTTAAGTCCTGAAGCCCGCCAAAGGCACACAAATAAAGGGACCAAACTTGGTTTGACGCGCAGATACAAACGCTAGAAGGACCTTTCCAAAAAGAAATGGTGAAAAAAGAAGACCGGGACCTGTTCAATCAAAGGGGCTTAAGCGCCATCTTGAAAAACATGGCTCCCTTGATTTTTAGCTACCGGTGTTCACGGTCGGGAAAAATCATGGTAGTTTGTTGTGAAACCACTGCCACCAGCCTTTTCAATAGGAAAGGGTAGCATTTGACTGCTACATGAGTATTTAGACAAAGGGGATACTATGTAATCCCTCCAGCACCCCATTGTAAGATGATGTGTGCTGGGTCTAGGAATTTGGAAAGACTAGGAAAGTAAATTTCACTTTACATTCTCTGGGAAACAGTAGTTTATCCAAGAGAAGGTAATTAAACCTTTAGGAAGTCTAAAAGACATCCATGTGTCACTACACTGAGGGTGCCGCGTGACACACATGAAAAGATGATGCCTATAGAGTTATCTAAAACTCCATAATCAAAGAACACAATGTAAAACACACATCAAAATACATGAAAGAGTGGGAAAAAAGGCTCACACACTTTCCAGGTTAAAAAATCAAGTCCTCAAATATCCAGCAAATTTGTTGGGGGTCTCTAAGGTGAAGGGAATTCGCACATTTATGAGAATTCTCCCTAACAATGTCCATATTTCTGACAGCCAAATATAAGGGGAAACAGTTGCAAAACAGAAGAGAAATATTAGACCTTTGGAAAATGTTTGAAGATACGGATGATCTTGAGGGAGGAGGAGCACAACATGATAGCAGGGGAGACTGTCCTAGAAAGGAGGGTAGGGCACCAGCTCAACACAGGGGAAAATACCCTTTGACAGCCCACCCGCAGTAGGTATATACTAACCCGACTTATTTGTCCCCCACAGCGACAGCCCCACCACCCCCACATGCATCCCCTCTGGATCTCCCAGCACATGCTGATATCAATAAAAGAAACCTAGAAGTAGCATTGGCATTGGCACAAACAGAATTAACCAGATTGCGGGCAGCACACAGTGAAGTGAAGACCAAAAAACCGGCAGAGCAAGGATTAGATGGGTGGAAGACAGGAGACTTTTTGTTCTGAATAGATAGCATAGCCATAAAGAACGTGCATATAGAGAAGGAAGGAGAAGGGGGCTAGCGGGTGTACAGCTTAGGCTACGAGAATTTAAGATCTCGCAGAGTAGGAGAAGAAGGGTAGCGTACAATTGATGAGTTTGAGGATGATGAGAAGAGGAAGCAGAGCAAGCGCCAGAACAAACTGCCCGGGTGGAGAGTTTGTGGGACGGTAGGTTAAGGACCATGTTTGGCCGGATGGCAATAGCAAGGAGTAAGCTGCGCCCCTGTGGCGAAGGACCCTGAGGCAAAGGTGGATCCAGTGCTTGCTACTTCCAAAAATGATGCTAAATGTCAGAAAAACTGAATAAATGTCTCTCGCTAACTGACTTCAGCATGGATATTTTGTACAGGGGGGTGGTCCTGTCCTCAAACATTTAAACTACACTTGATTGTTGTAGTGACACATCTCCAAATTAGTGTTAATACATCTACAACAGTATGCATCATTGGAGGAAAGTTCAAATCCAAGTACTGGAAAAACAATTGTGGTGTCCTTTATTAATTAGGCCACATGTATGCACATTGGTAATTCGGTGTGGAAAACTAAAAATTACACATAGAAAAAAAGTTGTAAATAAATTGAAAACCTTGTCACCAGCTCAGTGAGTGGTGTAGAACAAAAGAAACATGTATTGCAAATATTTAGTGCACATTTAAATAAAATTACATGTTCAGTGGTGACAGGTGGTCACTGAATTTGGACTGTTTTTGTCCGTACAGTCCAGAGTTCTGAAGTGACTTTTTAGAAATATACACAAGATTCAACAAAAATTGGTACAGTGTGTGGCCGCACTCTACTGTACTACTGCTGTGTTATGTTGCCTGTGTCCAGTGTTGCAAAGTATTGCATCATATTTGTCAGTTGGACAGTGTGTTATCACAGTAACAATCTATATTTGCACAGCACAATGCTTATAGCTTCAAGAAACCTAAAAATAGGGTCTGCTAAAAGGCTGGATATTAACATTGACCCCCCCCCCAGACTCAACTCTGCCCCACCTTTTTAGAAACTCTCATCCACCAACCCTCCTCTACCTTCCAATCCCCTTACAATCCTTGCTTGTGTACTTGAATTCCTTGTTCAACATTGAGGGTTGAACTGGAGTGAGTAAAGATGATACGCCACTTGCTCTTCATGGATGAATAGCCATGTTGCAATAATTTCCGGAGGATTGGCAATCTATAATTTTCACGTGGACCCTTTATCTGCCATCTGTTGCCCAAGTGATGCGAAGAGGCAGGCGGGATTGGAAAAAGGCACACCTCTGCTGTTCTCTCAAAACGGACGCTGCTGGGTTAAAGGTGACATATGTGTGGGTCGGTTTAACCTTGAGTGTCCCCCAATGCCAGTCTTTGAGCATGCCAGGTGCACTGTGTAATGATAGAGTAGCACTCTTCACAAATGTAGCTAATTGCTTTTTTGGCCTTGGTTCCCTGGAGACAATGAGCCCAGCAGACCCCACATGATGGAATGATGGAAGACAGACAGACTGGGCTGGGACCAGTGACCTGGCATCACCTATGGAGCAGGCCCACCATGTATAGGGTTACATCAACCAGCCACGCAGGTTTCTACTCTATACAATGACATGACCAATGATACTGTATCTCCTCTTAAGCTTCTGCTTGTACACCTTTTGGCAGAACATTCCATGGCAGCAGAGTTCTTTGATGATGCACCTATTTTAGTAGAAATAAATACTTGTTATCCTTGCAAGAGTTTCTTGGGCCTTTTTCCCTAGCGGGTTGTATTTTTTCTGGTTGGACTATTTAGGGAAGTGCCTTTAGTACGTAGGAGTTTACAACCTTTTTTATGCTGATTTCATAAGAGATGGGGGATTTTACAAATTGTACCATATAGGGATATAGTGGTTAGAAGTATCTATGCACTGATTACTAATGCTGATGTAGAAAGGAAAGCTTTCAAAGGGAATACCCAAACAGTGATGGTGCTGGATTGTTTTGCTTTCGGAACGAGCACAAGTTCAACTAGAGAAGCTTTAACAATAGCATTAGTTTGGACTTACTGAAATAGGTTCTATGCGATTTTGTTGACATTTCTTTTTCGGAATTGTTTTTTTTCATGCTGGATTTTGCCACAAATATATGACGGGGGACACCACTGCAGTCCCCCCATATGTCAATACATAATTTATTCAACCTAGACCTACACCTCACATATATCCTCCTTTCTCTTCTTCTCCCATTAATGCTGGCACCTGGTGGGAGGCCCTCCTGGCCTCTTCCACTCCTCTAAGGTCATCATGAATGTTTACCTGAATGGCACCATCTTGGTCCAAGGCCAACCTTTTACTCTTTGATAAATGCTTCCCGTGCCCCATTAATTTTCTTTCTTCTCCTGCTGTCCCCTCTCTTTTTTCATCAGCGTCTTTGCCTCCCCCCGCCTCCTCCTTGGCTACCTTGCCCTCTCCTCTTTCCTCTTCTTACCCCCATCAGGCCCCTTCTACACCTCCGCAGGGCATACCTCTAATTTGTACCCCTCCCCGGAAGTGTTTGAAGGTTCACAACCTTCTCCATATTGCCACTCTCAACTCTCGCCCAGCTGTCAAACAATCCTCTGACATTTGCCACCTCTTGGAAGAACTTGATCTCGATGTCCTTGGTCTCACTAATTAACAAATATACAAGTTTACTTATTGAACACTGTACTTACTCCAAATCATCATATCTAGATATCATGATGGAAAAGCTCTGGATTCTATAGATGGGAACAGGATCGTGGTTAATGGGAACAAGGAAACTCCCCATATTTGGTCCTGATGAAGGTTGCGAGAGTAAAGGGGCGAAGATTGTTGACGTCCTGAAAGACAACCAAAACACGTGTAGACGAATGTCTGTGTGAATAGGAGCACATAGACTGAACAATCAGATCACTTGGTGGAGGACTTATTCTATTGTGCAAATAGAAATGTTGGGGCTGATTAATAGTAGGCTAAAAATATATCTTATTGATTTGGTATACAAATGAAAATAGAATACATTTTAGGAGTGAATCAGTATGAGTTAAATATGAAGATATTTGTTCATTTAAATGTTTTAGAAATAGTTTTTTATATATTTTGATATGAGAATAAAAGATTTTGAGTTTAATATTTAGCATTTATTAGTATTTGTAAAAAGATAAATGTGTTGAGTTGACTATTCCCTGTTCCGATGGTCGATTTTTGTTGATTGCTAACATATGAAGCCTGGAGGACCAGGGACTTAAATCAGGCACCCCTTTTGTTTACAAGTACTCGGTCTCACTGAGACATGGTTCACGGTCAGATCTCTCACAAGCTTTGACACTCTCCTCCCTGATGGCTACAAGATCCGCTCCGCTTCCAGATCCAACCGTTCCAGAAGGGGTGTAGCCTTGTGTCACTGCCGCCGGCGACTGGCGTTTGCGGCGAAGGTGGAAACAGGGACGCCATTGAAGTGTTCTGTTACGTTCCTCTTCCGTCTACCAGACACGGTCTAGTTGTTTCCAAGATGGCCGCCGCCGTTTGTTTATCTCACTCGGCTGCCGGCGGCTCGGCGCATTGCAACTGAGTTCATTCTCGCCCCGTTGCTTGCGTTTGTTTTTCCCTCTGACAGTTCTTGTCCTGCTATTTACGCCTTGTCTGTTTTCCTCCTCCTCCCGTTTCCGCTAGGCTCTCCCCCTTCTCTTTGTTCCCGCTTGCCTTCTCCCTTGTTTTTTCCCGTGCTGTTTCCCTGCTGCCATTCTCGCTCTTGGATTCTCTCAGACTCCCGGATTCTCCTGTTCTCGCTTGTCCTCCACCCTGAGGGGTACTTACTTGTATCCCGCTTCCTCCAACTAACGGTCTGCAGAGACACGCCGACCTCACTGTTCCTGGGTATCGGCGGAGGACCAATTCAACCTACTACAGATCAGACGACTTCCATAGCCTTCACGACTACCTCGGATCCAGGGGTTTTTTGCCATCCAGTGGCCTTTTCCCCTCTGGCTGTCGCAGAGGGGAGTCACCATGTGTTTTCTCTGTCTTGGAGTCACGGTGGCTTCCTTCCGAGGTAGACCTTATCTTCAAAAAAAGAAGAAGCCTTACTTAGGACTTACCCGCCGGAAGAAACTGGACTATTCAGGTGAGGAGGAGGTGAGTGGGGAATGTTATAACTCGAGTGAAGACAAAAACATAGCTGATCATCTAGCGGGTCCCGTAGCCCATAGAGCCAGTCTTGATAGCTTGCAACGCCCAAAAGAAGTTATGGCTACGCCACAACAACTGCAAGAGCTAGTGACAGCTGTCCAAACCCTCAACGCAGAAGTCCAAACACTCAAGGCTGGCAACGTGGCGCTGCAGCAAAGAGTAGCTGCAAGAGAACAACAGACATCTGATTTACCCCCACTACCCCTGGTGTCGGGTAAATTCGACGGCTCGGAAAGAAAGGTTAAGGAATTTCTGGAAGCCTGTAATATCCATTTCACCTTCCGCAGGAATGCATTTTCCACAGATCATTCCAAGGTGGGTTTCATGATCACGCACATGACGGGAAACGCCTTGGCATGGGCTACTCCATTGGTATCCCTATCAGACCCAGTTTTGCAGGACTATGCGGCCTTTAAGGAACTACTGATACACACCTTTTTGCGAACCGAAAGCTCACACGTGGCTAGCGAAGACCTGCTGGATGTGCGTCAAGGGAGTACTGACTTACTATCCTATATCTCCACCTTCAAGAAGCTCGCTGCAGAGGCCGGTTGGCAAGAGCAGGCCCAGTACGCCATATTCCGCAGGGGCTTGCGAGAGGAGCTCAAGGATGAGCTTGCCCGGATCCCTCGCCCAGAAACCTTTTTAGATCTTCAGACTGCAGTTCTAAGAATCGATTTCCGCCTGACGGAACGAAAAAACGAAAAGAAGAAGGCTCGAGGTCCACATCCTTTCTTGGATACGCCCCCGTCAGCCTCCTCACCTGCATCGCGTCCCGCCAGAGATGAACCCATGCAGGTCGGAACCACCAGATCTCCGTTGACTGCCGAAGAAAAGAAGAGGAGGCGTGAAGGGAATCTTTGTTTATATTTTGGAGCTGCCAACCATCTGCTGAGAGATTGCCCTGATGTGCCCCCAAGGAGATCGGGAAACGACCGCCCTCGATAGTCAGTGGAACAGACTATCGAGGGGCTGCAACTTGTTCCTACACTACTCTTTCTGTGGCTTCATCTCAGATGAGCGAAGATTTGCGTCTCATGGTTATAGCCATCAAACTCTGCTTCCGGAAGAGAGAAGTAGAGACGCAGGCTCTACTGGATTGTGGGGTGGCTGGAAACTTCCTTGACACCTTTTGGGCTGATAAGGTGGGTCTTCTTAGGATTGAGAAAAAAGAGGACCAAAAGGTTGAAGGAGTGGATGGTACACCCCTATGTTCGGGACTCATTACTCACACCACCGAGGAGATTCAGGTATCCATTCACCAGCATTCTGAAACCATAAGATTTGACATCATACGGGCGGCCCACTTCCCGGTCATTTTAGGAATAGGCTGGCTCCGGAAACACAACCCAACAGTGGATTGGTCTAAGAATCTACTAAGTTTTCATTCCGCTTTCTGCCTACGAGAATGCCTTCCGGAACCAACGTTCGAAACTGTTAAGACCATGTCCCCTGTCGAATGTAGTTCCATCCATTGCATACCGGAACGTCTTTCCGAATACGCAGAAGTCTTTCAGGAGCAGACCCCCATCAAACTTCCTCCAAATCGCCCAGAGGATTGTGGTATCGATCTTGTACCGCAGGCGTTGGTCCCCTTTGGGAGGATGTATCCCCTCTCTGCATCGGAAAAGGCTGTGCTCCGAAGTTACCTTGATGATAATTTAGCAAATGGACTCGTAAAACCTTCCAAATCCCCCGCAGGGGCCTCTCTGTTTTTCATACCCAAACGGGATACTAAGGAGCTGCGGCCCTGTATTGACTATCGGGGGTTAAACAGAGTGACCATAAAGGATCGGTACCCTATGCCCATCATCTCAGAGATTATAGAGGCTGTTCAAGGCTCTGTTGTGTTTACTAAACTTGATCTACGGAATGCTTATCATCTACTCCGCATAAGAACAGGAGATGAGTGGAAGACGACGTTTCGCACTCCCTATGGGTTGTTTGAATATCAAGTTATGTCGTTTGGCCTAGTCAATGCACCTTCCATTTTCCAAAGATTCATGGACCGATTTTTTTCAGACCTTCTGAACCTTAACACAGTGGTTTACCTGGATGACATTTTAGTCTTCTCACGGAGCCAGGAGGAACATACTCTGCATGTCAAGGAGGTTTTGCACAGATTACAACATCACAGTCTTCTGGTAAAACCTGAGAAATGTGCATTTGCTCAATCCTCTTTGTCATACTTGGGATTCATCCTATCCGACAAAGGGGTTTCTATGGACCCAAGGAAGGTGGATGCCATCTTGTCTTGGCCGTCGCCTTCTTCGGTTAAGGATATTCAACGTTTTTTGGGGCTGGCAAATTTCTATCGGAAGTTCATTCCGAGGTTTTCCTTACTCACTCTTCCCATTACATCCCTTCTCAAGAAATCCATGGGTCCTTTCATCTGGTCAAATGAGGCTGAAGAAAGCTTCCTCAGCTTAAAACACAAGTTCTGTACAGCTCCTATCTTGAAACAACCAGATCAACTACTACCCTTTATTCTGGGGACCGACGCTTCTGCAGCAGCCGTGGGTGCCGTTCTTCTTCAGAAAGTCAAGGACCTCGAGCATCTGGTGGCTTACTTCTCCAAGACTTTGAATCCCAGCCAACGCAACTACTCTGTCATAGAAAAGGAACTACTTGCTATGAAGCTGGCTTGTGTGGAGTGGAGGCATTTGCTCCAAGGGAGCCTACACCCGTTCCAGATACGAACAGACCATAAAAATCTGCAAATACTCAAGCAGCAAGAGTGTTATAACACCCGTCAGGCCAGATGGGCTCATTTTTTCGCCCAGTTTGATTTTGTTATCACATTCATCCCTGGCTCTCAAAATCTAGTTGCCGATGCTCTCTCTCGCAGAGATGATGTTATTTTCCCTTACAGCAAGGAGCTTATGTTTCCTCATACTCGGATCATATCTACAGTGTCTATCTTTTTGGAGGAAGTACAAGGAGCCTACCTCCACGAACCTACTCTCAATGTGGGTAATCAACCAGTCACCACTAAGGACGGGTTGCACTTTATCCACGGAAGACTGTTCATTCCATCCATTAATCTCAGGCAACGGGTCACTCAGTGGTGCCACGATTCCAAGACAGCAGGTCATCGAGGAGTACGAGGCACTCTGGAACTTCTTCAAAGGGCTTTCATCTGGCCCAACATGAAGGCTGATACTCAAGCCTATGTTCAATCCTGTATGGTGTGCTTACAAAGCAAATATACCACCTCGAAACCTTTGGGGCTGTTATAACAGGAACCAGTCCCACATGGTCCCTGGAAATGCATTTCTACGGATTTTATTGTGGAGTTACCGGTTTCCCGAGGCTGTACCTGCATAATGGTAACCGTAGACACGTTCTCGAAACTTGCACATTTTTCTCCTTTGGCAAAGATCCCGTCCGCCTCGGTCATGGCTGACATATTCCTCAAGGACATTTTCAGGCTACATGGGCTTCCCCAAAAGATAATTTCAGACAGGGGCAGCCAGTATACCTCCAGATTCTGGGCAGCATTGTGTAATTCGTTGGGCGTTGAGAGAGCTCTTTCGTCGGGGTTTCACCCACAGACAAATGGACAGACCGAAAGGTTAAATGGAACCTTAGAGCAGTACTTAAGGTGTTTCATAAATAATCAGCAAGACAATTGGGTGGACCTGCTTCCTACAGCAGAATTTGCATACAATAACGCTGTCCACACTGCTACAGGGATTAGGCCCTTCTTCTGTACCTACGGATTCAACCCGCAGTCCATAGTTCCAGGTTTCTGGGAGGAAACTAACATCCCTTCATTGGAGACCACCCTCGTGCAGATCAAGGAGGCCCACAATACGGCCCGTCAGAGCCTCTTTAAGGCTAGCAGACATTACAAGGAGCAATCCGACAAACACCGGAAACAAGTTCCTGCCTGGGACAAAGGCTCTAAGGTCATGCTGTCCACCAAGTTCCTCCCTCGATGGTTAGGCCTTCTAAGCTGTCACCCTGCTACATTGGACCCTTCGAGATAACTTCAAGGATCAATCCTGTGGCTTACTGCCTCAAGTTGCCTAGGGGACTCAGGCGGATTCACCCTGTGTTTCACTCATCTCTCTTAAGTCCCTTTGTGTCAGATACCCGGAAACAAGCATCCCCCAAGTTATGGACTTTGCCTGTTCCAGCCTTTGAGGATTATGAAGTTTCTCAGATACGTGACTCCCGTTATCATCGGGGACGTCTTGAGTATCTCGTACATTGGAAAGGGTATCCCTCCTCAGAAGATACTTGGGAACCCCATTTCCACATTCACTCTCCTCAACTGTTACACAAGTTCCACCGACTGCATCCTGAAAGGCCGGGAGGGAGAAGGCTTCGGAGGGGGCATACTGTCACTGCCGCCGGCGACTGGCGTTTGTGCGAAGGTGGAAACAGGGACGCCATTGAAGTGTTCCATTACGTTCCTCCTCCGTCTACCAGACACGGTCTAGTTGTTTCCAAGATGGCCGCCGCCATTTGTTTATCTCACTCGGCTGCCGGCGGCTCGGTGCGTTGCAACTGAGTTCATTCTCGCCCCGTTGCTTGCGCTAGTTTTTCCCTCTGACAGTTCTTGTCCTGCTATTTACGCCTTGTTTCAGCAACTGTTTTTCTCCTCCTCCCGGGTTCCGCTAGGCTCTCCCCCTTCTCTTTGTTCCCGCTTGCCTTCTCCCTTGTTTTTTCCCGTGCTGTTTCCCTGCTGCCATTCTCGCTCTTGGATTCTCTCAGACTCCCGGATTCTCCCGTTCTCGCTTGTCCTCCACCCTGAGGGGTACTTACCTGTATCCCGCTTCCTCCAACTAACGGTCTGCAGAGACACGCCGACCTCACTGTTCCTGGGTATCGGCGGAGGACCAATTCAACCTACTACAGATCAGACGACTTCCATAGCCTTCACGACTACCTCGGATCCAGGGGTTTTTTGCCATCCAGTGGCTTTTTCCCCTCTGGCTGTCGCGGAGGGGAGTCACCGTGTGTTTTCTCTGTCTTGGAGTCACGGTGGCTTCCTTCCGAGGTAGACCTTATCTTCAAAAAAAGAAGAAGCCTTACTTAGGACTTACCCGCCGGAAGAATCTGGACTATTCAGGTGAGGAGGAGGTGATTGGGGAATGTTATAACTGGAGTGAAGACAAAGACATAGCTGATCATCTAGTGGGTCCCGTAGCCCATAGAGCCAGGCTTGATACCTTGATCTTCCCGGAGTGGATTCCTGCCTCTGTCATTCCTATGCAGGCCTACTCCTCTTTCGAATGCCTTGTCTGCAGGCTATCTCCCTCTCTCTCCTGGCAGCTTGCTTAACGTGGCTCCTTGCTATTGGCCACCTGGTCAGATCACTTCCTTTCTCTCTGAGTGGACGTACCTCTCCTCCTCCCTCCTGGCCTCGACCACTCAAAACCTCCTTCTTGGAGACTTTAACATACACTTGGATGCTTCCTGTCCCTCCTCTGGACACCTTCGCGCCATCTGTGACTCTCTCTCTTTCTATTCTCCACTCTAGCCTGGCTCACTCTGCAGGGCACATTCTGGATGTTCTGATTGCTTCAGACCTCCCCCACTCTATCCCCCTCACAACTCCTCTTTCCTGGAGTGATCACTTTCTCCTTTCCTGCCATCTCTCCCTCTCTACCCCTCAGCCCAAGCCTACTCCAGCATGCCACCTACCTTCTCGGTCATCTGATCCATGAAGCGTGTGTCAGTTGAGGCTTTTGCTGCCACTTCCCCCCTTCCTCCTCCTCTGGTCGACTCACATAATGACAGAGCCCCTTCCATGCTCCACTCTTCTATCTCTGATACTCTTGATGTTCTTGTCCCTGTCATGAGGATCCGCTTGAAGCCCAAAGCCAAGTGCAACTCCTGGTATGACTCTGACCTCCTCACCCTTAAATTCAAGTTCAGGGTGGCTGAGAGGAAATGGCTAGCTTTCTGCACATTCCCTGACAAACTGGCCTGCCACCTGCTCCAAAGGCAATACCAGCTCTGTCCACACTAACAAGAGAGCCCACATCCAAGCCTGCACCACTGCTGCATCTAACAACTCGGCCAAACTCTTTAAAATCTTCAAGAAGCTGGCCAATCCTGCTGCAACTCTGCCTCTGCTGTCCCCTCACAGGCCCTCTGCATGGCCCTGGCTTCTCATGTTTTCTCTAAAACCCAGGACATCCTGTCCACTCTCTTGTCCTCTCCTCCTCCTCCCTCTACTCTACTCTCTCCTCTACCTCCAGCCCCCCTGTGGCCACCTCTCCTTCCTCTTTCTCTTTCTTTCCTCTGTTTTCCCCTGACAAGGTTTCTAGACAAGTCTGTTCTATGAAAGTCTCATCAAAACAGGTTCCCACAAGGCCTTCTGGGGCCTGGGTCCTCAATACCTCAAACTCTCTCTTTGTAAATACCTTCCAAGTCGAGCTCTTTGCTCCTCCTCCTCCAACTCCCTCAGGGTCAGTCGATTCTCCAAGCAACGAGTTGGTGGTAGATCTCTTTCTTCGGCTGATACCTCCCTCTGGAACAGCCTCCCTGCCTCTCTGATATTCGAGGAGAACCATCTCTGGTTCTGGAAGCAGCTCAATACCTTCCTCTTTGCTTCTGCCTTCTCTCTTCCTCTCCCCTGATGATTTCCTGTGTGACACTGCACTGGTCACCTGGCTACCCTCTGATTCCAGGCCCAGGTTCCTACCCACCCAGTTGCTCACCTGCACTGCCTCCCGGCAACCCTTGCACTTGGGTCTGTATCTTTAACCCTACAGCCCCCTACCTGCACTTTTGGACACCTCCTGTCTGCACTTATCCTTGCACCTGCCACCTGCTGGCCGCACTTTCTGATTTTGTTTTGATCCCATGTACAGCACTGCCCCCTCCCTTTTCCCTTGGCACTTTTCCCCTCCCCCTCACCTGCACTTGCGCGTTCTCAATGTCACTTGACCTAGTTAGATCGTTGTCTCTGTCCTCCCTCTGTTCCCCCTTCCTTGCCTTGTTGCGCCTTGAAACACTTGTGTATAGGCGCGTTACAAATGCCATATGATATCATATTTGCAGCAAAATTCGTTAAAATAAATCCGATTAAATTAAATTTGATGCAGCAAAACCTCCCTATCCCCTGAACTATACCCAACAGATATAGCCACAAGAAATATGTAAACCTATTCTTGTAGATGACACACATACTTGGACAGCAAGCAAGAGGGCTCATGTGGAAGAAAATCCAAGGTGTAAGGTACATAAGAATATTATTGATTTTAGAAAGCACCACCTTTTATAAACACTGTGATAAAGACGGATAACCAAAACCAAGGTATTAGCAAAAGACAGGTAGCCCTATGATATCAAAAGAAACTCTTCTGCAGAATGGAAAAGATTGGCAACAGGTGAACATTTATGGTAACTCAAAATATCTGCGCAAAGAGATGTAACAAAACAATAAATGACCAGTGAGAGCAGGTGTCCGATGAAATCATTGATGTACTATTAAGTAATTGGAAAGCCACCAAGTTTATCGAGCTATTAGAAAAGCTCCCACAGATATAAGATGAAGACAAATGGACACAGACGCAGGCAAAGCGTGGTCATCACCAGCTCTGCCCTGGATTCAGGGCAGAGCAAGCAAAGGGAAGAGCCAGAGGGCCTCATTACGAGTTGCCTGGTAAAACCGGGTTCATTACCGGCATGCCGGAATGAGCGGGTCCGTGCTCGTATGAACCCGCTAATAGCAGGTGATTACGAGTGTGCGAGCACGCGCGCCCTCCCATGCCGGTAGTGGCAATACCGCCATGCCGCTAAAGGGCCTCCAACACCGCCTCATACCAACCCCTAAATACCACCATGGTGATGGCAAGCAATGCATGAATGAACAGGATGGCAAGTGTGGCAATGTGGGCAGTGTGACCATGCATAGTAAATAATGAACAGCATGAATTGGAGTCAAAACATTGTTGCACTACCACAGCATATCTGCCTCAGCATGCATGATTACACCCTGCATCATCTATTGAGTGCCATCCAGACTACCACACCTCATGACAGTATAGATTGCACCTAGATAACATTTTTTTATGCTTACAAGGACATGTGCATGGCCTTCCAAATAGCTGCCGCCATGACTGTGCTCCCTGAATGTGGCAGTTCAGAGTGACACACACCTATTTGAATCTGCTTGCAGGTGATGGAGGATATCCCTTGAGGCCGCGGCTACTCACCCCTGTGCGTAACCCGCAGAACAGCCATGAGGAGGAGTACAATCGTGTGAACACCGTACCCGTGTTGTGATTGAGCAGACCTTTGGCCTGTTGAAGGGGCGGTTCTGCTACCTCAGCAGGTCTGGTGGGGCACTCCTATATAGGCCTGAGAAAGTGGCAAAGATCACCATGGGCTGTCATGCTGCACATGTGCGTCTGGAGAAATGTACCACTGCCACCTGACATTGACATGCATGGGCCGGGTGAGGATGATGAGGATGGAGACGGAGGTGAAGTAGCCCCCCTGCCAGTAGGTGATGCATGGGATGGCCATGCTGTACGCCAAGCACTAATTCAGGAATACTTCTGAAACACAGGGACTATGAAAGACTTGTGTCAGTCAGACACTGGGCCAATGTGGACATGCACACAGGGAATGTTGGGAGTTGGGCACTGAACACCGTACCACATTAAATGGATGCACACAAAAATAACAATGTCCAGCCATGGATTTTTCTTATCACAGCATGTGTATTATTTACAACAGCAAAAGCGTGCCCACTCCCCCCTCCCAGACTCCCCCAACAAACTCCCTGACCCCCCCAACAAACTCCCTGACCCCACCCAACAAACACCAACACCCCCAATAGACTCCACAAGATGCACCCCTTTACCCCCAACCTTGTGTCCCACTACCATTGTCCCCCCACACTACTTCCGGGACATCTTCCTGTCCAGAGGCAGCATTTCAGTGTGCCTTGCACTCCTACGTGTGTGGCGCACTGGGCTGGTGGGGACAGATGAAGCTGGTGTGGAGGTAGTAGGTGATTCGCTGGCAGGTTCCACACCTCTTGCAAGCCGTGGCCACTGCATATGAAGCAGCATTGAGGTCAGCACCTGTGTCACCGCCCCCAGGCAGTCCCTCATTAGCTGAGCCGATGCATTGACAGCGGCTGTGTTTGCTTCGATGGCCGCTGTGGTCCCTGCAATTGCTGTGGCAATACCTCGCCTGGTTTCCTCCCCGTCCGCTATGTACTGGCGGAGTAGGTCTAAAATGGCCTCCTGTTGGGCCTCCACCATCGACAATCGTGTCTCCAGGGTTCTGGAGGGGGCTGGAGTGGTGGGTTGTGCAGTCACGTGGATGGCATTTTCGGGACTGGACTCCTCAGAGGTGGGTAAATCACAGTTACAGAGGCAGGGATCAACTTCACTGCAGGTGGGTGACTGCAGGTGTTGGGGCGAGGGGGTGGGAATGGGGCTCGGGGTATCCGGGCATGTCACCTCGGTGTCTCCCTCAGGCTCCTCACTGGCATCAAGTTCTTCCCCAGTGGAGGCGGGTGCTTCCAGGGACTCCCCTTGGACAGGTGTGGGTGTGGCCTGCTTGTCTCCAGCGGAGGTGGTGGTGGTGGTTTCCCTCTTCTTACGGTGTGAGGTGGATGCCATCGCAGTTGTCTCCTGGGTTGCTTCTTCCTCATCAGTGCCTGGGGGGGTAGAAGAGATGCAGGGCATCAGTGATGGTGTGACATGGCAGTGGCGGTGCTGTTCATTATTCATTTGATCATGCTTTCATGTCTTACAGGTGTGTCACGCAGGGTATTCAGAGGGGCCATGTAAGCATTCACAGCATGGCAGGTGGCATGCCGTTGATTTTGGGTTTGTGTGAAGTATCACATGGGCAAGCTCCAGGTGTGTTGGCTGTGTGTTGGTTAAGGGATGGGCACTCAGCATGCATTTCAGTGTGGCAGCGTTTGGCCCGCCATCTGTATTTGGGTATGGTCATGTGGGTGTTGGGACATGCATTGCCTTGCCTAGACTCTCTACCACTTCACTTGTGCTACTTCATGGTTTCCCGGACAGGGATCTGCAGTGTCACTCACCTACTTCCGCGGTTGATTCTGCATCCGTCTCCATCTCGCATAATCCCTCGATGGACTCAGGACTGATGAATCTGCTGGCCGTCTCCTACCAGGGCATCAATTTGGCAGGGGGGTGGGAATCCCCGCCTGTGGCCATGGCCTCCCTCCGATTGGTGGCCATGATATTGCGTACCCTCAACCGGAGGTCATCCCACCGCTTCCTGCAGTCCCTCACACTGCGCGGGGTGGGACCTATAGCTGATACCCTGCGGGCTACCTCCTGCCAGATTTCCCTCTTTCGTTGCTGCACCTCCCGCTTCTTGTGGTGGGATTGTATTGTGTCTGCATGTTCAGCTAGTGTGTCCGCTAATATGGTGAGCTCTGCGTCTGAGTAACGCTGTTTACTCAGCCGGGGGGTGGTCTTCCTGGTAGCCTTTGACATCCTCTATGGATTTCCACTGTGCCCTCCGAATATCGGCTGGTGGTTATGGAGGATGGCAATGGATTGGGTTTTTAAAGATGGCCGCCGACCCATTTCCCGTTCCTGCGCGATGACGTAATTTCTGGGTCCGTTTTTTGACGAACACGGTATTACCATGCCGGTATTACCATGCCGGTATTTAGGGGTTGGTATGAGGCAGTACCGCTATGGGCGGGCCCCACGATGCCGGTATAGGGGAGTTGAAGGCCCTTTAGCGGCATGGCGGTATTGCCACTGGCGGCATGGGGGGATGCGCTTGCTCGCGCACTCGTAATCACCCGCTATTAGTGGGTTCATTCGAGCACGGACCCGCTCATTCCGGCATGCCGGTAATGAACCCGGTTTTACCGGGCAACTCGTAATGAGTCCCACTGTGTTTAGGGAAGCCATTACGATGGGAGGATATGGGGACTACGCAATAAAAGGGTCAGAGGGGCAGGAGAGAGAGGCACCTCAGGACTCATGGCAGCGGCCAAAAGGAAAAAAAAAGCAGACCTGTGGTAGAGATGGTGAGGATGGTACGTGGGCTTGAACTGACATACACAGCTCCAGGCTGCCTGGTTGGCTGCTGTCTCTTACCATGGTGCTAATATGGCATTAAAGCCTGATCCGGCTGGCCGGATGGGGTAGTAACGGCCCAGAGCCCAAGCCATAGGGATGAGCACAACGAGGGTCTTAACGAATGACCCCAGCAGTGCTACCACCCGATCCGTCCTGCCAGATCATTTTTTCTTGCCATTAGCAACCCGTGTTTACAATTAAAAAGGGTGTTGACAGCAATGTAATTTTGTCTGAATGAATGGCACACACTCACAGCGCTGCGTTCTTTCAGCAAAATACTGCCCAAGAATGGCCGCCATTGAGATGGACAGCGCGGCTCCATTCAGAGCCCCTCTTCCTTTCTATGTCAGTCGGCAGGGATGTGGAGCAGCACCGGAGGCTCAAGGAATCAGGTAAGTGGGGTAGTGAAGTGGGAACGGAAAAGACTAGAGGGAAACGGATGGTTGGGTAGGGTGAAGGGAAGATGCGGGGTGGGAGAGCGGCCTTCAGGTTGCTTGGAAAGTTGTTTTGGATCGTAGGATTCAGCACGTGATCTGAGCAACCTGATTGGCTGGCTGCCTGCCTCAGGTGCTAATAACAGGTATTCCAGCCATATCTGAATTCATTCGTATATGTTTATAATAACAGTCTTCATACTATTTATATTTAAGAAATACTGCCATTCTATAGATATATGTTGTACTGTGGTGTGTTGCATAGTGGTATGTGGTGAATGTAAGGTGAGGGGTGACATAGAATGTGAAGGATATCAGTGTGATTGTAGCTGCCTTTATTCCTGCACAATACACACTATTATTGTATCTAACTTTTATTGTTGTCAAATGTTTCCTGCGCAGGTGCCAAGCTGTTCCATGAAACCCCTTTTGGGATTTGGGATTTCCATTTCTCGTTCTAGTCTGGATGTGTTTGGCATTCGCATTATGTAGATTGTTGTACCTCCTAATATGATTGCATTGTGACATTTTCTGCTAAACACTTGTCACGCAAGTTTGCACTTTACAAAAAGCTTAATTCAATGAATACAAATATCTGAATTGAACGAAAACAATGCTTTTGGTATAAAAAATAAAAGAAGGAAATTGTATTAGCTCTATGATGTTGGAATGACCTTAGACTTCAAACGTGAAAACTCATTGGGCCTCATTATAAGTTTGCCGGTATCCTGGCAGTAAACTGTATTACCGTTAGTGGCACTCTTTCTGGTGGTATTTTTTGACAGATGAAGTGTATGGGAGGGTCAAACATAACACCAATAGAAGGTATAACGCGGGGCAAGTCAAAAAATGAAATAATCCAGGACTTTCTTGATTGTTTGTGTATATTCCAAGCCTGCACTAGCAGTAAAGAAAATGTAATGCTGGGAGTTGAACAAACGAAAAAGGGTTTGAAGCGATTGTGGGACCGTAATTAGCGATCCAATTTAAAAGTCTCAGTTGAATTTAAAGAAATGGCTTAATCCAAGAATATGTTGCCTTTTGATAAGTTGCTATTTAATTACCCTGCAACAGCTAGCGTGTTAACTACCAATTAAGGACACATTCATGGCACTTAATTTAAAGTAGTGCCCAAGTTTGTATTGAATTTTGATAACAAATAATTGCAGGCATAAAGTGTGATTCATCAGTCTTTCATCAATGTCACTGGTGCTTGCTCGGAATTCAAAGGTCAGCAAGCACAAGAATGCAAAACTCTTCACAGGCGACAAAGTTTTATTGTGAACTACCAAAACAATTCAGCAGTAACCAATCTTTTCCAGGCTACTTTCATTTGTTTTTTTTATGTCCCTCTATCGATTTGCCGTGTTATTGGTAGGTATATCTTACGCCACATTTGTATTCTTTAATAAGCATTAACTGTCCCTTAAAACAGGCAATGCTTCAGAGATGAAGCTCATCAATATGGTGCCCCCCCCCCCCCCCCCCCCCGGTGGTATTGACAACCAAAGCATCGACAGTCAAACCATTGGAAAAAAAAAGCATCTAATGCATTTATTTTAGACGGTAAAGGGTTTAGTTTAATAACAATGGGTTTTAAGGTTAAAAAAAGGGGGTTGGGCCGGGGACCCCCCATTAAAAAAGAAAATGCATTAGATGCTTTCTTATATGTTTTTTTTTTAGATGGTATGGCATTAGATGCTTTGGCTGTCGATGGAATGGCTATAAACAATGCTAGGGTGATCTAGGTGAACAGGTACATATTAGGGGTTTGTATGGAACATGATAGATAAGACACTATGGACCTCATTACGAGTCACCCGGTATGGAAATAACGGTGGCGGTAAATCCGCCGCCACTGTTGTTTCCATACCGGGTTATCTAGAGTCCTGCAGGCAGAGGGGTCATTCCCGCCAAGTCTGACCTGGCGGGTTTAACACCGGTCGACTGCAGGCGGACGTGGAAACACCGGCACCATCACAAGATGGTGCTGGTGTTTCCATGGTCCCCATTCCCACTGAGTCCTATAGGACTCAATGGGAATGGGGATTTACTGAATTCCGCCTCCGGGATTCCCGGGTCACCGGGGTTGTAATGTCCCGAGAATCATGGAGGCGGAATGGTAATACGAGTCCGGCGTTAACCGAGCCGGAAAAACCAGCAGGTTACTGCTGGACTCGTAATGAGGCCCTATGATGTCTACCTGTTAATTTCAATCTGTGAATACCTATCGCTTTGGGAGGTGGCAGCAAAATAATTTCACAGTGTTGATAACGGTTTCCAAAAAATCAGCCTCTCCACAACCTATCATAATGTAAAGTGGCATAATATATAAAATACTATAACATGAAGTAACATATAATACCATCATATACCATTGCACAAAGTATTCAAACTACACAAGGCCAGATTACAGAAACTTTGCACAGGTGCAAGTGCAGAGTTGCACGATATTAGGACCAGGGAAAAGTTTGCCCTATTTTTACAAACACTGGGTCACATTAGAAAACCATTGCACCACAACAAGATGTTTTTACGCTAGCATTAGGGGATGGAGAGAGACCCATGAGGGAAAGATAAAACAGTTAGGCCAGATGGACTCCTGATCTCCAAAGTCCACCACATCTGTTTTCTTGGCACGAAGGTGGACTACTTTGTTATCCAACCAGCCAGAAATCCCAGACATACAGTTTTTGAAAGGAGACTCAGTGGCACGCAGCTTGCTCCAAACAGATGAGAAGTATGGTGTTGTCAGCATAGGTCTAAAAGGAGAAACCAAAGGACTTGACAAGGGATGCCAAAGGCTGTAAATTGACATTACAAATAGTGGGTGAAAAAGAGGAACCCTGAGGGACTCTTCCCTTCAACGTATGATGCATGGCTGAAAAAGAAAAAATAGATACTTCCTGTAGCTAATCATTTAAAAAGAAAAGAACCAGGCTTCAACAGTCACACCAGAGATGGCCAAACACAACTGAAATATATTATTGCCTACTATATCGGAGGCTACCTATAGGTCAAGCATAAATAAACCCATGTCCACACCCTTTTCTACTATTCTCAAAATATAATCCTAGGACTCAGCAGAACAGACTCTGTGACTTGACCAGCCTTAGAGAATGGAGCATGTTGGAAGAGTCAATACAATTGCATAAGTGTGCCATGATGATAGCCTCAGGAAGATTAGCCAGCACTGGGAGAAGAGAGGCCAGTCTATATTTAGGCACCACTTTGGGAGCAAGCCAAGGCTACCTCAGAAGAGAATGAATAAAAGCTTTCTCAAGGGTACCTGGGACGAAACCCTTCAGTAAGGATGTCTTGATGACCTGTGCAGTTTTAATTTACTGAAAAGCATGATATAGGAATCCTGGCTGTCAAGAGACCAAAGGAGATTCAGATTTCAATGTCTGGATACAATCAGTTACAGCTTCAGAAAACACAGGGGAACAAATATTAATTTTTAGACAGATTTCAAGGGGGCTGATGTGTAGCTGGAGACCACAGGACAAATAGAATTTACACGAGAAGTTCTAATTAGATCTACTTTATGATGACAGTAAAGTGCCAATTGTGCACAAATGTTGAAAGCGAGAAATATACTAGGTGACAAGGCCTTGGGGGAGTGGGAATTATTCTAAAGTAGAGAAGATTTCCTTTGTGGACTTTTTGCCAATTTAGTACCAGTAGGATAGTAGGGTGTTGCTGCTACAATGGCAGCTGTATGCACTTTAACTTGTTGTTTGTGCACTGTGCATGCTGAACAGGAAAATGATCTTCACCAATCATGTTTTGCAGTGCTGGAGTCATTTTCAGAGATGGGGGGGGGGGTAATAATCGTGAAATTGAAATAGGACTGCAGAGGTGAGGTCTCCATGGAGCAGAGATGAGTCCCATAGAGCCATGTGAGGCAGAATTGTGTCAATGGGAGCCACATCGGTCAGCGAGAGCCATATTTGGCAGAACTAGTGCAGTTAGAGGCACATTAGGAAGAACTTAGGTAGTGACAGCTAGAACATGGGTCACAAACAGAGGCATTGAGAGGCACACAGGGCAGAACAGGGGCATGGAGTGTCACAATGAGTAGAGCTGGGGCAGAGAGATTGGCATGTGGCAAAACAACTGGGCACTCGAATATTGGATATATAATATTGGAACATTGTATGTGGTCCCCTATACATTCTATGGTGTTTCAATCTAATTTCACTCAAACATTGAGCTGCTAAAATGCGAAATTTTTCAACATTTAAAAAAAATGGAGTGAACTGTCCAAACTCCACTAAGTGGGTTCCGACTCGAATGCTGAATTTGCTTGTACTTTATTTAGAAAGTATTGTTCCCAGGAGCAGTTACTGCCTATTTACAGAAACCCCAGGTGCTTCAGCGCCAGCGCTTCTGAGGCAAGCCGGTCTGCGCCGGTCCTCGCCGAGCCCATCACCCTCTACCAGAAACCCTGCATCTACCAGGTTATACTGCTTCAAGTTAGCAATCTTCGGTAAGAATGGGCATTTCTAAATTAAATGTACTTATTTCTAAACTACAAAAGCTGCAAAAAAGCAGAAGTCATACAGGCACAAACGCTAGGGATTCTTGACAAACTTCATAGCAAATCAGAATGTCCTGATCAGGACTCCATTACAGACATTAGTTCGACTCCTTCTAGCTCCATTAACAAGAATACCAAGACGCAATTAGTGCACAATCAAAATGAAGAAAATCTGACCACTCAAAACTTGAAAAAACTTAAGTTATGCGTACTGAATACACGATCCCTTAATCAACATGCTCAATGCGTCCACGATCTGATACTGTCAGATAACATAGATATCATGTGCTTTACTGAGGCATGGCTACAGGACCCTATAGGTCTGACATGCTCCTTAGCAGTCCCCACAGGCTATACAATTCATTATACCAACAGAGACAGTGGGAAAGGGGGTGGAGTAGCCATAATATCAAGAGACACGATACCTGTTTTCCCTACGACATCACTATGCTCAGGCTGTGAAACATTAGACCTAAAATACTGTCCCACAGACAATAACTGTATTCATTTTCTACTTGTTTACAGACCACCCTCACTTGAATCTGAGTTCAGTGATGAACTCATACAATAGGCCAGAACAAATCCACAATCATCCTTGGAGACTTGAAACGATGGCGAGGTGATCCAAAAGACAAGGAAGCAATCCAACTCCAAAAAAATCTTCAAAAGATCCAGTTTAATGTGGTAAACCACGAACCTACTATGGCCAATGGTCACCAGGTGGACTGGGTTATATCCAATAACATTGAGACAAATAATTCTGTCACTACCCCATGCATCTGGACAGATCATTACAAAGAGGTTTTTAACCTACTTACCCCCCCAAATAGCAAAAAAACCTACTAACGATGCAAAGAAAGTGTTCTCAAGAAACTTTAAAAATATTGAAAGTGCGGACTTACAATCCTGCGTCAATAGTATTCTTGCTGACATTACAGAAATGGACTCCTGTGACACCATGATTAGCAAATATGTCCAACAGATGCTCAGTTTGATCAACCAGAAAGCTCCTATTCGCGAAAAAACAGTCAGGCCTAATTCCAACCATCAAAAATGGTTTACCCGGAACTAACTAGCCTTAAAAAAGAAAAAAAACTTATGGAAGTACAATGGCAAAAAAATCCAACAGATGACAATAAGACCAGTTGGAAAGCACTAGAAAAATCCTATAAAAACAACATTAACAAGGCCAAAAGGAACTACTTCAATAGCCTAATTGAAGCATCCTCGAACTCTGCCAGTAAACTCTTTGACATCCTTAAATCCATTGATAAACCTCAGGCTTTGGCCCCCAATTTCACCCCCTCCCAATCCGAATGTGAAAACACTCAGATAGCTTTTGTCAATAAAATTACTAAAGCTAGAGAGCGAATTGTCTCTGCTCTTGAGACTAAATCCCATCCTAACCCCTCAGTCGAATTGACGACTATCAAGGGAATATAGACATTTCAATTTCAACAAATCTCTGTCGAAGTCATGATGAAAACATTGACATCCATGAAACCTTCATCTTGCAGAGAAAACAAGCTCCCTCCTAAGATAATTCTTGAACACCCGAACATCTTTGCCCCACTTTTCACTAGAATTGTAAACTCATCTTTTCGTGACAAATCGGTTCCGGAAAACATAAAAAAAGTCACCATCACCCCGCTTGTAAAAAAAACTAATTTAGATCAACGGGACCCAAACAACTTGAAGCCAATCACAAATTGCAACTTCACACTTAAAGTCATGGACAAGATAGTTACAGCACAATTCCAGGAACATGGAAAAGCACAAGATCCTACATCCACTACAATCTGGGTTTGGAGATGTACATAATACAGATACAGCAATGCTAGATTTACAAACAAAAATGCTGGAAATCATGGACAAGGGTAAAACCGGCTTACTAGTGCTTCTAGATCTAAGTGCTGCGTTTGACTTGCTAGACCACCAGCTACTACAACAAGCTCTCGCTAAAATTGCAAATTGCTCCAAGGAAGCAATAAGCTGGCTCCCTTCCTTGAGAATAGAATCTCTCGTGTCCACTGGGGAGATACATTTTCTCCTGAACATAACATATTTTGTGGTGTTCCACAAGGAGCTAGCCTATCACCTCTGCTCTTTAACTTATACATACGATTCCTGTGTGAGTTATTAGGACAACTCCAGGTGTTTTTCATCAACTACGCTGATGATACCCAGCTGGTCATGGAACTGAGTGGGGACTACGCAAAAGACAGTATGACATTGAACACCCTCTACAAGAACATTGAAGAGTGGATGAACAACAATTGAATGTGCCTTAACAGCAATAAGACCGAGTTAATGGTCTTCGGATCCACACAGGCGCGCGCCAAACTCTCGTCAGACTACCAGGCAATCCCGTATATAGTGGGTAAGGTCAAAACTCTCGGAATGACCCTGGAAGCATCTCTTAACGCAGATGCTCAAGCTATGTATGTTAGTAAAAACTGTAACTAGTACATTAGACTTCTTAAAGCAATCAGACCCCTACTTAGCAATAAAAGAATTGCGCCACTATTGCTAGAGACACCATTTTATCGCGCTTATATTATGGAAACGCACTCCTTGCAGGTGCCAGCAAGCAAAATTTGCACAAATTCCAATTGATTCAAAATCATGCGATAAGAGTCATTAAACAAAAATCAAGACAAGATCATATTAGTGAAGCTAGACGTGACCTTCACTGGCTGAAAATTGAGGTTCGTGTACAATTCAAGTCCTTATGCTTAACCCATAAGTGGCTATATAGCAAAGCACCCGCCTATTTAAAGGCTAAACGTACACCCTACAATCCCACCAGGACTCTAAGATCAGAAGCTAAAGGCCTGATAACTACATTGAAACATAAAAAAAGAACTTGGATTAGGGAGAGCCTTTCCAAACCTTGCGGCAGCTAGTTGGAACAAACTGCTGACCAGTCTCAGGCTGGAAACAAACCTCTACTCCTTTTGCAGAAAACTTAAAACCCTGCTCTTTAAATAAACCCTGATAAAGATTACTCGATCTCGACCTGCCCAAACTCCAATGTAATTGACCTCTACCGTCACTTGTTTGTCATTTCTCGTCTGTCCGTGTCTCTTTATACGTGCCCCGATGCTCGCGAGCAGTCGGCGCTATACAAATAAACAAATAAAAAATAAATATTAGAAACACATTTACTCCCATCACTTACAAAACATCCTCATCTGGTGCTGTTGGGGACACAGCTAATCTGTGCCTCCGTGTTTTTGTTGAAGTTCATGAATATTCACACTGCATGCTACCAGCATCCTCCCCTTTCTTTTACTTCCCAAACTAACTACCTCAGTTCTCAGCGCTGCACAGGCTGTGCTTATCCTGTGGAATTTAAGAAACATACTTTGAATCACTTTTGTATACAACTGTGTAACTTAAATTCATTTGAGATTTAATACAAAGATGATATAGTTCTAAGAAGAATCCGTTCTTAATGGGGTAGTTCACTAAAAAATGTTATGCTTTAAAAATGTTGGCCATCGTAAAAAAAGATACATTGGTATGGTTTCAAATAAAAGTTCCTGTGAAAAATATTTTTGTATAAGTCCTTTAAAGCCTTAATTTTCAAGCACTTGGACACAGCCATTTTGAAAGCTGAATCAGTTTCAGTTGTGAAAGTTAATGTTCTGCTCTCACAGCAGCAATCAAGCAAAATCCCCTTATTGGGAGCTCTTGCTTATTGCTGCTGCAGGGCAGAGCATTTTTCAACATGAAAACGTGAAAATGCTTGACCTCGTGAAACGATTCAGCATCTTATTACCCTCTGCGTTTCTGTGATTTCTTTTTTCGCACATTGCCTAGACCGGCAAATGGAAATATTTGCACAGGTTGTGCATGGAGTCTCATACATATCCACATGTTTTACCCATATTGTAGAATGTTCGTGCCAGCTCTCCCCACTTCAGAGTCTATTCATTTGCTCCAATCTGAAGCTAGATTGTGGTGCACACTCCACAGCATACCCCTCTTCTTTCCCCTCAAAGTTCAGGCACACAGGTGTAAGGAAGGGCCTCGCAGAATGACTGTGCTGGTAGATTCTCAGCTGGTAGGGGTGATTAGAAAGAGTCACAACAACACAAAACTAGATGCTTACCCACTGTAGATATGCATTCAGGCAGGTGGAGGCTAGCGACGACACAGGAGCGCTTCAGTATTTAAATGCCAAGGATGCGTTCAAGGCTGCGCAACTTCTTTCACACACCACTTTCCTACTTCATGCGCAATGCCAGCAAAAGGTTTGCTTCGCTCTCTGTGCTATCTAGCATAAGCTGTGCAAGTTCAAGCTTCTTCTACACTTGCGCCCAATGCATTGACAGTGCAAGAGAAAATGCCCCTCTCTCTCATACTGCTGTCCAATAATAATACACACACAGTGCCAGCGTACTAAGCGCACCCCAACTTTCTCTGGCTTAAATGGAAGTCGAGATGATGGTCTCTTCCCCAGCCCCCTGTGCTTGCAGTGTTGGTTTAGTGCAAACCATATTGGTGTGTAGACAATGCCTGCTTGCAGGCCCTGCTCCTATGACAAGCCCAAACCCTGCTGCAGGCTGTGAGTTCAGGCCAGGGAATGCAATGTTCTCCGGATGCTAATTGCCTGAAATGTTTAATTAATAAATGTTACATTATGTTCCTGGGCCAGGGCTTTTATCTGCGCTTGAGGAGTGAGTAAAGACCAGAAGGCATGGAGGGAGTGTTTGTTATTGGGAAGACCGGGTTATTAGAAAAGCTCCCTTGTCACCTGTGATCCCCATGCACATTGCATGCTAATTGAAAGAATGTACTGGAAGTCTGTGCTATCTAGTAACAGCTACCCAAAGGGTAGAAACCCACTGAGACAGAGGCAAATAGAAATGCGTGTAATTATTGTATGCTTCTCTAAGATGGCCGTCGACTTTTCGATGGGGGTAGCAAGAGCCTATTTAATTGGGTTGCCTGGCAATGGCTAGCTTCCCCAAAATCTGCTTGAACATGGAACTAACCGCATACACAAGTCTTTCCAGTTGCGAGGTAAGCTACACCCACACGTTATTGATTTTCCAAGTAGTGCTATTGTAATGATAATCTATGTTAGACAGACACTGATGCACTGTTTTATATAATAATTTTGTATTGTATGTTTCGCCTGACTGTGGCATTACTTTGGTTATCTACACGCAAGACTATCATTATAAGACGGCTACAGACAGCATCGGTCTCAGACTCAAGCTGCTCTGGTTCTATACAGCCATTCATTGCTTTGTAGTCAGAGGGTGATTTTACTTATATTTCCACTTTCACGGCATCATAATGCATATTTAGCGCCCCCTTTCATATGCGCCATACTGCGGACTAGGGGCCATATTACAGAAACTTTGCACCGGTGCAAGTGCAAAGTTGCACGATATTAGCACTAGGGCAAAGTTTGCCCTATTTTTAAAACACTGGGACATATTAGAAAACGATTGCACCATGACAAGTGCAGTTTGGCATGGTGTAGGCATCAGTGTAAAAATTGCTCTTGGGCAAAAAAGATAGATTTTCACGACATTATTGCAACAGGGCAAAGTTTGCCCTAGTGCTAATACGGAATGGTATTAGCACTGTATCTTTCTTGCATGAGGGCAATATTTTTCCAGGTGCTTACACAATGCCAAGGTGCAGTTGTCATGGTGCAATAGTTTTTCTAATATGTCCCAGGGCTTTCAAAAATAGGGCAAACTTTGCCCTAGTGCTAATACCATGCAACTTTGCCCTTGCACCAGTGCAAAGTTTCTGTAATCTGTCCCCAGATCTGCTAGTGAGCAATCTCACACCAGCCGCACATCAACAGGCGGCTACGTGGAATTAATTTGCACAGTAAGATTCCTTTGCCCCAACACAAGGAACCTTACCATTTGTAACTTCTGATCGAGAGAGGTTCATGGAGCTTGCTTTATTTTCAGCAGCCTGTCATTGTTTCCATAGCTTCAGCATAAGGACATATAGAAGACTGGTCTTTTTCTGCTTGATATTACAGTGTGGCATTCACCAAGTGTTCGGAGTGAGCTTATATGTGTCAAATAATAGGTGACTAGTGACTATTATCTTATCAGACACTTACCTAAACTTTCTATTTTTTGTAGCGATTAATTAACTGCCCCTTTCAAACTCCTGGCAAATTGTTTCCTGAACAGAGGACTTTACAAATGTAGAGAATTAATCCTTTACCACTTTGTTTATGACTAATGGCAACTATTGCTATCCCCAAGAGTCGGGATCTATTGCATTGCTAACCAGCAAATGTGTCTTGAGTTCTTAAACACAATCTTTTGGTGTGTCCACAGAAGCAAATCCACTAAAAGGATTGACAACAGACCCTTGTCCATTCGAGAGGAACTCCACCAGCAGTTTCTTGAGGTACATTTATTTACAACTTTTACTACCTTAGGGAGACTTTAAGAGGGTTGTCAACCCTCTAGGCTGCCACGGTTTTATTACATGGTACACTCCAGCCAGGGACTCATTCCCCGACAATGAATGTGTCATACAATAAAGCGTTTTTTATTTTTAATAAACCACAGGTTCTTTTATTTTAGTAGTCCTCCAACCCATCTCGCACCCAACCTCCACAAAACACCCCATGTCACAATGGGGACCAGGAATCAGGCCGGTGTGTATCAATAAGATATTTATTAATTTATTATTTAATGGAACTACTGTGTGGTTCACAATTGCACTAATCTCTACAAAACAATTCAGTGAAGATATACTGTTATAATTCTTACAATCTTTAATGGCAACACAGGAAAAGAGCATTTTTTAGAAAGAGATAACCCCAATGGCTTAGCACTACCCCTGCAACACTCACCCCCAAACATTAGCTAACTTGATTCCTTTGAATGGAAGGCAGTGGCAAAGAGTCAGGATAGAGAGAGAAAATCAGATTTTTAGTAAAGCCCACCACCCCAGGATGGGAGGTCTGCTAAGAAAGTGAAAACTCGCCTTCGGAGAAAACGCCAGAATTGGATTTTGATTTACTCACACGGCTACTCACAGCTGCTATGGGACAGAATAAAAGGAAATTTGTGTAGCTACACTTGAGGAGATAGTTAAGCTTAGAGACTACTAATCAGCACACCAGGGCAATGTAGAAATGAAGTAGGAAAATCGATTTTGGGGAGAAAGCAAATGCAAAAGGAAAACTACAAACGACAAATGGAAATTTGTTTTACATGGGATTTACAATGACAGGCAGCTCAGGGAAGGGTATAGCTCAGAATAGGAAATTCGGTTTTCATTGACAACGACAGAGACACATGACAGGTAGATTTGTAGGCAAAAGGGATTTCTCTGACTGGGACTACAGTTTGTGGTTTTCAATGGGACAGATGCAAATAGGAATATATGGGTAATGCACAAAATACACGGGCAAATTCGGTTTTCAGTTACAAGGAGAATAACTCTTTTGAGGCAATACTTAAATGACTATAATTATTAAAGAAAGACACAAGGGACAAGGGGGTTAATTTCGAATTTTAACCAACTTGTATCGTGAATTTCAATGGGGAATTAATTGATTTACTTAAGAATATGCTAAGGATTTACACAGGCACTGAGAGGTTTATCAAAAGGAATATGCGAACATACACAGGCTAAACACAGCTTCTTCTATGGGAAGGTGACTGAATTCCACTAGCAATGTGAGGTTTTCAATTGGGTTTTCAATTTGGTTTTCAATGGGTTTTCAATGGGTGCAATTCTACAAAAGGAAGGGCTTATGCAATTTAGGGCTGGGGTTATTTTCTACTTGGGATTCTGGAAAGTCAGCTGGATCCCAGGACCCTCTGGACAACTAGGCAAGGGGTCTGGTCACTGCACTCTCCATGGTATGGTTCTGGACAGCCAGCTGGATCTCAAGACACTCCCAACAGCTAGGCAAGGGGTCTGGTCAATGCACTCTCCTTGGTATGGTTCAGCTGTCTCCTCTCCATCCTCCTTCTCCTGTCTCCCCAAACGTGTGTGTGTCTCCTGATTTAGTACAGTCCCCCTTATATAGCCCAAATGACATCATTAACTTTACAATCTAGGGGTAGTACTCTATAATTACCCCTACCCCTCATATAGAACAGTTTACAATTCCTCTCTCTTCCCCCTGCCATGATTGGGCCAAGGGAAGAGAACACCAGTCTGTTGGCATTTTATTATCCTTCTTTGTTCTCTTGGCCACTTTTGGACAAAACCCCAGTTATGTCTCATAACTTCATATTTCTACTAGCCCCTGACATATGCATTAGATATGCAGTTTGAGTGGGTCATAGGGAATTAGGTAACCCGGTCGCCAACTCCGTACGAGGTAGCATGGCCCTTTGGCACTTTTTTGTCGTTTTCATCAAATGTATAACAGTTATGATTTTGCAAATGTATTTATTTATTTATATTTATATAGCGCGCAAACAGCCCAAGGGCATATTCCTAAATTCACCTTCCATCCCTCCATCAAATCTCATAATTGTCACATCTTTGGAGCAGCCAGAAACTAGTCGTAACTGGCAATTTCAGTCCCCAAAGTCCTAGGAAAATGCACTAAAGCTCTTAAAAACCGCCCGTAAATTACATAAAAACATAGCATACAATGAAACTATTTCTCATTCTAATTGTTACAAAGAAGCCTAAAAATTGACTCTGTCCTTTAATGTCAATTTGG
The DNA here is from genome assembly GCF_040938575.1 of Ambystoma mexicanum. Taxonomy (NCBI): domain Eukaryota; kingdom Metazoa; phylum Chordata; class Amphibia; order Caudata; family Ambystomatidae; genus Ambystoma; species Ambystoma mexicanum. The sequence continues at coordinate 370,353,453 of NC_090940.1, read as the reverse complement.
AAGATTTGTCCCTCTCTGTCGGACGAGTGCTTTATCCCCCACAGCCGGTGACCAGAGATTTTGATTACCCCCTTTGAAGTTGCCAGTTTATCCTTGGTAGTGGGTGCAGGAGGAACTCACACCTCTCAGTTAAGATTTTAGCCACACTTGCTTTCCTTGAAGTCCCTGAGCCCCTGCCTTCAAGTCTGGCAGAGCAGGGAATTATAACGCCCTCAGTACATCACATGTCATTGCAGGCTGATTCACTAGTAGGTGCGACGAGAGCAGGGCATACAATTAACAAGTTTCCTGCCTGAGCCCAAAAACATTTTTTTCCGGTATTGTGAGTCTCTTCCAAGGTGATTGAAGTCTTGTGGCTGGAACATAATGTACATTGTTCAGTCAAAACCCTCCCCACAGCATGTTTCACTGACATTTCTATGCAAGCAAAGCTATCCTTTCACAGTGGCTTTTTAAAGTCATTTCTTAATCTTTTTACTTGTGTGCAAGCCGTTTCTGAATCTCAGGTTTGAATTCCTATTTTGTATGCCACGGGATTGTTTAATTTGTCCTTTTTGAGTGAGTTGACATTTGCTGTTGGTCCATTGACAATGAAGGGTAGGCCCCCTACCACAGGATTCTTTAATTTGACACTGAATAAAAGAGAAAGCCAAGCTGTTTCTCATTTGCAATCTTTTAAAGGGCAGATGCTCAAGTGAAAAGGAAAGCAGAAGCAGTGTCTGGTTGTAGGATTGCAATTCTTGCCCCTCATGCGAATGAAAAGTACAATAAGGCCGATTTTGATGCAGTGCATGACTTCATGTCATTCAAGTGAAACACAAGCAATTCACAGCCGTTTTTGGGATGCAGTGCATAACTTCATGTCATTTAGGTAAAACAAAACAATGCAGGGCTGTTTTTAAATGTAGTTCTTACTTCTTGTCATTCAGATTGTATTAAACAACGCAGGGCCATTTTTTGGATGCAGTACATGACCTCATGTCATTTAAGTGAAACAAAATCAATGCAGGGCAGTTTTTGGATTGCGCGGTTCAACTGCTTGCCACTCATGTGACAGGGAAAGCAAAGCATAGCCGTTTTTGGTGCAGAGTTTCAATGCGGATTTTCAAATGAAAGAGATTTCTGTTTAGGGCCTTAAATGCACCCCGCAACTCATATGACTAGTCGCACTAATGGTTACATCTTTTTCTTTTTTTGGTATTCCACAGTGCAATAATCTGAGGTTTGGCAAGACAAGAGCCCCCCTCCTTTTTACGAACACAGATGGACAGATGGGGGTTGTCATTCAAGGCTCCACCCTATAGGTTTGACCCAATTCACCAGCTCTTGAAGAAGGTTCATCTATTTATAAGAATTAGGAACTGAAACATATCGAGCACCAGCTACTGTAACATTATAATGGCAGATGTATAAACCGTTGGGCATTAAAACTGAGTCAGACCTCCATGTGATCTGAAATTTGTTTACAAACCATCTGTACTTCATAAGTCAGTCTACATTTTGTTAGACATGAGTCACTACAGTACTTTACATTTGTTGGATATATATAAATATATATGTTTTTGTATAATCAACGATTGTTGGATTTAAATTGTTTTTGTGATTGTGTATAGATAATTATTTTTAAAAAACTATTTATTGATTCAAATTTGTTTTTACCAAATAAGTGTTTCTCATTCGTTGCTAATATATTCCCCAATATTGAAGTTATAGATTATTATTCTACTCTGATCTTTGTGTTCTGTGGATACTTATTCCTGACTTCAATTTTATTTTTTGGTTATTATTGATTCAGGGTAGAGGTCAGGACTGCACATATATTTATACAGGTGCAACCTGGTGGTTTTCCCTCATTTCTAAGGAGTATATAGGTCCCAAGACACAAATATATGTTTACTGTCTCTTACCTGTAACACTCCTCTTCCAATTTATGTTGGTGTGTAATTGACTTTAGCATGGACTGTGCAGAGGAAACTCTGTTGCGCTGGTTGTATGTTTAGTATGCAATGTAGGTCATTGTGAGACTGTCGTATGTTCCCTATTTTTGCAAACGCAGTGGATATGTTCAAAAAAACTTTGCAATACGTCAAGGGTTCCATGTCATTTCATTGCGGGATGTTTTTTCGTGGGGTTTTTTACCACAGATTATTTTTTAAGAAATACTCATCAAATCCAAACCCCCATCCCCTTTAATTTTTTCTATATTCCCGAACACCCACGCCCAATTTATATATTTTTCTAACCCCCCGAATAAAATGAGATGAGTTTTTTCTGCAAAACATTCGCAGTAAAATACCCCACGAAAAAACATCCCACGATGAAAGGACGTCGTACCACGTCAAGGCCCCCATTAGGGTGGGGTATTTGTGCAAGTGCGATTTAGTGCTGGTTACTTAAAAGGGGTTTACTGTGAGATGCACAGCAGTAAATAGGTAGCAAAGCAGTGCTGTTGTTGTGTACCTAAGGATGACTGGAGAACATGGCTTTTTATTTAAAATTCTTGCACATGTATATATGTATCACAGATTTTGCAGTACTTCTTTGAATTCAAATTGAGTCACCGGATTGGTGGTAAGGGGATATAGCGGCGGCTTTTGGCCCTGTACTAAAGCAAGTAGGGTGATGTTGTCAAAGGAAAGTATCAAACAGCAGTTGGAGCCTTCACAACAATGACACCATGCAATCCCCCCACTGGTGAAATTACTATAATTTTTGTATTTTACAAAACAGACTCCTTTCAAAGATCAGTAGCAATGGCAGCTGGGGTGTCCCAGGCATCATTTTGCATGATTCTGGGGCAGGTAATTGATGCCATGCTGCAGCACCATGGAGTGTATTAAATTCCCTGAGAGGGGATGAAGATGTCTGCAATGCCAACCCTTTTATTTTTGCGCAAAATTACATTTATTCCACGTGGAAGGTGCTTTGAACTGGACACATGCACACATTGTACCACTGAGAGGGTGTGGACAAATATTACAGAACCCAAAAATGACTCCATCAATGTGAAGATGGTCTGTACTGTTGATCTCGCCTCCATGCACTGTTGTTGGTATTTCCCAGGCTTAATCCATGATGCGTTCACGTTGCACAGCAGTGCCCTTGCAGCATTGATGGCAACACTACCTAATGCCCGAGGATGGCCATGAGGTAGGAAGTTTGGTTGTAAATGTGTGCTGAACAATTGCTAGGCATGTGCAGTTTTCTCTAATGGCAATAGTAGGATACACCGAACTCTACTTCCATGCCTTATTTCCCTTACAGAAGTGCAGTCTAATAGTCAATTGTCCCAGTGCCTCCAGTAAACAGATACTGTAACAGTGCAATTTTGGGAAATATCCCAGAGAGGAAAACCACAAGAGAAAAAACTCTCCACCAAGATGTATACAGAAATAAGTAAGAAAGCACTGCAGGTACAGAAATGCAGAAAAAATAACAAAAAAGCAATTGCTGCACATGGCCTTTACTAACCCAGTAAAGATAAGAACTAAGGGACATACATCCAAGGGGATCCTGCCAATGGCATTAGGTAAGACACAATGCACTGAGGTGCTGCTTATGGGGTTCGAATTTAGTGAGTAGAACCCTAGAAATGAACGGGAGTTCATGACATTGGAAGATAGCCATCTTGGATTGGGAGCTCACAATGTTAGCAATCAGAGCACACCATTGTGGAATAAAATAAATAAAAGGAACATCCACCTTTTTGGGGAAGTTCCCTGTGTAACAAGGCAAGAGGTGTAACTGCAGAAGTGGTCACAGAAGGTATGGTGATGGGTACAACCGCCTAGAAGAGCTGGCTGCTCAATCTGCATTTGAGACTACAGTCTCCGTCGTGGTTATGGTTGCCATCACGATTGTGGTTTCAGTAGTATGTTTAAGGAAGGCATGGCATCAACAGTAAGACAGATACAAGTGACCACAGTTCAATATTTTATTGAACTTCAAAAAAAGGATATGATAAACGCCTATCTAATACTAAATCTACAAATGGGAGCAAGCTACGACCATCAAACAATAATGACGCAGTCCTAGTAGTATCTTGTTAAATCAAAAGGGCCTATACTAAAAAAATCTATTGTCAATCCTTATGCTATAACAAATGTGTGTGGGAAAAAGGTGTATACAAAAGAAAGAAGTGTTTGAAGTGTTTGAGATGATATGCCACGTGTTCAGGCCGATGGCCTCCCTTCCACACATTTTCAGCACGGAACAAGACGGTTCACTTAAGCGTAGCGCAGTCTCTGGCTTTCCTAGCACATGAGGTTACAGTTCAATCATCAGTTTCAGGGCCTTCTGAGTACACGTCTCCTTGCGTCTCAAAGTCTCTTCACTCAAAGGGCCTGATGCAACCAAATAAAAAACAAGTTATTTGCCTCTTTAGATTTTCACAGGTATTCACATCGGGTGATTCACTATTCATCCCTGATCCCCTTCAGCCGGGCTCAGAACCTTTTAGTAGAAAGTTCTACACAGGCTTCCCTCTGCCCAGCTTGAGCCTGTCTTTCACCTTTCACTTTATCACACAATATTTGTAGGTTATTCTTTTTTGGGTGACTCACGGTTCACCCTGGATCCCCCCAGCCTAGCTCAGATCTCTTCAACACAATTAGTCTCCATCAGCCGGGCTCAGACCAATGTCGATTTTACATCAAGTATCAAAGACTTTCAAATGTGCACAGGGTTTGGCTGGACCCAATGCAGGACCACCCTGATTTCACAAGTCTCCTTCTTTTAATGTTTGCACCCTTTCAGTTGGATACCTAACAAAGACTTTTGAATGAGCATGCATGTGATGCCGGACCGATCTGTCTACGGTATTGTATGTCATCTTCAAAGCTCATTCACTCATCTGCTGTTTTAATAATCTTCATTATACAATGCTACCGCTTGCAACCTTGGTTTTCTTGGGAAGGATATGGTCCTATCCCACCCCCTAGGCATTGCCAAAGAGAATAAACATCATCACATCCATGCGGGAAGAAGCCCCCTACTACTCTGTATTGTAAGTGCCCCATAACATAACAAAATAGGATAAAACAACCCTTGCCTCATCATTAGGACTCCATTCTGTACCAGGCCTAAACGCCATCTTTTTAATAGGCCCGAAATACACAAATCTGCGAGGCTGCACTATTCGCACCCCCTGCCTCTCTTGCCGAGGGACCAAACCATTCACACATTAGACTATCTTTGCTCAAGCCTTGTTCTCATGGAAATCCATCCGTTCATTTTCCTTTACATGTTGCAATTCTTTAGTATAATTCTGGCACAGAATGCGCTGGGCGAAGAGCGTTGGAAAGGGACAGACTGCAGTACAAATGCCCATGCATCTCAATTAACCTACCCATGCTCCCTCACCCTCCACCCCACCTCTACAATGCTCACCCATCCCAACCTCACCATCCCTTTGATGATAACCATCTAACCCCCTTGCCTTGTCCATTCCAGAACACCCACCCTAGGCCTAATCTTGGGTAGCAATGTATTCTTCCAAATAACAACACATGTCTGTTAGTATCATGGGGCACCAGACAGGTAGGAAGTAAATTGTGTGCAGGAGGTGCAGTATTAATGAAGAACTGAATGTAGAGATCAGCCTGCTAATATATTATTCCCTCTTTACAAAGGACCCCCTTGCATGTGATGTCCAGTATCTGCCATTACTCAGTTCCTGTCGTTTAGCTTACAGAGTTGGAAATGTAACACCGCTTGAACTGACCTTCAATGCAGCGATGAGCCCAGCTGACTCAAGTGCTACAAGATCGACTGAGAAGCAATAACCAATAGGCACTTGGCATACCCTATGGAGCAAGTGCAGCTATATGTTCCCCACCAACCAGCAACCTCATGTCTACCACAGCCTAAATTTATCACTGATGATATCATTTTCCTTTATAAAGTGCTGTCCGTGTAATTTTTGGCAGAGTGCTGGCATTTTTATATATTATATAAAACGATGTTATCCTTGCAAAATTATCTCTTGGTCTCATTCCCTGATGGGGTGCATTCCTGTTATTATTATTATTGAAATTATTTGGGATGAGCAAATAAGGGATGTCCCTTCATTTGGTGACCCCTTAGCGTGATTTCTTCGGCCCCCTGTACCTGCGGCGAGTTCCAGGGCCTCTCCGGAAAGATTGTACCCACCTACAGCTGACCAGTCCCATTAAACGCATATGCAGAAGAAAACGGTTCTTGTGGGTTCTGGCTTTGCGAATGCCCTGCTCCTCGTTGGAGCCGAGTGCAGCCCCAGGGAGAGGCCCAGGCATTGTGGATTAACTGGGAACGGAGACTCTTGGAAGAACCCGGGCACGTGAGTATAAATTGCAAGGATAGACAAATAGTGGGGTTTGGGGAAAACAGAGCAGTGTGATTAAAAGGAACATGCAGTGGTTGAATGTGATTGAATTGGGTGGTTATTTGAAGTAAAGCACTTTTTCCTTTTTATGGCCATTTATTCTTATTAAACATGAGGATAATATACAGAGGAGATATGGGAACCTAGCCCCGAAAGGGATTGGAGGGTGGCACCACAGTGCACAGTCTCGACCAGTGCAGGAAATAAACACAGAGATAAAAGTAGGAGCCCCATATAATTAGAGGGTTGGGAAAAAGTAGTCATTATTATTTTAGCTTGTTATTTTAGTTTAATATTTTCAGTGTTTTTATATATGTGGAGGAGGGGCAAAATGTGATGTGAATGATAAGTGAGTGGGTAAGAAAGCAGATATTTCTTAAGGGAAAAATACGGGGGATTATTTGTATGTTTTCTGTTTTATGTGTCTTCTGTTGTTGGTTAAATACTGTTTCATGTTTCTATATGTTTGATTCTTTTATGTACAAGATAGAGACCTATGTGACATTGATTTATTGACTGCTAATCATAAAAGATCAAGGTATAGAGGAAAGGAGAAAAGGAAAAGGGTCCATACGATTAGTGGGGGAATATTACACCTGAGCGTAGAGTGACTAACCATGAAGATAGACACTACACTCTCCCACATTTGTAAACACCTCCCCCTGTATAGTGATAGAATTAAAAAGTACCATGGTCAATGGGTGATGGAAACAAAGGGGGGGCTATCACACGACCTGGCCAGAGGATGAGTCTTTTGATAAGGGAACATTAGAGCACATATCCACTTACCTAACAGCAAAATACAAAGGGAAACAGTTACAAAATAGAAGGGAGGTATTCGTTCACTGAAGGATGTTCGAAGAGACTCCAGCCACAACTAAAAGAGAGAGGGGATCAGAAACAGCAGCAATGGAGGGGGAAACAGGGCTAAAAGGAGAAGGGAGAGGACGAGCCCAAGACAATCTACCCATTGCTCACAAGATCAGCGGAAGGGTACTCAAATCCCACTTATGTGTCAGGGGGAAGTATGCCAGCCACACCAAGCACAGTCCCACCTCCACCCTACGATCTGCCGACCACCACCCCACCCACACTGGAGTAAGAACCCAAAACCTTGAGGCAGCATTAACCTCCACCCGCACAGAATTGGCTTGATCGCGAGCTGATTGCAAGGCAACACAAGGATCAGAGGGAGGGCCCCGACCCCAAGTGCCACCTCTCCCCTACCAGAACATTAATGGAAATCAGGATATTTCCTCTTCGGGATTGACAGCGCACCCATAAGGGCAGTGCGAGTAGAACAAGATGGGGAAACTGATAGTTTGGGGTATGAGAATGTGGGGTCAGTGAGGGACGAGGAGTATTGGAGTGACTTTGATGAAGCGGGAGAGGGTGCAGTAGGAGGGAGACCACAAGTGCAGTGGCCCATCCCTAGAGTGGAGGACACATGGTAAGGAAGTCTCAGGAGAAGGAAGGGGAGGATGGCCCTAGCAAAAAAGAAGGGAACAGGAGTGAAAGGTGGGGAAGTGAAATCAAAACTACAAATGCCCCTTATCAACAAAGGAGCTGGGTGGCCTCACTATGTCCCGTGGTCACAAATGGATAAACACAACCTACTCAAGTCTCTCCCCCCTAATTACAGCGGGTATGGGAAAATGGATCTATGCATTTGAGAAAAGAACTGGAGGGGTGCCCCTTGTCATAGGAGATATTAAAAGCCTCTTGGTGTCTGCAGTTGGTGACTAAGCTGATTCAGCGTGGGTGAAAGCAGGGTATCTGGATGTGACTATAAGTAATGATACACATTATGTGGACTTGTTTAATAATGTTTGGGCACAAGTTTGGGATGCACTGCGAAGGACCTTCCCCGATACCCCCGACTTACACTCACTCCATAATGCAGTACACTCTGGTGAATGAGGAAGATGCTGCACAGTTCATTATTTGGGTCGAAGAGATATGGCGCATGGAGATGTGCACAGTGTGGGACCAGTCCACCTCCCCTGTTCTATTTTGTTATAAAGAGATGGTTGCCAAAAGAGGTACAGCAGGCCCTTGGTAAGATAGCAGGAATAGAAGCTAAAGGGTGGCCTGAGATTCAAAGCATCAACCACAACAGAACATGCTGGGCTATCGAGATGGAGAAGGAGGGGATTTAGAAGAGCAGATGGGTCCGCAGTACAACATGCAGAACTGTTAAATAAGTTATTTGAATCACTTGCAGAACTCTCTGTAGTAGCTATAGTGAAGTGCCAGGCACACACACACACACATACAGCGCAGAGGAAATATCTTTAGGAAACGCAGTCGCAGATGCGGTAGCCAAAGAAGTAGCATATCTTTCAACACCCATGGCCAAAGAATGTATCCTGACGAGCAAGGGAGAGGAACAAAAAGTAGAGGGTTACAATGCACTGCCCATTGCGCAAGTGATCGAGCTGCAGAGTAGAGCCCCACCAACAGAAAAAAAATGATGGCCCAACTGAGGATGTGCACAGTCACCCAGTGATCTGTTATGGAGACGGAATACTATGGGGAAGGTTGTCATGCCAGTAGGGCTACTGTACGTTACATTCATACAATTACACTTTCCCACACACAGTTCAAAACAGCACATCAAAGTCGATCTCCAGGAAGATTGCTTTACTCCGAACCTTCAAGAATATATCAGCAAAATGGTGGTCGAGTAAACAACGTGCCAGGTGTTCAATTCAGGGATGACCCTAAGAACTCTCTGGGGCACTTTAACCCACCCGGCAGGGCCCTTCCGTGAGATGCACATAGACTGCACAGACATGGGAGAAATATATAATGGCGCCAGATATCTCATTGTGGTGGTGTGTCCTGTCTCTCGATGGGTAGAGGCAGGGCCCTGTGCCTACCCAGATGCAAAGTGTGCAGCTAAATTCCTTGTTAGAGAAACATTCCACCGGTGGGGGATATGTGAATTTATACAATTAGACAATGGCACTCATTTTGTTAATGACATGTTCAAAGAAGTAACATCACTACTAGGAATAAAGCAAATGGGGTGGTGCAGAAAATAAATAGCCTCCTTAAAAGTAGGTTATCAAAAATGTGCCATTCTGTAAAGAAAAATTGGGTTAACTCTCTGTTTCTAGCACTATTTATACTGCGCACACAGCCTAGTAAGGACCACCACCTGTCACCCCATGAAATAGTTACTGGAAGACACATGCAAACACCACTGTCACCAGTGAGAAAGGCTTCTGATGCACACAGAACATCCACAGTGTTGGGGGAAGAGTTCAAAGTGTACCTCACACAACATACACGAGCCATACGGAGTATAGCAAAACAAATTGCTACCCCCTTCATGGCAGAAAGTGAAAGAGACACAAGAATTGCAGCTCAAGATAGCCCAGCACAACCTCTGATGCCAGAAGAGTTAGAGTACACACAAAGTATCACCAGAAAGTGGAACTCTCCGAGATTCTACGGTCCATTTGTGGTAATCTACTGCAGCCCGCTCGCTGTAAAAGTGAAAGGGTTGCGGCATTGGATACACCTCGAAGATGTCCAAAAAGAACATTGGTAGTGTAGCACCAGAAAGTGAAAATAACACGCAAGCAAATGCGGCGGTACCATGGTGATCATTATCTGAATAACACGGCTATTCATGAAAAAGAATACTGTAAACAAATGTGAACAATTTAAAGTGATACATCTCTGATATGATATGACATTTATAAGTGTTTCAAGGCGCAATGAGGCAAGGGAGGGGGAACTGAGGGAAGACAGACAACAATCTTACTAGGCCAGGTGTCATTCAGATCGCGCAAGTGCTAAAGAAGGGGGAAAGATAAGTGTGAGGGGCGGAAGTGCAGTACATGGGATAATAAATAATCACATAAAATAAATAAAGAACGGCCAGCTGGTGGCAAGTGCAGGGTGAGTGCAGACATAAGTGCTGGTTTGGGGACTCTAGGGATACAGAAAACAGTCCCCCGGTGCAGGGTGGCAGCGCAAGTATGCAACTGGCAGGGCTAGGACCCTAGTTCAGATGAGTGGCCAGGTAACCTGTGCAGTCTCATTGTCAGCCAGGACTTAGGCAGGGGAGATGGGGGGAGAAAGCAGAAGCAAAAAGGAAGGTTTTTAGGTGCTTCCGGAACTGAAGATGGTTCTCCTCAAGTTTCAGGGGGGGTGGGAGGTTGTTCCAGAGGGAGGCACCAGCCGAAGAGAGAGATCTACCATCCAACTCGTTGCTCTCTCTTTCGCTCTCTTTTTCCCTCTCTCACGTCCTGTCTAAATCTTTATTAATGCCTTAATGCCACCACGTTTTATCCATTCTCTATAGGTGTAACAATGCTGGAACTAACACCGCTAAATGAAAGTAATGAGATAGATAGCATTAGGAATAAAATAAGTGCAACCCGGGCATACAGGTATAATTGTGGGTTGCACTATAGTGCTATTTTATTTGAAGTTCTCATGCTTATTTTGGGAGTGTATTGGGGAGCATCTTTTATCAGGGGCTCCCATATAAAAGAAGGGAGTGTGTGGGTGAACAGTATGATGTGGGACAGTAACATGTCTTTGAACTTAACAACTTTACATAAGAATGCAACAAAAGTTACCCCAAATGTGTTTTTACTTGAAAATAACGGTATTGTACGAAATTACTGAATGCAAAAAGTCTGACCCCCAAAAGTCCGACCCCCATTTTTCCACAGATATACATGTGGGGCAGTTAACGTTAATAAAGATGTATAGGGGTAAGGTGGGGGTGGTGTGGGGTGTCTCCCCCCCACATATATATTTGCGGAAAAATGAAGAAAAAAAGTCAGACTTTTGGTAGTCAGACTTTTGCTTTCGGTCATTTCACGCAGGTCTGAAAATAACGAAACTGACAACATATCTGATGCACCATATGATACGCTGCTATCCCCTACTATGTTTACAATTCAGAAAACTACCTCACAACCTAATGTGCTGTCTACCTCAGTGTCTACTGAAATGCGTGATGTGTTACTTACCCCAGTGCCCAACACAGAACCCGGTCTCATTTACCTAACCATGGTGTATCAACAAGTAAATGTAATCACTGATGTTTCCCAATTGCATAGTGAACAATCTAAAATGCCTACAACCACAAATGCAGTGTGTGGCAGCTCCCAATCCGCACTGTGTAGCAGCCTAATGGCCTGGTTATTACCAGCTAATCTACAATGGTCATTATGTAACAAAGACAGGTTATGCAGAAGCATGGCAGGGGGACGACATTGCCTTTTGTAGAACAGTAGAAAGTAAAGACGAACACGTCAGTTTAAATATGATGCATATAATGGCTTACGGTTGGAAAAAGTGGCGGACCTTCACCATCCTGGTCAGTCTAACAGATGGTATTCCAATATGAGTGCAAAAGGAAGGCGAACAACCAAATGGAGTTGCTACATGTGTTCCTTGATACTGCATGCATTCGAGGGCATTTAAGATTTTAATACCTCAAGAAGTACCTTTAGTAGAATCACAATGTCTCATCCACCTTGCACTATGTAGAATCAAAGGAAACGTTCAGGCACACACAGTAAAAATAAAACTTCTCCTGCCAGATGAGAGAAAATGCAAGAAAGGATCAAAAAGCACAAACTGTTTCAAAAAACCATTCCCGGCCATCAATGGGTCAAGCTTCACGGAAAAAAAATGGCACAAATCAAGGTTTATGTGCAAGGCGGAGGGGCACCGGGGCCTCTCTGATGAAAAACTGGACTTTGTGGAAAAAACGTGGGGACATATATGGACTGAACACATCACCATAACATGGGTCACAGCTCTTAAGAAACCCATCAAGGCACAGCAAGAAGAGAATTATGAACTTTGTTTCAATGGTGAAGGAAAAGTACCCATGGGTTCTAACAAACATTGCAACAGAACCATCAACATTCCAGATCTTCGAAAAGGTACTGCAGCACTAATGGACTATAATAGGGTGTGCAGCAGAAAAGCATACTTGCACCTCCCATCATCTTGGAGGGGCTACTGAGCTCTGGCAACACTACATTCTGCACTGATGGTGGTACCTGAGGAGCCCCTAAACGGGTGAACTGTAACTGAAGATAGACAGACAGCACCAACGCCTACAAAGACACCGCCCACAGCATCACCCTCCTCTTTCAAATACTGTCAGAAGAAGAGCAACCTGATCACCTGTTTCAGAAGAAACACTCCTCCAATTACTTGTCCCAAAAATCACCTGACCTGCTTGCACATATCCCAGATGAATATAAGCTTTTCAACTCAGCAGAGCCATTTTCTGCATCCCTTGTACCGTGCATCCAAGCAAGAGCAAATGCCAAGTGGCTGCAAATTGTCCGGTGGAAACTGATCCAATGGTGAATGACACTGAGGAAGGGTTCAACGTTATCAAGGTGGAATGAATAGCAATCTGGCTGATGGCGATGCAAAACCAGTATGTCCTCGACCTCCAAACAGGAAAGAGTGATGAACCCAAATACTGCATGGTAGCAATATACCACACTGGGGATGAGGTAGACAATGTTTATCATACAACCATTATACACCCTGAAGACCCTGAAAACTGCAAAGAGGTATGGGTAGACGTGGATGGGGATGTATATATATATATATATATATATATATATATATATATATATATATATATATGTATATATATATATATATATATATATGACCTTTACTCCTGAAGAATATGCCCAGCGTGGTGGTAGTCTAAGAAGTGTGTGTCTAGCGTGTATGCCTATAAAGGGAAGCCCTGCCTGGGAAGAACCAGAAAGAAGGGCAAATGAATGTAGAAGTACTAGGGGAGGGTATTTGTTACTGAAGGAGTAACAAAAGGGGGGAATGTTGGGAAGGATATGGTCCTATACCACACCCCTAGGCATTGCCAAAGGGAATAAACATCATCACAGCCTTGCAGGAAGAAGCCCCCTCCTACTCTGTACATGTAAGAGCCCTATAGCATAACGAAAAAGGCTAAAAACACCACCCCTGCCTCGTCATTAGGACTCCATTTTTTACCAGGCCTAAATGCCATATTTTCACTAAGCCTGAAATCCACCACTCCACATGGCTGCAGCATTCACACCCCTGCCTCTCTCGCAGAGGGACCAAACCATACACACTTTAGACCAGCTCTGCATGAGCCTTGTTCACAGGGAAGTCCATCCATTCATTGTCCTTTCCATGTTGCAATTCTTTAGTATCATTCAGGCACAGAATGCGCTCAGTGATGAGCGTGCAAAAGGCACCGGCTGCAGCACAAATGCCCATCCATCTCCACTAAACTGCCAGTCCCCCCTCGCCCTGCCTGGTCAGAGCTTCCCCGCTTCAACCTCACCATCCCTTTGATGATAAGCATCTAATCCCTCGCCTTGACCATTCCAGAACACCCATCCTGGGCATAATCTTGGGTAGCAATATATTCTTCCATATAACAACAAATGTCTGTTCGTATCATGGGGCACCAGACAGGTAGGCAGTAAATCGAGTGCAAGAGGTGCAGTATCAATGAAGACCTGAAAATGGAGGTTGGCATGCCAATATATTATTCCCTCTCTACAAAGGACCCCCTTGCATGTGATGTCCTGGTGTCTGCCATTACTTGGTTGCTGTTGTTTAGCTTAGGGAGTTGGAAATGTAACACCTACTTGAACTGACCTTCACTGCAGCGATGAGCCCTGCTGATGCACGTGCTACAAGATCAACTGGGAAACAACGACCAATAGGTGCTTGGCATCCCCTGTGAAGCAGGTACAGCTATATGTTCCCCCCCAACCAGCAACCTCATGTCTACCACAGCCTAAACTTGCCACTGCCTTGTAATTTATGCCAGAGCTTGAGTTCTTTGCTGGCATTTTTCTATATTATATACAACTTTACTATCCTTGCAAAACTAGCTCTTGGTCTCATTCCCTGATGGGGTGCATTCCTGTTATTATTATTATTATTGCAATTATTTGAGATATGCGAATAAGGGACGTGCCTTCAATTTCTACACAGCCCGCTCTGGTATCAGTCTCCTCAACTCACTGGCTGTGCTGACTTCACTGGTGCTGCTTTGTTGTAGGAGCCAAGGACAGTATCACAGCGGTAAACGCTTTTCCCCACCTTGACCACCGACACGGAAGAGTCTTGGGTACCTCTGACACACAATGCAGGATTCTTCCGTTTTAATTCCAGGTCTTACGTTTACTATTCTCGAAGGCTCATGAAAGATGCAGTCTTTTAGTCAAAAGGTCAAGGGCACTTCCCTCCTTGCAATCCCCTTTGGTCTTGCCATCTTCCACCTTGTATTAAACTGCCATCTTGGAACTGCTGCTTTTTCATGCCCTTTGCCTTGCTCAGCATGTGCTTTCGTGCTCTGCCTTTTATCTATGTGGCAAAGTGTGATGGAAGTAAGGTTTGTGTAATGATCAATAATTGCTTGATCCTGCCTGACCATTGTATTGGGACATGTCAGGTATACGGCTCGGGTGTTAGTCTGTTTTCACTCATAGGGAGTTGACCGTGGGAAAGTGTTTGTTTTGGAAAAGGGGAGGGTTTGAATACCTAAGTATCCTACTTGGTAGGATGGGGTAAAGGTGTTACAGGAAGGAGATACCATGTCTCACCATCTGGTGTTCCACTTCGACTCCCCGAAGACTCCCCATCTAGTTTCCCTCTGCCACTGGTCCACCCCCAGGTGTGAAAACATAAAAAACATAAAAATTGATATGAGGCTGGGAAGCCCAAAAGAAACACACCAACACAGGTTACAAAGGACATACAAGTGCTTTATTTAAAAGCTACAACAGTTTCCAAAAGTCAATTGACAGACGGATAGCTATTCGGCTCTCAGAGTAACGTAACGAACTTCAACGAGGGTTTGATGCATTAGTAGAGAGACCGTACATTGGAATACTTGGGCTTTTATATCGTTTATCCAGCCCTGGCCAACCCCCTTGCGGGTTAACCATTCTTGGGACCAGGCCTAGGGTTCCTTGCCAGGTCAATCCTATAATGTATGCATTTTGATCAGTTCCGCTGATACAGTTGTTCATTTACACATAGGTCAGGGATAGGACAAGGTCTCAGTTCGCGACCCCAACAAGTGGCCTGCAGGCATATTAATTATTCGTGTGTGCGGAGTTCACAACGGCCAGAATCTCACTCAGAATGTTATCCGGCCTCCATTTTGATGTTCAGGGTGACTCCCACTTTACAAGAGAACCTAAAATGGCGGCTAAATCCAAGATGGCGACTTACACAATTTTTCGTTAAGGTCAACACCTTGCCGCAGAGTCTATTTACATGATATTTTAGACAACTTGGCGTAGGCCAATACACATTCAAATACTGCGATAGGAGGCATAATATCATTTCAATTCCAACAGACCCTCCTTTTGGCCTATGCCAAGTGCTAATATCATTTCTAATACTTTTGCAAATAACTCCATGTGTTGTCATCCATACATCCCGAATCATTGGCTGTAATATCTATAGCCATTAGGTCGTTCATCAGAACCTCTTGCAATACGAACTGTTTAGATGCTGTATCCGGGGCATATATTCTATGCCCTATTGTGCTCACTGCTTGGGCACAACATCCCCCTAGCATTTCACATATACTCGGAAGACATTGAAAACAGCAACAAAGAAATAGCAGGATCCCCAAAATAGCTAGAATAACGGAAAGTACCTTCCAGCCCCAAGATCGTAAAGAATCCCCGAACCAGGTGCTAAGATTCCAATCTCCTACAGGGATATGTACTTCAGAACTAAGAATATGCAAGTTCTGTATTGCTTTAAAAATTGTCGGCGAGGAATCTGGTACAAAAACACAGCAAGCGGACCCCACTAATTTGCATACTCCACCTCGTTCTGCCAGAATGACATCTAATGCCATCCGATTTTGGAGTGCTACCAATCTTATTGCCTTTTATTCTAAGGTCATATTGTAGAGTATGTCCATGGTCCGGTTGATCGTTCTCTCCAGTACCCTTGCTAATCCCCTAATGTTCTCAGAGTTTGTTATTTGTCCCCAAAAGGGCACAACTGATTTTGCTATATCTCCCAATACTCACCCAGGGGTATCTCTGTTCTTGTCCCGCCGTGGGCGAGCCTTAGAAACCTCCAATGTACTAGCTACAAATACCTAGTAACAGTATTCCTAAATAACAGGTTCCCTGCCAACCCTTGGGCAACCAGGGAAATGCTAAACTTCCACAAACAAAATAAACAGGCCCCCCTACATACAGAGGCCTGTTTTCTCCAGTCAAATTTACAATGTTCTTACAACCTTCAAAATCTCGTATTGGCCGAGTGCCATTTCTTTGTACACAAAAGGGGACCGAGTCAGGGCTATGATTTATAGAGTGAGAAGGAGGCACGGCGTCCTTATTGTCTATCAGAGTCATTTTAAAAGAAATTAAAGTTTGAAAGGGAAGAGACAGTTTATCAGACGGCCTAATAGAAGCGACATTAGGTTTACTTCTATTTGCAAAAAGCGAGCATCCCAGGGGAGTTAATTCACGTTTCTCGAAATCATTCAGATTAGTTACATCAAAGTTCCCTGAGATGTTATCATTCCAGCGGCCAAAGAATAGTGCTCTAAGAGAGGCATAGCAAGCAGTCGTTAAAGGTAAAGGGTGAATATACCATCCCAGTCCCTTGTTCCCATGTTGCGGTAAATGAGTGCAAATCCAACAATTACTCTTATTAAAAATGGCATGCGTTGCATTCATTGCTATCATTAGAGTGTTATTATGATACTTTTGCCTATGTTGAGAGTCTCTAGGGGACAGAGTGTGAAGGTGTACAGAAGGAGTCAAAGCAGTTGGTACAATCTCAGTCGGTAGTAGAGGTTTTAGAGGATAGATTTCTTCAAAGTACCAAAGTCCTACAGCAGTAGTTACAAAAATAACAAGTATCATTATCAAAACACAGCAGTACGTTTTCGGGGGCCCAGGCACATTGTTCATTGTCCAAGTTGGTCACCCCTTTATTCACAAGTCCAGTGCGGGGAGCAGCAGTGGAGGTGGCAGGCATTGTAGTTCCTCAATCGACGACCCCAATGTTCGTTGCTGGCGACGCTACGGTCGCGCGATTTCTTAGTCCTTCCCACCCCTAGCCAGCAGAATCCCTTTTGTTCAACACAAACTTTCTTATACAAAAGAAAACTTCCAATCACTTCCCTTTTCCAGATGCACGAAAAACCCGTGCCGCAGTTCTATTTTCTTCGTCGAAGGTTGTACCTGGTGGTACCCAAGATTGTTTGGTCCAAAAATAAAGTGTCGTCACTTCCTGAGGGAAGCGACGTGTCGGAGGCGACGGAAGTCGCGGAGCTTGAGACAGTGTTTTCCAGAAGTGATTTTTCAAAAGAGTGCGGAGATGAAATGGACTGTTCCCCAAGCTCCACGGGCTCAGAGAGATTCTCCGTCGCACTCACAGCGCTGTTTGCTACTCCAGGATCAGAGATTGTAGCATCAGCGAGGGGTTCTGCTTCTTCTGTAACGTGTGGCGTCGGGTGAGGAAGTTTCTTGACATGCGTTGCGTGGATCCAGTGTTTCTTCCCCGCCACCCGCACTGCTGTCCGGGTGACCAACAGCACCTGATAGGGTCCCTTCCAACGAGGAGCGAGACAGGAAGACCTTTCGTAGGCCTTCACTAGGACCCAACTTCCAGGCTGTATATCGTGTCCTGGGCCCGTGAACCGTACAGGTAAAGCTGAGTGCACCTGATGATAAATGAAATACAGGTTTTTAGTTAACTGGTTACAGTAGTCTACAAGCAATACATTTTCCACCTCTCTCAGGGCTTTAGGTTTTGGGAGACCCCAAATGTTAGCAGGTCTCCCCATCACTACCTCAAATGGAGAAAGCCCAGTCTTAGTTTGAGGTGTGGTACGCATAGCCAATAATACAATAGGTAAGGCATCTGGCCATTTCAGTTTGGTATCGACACATGTTTTTGCAAGCTTATTCTTTAAGATACCATTATGTCTTTCCACCAACCCAGCACTTTGAGGATGTCTAGCTGAGTGAAATTGTTTCTCAATACGTAAGGCTGTGCATATCTGCAAACTTACTGCTGCAACAAAATGAGGACCATTATCCGACCAAATTACCCTCGGGAGCCCAAATCGAGGAAAGAATTCTTTTACCATAATCTTTGCAGTGGTCATGGCGGTAGCATCTTTAACGGGGAAAGCCTCGACCCATTTACTGAAGGCACAAATAATTACAAGAACATATTTCAGATTGTTACATCGTTCCATCTCAATAAAATCAAAGTTAATGACGTTGAAGGGAACAGAAGGGGGCCCAAAGCTTCCCCTTGGAGCTACTGTCCCCTTACCCACATTGTGCTGTAAGCAGATCATGCAATTTCGGACATGTCTTTTTGAAGTCTCCAGAATCTTGTTATTCACCCAAAATTGTTCTAACATTTTCGTGTTCTGCTGAGCACACACATGTGTAGGACCGTGTGCCATCGTAACCATTGCCAGTACGTATGAATCAGGGAGCAACCATTTTCCTACAGATGTATCCACCCAACACCCATCATCATCTAGTTTCCCCATTCCTTCGGCCCACCTTTTAGATTCTTCTGCTGTGGCATCAGTTTGAATATCTCGCACAGACCCAATACCTTCATCCATTATATAAGCATCTTTTATTTCCCTCAAAGGATACATGTCTGTGCTAAGGTCTGTGGCCGTTTGCCTGGCTATCAGGTCCGCAAAAGCGTTTCCTTTTCCCACATCATCTATGACCTTACGATGGGCTGAACATTTCATGATCGCTAACTGCCTAGGGAGTGAGAGTACCGAGAGCAATTGCACTATCAAGGGGCCATGCTGAATCTTGGTCCCATGTGAGGTCAGGAACCCTCTTTCCGACCAGAGCCTCCCAAAGTTGTGAGCCACCCCAAAGGCGTACTGGCTATCGGTGTATATATTTACTATACGCCCTTCGGAGAGTTCACAAGCTCGGGTCAATGCTATAATCTCTGCGGCCTGCGCGGAGTTATGCGAAATTCTCTTAGTTTCAACAACTTTACTCAATGTAGTGACTGCGTAAGCAGCTGTAGATGTACCATCTGAGAGTTTGAAGCAGGAGCCATCACAAAACAGCTCCCCTTCTGCATTGTCCAAAGGAGTATCTATAAGATCTATCCTGCCCTTCGTTTCTTGCTCAGTGGTATACAGGCAGTCGTGTAATTCTTCGCCACCGCAAACAGTGTTTTGCGGGAAAGGTAAAAGTTCAGCCGGATTAAGAACACAACACCTCTTAATTTGGATGTGTGGAGCAAACAGAATTAGTTCATACCTTGTTAACCATGCAGAGGTGAGGTGTTGCGTTTGGGTTTTGTTCAATAGGATATCCACAGAGTAAGGTACCATCAAAATCAAATCATGGCCTAGGACCATTCCCTCACTCTGTTTTACAGACGCGGCAGCAGCAGCGACAGCTCGCAAACATCTTGGCAAAGCGCATGCGACAGGATCAAGGGCGGAAGAGTAGTAGCCGCACGGCCTATTCTTCCCTCTGTGTTCCTGTGTTAACACAGCCAAAGCACATCCATCACATTCATGCACAAACAATACAAAGGCCTTGTCATAATTTGGAGTACCCAGAACCGGTGCAGAGCATAACGCGGTTTTGAGAAGCTCAAATGATCGTTGATGTTCCGATTTCCATGGCAGTGGCAGAGAAATGCCCTTCTTCGTCAAAGCCAACATCGGTTTTATCACTAGCGAAAAGTTCGGGATCCACAACCTACAGTAAGAAGCCATACCTATTAAGGCTCTGACTTCCTTCTGTGTATTTGGAACAGACATGCCAGAAATGTGTTTTATTCTTTCAGGTGTCAATCTTCTCCCCTCCTTTGACAGGAGGTACCCTAAATAGGCTACCTCCTGACAACAATATTGACATTTTTTGAGCAAAGCTTTATGACCATTTTTGGCTAGATGAACAAGCAACAGTATAGTGCCTTCTTTAAAAGCACTTACAGAATCTGCAGCCAAAAGCAAATCATCGACATATTGAAGCAGCGTACAAGTAGGTGGCAATTCAAGGGTGTCGAGCTGCTCTTTCAAAGCTCTACTATAAATGCTTGGACTTTCAGTATACCCTTGAGGTGCCCTAGTAAATGTAAATGAGCGTCCCCCCAAGGTGAACGCAAACAAATATCTACTTTCCTTATGTATAGGGATGCTAAAGAAAGCGTTTTTTAAATCCACAACGCTGAAGTGCGTAGCCGTAGCAGGGATCATAGTCAATATCATCGTCACATCAGGCACAATTGGAAATTATGGGGCGACAACTCTGTTAATAGCACGAAGATCAATTATAAACCGGTATGGGATTGCATTGTCGCCTTTCTTATATACAGGCAAGATCGGACTGTTACACAAACTACCTGTAATCTCCTCGATCACCCCACGATGCACGAAATCGGAGACAATGCATTTCAAAGCACGCTCGCCCTCAACTGATATTTTATACTGCGGAATGCGTGGTAGTTTCACTCCATGTTTCAAAACTATTTTAACGGGCTCAATCTGTAATACCCCGACATCATTGTCGTCAACCGCCCATAAACATTCCGGGACAATGCTAAACTCAGGAGGTAAAGGTCGAATCAGAAACTGAAAATTAGGAAGTTGCTGTGGTGAAACCGTCAGCCGTACTCCATCAGAGGAACAATGAATTACTGCATTCAATTTCTTTAACAAATTCAACCCCAGCAAATTCTCTCCACAGTTCGAAGTCAGAAGAAAAGGGCAATGGTCCATGAAGGGACCCAAAGAAACAGACACCGGTGAAGCAACCGGACAAACAATTGGTATGCCAGAAAACCCTACGGAAAGATTGGTTTGCCCTAACAGTGGAATGTTTGGAACCCGAGAATGATCAATGGAGCACTTCTGTGCTCCAGCGTCTATTAAAAACTGGTGTTTCCTATTCCCTACTAATAATTCAACGTAGGGGCCTTTCTGATTAACGGGAATAGGTGAAGGTTCCAAACCCTGCTTCGGGCAGTCCTAATGAAATAGAGTATCGTCAAAAGGAAGCTCTTCAGAAAGGTAGGCAGCAGAAGGGTAATCAAATATGTTCCTCGAGTCCACATCGAGGTCTGATTTTCCCGTGAAAAAGGTTGCTGAGGATCTTGCAAAAACTGACCTCTATCAGGGCCCCTTGCTCCAGGGCGGCCCCTGGGTCGTCTACCCATACTCCCAAACGCACTGTTTTACCTTTGTCGAAGGACGGGGCACTGTGCTCGCCAATGACCTTCCTGGTGGCAATAAGCACATTGATTAATATTCACAGAACCCGAAGGAGCATTTCCTTTTGGGACATACTGACCTCTGGTCTGTGTCGTGCCTCCCCTGGGGTTTCTAACAATGTGTTGTAATAATACTTTGGTTTTCAAATCTCCTTTCCTCTTTTCTATTTTCTCCTTCTCATTATTAACACGGTTCTCATAATACTGAGCCATGTGCAAAACCTCAGATTGAGATTTTGCCTGCCAAGTGCTCTCAGAGGACATAATCTGTGACTGGATGTCCGGCAACAATCCACCACAAATTTGTCCACAAACAACCTTTTCCCAGACTCTGTACCCAAATCCTGCCCACTGAGGTCAGAAAATACCTGCTCGAATCTATTAAAGAATTTGGTGGCGCCTTCAGTTTTCCCTTGAACACAGGCCGTAAGCTTGTCCCAAATAATTCTTTTCTCTGGAATTATAGTTTTTAATTTTGCGACAATTTTATCAGGCAACGTAAGTATTACCTGTGGTGGTTTCTCACCTGCTGGTCTTTCCCCATCAATTCTAATCATATTAGCCCACGTATCTCCCAACGCTGGCACATCTTCTATTGTCCGAACCTGTTTCCATACATCTACGGGTAGGAGTACAGGAAATAGCAAGTCAATATCACTTAAGGTGAACACAGAGGACTGCAAGACGGACTCTATTTCTTTGTAGAACCCCGTCAGGTTTTTCCTGATATCGGGGACTGATTTCCTAATAGTGTTCACTTCCTGTCGTGAAAACGGGACGTGAACGAATTGTGATACACAATGTGCAGGGATATCCACAGCGGGGGCACCAGTCCCAGCGTTGGCGGGAATCTCAACTTTTGGGACAAAGGTCGGAGGAACCTCTCTCATAGGCAACTGAGATATAGGTACCTCCGGCCGCTTACTAAGCAACGGAGCCAGGTCGAGCGCTAAGGCAGCCGAAGAAGTGTCGGGCGAAAAAGCCCTTTTACAAATCCCCAATAATTCTATGGGGCAACTAACCTTCTTTCTTACACATTCTTCTTGCAGGTACTGTACCATTACCTGAATTACCTTTCTTTGCATTCATACTGTATACTGACTATACGTGTCATATACTTCATCTGGCGGAATCGATGAATCCGAGATCTATCGGATCGCATCTTTGGTACAAATTCGTACTTCCTCAGGTGCCGATCTACGACACGGAAGGAACCGTTTCTGTACATACATACTGTCGTCTTCGTCATCGTCATCCTCATCTCGTGCTTTCTCAAAGTCCGTCCTATACTCAAACCATGTACTTTCTGCTCTGTGTCCCTCGAAAGTGCCAAAGCATTTAGATCTCTCACCCCTTGCGGAAGATCCGAATTCTGTAATCTACCCCACATCACACATAAATGAGTCCCCAAGCCTTCGATAAAAACATTTTTTCTCGGGAAAACTGTTCAAACTAGATAATGTGGAAAAAACATTAATTTGATCACCTTTCTCCATACAGTGCTTAGCCCATGCAAACAATTCCTGTTTCTTATCTGCAGAAACAGTATTACGAGTAACAATCTTTGATCCTGCACCTGGATCAACTTCAGTCAATACGGGGCCACTCGGGAGCAGAGGTGCAGGTAAATTTAATAAAGGTGCAACTATCGGCGCAGAAGGAAGGGGCGATGCGATAGGTGGAGGAACAACAACTAGAGGACTAGGAACAATAGGTTGTACAGGGGGAACAGGAATAACAGCAGGAACAACAGCAGGAATGGGCAGAGCGCCCAAAATGGGAACATACGGAGGTGGCGCAGAGGCACCAGGCCTGCGTTCGTTTAACAATTTTTCAATAAATTCTTCGGAAACATGGAAATCTTTAGAGGGGTAAATTTTCTGGATTCCAAGTGAAAAAGCCCTATCCATATTTTTAACTGATTCTGAATGTTTTTCTTTATCATATAACAGCGCTTTTTCAGCATTTGTTTTATGACGGCGTGCATGTTTATCCCTACTTTTAAGCTGCTGTAACGCTTCTTTTTTCCAAACCTGTAAAACATCAAAGGCTGCAGGTCTAGCCTTCTTTTTTAGCAAGACTGATTCTAGGTATTCAATACGAGGGATCTCAAAACTGCCGTTGATTGGCCACTGAAATTCGGAGGCATGTCTGGTCTGTCTGTGCCAAATATCATTAAATACTATACTACCAATGCCATACTTACAGTACATAGTACATGCCGGCGCCCCTCCTGTGGTGCCGGGCGGCTAAATTCCAAAGATTGTCGATCGCTGTGGAACAGAGCCCTAAAGCAGCTAGACAATTTCCCAGGTATTTCACAAAAAATTGGTGTTACCTGGTCAATAATTGTGTCTGCAGATACAATACGCCAAATTCAAATTGTCAGGGTTAAATTAAGAGCTGGGTCATGACTGCACCTGACCAAAACCTATGGAGGACCGTACGGTTTATCAAAGAACTTACCTAACGAATTTTACCTTGTGTTCGGTGGTTTTGACAAATCTGCCCGCCTCAAAAATGGACCCTCGTCAAGATGCTATGTCAGACCACACGACTATCGTCCAAGGATCGGATTGTGCAGCGCTGCCGAGGTATCACGTCTCGTTCGGTCGGGCCCGCAGAATCACACCGTCCGATCCCGGTTCGATAGTCTGCATCAACCTTCAATGATCCGGCATCAATCTTGAGGGTCCCTATTCGGGCGCCAACTGTGAAAACATAAACATTGATATGAGGCTGGGAAGCCCAAAAGAAACACCCCATCACAGGTTACAAAGGACATACAAGTGCTTTATTTAAAAGCTACAACAGTTACCAAAAGTCAATTGACAGACGGATAGCTATTCGGCTCTCAGAGTAACGTAACGAACTTCAACGAGGGTTCGATGCATTAGTAGAGAGACCGTACATTGGAATACTTGGGCTTTTATATCGTTTATCCAGCCCTGGCCAACCCCCTCGCGGGTTAACCATTCTTGGGACCAGGCCTAGGGTTCCTTGCCAGGTCAATCCTATAATGTATGCATTTTGATCAGTTCCGCTGATACAGTTGTTCATTTATACATAGGTCAGGGATAGGACAAGGTCTCAGTTCGCGACCCCGACAAGTGGCCTGCAGGCATATTAATTATTTGTGTGTGCGGAGGTCACAACGGCCAGAATCTCACTCAGAATGTTATTCGGCCTCCATTTTGATGTTCAGGGTGACTTCCACTTTACAAGAGAACCTAAAATGGCGGCTAAATCCAAGATGGCGACTTACACAATTTTTCGTTAAGGTCAAGACCTTGCCGCAGAGTCTATTTACATGATATTTTAGACAACTTGGCGTAGGCCAATACACATTCAAATACTGCGATAGGACGCATAATATCATTTCAATTCCAACACAGGGAGTGGATCCAAAAGCGATCAACGTGCCCTGGCCACCTGGATGACAGATCCCCGGGGACTAGCCGGTAAGACACCGTCATATCTCAAAATTGCATGTAAAAGTGGATCTGTGTTTTGATGTTTAAAGGTTGTCCTGTCCTGCTGGCCATCTGTGTAGGCTGAGAGAATGTTGGGGCTTGGAGTGATTGACATCTAAGGAGAATGTTGATGTGTGTTTGCTAGTGAGAGTTCTGAGAGTGTCAGTTGGGGCCTGATCTGGTGTGCCTGAGGATGGACCGTGGGTGGTTTGTCTCCATGTACATACTACAAGAGTAACTGGAACCCCATGAACTGTACATATGTAATAAAGCTTACCTGGTTATTCATACTCAAGTGGCTCACAGCTGGTCTGTGCTAGGACTACATCTGCCCAACAGGTTACAAACAATCTACGGGTTGGTCATGACAGGGTTGTTGGCCTGCGTCTCCAATGAGCTTGCAGAGATCAGGCAGCCTGGTTGCATCTGTAAAGTCTGATATTGAATAGCCTTGAGTAATGTTTGCTAATGTTCTGGATGTGCTGTTTTCCCGTACAGATGACAGTGCAAATGCCTTAAGTCCCGGATATGGACTTCTATACTGCCCCTTTGCACAGCTTTCAAATAGGGTCATAACTTATTCGCATATTTAAACAAGGAATACCGTCAAGCAAAGCACATCTTTACCTTTTTGGAAAGCACGAGACGCCTACACAGGTGCAGTGGTTATTTATTGTTGCCCCTGATAAAAGATGTTACATTATAACGCTGCACGAATTACCCGACATACTCCGGATACCACAACCCACTAGAGCTGAAGATGTGGTGGAGGCTGCGGATGGCGAAGGAGGTGCTATTACCGAGCACACACATGAGAACGTGGACAGGGCTCTGTGAAATAAAGGACAAGCAACACAACATTATCTGGTCATAACTGTTTCACGTAATGGAAGCAAGGGTGCACATCGACCATCAGTAACATTATCAGAAGTCAAGCACGATGGCATACAAACAGATTGATTTCTGCACAGGTATGTTCATGTGCAGATGACAATCTGCTTCTTTTGAAAACGGTTTTCTTAGCAAGCCGAGCTGTATTGTTCTTGAACCGGTGACTTAAACGTATCATCATCTTGCCTATTCGCCCAACAATGAACAGCTGCATCATGTCTCATAAGCTGGCATTGTGTCCATTGCCTTTCTTGGAGAGGCATTAGTTTCATTAAATTACCTGCACTAGAAAGTGTGCTTTTTTCACAATGAAGCAGGTTTTCTCCTTGCATGCAAACAGGCATTGCACTTGGCAGTGACACTGACCAGTCTCCAGTACCCAAAGAAAGACGCTCTTCCCGGCAATAGCGGAAAATTTGCCAAAGTGTAATAAGCCATTCACATAGGAAGCAGCAGAAAAGCAGCAGTACCGTTTTGCTCTGTCACGCATACCAGGTCTTAATGTTAAACACAATGCTGTTTTTTTTTTTATATGGCACCCTAGTGTTCACCGCCTCCTCTGCATTGTGTTGGCCACCTTTGCCATTGCTATTACTGTGAGATAGTCCTCTTCCTGTTAAAATGAGGCTTCTGCATGTTCATGTCAACACACAAAGGGGGTGACAATAAGGTATCATGCCCTCCAGATGATGAAGCACCAGGAGTGGCTACCTTATCACTAGTGCCTAGATGCCTTCCGGTTTTATTTAGCGCTTTATAAAAACTGTTACATTACATTACTAGCGGGTTGTGGAAACGTTGCTAGAATGCCCTTTTATGTCATGTGAAAGGTTCTTGTACCGCGCACTGTTGCTGCATGGTCTCTTGGCGCCCTGGCGGATCTGCAATGCAAGGAGGGTGGCAGGGTTTGTCAATTGGGTTGAGAAGAGCAAGATGAGCTGTGATGTGCTGTTTGGCAGCTTCAGTTCAGAGAAGCCGGTCACTGAGCGTAGGTGTGGTTTCGGTTGGCAGCCGTCATGTGGTGTTGATGCAAGATTGTGAATAATTTGCTTCCTTGTCAGGGATAAAGGTATAACAAATAAGTGTATCAGGTTCAAACTCCTGTTTGGGAAGGAATCCCCTTACCTGCACTTTCCAATTAATTGATGCCTGCACTTATCCCTTGCAACGCCACTTGCTGGCCACACTTCCTTTTATTTATATTTTCTATTGCGTGTCGTGTTTTGTAGATCATATGTCCTGCACTTCTCCCCCTCCCCTTCCCCTGGCACCTCTCCCTTTGTTCCCTTCCCTGCACTTGCGCAATCTCAATGTCACTGGGCCTCGTAAAATGGTTGTCTTGTTCCCCCTTGCTCCCTTCCCTTGCCTCGCCGCGCCTTGAAACACAAATAAAATAGCATATCATATCATGCACCTAGCGGCTCTGTGTTTTCGTGGTTTTACTGAAGGCACAGTGTTGCTATTTATAGGATCTCACTTTACTCCATCTATGATTTTTGGAAAGGGCTACTCCTGTAATAGCATTGGGCAATCCAGATGACTAAGATCAGCAGCAGTGGTAAAGACAGGGTAGAGCCTGAGCGGCAAAGGCCTACCCAAAATCTGTAAATGCCCTCTTAGCAGCACTGTGTGGGCATTTACAGATGTTAATGTTACTGCAGTGAGCCCAACTACATTAGCTTCAGGCCCCACTTGGTAGACAATACTGGCCACGCCTCGGATCAGCAATCCTATTGTCATCTAGACCTTTGGCTTTAATAGTATGCATCTCAACCTGCACACCTGCCAGCCCAGGAGATTCTCAAGTTGGGTGATCTGGGGCCACCAATCTGTGCTGAGTGGTGCCCTCCCATCCACACTCCTCCACCCTGGAGTTTCTGTGGCAGCATAGGTCAAAGTGTCATTGCCGGCATCATCTTGTGAGGCCACAGCTGAACTTACTGCAGAAGGTGAAGAACAGGTCAAATAACCAAGGAGAGAAAAAGCCGACACATGCATTCACATGCTCTACCTATGAATGTTGTAATAGACATGTAAATGTGCTAGTTCTACACAAGCATCATGCATCACAAGTGTGCACCAAGCACCTTGCAGTGCACAGTATGCCATGCAAGGAACACTTCACAATATCCATATCTATCGCAGACCCCTCTGCTGTACTCCACATGAACAGCCTAAACAAGAGGAATGTGTCATAGTCCAGATCATGCGTTCTCATCATGCAATACTAATGTCGTGCTATGAAAACACTGATATAAGGCCACAAGAGCAGATGCAGGTGAATATGAATAAAACTTACTAGCAACACTAATTCAACTATGCAGGCCTCCTATCCCTTCCATGCTCCCGGGACCCATCATGTCAAGAACATGTGCAATCGGGACAGCTTGTCTGGATGACCCCCCCCTCGAATGCCACAGCTTACTCATTTGCATCCGGCGCTTCCACCTGGACAGGATGGGTTACATGTGATTATAGGAAATTATAAAACAAAGAATGATCCATGCTCCCGGAACCCATCATGCCAAGAACATGTGCAATCGGGACAGCTTGTCTGGATGACCCCCCCTCGAATGCCACAGCTTACTCATTTGCATCCGGCGCTTCCACCTGGACAGGATGGGTTACATGTGATTATAGGAAATTATAAAACAAAGAATGATCCATGCTCCCGGGACCCATCAGGCCAAGAACATGTGCAATCGGGACAGCTTGCCTGGATGACCCCCCCTCGAATGCCACAGCTTACTCATTTGCATCCGGCGCTTCCACCTGGACAGGATGGGTTACATGTGATTATAGGACATTTTAAAACAAAGAATGATCCATGCTCCCGGGACCCATCATGCCAAGAACATGTGCAATCGGGACAGCTTGCCTGGATGACCCCCCCTCGAATGCCACAGCTTACTCATTTGCATCCGGCGCTTCCACCTGGACAGGATGGGTTACATGTGATTATAGGAAATTATAAAACAAAGAATGATCCATGCTCCCGGGACCCATCATGCCAAGAACATGTGCAATCGGGACAGCTTGCCTGGATGACCCCCCCTCGAATGCCACAGCTTACTCATTTGCATCCGGCGCTTCCACCTGGACAGGATGGGTTACATGTGATTATAGGAAATTTTAAAACAGAGAATGATCCATGCTCCCGGGACCCATCATGCCAAGAACATGTGCAATCGGGACAGCTTGCCTGGATGACCCCCCCTCGAATGCCACAGCTTACTCATTTGCACCCGGCGCTTCCACCTGGACAGGATGGGTTACATGTGATTATAGGAAATTATAAAACAAAGAATGATCCATGCTCCCGGGACCCATCATGCCAAGAACATGTGCAATCGGGACAGCTTGCCTGGATGACCCCCCCTCGAATGCCACAGCTTACTCATTTGCACCCGGCGCTTCCACCTGGACAGGATGGGTTACATGTGATTATAGGAAATTTTAAAACAAAGAATGAATTTTGAACGAACACAAAACATCAATTAAAGAAAGAACAATTTGTTGTTGTTGTTTTGGGGGCGGGGCGCTCTCCCCAAGCCCTGCCTTTTTTTTGTTTGAATACTTTCCCCCACGTCAAAAACTACTATTCTAATCCCCAATCACATGTGTATATTTTTTTTTAATTCGGTTTTTTTTTTTTTTAGATGTTTTGGGTTTGTTTAAACATCCATTCGTTGTTTTCTATTCGATAATATCACTGCATACCGACAGGATGCTGGGGATCACGCCATCATGGCCAGTGATGACCGCAGAGTTCACTTTATGCGCCAGCCCTTCCTAGATCTTGTGCTTCATAGAAGAAGAGGTGTGATGGGCAAGCTCTCCAAATAACACTCCTCATCCAAGCAGATCCAGCTCATTTTCGTTGGATTTTGCCTTCTGGCCGTGCTGTGAAATTCGTTGGCCTCCCAAACAATAGTACAGTCCTATATTTGCTGTGCTGGTGCAGCTGAGGAGCTAGCAAAGTACCCGTGCAACGCTCCGACACTGCAAGCAAGGCACAGCCTGCTTCGTGTTGGCAACGCCCAACGTCAACAGTGCAACGACTAAACTGCAGCAGCATAAGTTAAGCACAAACATGACAGAAAAGACCCACGCTTAGTGCGCCATAGAATCGTGAGGCTTTCTACTAGAAGTGTGCGTATATCCTGCGCTGGGCCTATGCGCCACACATGCAATGCTACGAGGCCTGCGATTTATCCTGTCTTCATATATTTCAGCCTCTGTGCCTACAAACAATGCCGCACACTTATGTGCACATTTAGCAGTACGTTAAGAATTACTTTAGAGTGCTAAAAAGGCCCTATGATAAACGATGATAGGACAGGCTTTTGCAATATCATCCACTATAAACGTATGGGTCGCATTCATTCACAGTTCACAACGCATCTAAAAAGCTAGACATGTCAGGCTTCTCAAATTCTCCTCATTTGCTTAACACGTATTTGCAGGATCCAGCACAATGACAGAGGTAACGCAGCCAATCTACTTGATTGCTAACGAGTTGAAATTGGAGCTCATTAGCTAGAATGTAATTCCGCAATCATTGTGCTCAACGTGAAGTGTGTGTCAGCCCCACTGGCGGATAACGCAACACATTGAAATATTTGAACTTATGTTGTTTCTTTTGCTGTTCGCAAATGTTCAGAGCATCCATTAAATTATGGTTTAGGAATGTTTATTATTAACGTATTACAAAAAACAGAGAAAAAGTGAATTCAACGTACAGTAGGTCTGATTGCCCAGTAGCATATTGCCCTGCTGCCATAGTTGAACATATTTCACGGATGTCTGTAATCTCTAATTATTCAGAAATAGTTGATTCATTGAAAGAACATTCCCTCTCATCGAAGCCCATGTGTCACAGGAATGAAGGTAGTGTGTTTCACGTTTTTTTTAATACTTGGTCTAGACTTTAGAACCCGCAACAGCTTTTTCACAGATGCTCATCGAATTGTGGCGCAGGGGCACAGGGCGAGGAGCGTGCAGCACTTGGGAAGCTCAGATTGTGGGCTTATACCAGTGAATCCATCCTGTGTTCCGAACTTCCTGATTGGTTAGAGCCCCCGCCCAGTGTTCTAATGAGGCGTTAACACCCGATCCGGCGGGCCAGATCGGGTGTTATTGACCCCAGGTAGATAACACCCGATCTGGGCCACCGGATTGGGTTTTAAGGCCATTAAAACCCCGGATTACAAAAGCGGAAACTGGGGGTGCTAAGAAAAAGGGATTTTTCTTCCTACTACAGGACCTGCAGTGTCCTGTTGTACCAAGGAAGATCCTTTACCAACATGGCCGCCAAAGAAAGGGAAGTCTGGGCTCAGTACAGAGCCCCTCTTCCCTTTCCATGGCAGCCTTTCTGAGCAGAGATGAATGTGCGGCTGTGGCCACTGCAGCCGCAATAAGGTAAGTTGGGGGGGTTAAAATAAAAAAACAGGGAACAGGGGTGGGGAGAAGATGGCAGCGGGGGAGCTGGCCTTTAGGCAGCTTGGAACACAGACTTACACCGGCGGTTCAAGCCCACGTTCCTAGCCACCTGATTGGCTGGCTCCCCCACCTGGGTGCTAATAGAACAAAACATAATTCTGATTCGAGTATCACCCAGTCGTGGGAAGATGCTGAAGACAAAATGGAGTAGGACTAACACTTGAGGTTACATAGAGTCCAATAATATATGGAGGTCTTCCTTTATGTTTGCTAAAGTGGTTTCTATGCCCTTTTGCATTCTTAAGCAAGCTAATCTGTCATGAAGGATGTTGTACTGGTTCATAATATTTTGAGGCTGACATGTTACGTCCACTCGAAGATCTTGCCTGGGAATGGGGGGCGGGGCGGTGGCAGAAGGACTGCAGTTGCTAACTCAGATGTTTCTGCTGTCCATTTGTGTAGGTGTGGGCTAGGATTGGGCGTTTCAAACCCATGTGAAACAGGGTTTGTGCTAACAAAGAGTTAACTATGCGCCTGAGCGCTAGATTGGGAATTCGAATATTCTTGTTAGGAAACACCACAGGGTCAAGTTGCGAAGTTGACCACTTTAATGCTCTCTGTGCTGTGAAGTACTTGGGTTTAGCTCTTTAGGTTAAAAGAGGTAAAACATTGGGTAACAGCCGGTATATTGATGAGTTGGTGATTCCTCTGTGTTGGCTTCAATTTCACCTCAAATGTTTCCTACTTTGTTGGTCTTTTGTTAGAACTGGCCAATGCATAGCCACACAACCTGTCACATGAGACGTGACAGAGAAAAAGAATCATTGATCTGCTCCATCATCACCCCAGCGTGGCAACTCTTCAGCTTCCCAGTCATCCCCAACAACAGAGGACATAGTGGGCAAGCCATTTGGCTACATCAGCAGACAGAGAGATGAGAGCACATTCATCTCTATTACTGTGCTTGGTTCAAGTCCAGCAGTAGGCTCCACAGGCACCAGCCAAGCCAGCAAACATGGCAGATCTTCATGCCCCACTCTGGTGTCTGTCCTGGGTGAAGTCTGCCTATGATACTATGCCCCCCAACCCTCCACACGACACAAACTCATCAACACCACAAAGGAAGAAGCTCGTAACTTGCACTCACCTTCGTTTTCCTGGACCTGAGCAGTTGACATACCATGTGCGCCAGGAGGAGGTGCAGAATTTTCTGGCATGCTAAGTCCCTGTTAGGTCGCTAAGGACCTATCTTTGGGAGCTCTTGGCAGTGGGACATGTGCATAGGGAGACCTCTTAGGAAATACTATCTACCAAATAACTAGGATGCATACAAAGGGTGATATATGTGGAGGTGCAGCTGGTAGTGTGGCAGCGCCATTTTAGGCACTGGCCACTGTCCTGGGCCAAACGCAGTAAACAGGGTTTGGACCATAGAAAAGAGTCAAACATGCTTTAAAAGTAACTGCTGCCACCAGCGGTGCCCTGGACACACTTGTACATTCACCAACACATTCTTTGATGGTGTCTAGGGCCTTACAAATGATAAAAGGACCACAGCGCATTGTACTGGAAGGTACATTGTGCACTGATAAAATGTTGCTAAGAAATTACAACAAAGTGAGAGACTAGGGGAAATGAAGTCTCCCAGTACTGACAGTCTGAAGAGCATGTCAGTTTCCCCATAACAAAATGAGCAAAAGCCCATTGGAGTACAGCAGAAGGCCGGTCTCCACTGGTAAAAGTCAGGCTAGGATGGTCAGACAACAGCAAAAATTTGTGGGGTTCACATCTGGATGGAAAATTACCCATAAATGGAAAGCTTTCCTTACCGGGGGCATCCATTATCTATGGAAATTTCACAATATGGGTGCGTACAGATGTAAATTGGCTTGTTTGTAGTGACTCCATAGTCTCACACCAAGCTAGATTGCAAAGGGTTTGAAGAATGCTTATTTAATGTTGTTTGATCCAAAGTTTTAAAATATATGTTTAATATACTTTGTGAATATAAACATGCAAAATAAAAGTTTCTAATAGAAGAATAGATTAATAAGCATTTTATGTCAAATAGAAGATGAATTGTTACTAGGACGCATTTTAAAATCAGTACGAAATAATTGTAGAGGTAATATTCTGAAGAGTACATCAATTAGAAGAGAAAACAGCATTCTACAATCTTCAACTTCTGTTTTATTGTGTAAAACAGTGTATATTTTAATATGAACAAGTGTTCCCTATAAGTAATAGGTCACATAAATGGTTCCATGTACATTATTCTGAGTGTTAGGGAGTGTAGAATGTCATGACTGTTTACATAGAAAACAAGTAACTGTAGGCTGTGGATACAAAAACAATAAAGCAGAATGTTTGTAAAATATATGACATCCAGTTACTAATAAGAGTTTTAGGGAAGGATTTATATATATTGTTTCTTTCTTGTCTTTTGTGTAGGTGGTGAAAATAAGGACGCATGCAATGTCTTAAAAACATATTCCAATTCAACTGGAAATAGCTTACTTTAAGTGTTTTTTCAATGTTTAAAGATCTATTTGCTGTGTGGAATTTTTGAGAGAAATTGTACAATGTATTGTGTTATTACACCATGGACATTGCTTTTTTTTTTATAGTAGTTTATACACAATGTGTCATTAGCTTGTTAAGTGTGTAGGTGGCCCATAAACAGACACACAGAAAATTAAAAAAGAAGTATTGCAATGGCAATGTAGAGATAATTATTATATTTTAAAATAAGTTTGATTTCTTATAAACAAAAAGGTTTCTACACTGCTCACAACTAATTGTGGAAATAGAAGTTTAACCATTTCCAGTTTTTAAAAATGTCAACTATGATGTGTACATGTGAAATTGTCATTAACTTCTCATGTGTGCACCTGGCCAAACAAAGAACGTACATAGATGTCAAAAGAAGTATAGAAATTACATTTGTAAGGTTCTTAATGTAGCTTTTGTAAGTGTTAAAACGTTTACACACACAAAAGTTGTTTTTGCCTACCTATTTGAAAAATAATTGGTATGACTACAATTTAAAAATATTTATCCTCAAAATAATGTTACAATATTGCCATGTCTTCATACATTTATTTGTAAAACTGAAGACATAGTTAGGTTATATGTCTTGGTTTCCTGGTTAAGGTTGCATCCATGAATCCGCAAATGTGTCATCATTTAATGTTAAATAATGTTTGTACAGTATTGAAACATATCTTCATTGTAGTGAAATGCCTTTATAGGTGCACACACTATTGACATTGTGGGCAATTCTATTTGGAATTTGCTGATGCTGATTTTAATCTATACTACACTGTAGATACCCCTTCTCTTTGAAACTGTTATCTTTTAAGTTTTTTCAACATAATGTTAATTTATACAATTGTTAAACATTTTATGTAACCTTTTATATAGATAATCTTGTAGAAATTGAGACCGCACTCTGGGTGTGAAGATGCTGAAAAAAAAGTAAGTAAACAGCTAAGTTGAAATACCTTGGAAAGTATATTGGTGCTATATACAGCAAAGACAGAGCACAAGGTAAAAAGGGGAGGTAATGCGTTTCGCGCTCGCAGAGCATGTGATTACTCCCAAATTGTTAAATATTGTAAGGAAGTGAATAGAGGTATTTTTTCTCTCCGAGAAGTTTTTTCCTCTGTAGCATGATTAATTAATTCAACATTTATTGGTTGTGTCCTACGCATACATTCAGTATTCACTTAGTACCATTATTCTTAGGTAAGACATCTCATAAATATAATATATATTCACTAACAAAAAACATTGTTAAAGGGACGTTATGGTAAATTTGCGCTACTATAAACCTATCCCCTGTACTGAAAAAACTATGCTAAAAGAAGGTCTGGTTACAGTGCCCTACTAAAAACCTATTAGATTCAGTGAAAAAACATTGGTAAAGGGATGTTATGCTTCAGTTGCACTAGCAACAACCTATTCATACTATGGTTACAAGTAAAACCGAAAAACCCCAGAAATTCGCCAGTTAGGGTAAGCTAAGCAACCATAACTCGCCCCACTACTGTGCACTGCTAAAACTAACACTTATGACATCAAAGATGACATCGCCAATGTCATTGATTGACAACACCAATGCCCTCATGATGAATGTGTGGAAAGCCCAAATTCTCCTGTCTATGGATCCATTTGTGCTACCCCTTCCCTTTCCTAATAGTGTCGGTGTATCTTAAAAATGAAAGGTGTACATGTAAGTGTTGGTGAGTGTGTGAGTGTTTTTTCTTTTTGTGTTAACATTGCATGGTGAATCTGTGTCGCACAGTGCTGTCCGAGATGACTGCAGCTAAGCAATATGGAGGTTTCCTAGGGAGACTGCACCTGGCCGGCTTATGTGCTATCACACCTCAGGTATCCGTAGGACTCCAGTACTGGCCGTATGTCTGCATCTTCTAATGCAATTTTAATCAGTTGTGGTAGCGCACATGTATCTGTTGTACAGCTATGCACATGCATAGGGCATCCTGTGTATGCTGGTAACACTGCCATGTTGCCAGCCCTATGGATTCATATGGTACGCTACTGCATTTCAAGTACTCCTGGCGACTACGTGGGTTGCTGTGCAAACATACCAATTTATGGCTGCAGCACGCCTGGCTGTATGAGGCCCACTGGAAAACAAGGAACAGTAACCTCCAGTGTATGGTGGGCATGTTAAATGATGCATTAATTTTATTGATATGCTGCTTGCCTTTCCATGAACCGTGAAACAGACACACCGTCTCTGCACTGAGCACTGGGACAGAAAGTGTCAAGGGTTTGCCTGCGGGTCGTACAGTTGTAGAAAACATTTAACTGCAGGTGTGACAGTTTGTAGTGAGTCTGCAAAATGGCAAAGCTGGTGCGGCTTAGTCACGCACATACTAGTGCATGTAACGAGAAGTAAGAAAACAGCAGATTCTTCGGAGCACAAAGAATGTCAATGGTGGTTTTGAAAAGTACTGTAGCCGCATGGGTCTCACAGAATAATTATCTTCCTGCTCCATGTAATGAAGCTGCGTTTCTCGTTGGTGTAAGCATTTTTGAATTTAAGAATGTATTCATCTCCGTGAATGCTAGTCCTACAGCTAATGCCGTACCATGAAGTGTCCGAACTGCATGTGACAAGAACTGAAATGAAAGCACAAGGGACCACTGGGCAGGGTTCTGCCCTTCCAACAATGCAGTAGGGTAATTTCATGTGCAGTATTTTCCACAACTGATGTGGCCAATAACAAGGGAACTTCTGTAGGGCAGCGCAGCTTTAAAACATCTTGCAGACCATATGCTGCGCTACAGACCCTTACCAGGCAAAGGGCATTGTATTGTGCATGTACTGCAATGCACTACTCTACAGAGGGACGCTACTTGGAATTGCTTGGGAAGGGTCAGTTCGGGAGCATGACAATGACTGGTGCCTATTTAGGTGAGGGCCACCCACCATTTCCCTCTCTCTGCACGTCCCCAATGTTATCCCTGTAGGTGATGCCCCCTCCGTACTGGCTTTTGCCTTCCGTTCCTTCCATGGTGTGTGTTACAAGACCAAAATAAATAGAAATCAACTGCAAAAGGATAAAAGTTAAATAAAGTAAGCTTCTTTCAGAGTTGAACAATGGAATTTCCAATGAACAGATGAAGGGCACTGTGCACCATATAAGCTCCACAGAATGTGCGCTAAATAAAGGGAGGCATGGCACTGTGGAAAACACTGTAGTGGAATCGGGTAGAGAGGGCTCACTGTAGAAAGAAGTTTCTTTAGGTGTTGCAGTGTGTTTTGAAGAGTGTAAGTGCGCAACACTTACTACAAAAAATCTTCCTGTACTTCCAAGAAGGGCAGCAAGACAATTTGGATACGGCATGCAGAAATCGGAATGGCAGGAATAGTAAGATGAACATTATTGGTAGGAAAAACTCTTCGTGCTGTGAAACGTCATATTCCCATTTTTGAAGTACGCCATTGGCACATGTCGTAAAAAGGCACAAATAGACTTCTTCATAATGTACTGCGCATTCTCCATTTGTGGACCAAATGAAAAATAACGCAGCCACATCAGTGTCTGCGTAATGCGATAAAAAATTATGCTGAAGACCGGAAACGAACACATGACCTGGGCAATTGCCCCCTTCATCACAAACGGCACTGAAACTCGTGTAACATGTTGTGGAATTTTCCCTCCACAATGAGGAACAATAATGTCGGCATAATTTCACATCACCAAAGTCTCACACAGACAAACCAAAAACAGTCACTTCATTGTAGGTACTCCATAGCAGTACAAATCCACATGAGAGAATCCAAAATGAGCAGCCACTGCATAGTGTTTTCCATTCACTTTCAATCAATGTATTTAGAACTCCTCCAAAAACCGTACGCTGTGGCTCGTGAAACACACAGCTATCACCGCACCCTCTGCATTTGTGTCAACAAATACACCGTGTACCACAGTCTGTGCGTATAACCACACCCAGAAATCTTATTGTCCAATCTCGTAGCCTCCACAGGCCCATTTCTATGGCTGCCATCTGCAAAAGGGGCATATGTGACACGTGCAACCCTGCAACTATCGCGATGTCCGCTGACTTTTCATGCTGTGCGCACGCAGGAATGGGGGAATACATTTCAACCAGGGTAAGGACTTTGTTAGTAGTGGCGGCTCTGAAAAGAGCCTTTTTTTCATTTTATTTTAAAGATGCTTCCATAGAAACACCTTTTTTGCAGTTTGTATAAGTATTTTTGTGATATGTAGGTCATCTCACATTCTTACTATAGGGTCTTCAGTGTAGCCTGTAGATTGTAAAACGAAATATTATTGCCACTGGTTGACAAAGAAATGCCATTTGCTTTGAAAATGTGTATTTATATCGAGAGCCAATGTTGTCATTCTCACAGGAGAACATGCCAGCAGCACTCAAGAAGTCACACATGCTTCTGTTGATGAGACCCCTTCCAACCTCTGGCTGGCGACAACAATCATTGGAATAGTCCGATACTATTCTCGGTGGTATACATGAGAAAAGCACCTTGGCAGTGGGAAAAATGCACTTCACTGCTTTCATCAACTTCTTCAGTTGACGGTACACACAGGAACAAGCCATGGAACCCAAATGCAAGGCTCCATAGTACACAACCACACCATGTACAGTTGCGAAAATGGCCACTTGTCGTCATTCGGCAACCAGACCGCCGAAACTGTACACATCGCCACAGCACCACAAAGCCCACTCCCTCCAAATCAAAATTTCCAAAAAAGCCTTTTTCGACAGCATACTGGAACAGATCTTCCACAAAGGCATCGCCGACTATCAAAACAGCACATCTCTCCATCTCTGCCTGCCACCCTCACTACACAGAGTAATGAAATAAATGTTGCCGCCCTTCCCTCTGACGCACACCCTGAGCACCTGATTGAACAATCCCCACAGTCCCATTTCCATTGGCCAGCATGGTGAGAAGCAAAGAATTTGGCACGTGCGCTTCCACAAGTACCGCGAGGGCCACGTCCCAGAAAAGCAGGAGCAGTCCTTCTTCACTTTCCCCAATTTTTTGTCCATCACTACCTCATTGGGTACTGTTAAATAGTCACACACGCATCCACCAATGGCATCCAAGATGTTAGCATCTAACAATGTCACTTCTGTACAACACTGCATATGTACCATTGCACATTGAGCCTCCAAGTGTCATGTCATCGGAAAGCACGTCCAGTAGAAAGTTCAGTAAAAGAATGCAAGATTTGTGCATCAACATTCTTCTACATGAGCACCCATAACCACAAAGTGGAGGTATGAAAACTGTTTCTGTAATAGGTTTACAACTCCTCCATAAGTGCCTGTGTGCATGGTATCTGCCAGTGAGCATCCATTACGTTCTTAAAAAGGTTACTGTTTTTTTCTCCCATCCACTATGGTCAAGTGGCACTTCAATTATTTTTTATTTGCATTTATATAGCGCTACAAACCCTCAGGCATCTGAGCACTGCTTCCCCATGGTGTGTGGTGCTCGTTTATCAACTTCAGAAGGATGAAAGGCAGAGTTTGGCCCTGCCAGGATTCAAACCTGCATCCACAGGCTCTGCACGGACATCAAAGCGGGCACTCTTCTCACTGTGCTATCTGACCGGCAATTGTACATGCTTGCAACATTTCCATTTACCCGTATCACCCATTGTAATATCGAAATAGGAACTCTTTTCTTTCCTTCCGACAATACTATGAATTTGTTTCCCCACTAACGCATCTCCTACAGAAATCCTAAAAATATGCCACCAAAACAGCACTGATTGTATTTTACCAACCTAAAGCAAGGTCTGAAAAGCTAACTGTCTCCACAGCTGTGGATTGCTCTAGGCTAGACTATTGCAACAGCCTCATTCTAAATCTGCCTCTTTGTACTCTCTGCCCTATGCAACTCATCCAGAAGAAGACTGCATGCCTTGTGCTTGGCCTCAAGCCCAGGGATCGTATCTCTCTAGGACTGAAATCACTGCATTGGCTCCCATTAGCTGCGAAGAATAAAGTCAAAACTGTCTGCATTATGCAGAAGGCCTTCTGGGCCCTGGGGCCTCAAAACCTGCAACTCTCACTTCCTAAATATCTCTGTGCTCAAGCTCTTCCCTCAACCGCCTCCAACTGTCTCAGGGTCTCTCAATTCAGCAAGCAGATCTCTTTCTTCAGCTAGGCCTCCCTCTGCAACAGCTTCCCTGTGTCCCTGAAACGTGACGAGAACCATCGCCGGTTCTGGAAGCACCTCAAAACCTTTCTCTTGCCTTTGCTTTTTCTCCTCCTATCCCCTGATGACTTCCTGGCTGAAACTGATTCTGCACTAGAGACCTGGCTACACTCTGATCTAGGGCCCAGGCAACCTCCCTCTGCCAGTCACACCCCTGCACAACTTTTCTGGCAAACCCAGAACTTGGGGACTGTTTTCTGTATCCCTAACAGTTCCACCACCACCTGATGTCTGCACTTATCCTTGCACTTGCCACCATCGGGCCATATTTTTACTTATTGTCATTGTTTCTTCTTCCCATGTGCTGCACTTTCTCCTCCCCCTCCCCATGCACTTGGGCGATCTGAGTGACACCTGGCCTAGTAGGTTCGTTGTCTCTGTCTCCCCTCTGT
Source organism: Ambystoma mexicanum (assembly GCF_040938575.1). NCBI lineage: Eukaryota > Metazoa > Chordata > Amphibia > Caudata > Ambystomatidae > Ambystoma > Ambystoma mexicanum. The sequence goes on along the minus strand of NC_090940.1, from coordinate 370,312,872 downwards.
TCCCCCGCCCTTGCCTTGGCACGCCTTCAAAAACTTGTGTATATGCGCAGTACATATGGCATATCATACAATATGACATTGCATGATATTATACACACATTGCATGCATGACAACAGGATGCCTGCCACTTACCTTGTATACTTCACAAACACATTTCCACAGCACCCCACTTACTGCAAACGTATGAAAAATGATCGCAGAAAAGCAACACTAAGGGCCTCATTACGAGAATGGAGGTAATGAAAATAGGAAGGTGGAATGGTATTACCAGCATCATTAACGGGTCTGGGCCATTACGGCCCAACAACCCGCCAATACCGCCACCACCCGTACCGTGCCCCTTCATACCGGGTTGCGCACATACATGCTCCCCTTCGCGGAGGAAATACCGGGATGCCGGTAATAGGAGGACATTACAAGTTACGCGAGGCATGCACTTACCAGCATCCCGAAGGCGGTAAATAGGGCCTGCACGATGGCGGCCATACAGGCATCGTGGACCACCTGTAAACAGAAACCTGCAGTTAAGGCAACTGCCACAGGTGCACACAATCACCACAGATGGAGTCAATGGAACCTGTCCCAGTATAAAAGGAGTACACCCACATACCACACCCCTTGCTAAACCAAAATGATACCACTAGCTGTTGCAATCATGGGGCTGGAGGACATGCCTATACTGCTACAACATTTGTAAAGAGGGGGATTTTCAGGGGTCCTCTTTTTTGTTATAGAGGGGCCTGAGTCAGGAGGACATTTGCACTATAGGAAACTATGGGGCTTTAAAATTATTTCTTTTGTATGTAAATAATCCCTAAAAGGATGGTTTTTTACCCTAATTCTTTTCTTACCATCACCACCATCGTGGACATGATACATGATGACATCGTCAGTCTCATTGAAATACGCACTGCCATCCGCCTGCTACTAAAGGTGGTGTCTGTGCTCCACTTCCTGGCCACAGGCACCTACCAGCACACAGTGGGCCAGCTGCATGGTATATCACAATTACTCTTTTCACGCATGCTGACCCAAGTGCTGGATGCCCTCCTGAAGCACGCTAGCAGCCACATATCCCTACCACGGACTGCCCAGGAGATTGCTCACACCAAAGTAGGCTTCCATGCACTGGCAGGCATGCCCAATTGCATCAGTGCCCTCGACTACACCCATGGCGAATTGGTAGTCCCTCATGCCATAGAAGCTGTGTACCGCAATCACAAGCAATACCCCTCCATCGATGTGCAGATGGTATGTGACTCCAGCAAAATCATCACACATTGTTGTGCCCAATATCCTGAATCGACACATGATGCCATGGTGCTGCGTAACTCCACGCTACCCCGTCACATGGAGCGACATGCTGGGTGACGTGCCTGGCTGCTTGGTGAGTTTCCTGACTGGCCCATGGCAGTGCATCAGGGTTGTGATGTGGGGGAATGCATACTCCACCTGGGTGGGAATGGGGGGGATGCATACTCGATCCGGGTGGGAATGAGCGGTGAGTGGACAATGCACTCAGAGCCAAACACTTCTGACCTGAACCTCCCAACCCAAACATGACACATCACTGCCAGACATTGAACCAATGCCATACATCAATGACAACATGTAAGAAGCGCAACCAGGCCACCATGGGTATGTCGAGCAATGCATGACTAAACATTACATCTGTGCCTATGTCGCTAGTGTGATTAGGCACAGAGTAGCATAAACTTCAATATTGGGAGGCAAGGCATCGTTCCGCATCCACAGTACATCCACATCAGCATGCAAGTCAACACCCTGCATCATCTGTACAATGCCATGCAGACTAGCAGACCATATAGCAGTACACAATGCATCCGAAAAATCTTTGTGCCTACGTACAGGGACATGTGCATGTCAACAGAAAATAGCTGCAGCCATGGCTGTGAATCCTGAAGGTGGCAGCTCAGAATGACTCACACTGACCTCTTTGTACTCCCATGCAGGTGAAGGAGGATATCCCTTGAAGCCGTGGCTACTTACCCCTGTGTGGAACCTGCGGAACAGCCATGAAGAGGAGTACAATCGGGTTCATACTCGTACCCATGTCGTGATTGAGCAGGCCTTTGGCCTGTTGAAGGTGTGGTTCTGCTGCCTAAGCATGTCTGGTGGAGCCCTCCTTTATAGGCCTGATAAGGTGGTAAAGATCACCATGGCCTGTGTCATGCTGTACAACATGTGCATCTGTAGAAATGTACCACTGCCACCTGACATTGACATGCATGCACCGGGTGAGGATGGTGAGGATGAAGATGGAGGAGGAGCAGCACCCCTGCCAGTACGTGATGCCCAAGATGGCCGTGATGTACGCCAATCACTGATTGACAAATGCGTCTGAACCACAGGGACTTTGCTGGATATGTGTCAGTGCTACACTGAGCATTGGGTCCATGTGGACATGCACACAGGGTATGTGAGAAGTTGGGCACTGTGCACTGTCATGAATAAAATGAATACACAGGAAATAAACAATGTACAAGCATTAAATGATTTTCTACACAACGGGTGTATTAATGTAAGGTACAGAAAAGTGCCTCAACCCAACACACCAAAACTCCCCATACCCCCAATGAACTCCCCATACCCCCAATGAACTCCCAATAGCCCCTAATGAACTCCCCATATTCACCTATACACCACCAACACCATCTCCCCCATTCCCATTGTTGACCCACACTATTTCCGTGCTTTCTTTGTGTCCTTGGGCAGCATTTCAGACTGCCTCGCACTCCGCCTTGTCAGTCGCACATGGCTGGAGGGTGCAGAGGATGCGGGTGTGGTGGATGGGGTGGATGCCGTAGTGATTGGCACGACTGGCGCCGGTTTTTGCTGCTGCATGTGTTGCAGTATGGTGTTCAGGACCTGCGTGGCGGCCCCCAGACTGTCACGCATCATGACCGTAGAGGCATTTATGGAGGCAGTGTTCCCTGCAATGGCCTGCGCAATCTCTCGTCTTGTGTCCTCTCCATCAGCTACATATTGGCGAACAAGTTCCAGCATGGAGTCATGCCTTGCCTCCACCCTTGATAGCCATGCCTCAAAGTCAGTGGGAGCAGCAGAGGTTGAGGGTGCTGCGGCTGGGCGTGCAATTGCAGAGCTGGCCTCGGGGTGCAGCTGAGGTCGGAACTGTGCAGTGCAGGATCTGCAATGAGGCTGGAGAGTGCGGCCTGAGTGTGGGGTTGGGGAGTGGACGGGGGGTTTGGGGTGTGTGGACATACCACATGGATTAAGCCTTCTTGGTCCACGTACTCCTCCGCTCCAATGTCAATGTCACTCAGTTGGGCTGTGGCTGCTGCCTCACCCATGGAACTTGTTGCAGCAGAATGGGTGCCACTAGCCTCCCCTTCCACTGTTGTTGGCAGCTCTGTGCTTCCAGTCCCATCCGTAGCTATGGGGCCCTCATGTGCCAGCATGGCCTGTGTGCACTTGCCCTGGCTTGTACAGTGGGCCGCGAGGCTGCCGCAGAGGTGGTTTTGCCACTGGCAGGTGGTTTGGCCCGGACGTGGATGGCCTTGTGGCTGCGTCTTCACTGTCATCTTCTCCATCGGTGCCTGGGGGGGGTAGAAGAGACACAGGGCATCAGTGATGGTGTTAAATGCAAGATGCATTAGATGGTGCTGTGGAGTTTTGCATTTATCATGCATTCATATCTTACAGTTATGTCGCACAAGGTAGTTTGAAGGGGGCATTTTGGCATTAGCTGTGACGTCTCAATTCGGCAATGCTGCATACCAGGTGGCTTGCCATTGTATTGGGGTTTGTGTGATGTATGACATGGGAATGGTCCCTGTGTGTTGGCTGTCTATTGGTAATGGGATTGGCACTCAGCATGCATTTCAGTGTGACAGGGTTTGGCCCTCCATCTGGACATGGATATGTTGATGTGTGTGTGTTGGGACATGGGGACTAGAATATTAATGAGAAATTACAACGTGTGGGAGGTTACCTCTTATATGGGATCAAGGTGGAAGTACAGATGGTGCTTGCTGTTATGCTACAAACGTGGACTCTGTGGTTCTGTCATGGTTACTGAACCCGGGCTATGGATGACAGTCTATCCAGAAATGGAGTATCATCATGTGGTACTCATTCTCCAATAGGGCATTTCCTATGGTGAACAGATCGATAAAAACAATTCAAAGAGCCTGAGTATCAATAGTACCACATGCCAGCGAGTCCCAGGGGTACAGTGGTGGTTCCTTTAGCGGATATCTGAGCGGCGTAAAAAGTTCTTCAAGCATGGATATCGGGATATACACAGGCCGTGCGGGATCTATAATGTAATCCAAACAGTGGGGATTATGATCAATAGAGTTGAATGGACATCGGCTCAAGCAAGATAATTGCTGCGCTACCAAATGTCTTACCTTCTAAATGGATTGTAGACGTTAACACTCGAGTCACAGTATAGCAAGTCTCTGGCGCAAGAGTCGCCTGGGAGACAATGGACGTGCCGAATGAGCGGCGCCATTTTAGTGAGGTATTCATATCATGGAAACTGAAAAGGGACATCGCTGTGAGGAGAACAGCATTGCCCTATCTTGTAAGGGTATGTAATCTAAATACGGCTGACCTGAATTCTCTCAAGAGCGTAGGTTCCTGATAATTATAATGTTCCATAGTGTCAGGTACTCGGGAAGTGACATTCTGCCAACTCGGCCATAATTCCTCTATTTTAAAGAAGTGTTGGGCGCTGTGGCGAACATGAGTGCCCGATTGTATAGGTGAAGAACCATATGGGTACAACCCTTCAGGGACCCCGACTCTAAAAAAAATGCAGAATTTAGGGAAAAGGCCATTAGTGCTTTCAAGGACGCCATCCAAACTAATTGTTGGGAAATGGAAGTAGACTCAACGGTTCATGTCCGAACTCTACATAGTGTTACATGCACTCCAAAATCAATGTCAAATATGCTTCACACACATTACATAGTTATACTCAAGTGGTGTCAATATCCTTCATACATTCAACGTCTTGTATATATGCATATATATGCAGTTGTGGTGTGATGGGTGCATGGCGGACATCCTACGGCCTTTGACCATGCACCCAACAGTCTAGGTCTTGGCCACACCCACCACAACATAACACACACATGTTCCACTTAACATAATTCAGAAACATGCCACAGTGTTTGGCACAGCTACCCACTTCCATTCACAAAGCATTGTATTAATGCCAGCCAAACAACAAAATATTCTCAACACTGGTTCTGCTCCTAAAACTGTACTACATGCATAGAACCAATACTGCATAGTGCACTACAACACTTACTAATCTGCGCAATGCAGACTACCGAAGCACATATAAGAACCAGTTTAACCATACCCTCTTCTATATGGACACTATTCCAACACTGGACCCAGTGGACACACTGCAGGACTGCTCACTGCAGCATGTCCATCCATACGCCTTTGACCATGCACCCAACAGTCTAGGTCTTGGCCACACCCACCACAACATAACAGAGCCATGTAGGCAAACGTGTAGCCAGGTTCCAGAATTCACAAAGGCAACATAGGCACCAGCGCTTCTACCCAACCACCACCCCATAATACAGCGATGCATGCAAACATGTTCCAGTTACCGTAATCCACACACATACCACGCTGGTTGGCAACCCTACCCACTTCCATTCACAAAGCATTCTATTATTGCCAAACAAACAACAAATTGTAGACAACATTGGTCCTGCTCCCAACACACTAGTAAGTACATAGAACCAATATTGCATAGTGCACGACAACACTTACTAATCTGCGCAATGCAGACTACCGAAGCACATATAAGAACCAGTTCAACCGTACCTTCTTCTATATGGACACTAATCCAACACTGCAACCTGTGGACATGCTACACCACTGATCACTGCAGCATCTCCACCATTGCAGCCACAACTGTAAGAAGTAACTGCATACAAGCAATAGTGCAGAGTGCAGTACACTTACTAATCTGCACAATGCGAACTACCCAAGCACATATTGCATCCTCTTCCACACAGACAGTATTGCAACACTGCACCAACTGGACATGCTTCAGCACTGCTCACTGCAGCATCTCCAGCCATGCACTGACAACAGTAAGATATTCTAAAAATCAACACACCCATGGAACCAACAATGTATGCAATGTAGCCAAACCACACCCACAAAGCAGCAATGTCAAACCCAAAGCAACCGGTCGACATACTTGTCGGTGCAAGGGCTCCAGCCATGCATGCAACTCAACATTTGAAGGCTCTTATAAAGGACAAACCCTAGCAAATGCAAATGGTCACATGTGACTCCCAAATGTACAACACGTGCAATGACCTACACTTCTACTGTTCTACCAAGTATACAATGTCCTACACAACCATTGTGTAAAGGTCCCCACCTTCGAAAACATGCAGAGTTACAACTGCATTGCTGCATTATGTTGTGGTGGCTGTGGTGAAAACCTAGGCCTAGACTGATGGCTGCATGACCTAAGGCCCACGGCCTTCGACCATGCACCCAACATTCTAGGCTTTGCCTACATCCACCACAACATAACAGAGCCATGCAGGTGAACATGTAGCCATGTGCCAGAATTCACAAAGCCAACATAGGGACCAGCATTTCTACCCAACCGCTGCACCATAAATCAGGGATGCACACACACATGTTCCACTTACCATAATTCAGAAACATGCCACAGTGTTTGGCACAGCTACCCACTTCCATTCACAAAGCATTGTATTAATGCCAGCCAAACAACAAAATATTCTCAACACTGGTTCTGCTCCTAAAACTGTACTACATGCATAGAACCAATACTGCATAGTGCACTACAACACTTACTAATCTGCGCAATGCAGACTACCCAAGCACATATAAGAACCAGTTTAACCATACCCTCTTCTATATGGACACTATTCCAACACTGGACCCAGTGGACACACTGCAGGACTGCTCACTGCAGCATGTCCACCCATACACCGACAACTGTAGGATGGTCTAACAATCGTCACACCCATGCAACTAACAATGTGTGCAATGCAGCCAAACCACACACACAAAGCACAAAGCAACAATGTCACACTTACTTGCAACAAGTGGACATACCTTTTCAAGGAGTGGACATATTTCTCTGTGCAAGGGCTCCAGCCATGCATCGAAGGGGCTACAGACTTACCACACACAAGGCACCATAGTACATGCTATGTTTAAATGTTCATGTCATGTGGAATGCACTCCCCTTCTGCAATTTAGCCTGCCACCACTCATCACAGAAAGACATCGCCGCTGGTGCTGTCATGCCATAACAAAGGCTGCCTGCAATAACCACACAAGGTTGTTGCCTGTTGAGGTAACTGCAAATTGGCATAGCATGCACGGATACCACTGGCCACCACCGTCTTCTTCTAATGAGATATATCAGATGAAGCACTTCTCACTCCCCCTCCCTTTCCATCCCTTCTTCCCACCACCAGATGCCGTAAAGTATGTTTTCCAAGCCCTTTTGCCTCCACATTGTCCGTGGATACAACATGCTGGCAGTATCGAAAACTTATGACGCATATCACTGCACACGGCAGTGGAATCACATTTTTGACCACGCAGTGAACAGGGAAATGGGACGCTGGAGCGGAGCCAGATATGACTAACTCTAATGGGCACACTGTTACTTACAAGAGCCCCAGCTATGCACACAATGCCATAAGGGCTTGGCACACACACCACAACACTCTCCTCTGATACACCATGGCGGAGTTTCTCAAAAACGTTGACGCACAGCATGCTTCCCTCCAGCCAACCACCGACCGTGTCCAAAGTTCGCCGACAGCACTGCGTACTGCAAGCCAATGAGCCTTCTGTCCGCGGAGTGAACAGAGAAATGGGTCAGCTGAGCAGAGCCAGATAACACAAATTTTTTGAGACGTACATTTCAGTTCTTTGCAACAAAAGTACTGATCGAATTTTCACCAAACACACAAAAGCATGCTTTATGACCCAAGCCCCCGCTCCTGCCACACATTTGGTGCAAATCCATCCAGCCGTTCCGCCTGTAGCCGTGCGCAAAGTTTTCTCCTATTCAGTCTATGGAAACAAGATTTTTTTTGGGGGCCCCCTATAACTTCCCCCCCTGCACAAAACCTCACCAAACTTGCCAAAAGAATTCAGAGCGGGCCACATACTTTTTTTGCAAAGTTTGGTCAGGATGCCTCCAGGGGAGCAAAGTTATAAGCCGCTGAAAAAGTGGTATTCCTAACGGTTTAGCAACTTAACTATAACTACACAGCCGCTACCGTGGGCCGTGTAAAATGTACAATGCACATATGTATACACACAGATTTGTATATTTTGTAATAGTATTTATAGCTGCGGCTACAGCATCAGCCAATGAGATGCAGGTATATGCAGGAGCGGCTAAGGTGAGCAACGACTGGAGTGCTTATATCTGTGGCTACAGGCCCAACTGGAAACATTATAACTGCGAATGTTTGGGGGATTTTAGTCACCCAATCCTTAGTTGTGGCACCTCCCATGGCTAACCGTTGGTGGCAAAGTGCACACATGGCTCTCATAACTGAGACATTGGGAGCCAATAAAATTGGAACAGGTGCAGTTCACACTGTTGCAGAAGTTGAGACTTCATTTAGTGTCACTGACGTTCCACTGGTGGATGCAGGTGCTGGAGGAGGTGCTGATTTTCATGCACATAATACATGAGCCCCATGCATTTTAAGTTTGTGGTGTTTGAGCAAGTTCTGAAATATGTGTTGTTTGCATCATCCCAATGCACTCTCACCAGATGATTGATGATCACGGATGTTCCAAGGTTTTGCAACGGCACATTTGATGGTCCACGTCTTAAAGTCTTTATGCACAATGTGCACTGTACATCCTCTGCTCCTTTTAGAGCGGTGTTCTTTGACTTTGAAATATCTCCAACTGTCTGCCAGGGATTTCATTCCTTTGACTTTCTTCCTGGGTGACGATGGATTGGCGACCAAGATGACATCATCATCGCTGTTGCTGTTCAAAATGAAAAAGTAAAAAAAAAAGAAGAAAAAAGAATTAGGGTAAAAGTGGGCAAAAAGGAGGAACAAATAAAGGGTTAAAGTGCCAAAGTTCTTGTAGTTACTTGTTAAACCTTTCACTAACAAGCACTAGTAGAAATGATGACTATAAACAATTATTTTGTGGATGGGGTGAATATTGGTCACTTTCGCACTCGCAGAATTCATCATGTGGTGTGGGAGTAGCCGTGCTAATACACTGCAAGGTATGATTGGACCATTCACTGAACTGGATAGGAATCACGTGTAGATGCGCAACTGCAGTGCATGATATGATTGGCTGGTACATCAGGCGTGAATATGCGCAGCTGCATTGAAGAAGCTTGATGTCTCATTGGCTGAATTCACACACGTGTATTCTGTCACAAGGCATGGGCATAGCCGCGTCAATACATCGCAATGTGTGATTGGTTCATTTGTTGACATGGCCAGGAGTCATGTGTAGATGCACAGCCGCAGTATGTGATATGATTGGCTGATGCTACAGGGCGCAAAGAGAGCTAGCCGCATCGATGAAGCTCGACATCACATTCGGTGATTTCACATGCACGGATTTTGTCGTACCGCATATGCGTGGCCTCGTCAGTATACAGCAGTGTGTGAGTGGGCCGTTTGCTGACCCAGCTAAATGGGGAAGCACAGCCCGTGATACAATTGGCTGTGGAAAACAGGCTCGATGCTGCATAGCCGCGTGAATACAGCATTCAAAGTGATTGGGCCTTCTCTCGAAGCTGCTACAGCCATCTATAGCCATCTATAGGCTTGCGCCTCGTTCACTCTTGCAATTGGTCAATAATGCAGGCGCTAACAGGTCACTGTGCTTGGGAAACACATTCTGGTTTGCTATATCGAGTAACCACGGTTACACCCCTCTCCCAAACACCTCTTTCTTGTTTTCTGTCATTGCTTTCTGTCTCTAGGTGGGTGAACTTCTTTGTAAGCCTTCAGGAACTTTTAAAAGAAGTATCTTGATTTATTCATTCCATTACCTTGTTTCTTACTATACCTTTGTCCTTTGTAGTTTGTCATCTTTTGATATTTTAGCTTTTTGTGTTGTGTATTTGTACAGTTTTTGTTTTTCTCCACGGTCCTGCATTTCAAAATGACTACGACTGCAAGTGATTATGAGGTGCTGTGGGTGGCTTCAGCTTTACCGCCACGGAAGCAATGTGCACAAAAAACCATTGCTGATAGTTGTCAATATTTTCATGTAAAGGACTCCACAGCGAAAAGGAGATTGAGGAGGTCATGTGCAATTTCCGTGGGTAAGGTTCTGAGGAGGGGATCTTCGCAAGAGCCATCACAACGCTTGGGGACATCCATGTTAATTCAGCATCTTCTCCGTGTTCATTGGTATGAAGTAGATGAATCATTTAGGAAAGCTCATGTGAAACATTAGGTCAAAGCAAATGGAGCTAGGTCAGCACAGGAGTGTTTATCATCCATTTTCCACTATTGCCAAGTGCCATTGCAGTATTATGGGTGCAGTTAGATGCAGTTGTGTATTTATTGCAGTGGTATGTATAAAGACTGGAGGGGGGTGTCTGTACTTCTGCTCTCTATATGGTAGAGGAGAGGAGAGGCTCAGAGGACCCCAGCCAAGATTCTCTATTATTGGTAACGTAGTCGAGCAATCAAGGCCTAGCTTCTCAGCAGGTGATGCAGGCTGGTTCTTAAGTACAGTGTAGTCCCCAAGCACCCACAAAGGAATGTCTGCACACTGTAATTAATATTCAAGGTTATATACAATATCATGATAACATACTTTGTACTCGGTTATCTATAATGGCAAATATATACAGCTCTACGCGGTACCACAATTACTATTAGATCTCTTTAAAGTGCATCAACTGTACTGTTAAATGGCACACAAATCAGTTTGTAAAGGAAACCAATGATAGAGAAAAAAGGAAAGCTGTTGAAACGAACAATTGGCAGAAATACTGGTCACTACCGTTAAACACAGCTCTGTGTGGAGATCCCCCCACCTGGGCAACCTGTAGAATAAAGATACAAGCCCAGTCCATATATTGTTCACAAGGGACTTCCCAATAGCTCTGCAACCCCAAAGTACCTGGTGTTGTAGCGTTTTTGGTCGGGGAATCGACTGCCCTTCTTGAGTGTCCTCCCTTTAAGGCAGGAGTCACGGGTCGTCGAACGTCCGACGGAGAACAGGGTGAGCTACGACGGTGAAGTGGCAGCTTCATTCCTAGCGGTGCTCGTTGATGGGGAAGCGTAAACATCCTGCAAGGAAGAGGCGTGCGGGACACCTCAGTGTTGATAGTTCTGGACCGCAAAGAGTTTGAGGAACTGTGGCCCAGCAATGGCGTCGAGTCATCGGCGGCTCTGTGGTCCTTGGGTGGCGGGAAGCCCACCGGCGGCTGCTCCTTGGCGTGTCGATGGTCAGGCCTTCTCCAGCCGGATACAGCGGCGACGATGCAGATGAAAGCGTCCTTGGATTCGAAAGTTCTTAGGCAAACGGGAGCACTGCGGCTCTGGTCGGCGACGGCGGTCGTTGACAGTGGCGGACAACAGTCCGGGCGCTTCTCCTTGGGATTCCGCAGCAGTCCCTGTCTCGGGTCAGCAGCCTGTCGAATGTCTGTCTACCAGGGAGCTTTGGCAAAGATCAGATGGTGCACGATGGTCCCTCGTAGCTCGGGAAGAGGGCGCCTTACCAGGTCCTCTCTGGGTCAGTCCTTGGAGGCACAGCAGCTTTCTGATTGTGAAGGAGAGCAACAGCAATTCTTCTCACCCAGCAAGGCTTCAAGGTCAAGCATCAGTTACTCAAGTTACTCGTCGTAGTGGACTTCAGCTTCTGAACACGATTCCTAGCAGTGAGAGGTTCCCAGATATAATGTTGATCTCCCATTCATTCTGCTGGGTAATACTCAAGCATCCAATCACGACTAAGGGCACTCAGCAGGCAGGCAGCCAATCAGGCACACAGTGCATTCAGGCCATTCACTTCTCTCCAGACACTCACAACAAGTTATGTGTATTGGGACAAGTACTCAGCCATTCAACACTCCACACTGCATTCATACCGGTTTCGGGCAGGGCTGTCTCAGTCATGGTGGTTGGCGGACTTACCGCCCCATTCTGAGGTGAGTGGGGCGGTAAGTCCCCATTAACCCATTTACCCTTCCCCATTCCCATTTTTGCCCCATAGGGCATAATGGGAGTGGGGAAGGCATTAATTACGCCACCGTAAATTACGGTGGCGTAATTAACAACAAGGTCCCTTAGTGCCATGGATTTTAACACCTGCTAAAAGCAGGTGTTAAAACCTCCATGGCGCTAAGGGACCTCGGAATCAGGCGGTAAGGGTCGGCGCTGTTTACGCCGCCGTAAACCCCTTACCGCCTGGGTCCTAATGAGGCCCATTGTGTCAAACACCAGATACTAGACACCCACAACATAGAATGCAAATTCGTCACACACTCCATTCACCCAGGTCCCACCCACAGGCGTATCCACAACATACGGTCGTTGAGAAGGCTCCAGCCAGTCTGGTCAGCACTTCCCCACACTACCATCTATGGAACTTCCACCCAACAGCCAGTCAGGGGAAAGGGACAGAGTCAGGGCTTCCCGGGACTTTGGGAAGATCAAGGTAACAGGCGATGGAAGGCAAGAGGCCATGGGGCCCATTTTGTCTCCATCGGGAATCTACCGATTCCAATGACAGGGCCTGGGCATCCCAAAATGGAGGACGCTCAGGGCACCGGTCAATTCAGCACGTAGCTGCCACCAGCGCGTACCCTGCTCTGTGGGCCACACACAGGTGCCCAAAAACATACACTAGGGGCACAGGGTTGTACCCCCGCACATGGGTGCCATAAGGGTATCCTATGGATCTGTTCACCACAACCAAAAGAGAGAGCTGCACCGCCAGGAGTCACACATGAACTCCTGCGTGGAAAACACAACAGAACACGCAATAAAAAGCAGTAAAGGACAAGGATACGGAGGCCCTGTCCCCCCGATGCATCTGCAGCATCACAGGGTCCAGTGGTGAATCCCGTCTCAACTCCTGTGGGAGAAGAGCCAGAAGACTTTCCTGTGGGAGAGGCTCTCAACCCGGAGGATCATCCTGACCTTCAATGCTTGTTTGCTGAAGGGGGACCCTCCCGGGCGGACTTCTGTGAGGGACAGTGAGAATGCCACTCTCTCGAGGGTCTGAGGAAACAGGCCCTATCCCATGCACAAGGAGAAGTGCCTAGGACATTCCGGATTTATTTGGAGGGTGAGCTCCTTGTTAGTGAACCCACTAAGCCTGAACCTGGCACCCTCAAGAGGTTGGTGGTACCCCAGGTTTACAGAACCTTCCTGCTGCAGTTGGCGCAGAGGTGCTCTTGGCAGGTCATCTTGGTACCAAGGAGACTAAGCAGAGGCTCTCTGTCCATTTCTACTGACCTCGGATGGGAGTAGAAGTGGAATCCCACTTCAGGACCTGCCCAACTTGTCAGTTGTCTGGCAAGACTGGAGGCAGTGTGTGCCTGATTGGCTGCCTGCCTGCCTGAATGCCCTTTGCTGTGATTGGATGCTTGAGTATGACCCAGCGGAATGAATGGGAGATGAATAGTATATCTGGGGACCTCTCACAGCTAGGAATCATGTTCAGAAGCTTAAGTCCACTACGACAAGTAACTTGAGTAACTGAAGCTTGACCTTAAAGCCCTGCTGGAAGAGAAGAATTGCTGTTGCCCTCCATCACAATCTGAAAGCTGCTGTGTCTCCAAGGACTGACCCAGAGAGGACCTGGTAAGGCGCCCTCTTCCCGAGCTACGAGGGACCATCATGCACCAGCTGATCTATGCCAAAGCTGCCTGGTAGACAGACCTATGACAGGCTGCCGAAACGAGACGGGGACTGCTGCGACTCCCATGGAGAAGCACCCGGACTGTTGTCCGCCACTGTCGACGACCGCCGTCACCGACCGAAGCCGCCGTGCTCCTGTTTGCCTAAGAACTTTCAAATCCAAGGACGCTCTCGTCCGCATTGTCGCTGCTGTATCCTGCTGGAGAAGGCCTGACCGTCGACCCGCCGAGGAGCATCCACCGGTGGGTTTCCCACAACCCAAAGACCACAGAGACGCCAACGACTCGACGCCCTGGTTGGGGCCCAGTTCTTCAAACTCTTTGCGGTCCAGAACTATCGACAACGAGGTGCCCCACACGCCTCTTCATTGCAGAACGTTTACGCTTCCCCGTCAACGAGCACCGCTAGGAACGAAGCTGCCACTTCACCGTCATAGTTCACCCTGTTCTCCGTCGGACGTTCGACGACCCGTGACTCCTGCCTTAAAGGAGGGCACTCAAGAAGGGCCGTCAATTCCCCGCCGAGGAACGCTACAACTCCAGGTACTTTGGGGTTGCAGAACTATTGCGAATTCTAGTGTGAACAATATATGGACTGGGCTTGTATCTTTATTCTACAGGTTGCCCAGGTGGGGGGATCTCCACACAGAGCTGTGTCTAACGGTAGTGACCAGTATTCTGCCAATTGTTCAACCATCTTGCTTTCCTTCCTCTCTCTACTGATGGTTTCCTCTTTATTGATCTGTGTGACATTTTGACAGTATAGTTGATGCACTTTAATGAGATCTGATAATATTTGTGGTAGCACTGTAAAACTGTATATATTTACCATTGTTGATTTTCTGAGCACAAAGTGCGTTATCGTGATATTGTATATAACCTTGAATATTAATTATATAAAGACTGTTTTAACCGATACAGTGTACAGACATTCCTTTGTAGGTGCTTGGGGACTACACTGTACTTAAGAAACAGCCTGCATCACCTCCTGAGAAGCTAGGCCTTGATTGCTTGACTATGTTACCAATAATAGAGAATCTTGGCTGGGGTCCTCTGTGCCTCTCCTCTACCATATAGAGAGCAGAAGTACAGAAACCCCCCCTCCAGTCTTTACACGGGTGGCAGCGGTGGGATGCTTATAGTTTTAAGACTCAGTGTATAACCATGCCACTTACGAAGGATATCCTCACTTTGTTAAAGTAAGGTTTAGTTGTGTACACGATAACTGCATTACAAGCAATGGAATCTATTTCAAATGGTAAATTGACTCGGATGAGTTTAGAGGCTCTCCAGAGTGCTTGTGAAGCCAGGGAGTTAGACTTTATGGATAAGTCTAGGGCTAAGCTGATAGCCGCCCTGGTGGACTACCAGACTGATTGTGAAACTCTTGAAGGGGGGGATGCAACCAATGAGGACTCTACCCCGAGGGTTGTCGCCAAATCTGATTCTGGGAGTGCCACCATTCCTGCCAACTCTGTTCCAAACCCCAGAATTTCCTTGGAGCTTGAGTTATTAAGGATGAAATTGGCCTTAGAATGTCGCAAGTTGGAAATAGATGCTGAGTTTAAGAAAGAGGAGTTGTCACAGCAAGTGGAACTCAAGAATAGGGATCTTGAATTCAAAGACAAGGACACTGAATGTCAGTGAATCCAGTCAGAGAAAGCTCGAGTGGAGACTTCAGCGAAACCAGTTGAGAGTGTCAGGTCTCCAACAACCAAGTTTATGAAAGATTTGGTTGGTGTGTATGCAGAGGGTTCTGATATCCTCCAATGTATTCTGAAACTGAGTGTGGAAGAAATGGGTCAGTATGAGTGCATGAAGTCTGCTTTAATTGCCAAGTTTGGCAAGATGCCTACCCAATACCTTAAACGGTTCAGGGATTTTAAGAAACGAGAGAATGTGTGTTGGATTGACTGGGTGAGTGCTGCGCACATGAACATGATGGGATGGATTGATGGTTACAAAGTGAAAACTTTTGTTGAATCGTCCAACCTCTTGTTTTTTGAGCATTTTTCAGAAGCCTGTTCACCAGAGCTGTGTCAGTATGTTGCTGACCAAAACATTTTGGACCCCTTTAAGCTGGCTAGGTTGGCTGACAAGTGGGTCTCCCACCGGAGGTCCCCTAAGGTCTCCAGTGGGAAGGACAAGGACAAAGAAAAGGGGGCCTCTCAGAAATCTGAGGAGTCCCAAAAGCAGTCACAGTGGGGTAAACCAAAACCTTCCTCTCCGAAGACCCAAAAACCTAGTGGGGATAAGTCTGTTGTGGGTGGGAGTAAGAGTAATGGTCCGCCTGCTGCAAAGCATGGTCCCAGTGGTTCCAGTACCGTACCCCGCATTCCTGGCACTTGTTGGGATTGTGGGGCTCTGAATCACCAAAGCGGTGACACCAAGTGTAAGGGTAAGGCACTTGGAGTCCAGGCTGTCAGCCTGACCTACCCCGACTCCGTACCTGCGATGGAGGCCACTGTCCTCCCCTCCTCTACTGGGATCACCTTCGGGGCTCCCGTAGAGATTTCCTTAGTGTCCCTTGGGGCCGGGGACCAGTACGCAGAAGTACTGGTGACTATCCCACAGAACACTTGTAGGTTTTTGAGAAGTGTCCTCTTGAATGGCCAGCCTTCTACTGGTTTGAGAGACACTGGGGCAAGCATGACAGTGGTGGACAGGACCCTGCTCAAACCAGAGGACTATATAGGTGCTCCTCTGAGAACCACCAGGTGAGGTGGTGGCCTCCCAAATTATCGCCTGTAGCCTTAGTCAACCCTACGATTGGAGACAAGACAGCAAAGCTTCCGGTCCTGGTTCAGGACAACGTGCCTGCAAACATTTTGTTGGGAAACGATATGGTCGAGTTGGGGATGATCACAGATGGTCTACCCATGGCTGCTGTGGCGATCACCCGATCGCAGGTCACCCAGGGTCCGGCTGTGAGCCGGGTATCCTTGCTGACGGGGAAACCAAAGGCACGGGGAAACGGAAGAGTAAGAAGGCCACCTCTGTGGAGGGAGCCCCTGCTCTTCCTGCTGTTCCGACAGCACCCATTGGGATCCATGCTCTGGATGTTCTGGGTCTGTAAAGACTGGAGGGGGGTGTCTGTACTTCTGCTCTCTATATAGTAGAGGAGAGGCCAAGATTCTCTATTATTGGTAACGTAGTCGAGCAATCAAGGCCTAGCTTCTCAGGAGGTGATGCACACTGGTTCTTAAGTACAGTGTAGTCCCCAAGCACCCACAAAGGAATGTCTGCACACTGTATCGGTTAAAACACAGTCTTTATATAATTAATATTCAAGGTTATATACAATATCACCATAACACACGTTGTACTTGGTTATCTATAATGGCAAATATAAAAAAGTTCTATGTGGTACCACAATTACTATTAGATCTCTTTAAAGTGCATCATCTGTACAGTTAAATGGCACACACATCAGTTTGTAAGGGAAACCAACGATAGAAAAAAGATGAAAGCAGTTGATACGAACAATTGGCAGAAATAATGGTCGCTACCGTTAAACACAGCTCTGTGTGGAGATCCCCCACCTGGGCAACCTGTAGAATAAAGATACAAGCCCAGTCCATATATTGTTCACAAGGGACTTCCCAATAGTTCTGCAACCCTAATGTACCTGGCATAGTAGTGTTCCTGTTCCGGAATGTCTGTATACCAGGGAGCTTTGGCAAAGATCAGCTGGTGCACGATGGTCCCTCGTAGCTCAGGAAGAGGGCACCTTACCAGGACCTCTCTGGGTCAGTCCTTGGAGGCACAGCAGCTTTCAGATTGTGAGGGAGAGCAACAGCAATTCTTCTCATCCAGCAGGGCTTCAAGGTCAAGCTTCAGTTACTCCAGTTACTCATCGTAGTGGACTTCATGACTAAGGGCATTCAGCAGGCAGGCAGCCAATCAGGAACAAAGTGCATTCAGGCCAGTCACTTCTCTCCAGACACTCACAACAAGTTATGCGTATTGGGACAAGTACCCAGCCATTCAACACTCCACACTGCATTCATACCGGTTTCGGGCAGGGCTTTCTCAGTCATTGTGTCAAACACCAGATTCTAGACACCCACAACATAGAATGCGTATTCGTCACCCACTCCATTCACCCAGGTCCCACCCACAGGCGTACCCACAACATACGGTCATTGAGAAGGCTCCAGCCAGTCTGGTCAGCACTTCCCCACACTACCATATATGGAACTTCCACCCAACAGCCAGTCTGGGGGAAGGGACAGAGTCAGGGCTTCCAGGGACTTCAGGAAGTTCAAGGTAATAGGCGATGGAAGGCAAGAGGCCATGGGGGCCATTTTGTCTCCATCAGGAATCTACCAATTCCAATGACAGGGCCTGGGCATCCCCAAATAGTGGACGCTCAGGGCACCAGTCAATTCAGCACGGAGCTGCCACCAGCCCGTACCCTGCTCTGTGGGTCACACACAGGTGCCCAAAAACATACACTAGGGGCACAGGGTTGCACCCCTACCCATGGGCGCCATAAGGGTATCCCACGGGTCTTTTCACCAAAACCAAAGGAGAGAGCTGCACCTCCAGGAGTCCTACATTAACTCCTGCGTGGAAAACACGGCAGAACACACAATAAAAAGCAGTAAAGGATAAGGATACGGAGGCCCTGTCCCTCCGATGCATTTCCAGCATCACAGTATGGACATAGTTAGACAGTCGTTGGCTTATTTTAACAGTTGGTAGTATTACAGTTCAGTGAGGACAGTTTGTAGACCCTCATACTTAGTAAATTTCTTTTTAAGTACATTGGGTGAAACAATCTTAGTGTGTGTTTTCCACTGTTGAAGTTTCTGTGCCTATGATCATTGGGTCATTGTGGAAAAAACTGTATAGCAGCACAACTGATGTACTCATGGGCCAGTTGGTGTATTCTAAGTTATAACAGTTTCACAGGGCAGAAGGTTATTTTTCATTTTCAGTTACATACCTCTTGTTGGATATTGGGAGTAGGCTATGCTACTTTTGTAGGTCATTGAGTACATTTTGGGTTCAGGAATATTAAGTAGGCATTTACAAGATTTGCTGGTAATCTCTGCTTCAGAGTAATGGAAGTATCATTGCATTCAAACCTCCTACATTTCTTTTTAATGTATGCAGTATAGTGACCTGCACTGATTGTGGCACCCATGTGGTAGATTATGCCCACTGTTGTGAAGGTCTTCTTGCCAAGCGATACTTGCCCGTGTGTGAAGCTAGTAAGCTTGCAGTTGTTTTTGGTACCCTCTGTGTTGTATCGTAAAAGTCTTACTATTATGCATTGGCTATGTGAGTTTATCTGTAAGGTGGAACGATTGTCTGAATTGCAAGTAGTACATAATATACCATGATTTGTATTTTGCACCAGCTGTTGAAATGGAATGGATTCACAGTTAGGTATAGATACATACACAAATCACTCATTAGGGACTTGTTCCTGCGCCTCATGGCTGCAGAGAGTGCATGTATGTTTCCACCTGTATGAAATCTGGAAGATTTCATTCATAGGTATGATTTTGCTTTCCAGCACTTGCAGTAAGTACATTAGATCTTGTGTGTTTATGTCGAATATCACCATTCCTGCACAGTAGTCCAATTCCTGCCTTATTCCTGAGACACTGTAAGTGTTGTCAGGATTGTTTGTTGCATTTCTATGAATGAGTAGCATTTGCATTTGTCTCAGGAGGATAGATGAGCGGCAACGTGCTCACCTTGGAAGCAAGAGGACACAGAGCAACACTGGTTCGATCCCCGGGTTCTGTGCTTAGAAACCTCTGGGTATTAAGTGTGTTATAAATAACCTATCATATCACATCATAACTGGTCTGCGCCGTTCAAGTAAAAGTTTTGAATAATTGGTTGCAATTGTAATAGAACATTGATTGCTACATTTGCATAGCAATTTACACCAGTTGTGTTGGAAAATTTGAATGGGCCAGACAGTTCTGTGTCTGAGTCATTTTATGGAACTCCACTTGCTTTTTCTGAAGAGATACTCCGCTTTGTTTGTGCAGTTGGATATGCATTTGCCTTTTCACTACATCCTTCTGTGGTTGCGCTAATTTATGAAGTAGCAGCTGCTTTCAATTTCTGTAGTGGTACTGCTGTGAGATCTCTTATAAGTTGTGTTTGCACTAATTTTCTTTTATCAAGGTTTCCTTTTTGAGGAACAGAGTACATTTTGATATGTGGTGTGAAGAGTGGACAGTCTGTTGCAAGGAATGTCAGCCTTGACTTTGTATCAACATTGACTAGAAATAGTCCTTCAAGTGTATGTAGGCGTGACAGTGCTACATAACTCATGCCTTCTTTAAAGATTGTGCTGCCAATGTCAATCAATGCTTGATCTAGGGTTAGACTTTGCAATTTATGAATAGTGAATGCATATGCAAGAGACAGAAAAACTGTTCTCTGTGTATATACATGTCTATGAAAAGAAGGAATTGGGCTGCTGAGTGTCCTATCCTTTTAACTTCTGAAAGGTGTAAAAGTGGATGTTGACAAACTGAATGTTGTCACGTGGCTATGTCTGGAAGCCAACAACTGTACCAAGTGCTCCATTAACTAAACCTTGCTCCACGTCAAGGTTATGCTTTAGCATCACTGTACAGTTTAAACACAATAGAAACATTTTCTCCAAACCAGCTGTGTTGGAGATAAAGTTTTCTAAGCTATTTAGTCGTGCTGTGGCTTGTTGACACATAGGCACTGTCATACCGTGCATGTCCAGTTTGTCTGTGGAGTCAATTTGGACTATGGGTTGCATTTCTTTTTTCAACATTGTTTCATTGAATTTTGCACAGCTTGCTAGGGTTGGCATTAAGGACATACAGTTTACATTTGTGTGTGCTAATTGTTCCATGACATCAGTGGCAGATGTGTTATGCCTGTATAGCGTACGGATGAGCCTGCTATTTAAGATAGACACACCAATCTGAATGCTTTTTAAAATGTTAGCATATGTGAGGTCTGCAGACTGCTGCATGTTTTGAGTTAGTTCTCTGTATTGGAAATGTTGGCAGATATTTACATTTCCTATGCTGCCAAGTGTGTTACGGCACAGTTTGTGTACTTAGGTTTTAAAAATAGGTTCACCTTTCACTGGTGTTAATTGAAGAAAATCTCCGAAAACAATAACGTGTTTTGCTCCAAAGAGTTCTTCGTAGTTTATTTTAATGACCTCTTTCAATCTGAGGTGAATCAAAGCCAACATTAGGTTGGAGACCATTCTCACTTCATGTATTAGGAACATTTTCATTTGTTTCAGAATTCTGCGTAGCTCCATAGCAGCTTCTGCTGAAAATGTGTAGTACTTTCATTAGTTTTGGTGTTCTACTGGAACGAGTAGCAATCAGTGTAAAGTAACACCATCTATATTTGTAGGCAGCTAAACCTTTGAGGGCAGTTACAACAGCTGAAAACATGTTGTTTGTCAATTTTTGGAG
This sequence comes from Ambystoma mexicanum, assembly GCF_040938575.1. NCBI lineage: Eukaryota > Metazoa > Chordata > Amphibia > Caudata > Ambystomatidae > Ambystoma > Ambystoma mexicanum. The sequence continues at coordinate 370,291,535 of NC_090940.1, read as the reverse complement.
GAACTTGCTGATGATTTTAATTAAGAATGTTTTGCCTGAACCAGCTTCACCACTTACATACAGGAGTACAGGTTTATAGTTTTGACAGGTACAACGTTTAGTATCGTGCTGCACATCATGTTCTATTTCTTTACTTACTTCATTGAAAATGCTATGCTGTTCATCATTCAGTTGTGATTTCAGTAGAGCAAAGTTTTCTTCAGATTCCTCATACTGACATATGGTGTTTAGTACTTCAGTCATGGCTAATTCTGCCTCATTTACTATGAGTGGCTCTCCAAGTGGTTCTTGGCTTCCTGTAAGAGAAGGTTGACTGCTCTCAGGAGTGTCTACATTTAGTTGTGCTTGGAGTTCTTCCTCATGTCGGCGTTCATTGTGCAACCTGTTTTTGTACTGCTTGAAATGTATATCTGTTATAGTGCTTTTACTTGCATTGAAAGCATCTTCATAGGAGGCATGGGTGTCCAATACATCTTCTTCTTTTTTCCATGGTTTAAAAAGTTGCAGTAGGGACATGTAGTAAAGTTCTCTATGTTGAGGAGTTTTAAATGATAGCTTCATATAATTAATCAGGCTGTGTTTGGTAAGTTTAAGCAGGCTGCCCTCACAACTTTATTTACCTTTTTTCTCATCTGGTTTAATATTATTTTTGTATGAGAACTTTTGGGCTATGTGGTATAGACACATGGTTTCCAAAGCAGTACTCCGATACTGTGCTATACAAATAAACAAACTAAACTAAACTAACTAAACTCCTGTTGTGTCCCTTTAATTGTTTTTCAAAATTCCATGGCTTTTGGGATCATTTTTGGCCATTGATTCTATGTCTTGGTACAATTTGAGAACTCTTTTTCTGGATGCAGCAGGACCAGGCTTAGCCGGATTATGTTTTCAGATTTACCATATGAGGCTGTGCTGGTTAAACAGTCTGCAGCTTCATAGCAACCACATTCTCTATCACATCTCTATTGGAGAACATTTTTACGCCAAAGCTGTATAATATTTGTGACAATGTTTTGTCAGATGATATGTCATCCCAGAAGTCTTTCAGCTCGGTTTTCTCAGCTTTGGTTAAGTATGCTGTGACATATCGTCGTGCAACTGCAGTGGAATTGTCTGCAATGTACTGCACATCTATGTTTGCATTCCACAAGAGGGCAATGATTGCATTGTAATCATTGATATACTTTGATGCCTCGCTTCTTTTAATGCAGTATGTGTTCTTAGGCGATTTGCCTTTCACACTGTGTCTAACAGAAGACATGAAGCTGTTTACTTGTCCTTTTGCTGAAACTGGTCTAGGGAAACCAAAGCGGCCTTTGGTGTAGTATTTGCCTTTGTTTTTATATCTGCGTTGACAATACTTGCCACATTTATGTCTTTGAAACCGTAAAAAATGTGTGCATGTAGCTGACTATGTGCGCTTTCTGAAGGTATTTTGCAAGTGACATATTTGTGAATGAACTGCAAAACACTGGCATCACTGTCCTGACCAGATTTAGGAGCATCTTTCATCTACAAAAGCATGTGGATGTGTGGTGCTCCTTTGGATTGATAGTCTTATCTCCAAAAGGAGTGTTGCACTTCTCCGAGGGGAGGAATTGTTTTATTACAGAGGAAGTTCAGCCTGGCAATGAAGCAGTGATTTAAGTACCTTGACACATTTATAGGGTCAAGAGAGCAGAGTTTTCCTGGTGATTTAATGTCTATCCCTGCTTTTTTTCCATGTGCTATGCATAGGAAATTTGCAAGTCTTCCCATGCATACTCTGCACAACTTAAAGTGACAAACCATATGGGTTGGCCAAGGTTGCGTAGCATACATCGTACATCTGCATGACGTCGGAACCAGTATTCTTTCGTACCACGCATGTTTGCCAAGAGATTTGTGATACCTGACTGAAAACCTCATATTTGTTTTGCACCTTTTGAAGTAGCTGCAAAGCAGACATGTTTAAAACATTGGAACTTGTTTTCAATGGGTGTGCAACTCTGTAACATAGAGTTACTAGTTCACTTTCAAACAGGAGGTGGAATATGTATTCAATGTTTTGTCTGAATCTGGGATCTTGAGAATACATTTGTAAACTGCAGTATTCTGATGCTGTTATTTGTGTGCATCTTTCATCATGCCTCCCACTTTCTCCAGTAGGAAAGAGTAGATGAAAGGCTTGTGCTTCTACACTCTTTTCCCATATACTGATTGGAGATGCTTTAGCTTGCCGCATTTGATGTTTCTAGTGCATCTATGCTGTCTTTGGATGCTTTAGTAGGATCTACAAGTTAAAATTGGTCAGTTGATGAAGAATCCTGAATCACTTTGGTGGTTTCTCTCGGGTTTTCATCAATGTTTATTTCTGTGTGCTATTCATTGTTCTCTTTCAGATATTGTAGGTCTTCTCTGACTTTGTTTAGGTCTACTAGTTGCTGCCAATTTGTTTTGTCTTTTGTAGGTACACCATTCACTAGGATAATCAAAGATTGATCTATTGGCCATTGAACTGCCAGAGTGTGTACATTTTCTCTAAGATCTAATGGCAAATAAACTACTTTGCCACAAATGCCTTTCAATAATTAAGAAGGGGGCAACTTGGCTGTTTTCGGTTGCAGGCATATTATCGCTCGATATGGGTGTACTGTCTGGATTACAATGTTCTCATAGAAATTAAGCTGTTGGAGTGGTTTTGGAAGTCGGAATATTTACAAGTTATTAGTGATAGCCTCGTGAAGGTATGTGGTTATTATCAAGCTTTGCAGTGTGGTATATGCAAAGCATTGATGGCTTAGTAATTTCGTATTGGTTTTCTGCTGCAAGGTAGAGAGCTAATTGGAACCATTGGGATTCCTCAGTGTCTTCTATTTTGTATGCTGTGGGCCTCATTACGAGCATGGAGGTAATGAAAAAAGGAAGGCGGAATGGTATTACCGGCATCATTTACCGGTCCGGACCATTACGAGCCTACAACCCGTTAATGCTGCCCGTACCGTGCCCCTTCTAACAGGCATACGCGTGTACATTCACCCCTTTGCGGCATCAATACCGGGATGCCGCTAACAGGAGAACATCACGAGTCACGCGTGCTTACACTTAACGGCATCCTGAAGGCGGTAAATAGGGTCTGCACGATGGCGGTATCACAGGCATTGCCGACCACCCGTAAATAGGAACCTGCAGGTCCTCATTATGAGAATCCCACTAAAAACAGAGTCATTACCGACATGGTGGCGATAGTGCGTCCGTGCACCCTTGATGCCGCTAATAGCGGCTGATTACTGGTGCGCGAGCATGCACGAACCCCCATGCCGGTAATGGCTGCACCACCATGTCACTAAAGGCCCTCCAAACCCCCGATAGTGCCATCACAGGACCCGCCGATACCGCCTCTGCCAAGGAACAACCCCTTAATAATGACCCGGTAATAACATCATGCAAATACCAGGCTCATAATACCGGACCCGGAAGTAACGTCATTGTGTCGGAATGGGAAAAGCGCTGGCGGCTATCTTTAAAAGCACAATCCATTGCAATCCTCCCAATCCAGCAGTGCTACAGAGTAGAGAGCAGGGCCATACCATCCAGCATGTCCAAGGCTACCCGCAAGACTACCCCCCACCTGCGCAAGAAGCGCTTTTCCGACGAGGAGCTCAACATGCTGGCTGATACTCTTGCAGCCCATGCAGATGAGGTGTTCGCAAACAACCTCAGAAGGGAAGTCCAACTAAGAAAAAAAGAAATATGGGAGGAGGTTGCGCATAAGGTGACAGCGGTTGGCGCCACCCCCCTGCACGGTCAAAGACTGTAAAAAGCGGTGGGATGACCTACGTCTCTAGGTCTGTAACATCCTGGCATCTAATCGAAGCGGGGGCCATGGCCACAGGAGGGGGTGCCCACTCACCAGTAAAATTGATGCACTGGGAAGAGACCTGCAGCACCACCATACATATGGAGTCCATAGAGGGCTTTGGTGAAATGGAGACGGGTGCAGCGACATCGGGAGATGGAGGTGAGTGACCCCACAAACCGCAGTATGCCAAACCATGATGTAGTATAACAGATGTGACAGTGAGCCAAGCCAATGCATGGCCCATCATACACACATATAGAGATCCATGTCCAGATGGGGGCCCAAACCCTGGCACAATGAAATGCATGCTGCATGCCAATCCCATTACCAACAGACATACAACACACAGGGGCCATTCACATGTCACACATCACACAAACCGCTATACAATGGTATGCCACCTGGTACACATCAGTACCGAATGTAAAGGCCACGGCTTATGCCAATATACCCCCCCATAAGCCACAGGTGCACACAATGACCACAGGTGGAGCCAATGGAGGCTGACCCAGCACAAAATGAGCACCCCGACACACCCCACCCCTTCCAACACCAAAATGATCCCACTAGCTGTAAAAATCCTGGGGCTGGAGGACATGCCTGCACTGCTACACCAGCAGCAACAACAACAACAACAACAACAACAACAACAACAGGCAGCACAGAGGAGACGCAGGACGAGAAGGAGGGTGACACGGGCCCAGCAGGTCCCACCAGTGCAGCCAGTGGTACCACGTAGGTAGCCACCAATACCTCACCTCAGAGCCAGTCCATTCAACCTAACCCCCATGCAGATCCACACCCTGTACCGTTTGGACCGGGACACCATCACCACCACCCATCGTGTATCATAGTGGACATGATACACAATGACATTGTTAGCCTGATAGAAATCTGCACTGCCATCCCCCCTCTACTGAAGGTGGTGTCTGTGCTCCACTTCCTGGCCACAGGCACCTACCAGCACACAGTGGGCCAGCTGCATGGCATATCACAACCAATCTTTTCACGCATGCTGACTCAGGTGCTTGATGCCTTCCTGAAGCATGCAAGCATCCACATATCCCTACAACGGACTGGCCAGGAGCTCGCTGACACTAAAGTAGGCTTCCATGCACTGGCAGGCATTGCCAATTGCGTCGGTGCCCTCAACTGCACCCATGTAGAATTGGTGGCACCACATGCCAATGAGGTAGTGTACCACAATCGCAAGCAATACCACTCCATCAATGTGCAGATGGTATGTGACTCCAGCAAGATCATCACAAATTGTTGCGCCCGATATCCCATATCTACACATGATGCCATGGTGCTGCAGAACTCCACGCTACCATGCTACATGGAGCGACATGCTGGACAACATGCCTGGCTGCTTGGTAAGTTGCCTGACCGTGCCATGGCAGTGTAGTGGGGTTGTGAGATGGGGGGATGCATACTCCACCTGGGTCAGATTGGGGGGGGATGCATACTCCACCTGGGTGAGATTGGGGGGGGTTGCATACTCCACCTGGGTGAGATTGGGGGGATGCATACTCCACCTGGGTGAGAATGGGCGGTGAGTGGACAATGTACTTACAGCTATACATTGTTCGCGTGAATATCCCAACCTGAACATGACACATCAATGCCATGCATAGGACCAATGCTGCATAGCAATGACAACATGCCAGACGCACAAGCAGGCCACCATGTGCATGTGAATACCAAATTGCTGCAGCCATGGCAGTGATTCGTAAAGGTGTCAGGTAACATTTTGACTCACACATACCTCATTGTGCTCCCATGCAGGGGATGGTGGCTATCTGTTGAAGCTGTGGCTACTTACCCCTGTACGGAACCCGCAGAACAGGCATGAAGAGGAGTACAATCGGGTTCATCCCATACCCGTGTTGTGATTGAGCATACCTTTGGCCTGTTGAAGGCACAGTTCTGCTGCCTCAGCAGGTCTGGTGGAGCACTCCTTTATGGGCCTGAGAAGGTGGCAAAGATCACCATGGTGTGTGTAATGTTGCATAAAAGGTGCATCCAGAGAAACGTACCACTGCCACCTGACATTGACCTGCATGCACCGGGTGTGGATGATGATGGAGGAGAAGCAACACCCCTGGTAGTTTGTGATGCACAAGATGGCTGTGTTGTGCGCCAATCACTGATTGACGATTATTTCTGAACCATAGGGAAGTTGATGGTTTGTGTCAGTACTACACTGGGCACTGGGATCGTGTGGACATGGACACATGGTGTGTGGGGAGTTAGGCACTGTGCGCTGTCATGAATTGATTAAACACAATGTCCAGTCATGAAATGAATCTGCACACAACGGGTGTATTAGAAAAAATAACAATAGAGTGCATCATCCCTCTACCTCTCACGCGCCCTCCCCCAAAACCCCCCTGACACCCCATACCCCCCAAACACCCCTAACACCCCCAATAAACACCCCTAACACCCCCAATAAACACCCCCAACGCCCCCCAAACACCACCAACCCCACTTCCCCCTCACCCATTGTCATCCCACACACGATGTGGGTGGACCGGCTATTTCTGGCCTCTTTTCGAGTCTGGGGGCAGCATGTCGGTGTGCCTTGCTCTGCGTCTCATCATCCGCACAGGGCTTGAGGGAGTTGGGCTGGCAGGTATGGATGACGGGGTGGAGGTGGTTGGATGTGGCACTGCCGGTGCAGGTTGTTGCTATTGAAAATGGTCCAGCATCCTGCTAAGGACCTGCGTCACCGCCCCTAGACTGTCACGGATGAGTATACGCTTGTGTTGATGGCATTTATGGTAACCGCATTTGCCTCCCTTATTTCTCAGCGTGTTTGCTCACCCTCGGCCACATACTGGCGGACCAGTTCAATCATGGAGTCCTGTTGGGCCTCTACCCTGGTCAGGCGTGCCTCCATGTCAGTGGGGGCTGTGGAGGTGGATGGTGCTGTGGCTGAGTGGACCATTGCAGGGCTGCCCTCTGAGGTGCTGGATAGATGCGGGCTCCTCAGTAGAGCCGTTAGTACCTTCATGGGGCATGCAGGTGTGCCCTATGTGGAGTGGTGGGGAGTGGACTGGAGGCTTGGTGTATGTGGACATTCCACATGGATGGTGTCGTCAATGTCCTGGTATTCCTCCACTTGCACATCCAGGTCGCTGAGGGGGGCTGTGGCTGCTGCTTCACTTACCAAATTGGTGGCAGCGGACTAGGTACCATCAGCCTCCCCCTCTGCTTTTGTTCCTGACTCTGTATTTACAGTCTCGTTGGCTACTGTGATCTCCTCCTCAGCCGGCCTGGCCTGCACTGGTGCCCTGGGTTGCACTGTGGCCCGCGGTGCTGCCCCGGAGGTGTAAGGCCCAATGCCCCCTGGTCTGGCCCTGGATGACTTGGAGTGTGTAGAAACCCTTGGGGTAGGGTCCTGCCCTTCACTTTCCGCATCATTGCCTGTGGGGGAACAAGAGATGCAGGGCATCAGTGATGGTGTCACATGCAAGATGCATGAGTTGGTGCTGTACAGTATTTCATTTCTCATGCATTGCATTCTTATAGGTGTGTCACACAGGGTACTTTCAAGGGGGGGGCATATTGGCATAAGCCGTGGCCTCTCCATTCGGTACTGATGTGTACAAGGTGGCATACCGAATGGTCCCTGTGTGTTGGGTGTCTGTTGATAATGGGATTGGCATGCAGCATGCATTTCATTGTGCCAGGGTTTGGGCCTCCATCTGGACATGGATCTGTATATGGGTGTATGATAGGCCATGCATTGGCTTGGCTCACTTTCACATCTTTTGTACTACGTCATGGTTTGGTGTACTAGGCTTTGCGGGGTCACTCACCTCCATCTCCCGATGTCGCTGCTGCTGGTGGTGCTGCAGGTATCTTCCAAGTGCATCAATTTTACTGGTGAGTGGGCACTCCCGCCTGTGGCCATGGCCTCCCTGCGATTAGATGCCAGGATGTTACAGACCCGGAGGTGTAGGTCATCCCATCGCTTTTTAGTCTTTGACTGTGCGGGGGTGGTGCCAACCGCTGTCACCTTATGCGCATCCTCCTCCCATATTTCTTTTTTTCTTAGTTGGACTTCCCTTTGAGGTTGTTTGTGAACACCTCATCTGCATGGGCTGCAAGAGTATCAGTCAGCATGTTGAGCTCCTCGTAGGAGAAGCGCTTCTTGCGCAGGTGGGGGTAGTCTTGCGGGTAGCCTTGGACGTGCTGGATGGTATGGCCCTGCTCTCTACTCTGTAGCACTGCTGGATTGGGAGGATTGTAATGGATTGTATTTTTAAAGATGGCCGCTGGCGCTTTTCCCTTTCCGATGCGATGATGTTACGTCCAGGTCCGGTATTACGAGCCCGGTATTTGCATGATGTTATTACTGGGTCGTTATTAAGGGGTTGCTTCTTGGCGGAGGCGGTATCGGCGGGTCCCGTGATGGCGCTATCGGGGGGTTGGAGGGCCTTTAGCAGCATGGCGGTGCAGCCATTACCGGCATGGGGGTTCGCGCATGCTCGCGCACTCGTAATCAGCCGCTATTAGTGGCATCAAGGGTGCACGGACGTGCTATTACCACCATGCCGGTAATGACTTTAGCAGGATTCTCATAATGAGGCCCTATATCTTCAGTTTTGCTGCTCTTTGTATAAAAAGTTCTGCGACAACACATACATACTTGGTTTGGTACTTCAGCAGATGTGCTTTTAAACTTTACGATTTCTTTTTTGTATGCGTGTACTAGAGTTTTGGCATATGCAAGGTTGTCGGTACTCTGTTCTAAAGTTACTGAATTTTGTAAGGGCTGTTCACTTCCAAAATATTTGCTTTAGAGGTGGTCTATTTCTTCCACGAATTCTTTGGCTGTGCCATGTAGGAGAATGTGATTTAAATATTCCAGTGCTAAAGCAGGACTTTTTGCATAGTGCAGTCACTGAACAAGATTTTATATAGTAGAATGTGAGATGCTAACATTTTGACATGGTGGAACGTGCTTCGGCAAGCAGGCCCAGAAATACAGGCTTATGAATGTCCTTGCAGTCCTGCGTATTTGCGCACTGGACAGGAGCCCATGGTTTGTAATATTTTCCTTTTTAATTTGTCTTTGGCTTTCACATACTGATTGAAGAATTGCCGTAAAGATTTGAAGAATTGTTTTGGAACGTTTTACATTTGAGGTGCACTGCCATTTATAGACGGGATGGATTGGTTTGGTGCAATGGAGAGTTGATTGTAAGTTTGTTGGGGATATTCTTTCACCAGCGTTTCTTCTGCCATAATGGTGCTGTCTACCTTTTCATACCCTCGGCCACTGCTATGCATGGCAATTGTGTGGGAGTTGCACTTAATTTTTATGCCTCTTCATTGAAATATGGCTCTTTTCTGGTTGTTTGAATCCACGCACCTGCACAGTAGTTTGCAAAGGTATCTATGTTGATATTGCATATGTTGTGAAGTACTTTTTATAGTTTAATAATTCATTTTGTGGCTTCATTTTGTTTAAAATTAATATAAACAATGTCCTTTTGAGGAGCATTGCACTGTCTATGAGAGCTATCAGGGTCAGTTTTCTGCTGTAAGTTTTATGGGTTGAGCGCGATTCTTTCCCTGTTTTTAAAAGGTTCTGAAGGACTCTATGGTGGAACATTTTTTGTAAAATACATTTTTTGAAATGCTTACCTGTGGCTATCTTAACATTGCTAGGTGCAGTGTTATCACTACTGGTAGTTGCATTCTTCTTAATACATTTCTTTTTAGTTTTACATTTTGGAAGAGGGGGTCACACTTATTTCCCTCCTACCTGGTTCAGTTTTGCTCAGTGACTGTATTAGCTGTTTTGTTTGAACTTTTTGTACAACCTCTACTAGAGGCGGATGGCTATTTTGCATGCTTTGAGTTTTATCTGCTGTATTTCTGCGTTGTTTTCTACAGAGTTGCTTTTTGGTAATGCATGCTCTTGTGTCTGTTGGAGAAAAAAGGAAAGTGTGGGTTTGGAAGTTGTGCAATGTATTTGTGTGCACTGTGCATGAGTGTCTGAATATGACGGTTGGCATACATAGAGTGGTGTGTGATTTTGGACAGGGCTGTTACTTTTGGTTGTGAAGGTTGCACTGGTATGTGTGTGTGTTGCTGTGTGAAAGGTTTGCTTCAGTGTAAATGACAGTGTACTGTGCTTTAAAAAGTAAGGACATTACAATGTTTTCACAAAACTAGTGGGTGTTACCAAGCTGGTGTTCAGATGACAATACAAAGAATGGACCTGCTAAGGTGCAATGAGTAAGAGTGATGCAAGTGCTGTTGGGTTGGATAGCATTTTCTAGGTACAATACAAGAACACTGCAGTGTCTGAGTAACAGGCAGAATACTACTACAGTACTGCACTTACTTTGTTGGATGTGAAGAGTAGGTTTCTTCTGGGTTTTATCTTCCAGTAGAGATGTCATTGACATTCAGAAGGCTGTTCTTCACTGCAATTGGGTATGTGTGTTAATGGCACAGTAATGGCACTAGGAGAACACATTATTTTACATTGTAGGAGGATTTGCTGGCAGAAAGACTTGGGGGCCAATTCATGGAACAAACATGCGCCGAAAATCATTGCGCAAGCAGGCGCAAGCAGGCGCAAGCGCAAAAAAACAGGCGCACGCGCACGCGTGCGATTCATGGAAGTCCCTGCGCGTGTTTTCCTCGGGATGTGCGCCAAACCCGTGCATGGCGCACACATCACTGCAACATCCTGAAAGGCGTGCGCGACGCACACAGTGAAAGCGCACAACCTCGGCGCATACACCAGAAAGTGGACGGAACACGGGGCGTAACGCGCGGAATGGGGAACAACGCGCGAAAATAAGGGCGTAACTGGGGATGTACTGCAGGGAAGCAGACGGAACGCCCACACGCACTCGAACCACACGTATTCATGGAATCGAATAAGGCAAAGCCACGCACAGCCAAAGACACGCACAAGCCGAAACACGTCTGCCACACGAAGGCAGGCGGTAGCGTCCCAGCGCATTACAAAAGTGGCAATATACAGCAATTGGGCCTGTGCGAGCGGGGCATGTGTATTTCGGGGGTGCGCGGGAAGTCACACATGCGATTGAGCGGGGTACGTGTATTTTGGGGTTGCGCGGGAAGTTACACACGCGATTCCATCAGGGTACATGTATTACAGGGGTGTGCTTGAAGTTCCACACGCGAATGTCCAGGCTACGTGTATTTCGGGGTGCGCGGGAAGTTTCACACGTGATATCAGCAGGGTACGTGTATTCCAGGGGTGCGCGGGAAGTTCCACACGCGAATGTCCAGGCTACGTGTATTTCAGGGTGCGCGGGAAGTTTCACACGCGATATCAGCAGGGTACATGTATTCCAGGGGTGCGCGGGAAGTTCCACACGCGAATGTCCAGGCTACGTGTATTTCAGGGTGCGCGGGAAGTTTCACATGCGATATCAGCAGGGTACGTGTATTCCAGGGGTGCACGGGAAGTTCCACACGCGAATGTCCAGGCTACGTGTATTTCGGGGTGTGCGGGAAGTTTCACACGCGATATCAGCAGGGTACGTGTATTCCAGGGGTGCGCTAAAGTTCCACACGCGAATGTCCAGGCTACGTGTATTTTGGGGTGCGCGGGAAGTTTCACACGCGATATCAGCAGGGTAAGTGTATTCCAGGGGTGCGCGGGAAGTTCCACACGCGAATGTCCAGGCTACATGTATTTCGGGGTGCGCGGGAAGTTTCACACGCGATATCAGCAGGGTACGTGTATTCCAGGGGTGCGCGGGAAGTTCCACACGCGAATGTCCAGGCTACGTGTATTTCGGGGTGCGCGGGAAGTTTCACACGCGATATCAGCAGGGTACGTGTATTCCAGGGGTGCGCAGGAAGTTCCACACGCGATTTCAGCAGGGTATGTGTATTACAGGGGTGCGCGGGGAGCACCACACGTGAATTGCACGTGTGGGTCCTCCCAGGTGTTCCCTCTACACCCTCCACGGCCCCTGCAGGTGGCTCACACCACAGGGGCCTACCCTGCACATGTCCTGCAGGCACCCTATCCACCATGGCCATGCCCCCCAGCCAACCCACATGTCAACTTGCACTACTGCCCACCAAACCATGTCCCCCTGCACCCAGCCACCAGGGGCACCCTCCACCAGGCCCCCACTCATGTCTCCCACCACCCCCACCCCCCAGCAGTGCAGGGGCAGCCTCCACCAGGCCCCCACCCATGTCCAACTCATGTCCCCACCACCCCCACCCCCCAGCAGTGCAGGGGCAGCCTCCACCAGGCCCCCACCCATGTCTCCCACCATCCCCACCCCCCAGCACTGTGGGGCACCAGCCAGCAGGCCCCCACGCATGTCCAACTCATGTTCCCCACCCCCCCCACCCACCAGCACTGTGGGGCACCTGCCAGCAGGCCCCCACCCATGTCTCCCACCACCCCCACCCCCCAGAAGTGCAGGGGCACCTGCCAGCAGGCCCCCACCCATGTCTCCCACCACCCCCCAGCAGTGCAGGGGCAGCCTGCACCAGGCCCACACTCATGTCCCCTATCACCCCCACCCCCCAGCACTGTGGGGCACCTGCCAGCAGGCCCCCACCCATGTCTCCCACCACCCCCACCCCCCAGCAGTGCAGGGGCAGCCTCCACCAGGCCCCCACCCATGTCTCCCACCACCCCCAACCCCCAGCACTGTGGGACACCTGCCAGCAGGCCCCCACTCATGTCCCCACCACCCCCACCCCCCAGCAGTGCAGGGGCTGCCTCCACCAGGCCCCCACCCATGTCTCCCACCGCCCCCACCCCCCAGCACTGTGGGGCACCTGCCAGCTGGCCCCCACCCATGTCCAAGTCATGTTCCCCACCACCCCCACCCCACAGCACTGTGGGGCACCTGCCAGCAGGCCCACACCCATGTCTCCCACCACCCCCACCCCCCAGCACTGTGGGGCACCTGCTAGCAGGCCCCCACCCATGTCTCCCACCACCCCCACCCCCCAGCAGTGCAGGGGCAGCCTCCACCAGGCCCCCACCCATGTCTCCCACCCCCCACCCCCCAGCAGTGCAGGGGCAGCCTCCACCAGGCCCTCACCCATGTCTCCCACCACCCCCACCCCCCACCCACCAGGGGCAGCCTCCACCAGGCCCACACTCATGTCCCCTATAACCCCCACCCCCCAGCAGTGCAGGGGCAGCCTCCACCAGGCCCCCACCAATGTCTCCCACCACCCCCACCCCCCAGCACTGTGGGGCACCTGCCAGCAGGCCCCCACCCATGTCTCCCACCACCCCCACCCCCCAGCAGTGCAGGGGCAGCCTCCACCAGGCCCCCACCCATGTCTCCCACCACCCCCACCCCCCACCCACCAGGGGCAGCCTCCAACAGGCCCACACTCATGTCCCCTATCACCCCCACCCCCCAGCAGTGCAGGGGCAGCCTCCACCAAGCCCCCACCCATGTCTCCCACCACCCCCACCCCCCAGCAATGTGGGGCACCTGCCAGCAGGCCCCCACCCATGTCTCCCACCACCCCCACCTCCCAGCAGTGCAGGGACAACCTCCACCAGGCCCCCACCCATGTCTCCCACCACCCCTACCCCCAGCACTGTGGGGCACCTGCCAGCAGGCCCCCACCCATGTCCAACTCATGTTCCCCACCACCCCCACCCCCAGCACTGTGGGGCACCTGCCAGCAGGCCCCCACCCACGTCCAACTCATGTTCCCCACCACCCCCACCCCCCCAGCACTGTGGGGCACCTGCCAGCAGGCCCCCACCCATGTCCAACTCATGTTCCCCACCACACCCACCCCCAGCACTGTGGGGCACCTGCCAGCAGGCCCCCACTCATGTCCCCAACAAAAGAAATGAAACCTATCTAACTACACTAACTAATAAAATAAACTATATACAACAATGTGGCCAATGTCCAAAAGGTCCAAAAAAAAAACAAAAAACAAAGGAAACCTAACACTACCTACATAACTATGTACAAGGGCAGTGGGCTAGTCTGACGGCTCACTTTTGGATGTCCCGGGCCAGGGCATCATCGAACTCCTGCTCAATGTCCCGGAGGCGGTCCTCCTCCATGGCCCCGAGGGTCAGCAGGGCCGTCCACGTGTCCACCTCCAACCCTCTGCGGATTGCCTCGAGGCACTCGGCCCGCCTCAGGGCCCTCCGCATGGAGTTCTCCGCCCTGACCATTGTGAGCCGTGCCTCTTCCGCCCGCTGCCGCTCTGCATCTATGGCGTGGCCCAACCGCTGCCACACGGAAGACACTCCCTGTCCAGGGTCCCCCTGCCCTCCGGCCGATGCCTGCCCCTCCGATGTTGAAGGCTCCGAGCCTTCATGGCTCCCACCACGTTGCTGCTGTGCCTCTGCCCGTGCACTGCCTCCTGCTGCCTGCACATCCTCCGCTGGCTGGGGTGCAGTCGTTGATGTGGCCACCCTTGCTGGATGTCCGACTCCCGACTGTGGCAGGGATGCCTCCTCCACCAGCCTGGCCGCACCGTCAGAGGCAGCTCCACAGGGCACCCAGGTGACTGATGGGTGGGAAGATGGCACGGAGGATGACTGGCGCGTAGGGGGTTCCGTTGAGGAGGGGGTCGGAGCAAGCCCCATCAAACGGAGGAATCCGGCCTGGGTGACCTGTCCCAGCAGGCTGACGTGGTCAACGAGCCATTCGAGATGACGTACAGTCTCCTCATGAAAAGACTGCAGGTCACCTCGCATGGCCCGTTGACGCAACGCCACACCAGTCAGGACAGGCTCAACCCGGACCCGGATAGCCACGTCCGCAGGCAGAGGAAGGCCAGTTGTCGTGAGCTCATCCCGTGCCTGAAAACGGGTCTGGACGTAGGCATCCCTGCTGGTGCAAGATGATGCAGGGACAGGATCAGGGACAGGATTGCACACAGGTACGTGAACCCCCTACGCGCCAGTCGTCCTCCGTGCCATCTTCCCACCCATCAGTCACCTGGGTGCCCTGTGGAGCTGTCTCTGAAGGTGCGGCCAGGCTGGTGGAGGAGGCATCCCTGCCACAGTCGGGAGTCGGACGTCCAGCAGGGGTGGCCACATCAATGACTGCACCCCAGCCGGCGGAGGATGTGCAGGCAGCAGGAGGCAGTGCACGGGCAGAGGAACAGCAGCAGCAGCAACGTGGTGGGAGCCATGAAGGCTCGGGGCCTTCAACATCGGAGGGGCAGGCATCGGCCGGAGGGCAGGAGGACCCAGGACAGGGAGTGTCTTCCGTGTGGCAGCGGTTGAGCCACGCCATAGATGCGGAGCGGCAGCGGGCGGAAGAGGCACGGCTCACAATGGTCAGGGCGGAGAACTCCATGCGGAGGGCCCTGAGGCGGGCCGAGTGCCTCGAGGCAATCCTCAGGGGTTTGGAGGTGGACACGTCGACGGCCCTGCGGACCCTCGGGGCCATGGAGGAGTACCGCCTCCGGGACATTGAGCAGGAGTTCGATGATGCCTTGGCCCGGGACATCCAAAAGTGAGCCGTCAGACTAGCCCGCTGCCCTTGTACATAGTTATGTAGGTAGTGTTAGGTTTCCTTTTTTTTTGGATTTATTTTGGACCTTTTGGACATTGGCCACATTTTTGTATATAGTTTATTTTATTAGTTAGTGTAGTTAGATAGGTTTCATTTCTTTTGTTGGGATAATGGACGCTGGCTTGTTCGGCTGTACATAGTTCACTGTTGGATTGTATTTTTCTTTCACATTTTAGCCATGGAGCAATGGCTTTCAATTTTATTTCCCATGGGATTTTGTTTTGTGGACAGTGACTTTGGACACCATTACTTTGGATTATGATTTTTGGTTTTGCTTTTTTTCACGGACATGCTTCTTTTCATTTTTGTACATTCCCATTTCTGTTTCTTTATTTTTGATTCTATTTATGTTTCCTTTAATACATATTTTTTAATCGAACTTCAATGTGTAGTATCTCATTGGTTTCATGCATTTCATGATATGGGTTTTGAGATTCACTGACACCCATTGGGTGTATGTGAGGGAAATGTGTTTGTTTCGGAACTTGCAATTGGTGTTCTGTCATGTAGTTGCCAATTATGAGTGGGTGGATGCAATACTCGGGTGGGTGTTTTGCATTTGGAGGCTGACCATAGGGACCAGGGATCTAGATTGTGATGACATGTTGGCTGGGGAACATGAGTTGGACATGGGTGGGGGCCGGCTGGCAGGTGCCCCACAGTGCTGGGGGGTGGGGGTGGTGGTAGACATGGGTGGGGGCCTGGTGGAGGCTGCCCCTGCACTGCTGGGGGGTGGGGGTGGTAGGGGACATGAGTGTGGGCCTGGTGGAGGCTGCCCCTGGTGGGTGGGGGGTGGGGGTGGTGGGAGACATGGGTGGGGGCCTGGTGGAGGCTGCCCCTGCACTGCTGGGGGGTGGGGGTGGTGGGAGACATGGGTGGGGGCCTGGTGGAGGCTGCCCCTGGTGGGTGGGGGGTAGGGGTGGTGGGAGACATGGGTGGGGGCCTGGTGGAGGCTGCCCCTGCACTGCTGGGGGGTGGGGGTGGTGGGAGACATGGGTGGGGGCCTGCTGGCAGGTGCCCCACAGTGCTGGGGGGTGGGGGTGGTGGGAGACATGGGCGGGGGCCTGGTGGAGGCTCCCCCTGCACTGCTGGGGGGTGGGGGTGATAGGGGACATGGGTGTGGGCCTGGTGGAGGCTGCCCCTGGTGGGTAGGGGGTGGGGGTGGTGGGAGACATGGGTGGGGGCCTGGTGGAGGCTGCCCCTGCACTGCTGGGGGGTGGGGGTGATAGGGGACATGAGTGTGGGCCTGGTGGAGGCTGCCCCTGGTGGGTGGGGGGTGGGGGTGGTGGGAGACATGGGTGGGGGCCTGGTGGAGGCTGCCCCTGCACTGCTGGGGGGTGGGGGTAGTGGGAGACATGGGTGGGGGCCTGGTGGAGGCTGCCCCTGGTGGGTGGGGGGTGGGGTGGTGGGAGACATGGGTGGGGGCCTGGTGGTGGCTGCCCCTGCACTGCTGGGGGGTGGGGGTGGTGGGAGACATGGGTGGGGGCCTGCTGGCAGGTGCCCCACAGTGCTGGGGGTGGGGGTGGTGGGAGACATGGGTGGGGGCCTGGTGGAGGCTGCCCCTGCACTGCTGGGGGGTGGGGGTGATAGGGGACATGAGTGTGGGCCTGGTGGAGGCTGCCCCTGGTGGGTGGGGGGTGGGGTGGTGGGAGACATGGGTGGGGGCCTGGTGGAGGCTGCCCCTGCACTGCTGGGGGGTGGGGGTGGTGGGAGACATGGGTGGGGGCCTGGTGGAGGCTGCCCCTGCACTGCTGGGGGGTGGGGGTGGTGGGAGACATGGGTGGGGGCCTGCTGGCAGGTGCCCCACAGTGCTGGGGGGTGGGGGTGGTGGGAGACACGGGTGGGGGCCTGCTGGCAGGTGCCCCACAGTGCTGGGGGGTGGGGGTGGTGGGAGACATGGGTGGGGGCCTGGTGGAGGCAGCCCCTGCACTGCTGGGGGGTGGGGGTGGTGGGAGACATGGGTGGGGGCCTGCTGGCAGGTGCCCCACAGTGCTGGGGGTGGGGATGGTGGGAGACATGGGTGGGGGCCTGGTGGAGGCTGCCCCTGCACTGCTGGGGGGTGGGGGTGGTGGGAGACATGAGTGGGGGCCTGGTGGAGGCTGCCCCTGGTGGCTGGGGGTGCAGGGGGACATGCGTTGGTGGGCAGTAGTGCAAGTTGACATGTGGGTTGGCTGGGGGGCATGGCCATGGTGGATGGGGTGCCTGCAGGACATGTGCAGGGTAGGCCCCTGTGGTGTGAGCCACCTGCAGGGGCCGTGGAGGGTGTAGAGGGAACACCTGGGAGGACCCACACGTGCAATTCACGTGTGGTGCTCCCCGCGCACCCCTGTAATACACGTACCCTGCAGAAATCGCGTGTGGAACTTCCCGCGCACCCCTGGAATACACGACCCTGCTGATGTCGCGTGTGAAACTTCCCCCGCACCCTGAAATACACGTACCCTGCTGTAATCGCGTGTGGAACTTCCCGCGCACCCCTGAAATACGCGTACCCTGCTCGCACGGGGCCAATCGCGTGAGGTTCTTCCCGCGCACCCCTGAAATACACGTACCCTGCTGATGTCGCGTGTGGAACTTCCCCCGCACCCTAAAATACACGTACCCTGCGGAATTCGCGTGTGGAACTTCCCGCGCACCCCTGGAATACACGTACCCTGCTGATGTTGCGTGTGAAACTTCCCCCGCACCTCGAAATACATGTACCCTGCTGTAATCGCGTGTGGAACTTCCCGCGCACCCCTGAAATACGCGTACCCTGCTCGCACGGGGCCAATCGCGTGAGGTACTTCCCGCGCACCCCTGAAATCCACGTACCCTGCTGATGTTGCGTGTGGAACTTCCCCCGCATGCCGAAATACACGTACCGTGCGGAAATCGCGTGTGGAACTTCCCACGCACCCCTGGAATACACGTACCCTGCTGATGTCGCGTGTGAAACTTCCCCCGCACCCCGAAATACACGTACCCTGCTGTAATCGCGTGTGGAACTTCCTGCGCACCCCTGAAATACGCATACCCTGCTCGCACGGGGCCAATCGCGTGAGGTACTTCCCGCGCACCCCTGAAATACACGTACCCTGCTGATGTCGCGTGTGGAACTTCCCCCGCACCCCGAAATACACGTGCCCTGCGGAAATCGCGTGTGGAACTTCCCACGCACCCCTGGAATACACGTACCCTGCTGATGTCGCGTGTGAAACTTCCCCCACACCCCGAAATACACGTACCCTGCTGTAATCGCGTGTGGAACTTCCCGCGCACCCCTGAAATACACGTACCCTGCGGAAATCGCGTGTGGATCTTCCCGCGCACCCCTGGAATACACGTACCCTGCTGATGTCGCGTGTGGAACTTCCCACGCACCCATGAAATACGCGTACCCTGCTCGCACAGGGCCAATCGCGTGAGGTACTTCCCGCGCACCCCAGTGATACACGTAGCCCGCTTGCCGTGCTGGTAGAGGGTTAGCGCAGCCCTTTGCGCTGGATTGGGGATTTTGATGGCTTTTCCCTGTGCGAGAGGCGTTCTTGGGGGCGTAACTGGCGCTGCTGCAGGGTTGCTGCGCCACTGTGCGCCACGGCTGGTTTTGGTGGCTGGAATCCATGAATACGCTGTGCGCGGAAATGGATTTTAGCGCACGCGGCTGGCGCAGGGATTCGCACGCGCACACTGTGCGCCAGCCGCGTGCGCCACTTGTGCGCTGAATTCTATGAATTACCCCCTTGGTGTGTCTCCAATTGTACAGCACTGCATAGGAGTGGGGACTTGGGAGCATCAGCATTCTTGCTATGGGGGCCAGTGGCGTAGTGATAACTGTGCCCTATTGGGGTTGCACATTTGCAAGTGTGTGAGATGCTGTTTCACTACTTGCTTTGGAAATGGATTAGTGCAAGTCCTAGAAAGGGTGAGAAAAAGGGCTAGAAAGATGTTCAGATTAGAAAGGAGAATGTTACTGTGTGTGGAATTTTATTAACTTTCCCACACAATGATGCTTGCTACATGAGTGCCGCAATCCTTTCCTGTTCTTGAATTTATTTATTCAAATTTACAGATAGCACTGTTGCCAATGTACACATGCATTTCTTTGCTTTCCTTCTAATGGAGCATTTTGGTAATTGTGCAATATATGTGCTTGCTATGCTTTGCTAGCTTACATGCAGTTTCCCTTTTCTGTGTACATTCTGGGTATTTAACATAGGATCTGCCACTTGAATTTGCTGTACAAATGTTCCCAAAGTGGTTTTCTTTTTTTATTTTATAACAACCAAGTGCTGATAAAATTGAAATATGTGGTTTGCAGCTGTTCTGCAAGTGGGCATTAAAAGAAAACTTTAAAAGCAGACAGCATTTTAAGAACTGCGACTTGTTATCAGGAGATGGGACAAATGAGAGTACAACTATTCAGTAGGTTATGCAGGGTAAGTGGCAGGCAGCCTGCTCACATGCATTGGTGACAGAGTTACAAATGTACTCTACAAAATATATGCATACCTATGGTTTGTGCTGAAGGATGCAGAGGTGGATGAATCTGGAATCAGAAATCTTGCAGAGTTTTGCAGTACTTTTTGATGGAGTGGAGGTAATTTTAAATTACAGGAGATCTGTACTCTGATGGTTGAACAGTACATCTAAAGTGTTCAACTGTGATGACAAAGTTAGATGTTGAGTTCTTGCCCTTGATTGGTGGATGGTTGTGTGACTGCTTAACAGTAGTCAATGAGGGAGTGCTGGAAAGAGTGAAGTGGGAAGGGAAGAATGGCTCCCTGTCTTATGGGGTCCGCAGATACCATGGTAGTTGGCGGATAGGGCGTGCCACATCTGGGTTTTCTCAGCATGCCGGCCATGGAAATGGGACTGTGGGGATTAGCCACTCAGGTGTTTAGGTTATGCTTTACAGGAAGGGAGGGTAATACTTTTTTCATTGCTTTGTTGGTTGTGTAGTGAAGATGGCTGGTGTTGGATGGTGTATGTATGTATGGATAGTGGGAGATTCTTTTGTGTATGATCTGGAGCGGTATGCCCGGGCAAGAGGTGTTTCTGGTGATCTTGGGTTCCGAGGCCTGCAGGCTTTGTGGTACAGTGTGCCTGGCCGCAATTTGCAGGCACTGCTTGCTCTTTGCAGAGACTTGTACTTTTGTTAGTCCTGATGTTTTGGTGGTGCACAGTGGAGGAGAACATGTGGGCTATATCAGTGGTCCAAGTTTGGTTTCCTGTACTGAGGTTGTTGGTGGAACAACTGATGCTGCGTTTCCCTACTGCAAAGGTGTTTTTTTCCAAAATACCACCTAGAGCACAATGGAACGACGCCAATGTCCTTAATCCCCAGCAAAATGCTGGAAGGCGCCTCATTAATAGAGGCATGGGTGTAGCTTTGCCCCAGACAGGGATGTCTGGGGCAAAGCTACATTGTCCATTCTTGGAAAAGCTCATTTTTTTCATAATCTAAGGGATGCTTTGCAGAGGTTGATGTAAGGCAGTAAGGAGGAAAAGAAGATACAAACCACCCAAAAAAATCAAAAACAAAAGGAGCCTCATTACGAGTTTGGAGGTAGCATGGCTGCCTCCAAACCGGGCTCCATTACCGGGTTCCTGCAATGGTGACTTACCGGGTCATTCCGACATAGGAGGATCCGGTAATTCCTCCTTGCAGGAACCATTCCCCATTCCCATTTGAGCCCCCATAGAGCTCAATGGGAATGGGGAGGGAGGTAATAACGGGCACATCACAAGTGGTCCGTTACTACATCCCTCTTCCCCTCGCGGGACCCGGAAAAGACATTTGGTTTTACAGTATTTTATTCTACTCTTCCCGTTTTTATGTTTGAATTTTTTTGTATTTGTCCCTATTCATTATGAAAGGTTGGGTGTCAGTACACCATTTAGATTGTAAGTGGATAGCACAGATTTGGCTTTTATGTGTATAGGCTTCTTTTGAGCCCTTCTTTTATGTTCTGCATAAGATGCATCAAAATGAATGAATTGGTTATTTAAATGTACAACCGCTGTGGTATGACTAATCTTAAATTCACTTAGAATTAGCTTGGATCTAACCTTGTGTTCCTCTGGGACTAAAGGAAGTGGTAGTCGACCTATCTCTTTGTTCTTTTGTGTGTTTTAGGAGGCAGAGTGTCTGGATTTTGGGGGACTCTTGGATACATTGGTTGCAGGTGTATGCACATCACTGTGGAGTGGCTGCACATCTTTGATTCCCTCATATGGATGTGCACTGGTATGGAGTGTGTGGCATGAAGTGGCTGAATTTAGTTCCCCTTTTGCCACTTTGGTGACATAGCATCATCCGAACAATAGTATGGGTCATTGTGGACGGAACAGTTTAGGCCATATTACCGGAATCTCTCTGCAGTTTGTGATGAAGGAGGAACTTGGGAAACTGATGGATATGTTTCCAAACTCCTGAGTACATTTTTCGTGCATTGCCCAGAGACAGATGTGGCTCTGCTCTTCTTCATTTGGTCCGCATATGAGAAAGCCAGGCTCAATGTCAACAGGGCTGTTAGCGCATTTTTGGCGCGATGTTGGCATGTCCTCCTCCCACAATGAAAACATTACATTTCGTAACACCAACATTTTTTGCAGAGAGGGCGTCCATGTCCAATCACCTTTTTTTTGCAACATATCAAAAATACTTTTCAGCTCTTTCTGCAAGTATAGTAAGCATTTGTGCAGTAGGTGTTGGCCACTATAAACCTTCCAACAACAGCAACAAAAAAACAAAAAGGCTCTTTTCAGAGCCACCACTTTCTCCCGGAAAATAATGCAATGGTTTACATGCTGCCACAACCTGCATGTTTCGGAAGTCTGTGGACTAATGCACTCTGCACAGGGGCCTGCACCATTTCTTTGGTACTTCTATTTTTAAACTATGAAAGGTGGCTCTGAAAAGAGCAGTTTTTTGTGTGTTTTCTTGTTTAAAATTTGTTTGGTATTTTTTAACATGACACACAAGAAAGGAAAGGGGCACCAACCACAGGGACAAATGGGCAGGTGGAGATGTTGGGTGGGCCCCATGGAGATACGGGGCACTTTCCTTTGTGCTCCCAGACCGTAGCCTTGAAAGCACTCCGGAATTGCTCACCTTTGCAGAGTACCATGTCACAGTATATGCACAATACAGTGAAGTTTGAAAGGTAAGGTTCAGCTGCAGTGCATATGGCCTGTGAGACTGGCTTGGGGATCCGCTGAGTCAAAGGAGTATCCCTTGTGGTGACAGGAGCAGATGCCGAGGATACTGCAGAGGAACTCCACCTACTTCCATGTTCGAAGGGGACGACCCTCCGAACTGCTTCCTTGTGGCTCGACCTCAGGTGTCGCTGCATGGAGGTGGTCCCATAGCTGTACATCCCAGCTTTGCCACGACTGTGTATTGCAGCAAACCTTTGCTGGATGCACCTTGGGTACCCCCAATGGTGGTGAAGAGCCTCCACACCCAAGGCTCACGTTGGCAACTGGTAGTGGGGACATCCCCTACCTCATCCTTTTCCTCTTCAAATTCCCCCTCTACTTCACCAGGCCTGTTCCCCTCCCCACGGCCTCCAGAAGATGGTGGTGGTGGTGGTGATGGTGAGGAGGCAGCAGCAGCAGAGGCAGCAATGGATGCCATCCTTCCGGAAATTAGAGTTTAGCAAACAGGAAATCAGGAAGCATCAATCTGGTGCAAGCTGTAATCTGGCACAGTGCTCTGTCGTGGAAATCCAAAAACAGAATGAGGAGCAGCACTGGGGTGTGGCCTTTTATAGGGGTGCTGGTTAGTGCTCCTTAAACAGTTGTGCACTCTGCAAACACATTGCACCCCAAGCTGGGCTCAAAAAGTTCCAAAAAGCATCTAGATTGCCAGGGGCATGGTTTGGGAACTCTGCAAGGGTGAAGATTCACAATAAAATACATTAGATTGCTCAAATAAGCATTTTTTAGGTATCTGGGGGCCCGGACAGTGTTCGCGAATAAGGACCAACGCTCGGAGGGCACTGGGGATCAGATGCGCATGGCCCAGGTGTCCGCAGGACAAGGCCTGTGCCCCGAATCATATATAGGTGCATCATGAGTTTGATGGCATGTCCGGACAGGTGCGTTGTCCATAGGACACTTCCATTTTGATTGCAGACAGCCCGGACAGGTGCAGTGTCTGTAAGACACCTCCATTTTGATTACAGACAGCCCGGACAGTCGCACGCTCCTCTGATTCCCAACAGGACATTAAAAAAAACACACACACACACCAACAGTAAACACATACAATTTTTGAAGCCACATTAAAAACATTCCATTATGAAAGGGAAGGGGTAGCGGAATGGGAAACATACACAGGGGAAGTGGGGTTTTCCACAGGCTGGTTATCAGGGGAGGAAGGGAAGGAGATCTCACAGCGTCTCTGAGTGCAGGACATTTGTGGAGATGGTTGGCTGGGACAGTGGGAAAGTGTACAGGTGAAAGTGGGGTAGTGGTACATCACATTTCCCATTATATGTCTATCTACAAACACTTTCAAGTCAGCAAAACTGTTGTTTAATTGGTCCATTTCTGCCACCGGGCTCACTAGTTCATTTGCCACAGTGGCAGTTTGGGTTTGTATGTGCCCATCTACTTGTGGAGCAGCTGGTGAATCCGGGCCATTCTCTTCATGCATAGTTTCTACTTTGTAAAAAAATAGAAAATGTTTCAGTTACATGTGAAGCAATGTGCATTCATTTTCCTACTTTTTAAATTGGACTGTGGACCATTACAGTTACTATCAACACTCATTTCAACAAGAGAGAAATTCTCCTCAAGCCACTCCAGGGTGCTTGCCATTTCTGTGTAAAAGAGAAAAAATTGATTTCACTAGGCATGTACATATAACAAACTTCACAGTTACAGGAAGAAATATAGTGTACTTACCACTTTCTAGTATGGTTTTGCTGTTGCTATGTTGCACTTCTCCCATTGCCAGTTGATTCTCAATGTATATGCAAAGCAGCACTGCAGTAAAACTGTGGGATGCACAGGTTATTTACCTGATAGGAGCATTCCATTACGTTGCACATCCTACGTAATTGCACTGCTGCTTCTATGAGTATAGAGTTTGTAGACCTACTTTATTTTTCCTCATAATACACTGATGTGTTGCTCTTTACACATGTTCAGTTTCTTTGATGCACGCTACAACAATGTAAGACAACCCCTGAGCTTTTGGGCAGCGTGGATGCTGCCCCAAAGTAAGCGGACAGTCGCATAGACCACAGACTCTGTGGCTATTACATTGGGCCGGGGGGGGGTCAGTATGTTGTATGGTACATGTATACAGATTAAGAGTATCCTGGTAAAAGCTTGTGAATTTCAGTGAACAAACTTTGTTAAAGTTTAAGTCGTTAATGGTTAAGTTAACTTAATGGTTAAGTTGTGTTCATAAAAACCCATCAAATTCAGTGAAAAAACTGATATCCCTACAAAATATTGCCACCAAAAATATTGCCGTACATATGGCCGTTTGTCTCGCCTATGGCGATATTTTTTGGGGGATATATTGTGGGAGCGGGGGTTGCAGAGGTGCCCCATGCACATTTTAAAATAATGCGGGGGTTGCACGGGTGTCCCCCCCAGGGTCCATGGATCAATTTTGCCGCAAAAATATAGGGCGATATTTTTGTATCACAATATTTTTGCTGGTATATTAACACATGGAACCAAAAAACTTTGTTAAAGGGACGTTATGGTTAAGTTGCACTAATAAAAACCTATCAAAGCCCGTGGAAAAAGTGGGTTAAAATGATATTATGGTTACAAGCAAAATCGGAAACCCCCAGAAATTTGCCAGTTATGGTAAGCTAAGCAACCATAACTCACGCCACCACTGTGCACTGATAAGACTAACACTGATGACACATCACTGATGACATCACATGTCTGGCCCCTTGTTTTTTGTTCACAGACATATCTAGGCCAGGTGCTTTTCTTTACTGACAGTCAGAAACTGAAAAGGTACTTTAACAACTGAATATATATGACAAATGAATCCATCCATAACAATCATTCTATTTTGGTCGTTCAAATCCATGGCGAGTTGTGGTGGGCAATTATCATGTATTCAAAAATCGAAAGACAATCATTTCGAGATTAATTATTTAATAGGATGGAAAGGCGAACTCCACACAGATTCAGCAGGAAATGCTGGCTGCATGTGGCGCCACGTAGGATTATGAAGTAGTCCAGACTCGGCAATCCAGCGCAGACAAGCCAAAGCTAGAATTGATTTGGGGCAATCACACAAGTCCTTTCTACTTAGAAAGGTGGCGCTTCTCCTGGGCAGTGAAAATGAGATCTGGGAAGTCTCCCCGTCCTATTATCTTGTCAATTGCTGGCATCACTTTCTAACAAGAAGCCTGAAATGCAATCAGGGCCAGGCTGCTAACAATAAATGAAAGTTCTTACAGTACATCTGCTCAGTGTGCCAGGGGCTTCTAAAAACTGCGCTGAAGGTTTTCTGTACAACTCCTGCGTCGAAGGACAAACAACATCCAACATTTAATACATATTCCCTGCTTTGTAGGTCAGGAAAGGTTGTTTGTGACAATAATGACAGAGGCTTTCATGTGTTTACCAGTTTAATGAGAGCCGATGCGAGGTCCCGCAGGGCAAATATGGATTTTAAGAATAATTTATGAATCTGTGTCTTCATATGGCAGCGGGAGCAAGCAGAATGCAAAATGAATTTGGAAAGTATTAGAGGTCCAAGAGGGTCAGGATTTCCAGGATGTTCAAAAAATATATATGTGTATTGTCCAAATGAATTTTACTATCAAATGAAACACGAACTGTATGTAGTTTGCCTTTCCTGAGCTTAAACTGTAGCGTATTGTATTTATTACAATTCGAAATATAATCCTTTTTTTAAAAAAGCAAATCACTAGAAATTTCTAACCATTCAGAGTGTTGTAAATGCAAACGACAATTGTTTAACGATCAGTGCACACTCTGCTCCAAAGATTAGGGCCGGCATCGCTTTTTGGTTGTAAACGTTTATTACCAGTAGCAGGGAAGATTTCCCATATTTTTTTGTTGATGATGACTGCTTGGCATGCTGTCAACACTTGATTTTTGCTTTTTTTTTGCACAGGCACTGTCATCAATGTGGGCGCTGATCTGCATCCCCAAGTATCTGGTGTTGGTCATGACATTTAAGATTTCGTTACCCAGTCGCCATTTGAATTGTTTACCATTTGATTTTGTTCTGGTTCTCAAGTTTTGTAAGACCAGAATCTCATTTTTTTTTTTTTTGTTAAAGTAGAGACCGTTGGTTTTTGCATATAGCTCTACAGCTTCAAGGTTTCGCCTGCGTCCAATCGGAGTGGCGTCCAGAAGAATCAAGTTGTCGGTTTATAGCAGCTCGCTTACATGACTCCCGTGCATTTTAGGTGGAAAAGAGCACACATTCTCGATGGTAGGACCAATGTCTGAAATAAACAGGTTAAAGATAATTGATGCCAGGCAGCATCCTTGCTTAACACTGCAGAATGTAAGAATCGCGACCGAAAGGGTGCCAGATTGATCTAGGCGGATCTTAACGTTTGTTCCGGTGTGTAGCTCTTTTATGGCCGCTTGTAGGTCTGGGGGAAATTTCCAGGTTTTCATTTTGGACCAGAGAATTTCTCTGTCCATGCTATCGAATGTGTGGGTGAAATCTATAAGTGCCAAGTGCAATTTTCCCCCTAAGTAGGTTAAGTATTAACATATTCAGCCCGCATCCGACCCCCTTTGCGAAGCCTGATTGTCTCAAGTCTATATGATGAGACTCTGTAATCCAGTTAAGTAACTTTTGTTGCATTATCGTAGCATACACCTTTCCAAGGACGTCCAGTAGTGCTATCGGCCTGTAGTCCTGAGGTTTTGCCCTGTTCCCTTTTTTAAATACAGGCACGATTACAGCACTTTTCCAGGACATTGGTGTTTCACATTTGGTGTTAATTCTATGGGAAAGTGTAAAGCATATTTGGGTTCACTCTTCAGGATTCTGTTTGAGGGTATAGTTGGTAAGGCCATCGGGTCCCAGGGCCCTTGAGGAGCTCACCTTTTTTATGATGTCTAGAATATAGTTTTTCTTGAATTCTAGATTCCAAATTGTTAGTACAGGTAAGTCGGGCTCTTCATTATGGCCTTTTTTGCTGTATAGCTCACTGGAATGTTTTATCCAGTCTGCCTCTGTTACCGTGTTGGTCTGGAGCGCTGCTTGTGATGCGTCCTCGATGGTGATTATTTTCCAGAAGTCACGACAATTTTTGTTTTTCAGTTTTGTCATCATGAGTTCTGAATCATTCTGTAGCATAAGCACTTTGTGCGATTTGACCCAATTTTTATACTTTTGTTTCACAGCTCTTTTTTTATTTGCAAGTTCAATAGGATCTTCACCATGCAGCTTTCTTAGTTCATGTTACATCTGTCTTTTTCGTCTGCAGATTTCGAGATCAATTGCATGTTTCGGTATGACTTTACATTTTTTTAAACCTTGCTTTTTTTCAGTGTATTGAGTTAGCAATTTTCTGTATTCAACCTCAGTTTGTTCTTCACAATACTTCCTTGCGATTAGATTTACTTCAGTGTTGTCGAAATGAAGTCTCATTCTGTTTGGCTCCACATTGACGTTCCAGTTGCATAAGGTATTTTTTTGTTTTAAAGCTGTGTTAAGAGTTATCTTTATCGTCTTGTGGTCACTGTGAGGTCCATTTATTACTTGCATAAGAACAACTTGCTCGTGTATGTTTCCAGACACAAAGAAACAGTCTAGAATTGAGCTCTGGCCCAGTCTGCTCCATGTGCACTGAGCGGGTATGTCGCATTTGGTCTTGCCATTTAGCATACAGATGCTTCTATGGTCTATTTCAAGGCACCATCTGCATCATCTTCAAGCAAGTGAAGTAAATGAGAAGAATTAGGCAAGGGTGCGCAAAAGACGTTGTCCTTTTCCAACACAAGATTTCGCTCAGAATCTCGTGTGTTCGTACCCGTGGCAAGAATCTGCCTCGTTTTTGGTGGAACTAAGGTAGTGGTGCTGAGCTCATGAGATGCTTCTGTGTGTGTATTTAGGGCTTCAGCCGCGCCGGGAGGAACTAAGAAGTGATCTTGGCGTGGACCCAACTGAACCAACGGAGCCAGTGGCAACTTCCATGGATGTACCGAGAACGCCAACTGGGGAGCAAGTGACTGTGAGTAAAAGTGGAACATCTGGAAAGCACTCAAAGCCAAGGCTGTCGTTTGGTTCTGTTGGAGCACAATTCTTCACAGTGTTCATAGGGTTTATAGTTTGTCCCGCATGCCATGTGAGAACTCGCAAATTGGAATTCGATGAAACCCTCCTCATTGTTTGTAGTGTTTAAGGTGTGGCCATCAACTTGATTACTTTTGGAATGAGAGGCCATGCAGTTTAAGAACAGCCATCGAGGGGCAACACCGTCTAAATTCCAATTGTTAGGAAACAGATTATTTTCACAGTTCACAATGTGTGTTTTAGGATCTGCATCAATCGCATCAGTCTCGGCAACCTCATCGAAGTTAGCTAGTGAGGATACATTAGGAATAGTTACTATGGTTACAGTAGATACGCTCTGGTGGCAAACTTGACTTATTTGCTTCTCTTGTGGCCAAGGACACTGTCCACAAGCCAGCGTTCTCGGTACATCCATGTAAGTTGCCACTGGCTCCGTTGGTTCAGTTGGGTCCATGCCAAGATCACTTCTTAGTTCCTCCCGGCGCGGCTGAGCCTGCGTCTTTGGCTGCACTGACAGTATTTGATCAGAGGCGAGAGATTTTGTGGGTTGGTAATAACCGGTGATCACAAGTGCCACCAAAAAAGTTTTGCGTCTCACCTGTTCGAGCCTCCAGAAACTCCAAAGACTCCGCATGACTCTGCGGTGCGAGTTGGCTTTTAAGCAGAGTAACGCCCACAAGGACACGCTGGATACGTTGAGTAAACACTGTGCTCAGCCTGCTCCAAAGACTCTGCACGACTGGGAAATTGTGACCTCTGAACCTGCTGTGTGTAACTGGAAGGGTAGGTGCTATTATTATGATTATTATTACTGGTTATTTATAATGTGCTTAATCCCCAGAGGCTTCTAAGCGCAGACCAGGGGATGGAACCTGCGTTGCTCCATGTCGTCTTGCTTCCATGGTGAGCGTGTTGCCCTTGAGCTATCCTTCCGAGACTGCTATGGATTACGATACTGATGCAGCAAGGCACAGATGCACACTATGCTTTTATGGAGCTAACGAAAGGTGACTCTGATCCACAGATTACTCTTTCAGAGATAGAATTACCTGCATCATTTTATTATTTAATAAAAATAAAAAAATACAGGGCTCATACATCCTTGCCAGATGTAAATTCCTCATCAAAATAATTCTGTTTTTCGGAGTACATTAAGCCTGATGAAAACTTTTGCCAACACATGGTTGTAACCTTCACCGGAAAAAGGCGTTCACAAAGCTGGTGAGCGAATTTAGGCATACATTATGTCACGTCAAAAAAGTGTAAGCTGTACCTGGTAAACATTCAAGAGCAACTTGTGTCTATTTTAGGGGTGGTGCGGTGGCACAAAAAAAGACATTTCTCTATTAAGAAATATATTATTTCCCACAATCCAAATAATTTTTTCTGACATATTTCCACTTTCTACACACATCCCACTAACCTGTAAGGCACACTTTTAACTATGATTGTAAAGTGCTCCATTGCTTCTCGGCGCTCGGTCCACTCTCAATAAATCCCCTAGTAATAGTTCTTACATTATGTGTGTGCTTGTTTATGTTTATTGACCTTAAACAGTGCTTGGACACTGAGCGGTTTCATGGTGCTAACTGGAGCTGGCACTTTGGATAGATTCACAAAACAGACATGTAAGGGCTCCAGAATTCAAAATGGTGGAGGGTGGCTCAAATAGAGACCAGGAGTGACGTGCAAAGTTGTGGACTCAGCATCGAAAAAACAGAACCAAGAAGGATTTCTGTGCAACAGGTAGGAAAATGCCACAAAAGAGCAGAACTGGATTGCCCAGTATGGCTGGGCACATAACTTGTTTAGGAGCAATGGGGGACCAACATTCAAGAAGGCTCAGCCCTGAAGAAATCTACCTCTTCTCAAAGTACCTAACAATAATGTAGATCCTACATTTGGAACAATCCGAAGAAGTCGCATATAATAGGCAGTACTACCCAGGTACATGGAGTTATCAAAATGAAACCTGACAGAAATCATAGGTATGCCTACCAAGGATTGTTTAGAAGTAGATATAAAGTGTATGACCTTAGGCAATATCCACAAATGATAAAAGCATGAACTAACAACAGCACCAGCCTCTGAGGTAGAAGATAGCATCCTATTGATCTTAAGTCCCAGATTCTTTACACAGGGAACGGTATCAAGTAATATTATCCCCATATATATGGTCGCCGTAAATAATATCGCTGGGAAAAGGTTGTGGTGATATTATATGGGGGACAGGGGCAAATAATGTTCCATGCAATAATGTCGCCACAAAAAACTGCCATTTTTCGGCGATATTTTTGCATGGCGAGATTTTTGTGGCGTCATTATTACATGGAACCCAAGGAACTGGGAGTGAAATACATCCATCAATGGGGTCCAGAAAGAAGAGTCCACACATTCTTTCCTACCACCCATCTATGTTTACAGGTATGTTTGCAGATGATCCATATACAGCTGGGGTCTGCAACCTTTGTCTCTACACATGAGAAGGGGATGGACTTCATGTTTGTAGGTCTGTTGTTTCAGGGAGTGGAAGCATAAGAAGAACACACTTGCTTTCTGGTCCTCGCCTACTTTAACTACTTGTCTCCAGAGAGGTCTTTGCTCTTGGTCTTGCATTGTCCTTCTTGTATGGTGAGTTTATTTGCTAGACATGGTGGGGTTTGACATCAGTGTTTTGAATGTGTGACACAGGCCGTTGTGATGCTGATGCTTCCTTGGGCAGATAGTCAGTTATGTTCCTTGAATGGGAGGGGTAGTATTGTGATCAGGTGTTTTCACTCTTGCAATTAGGTGGGCCTTGGCTGCCTGCAAAGATTTGAATGGGACACCAGTAAGCTTACTGGTGTCCCATTAAAATCTTTTCATTCTTTGCATGGGGATTGATACCATCCAGATGGGGGAGCACCAAGGCTTGAAGAATAGTTCTGAATTCTGAGGTCGGGATGAATTGTTTTTTTCTGCAAAGGAGTGAAAGCTGGTCCCAGGCTGTTTCTGTGTGCTTCGGGATGGGAGTTTTTAGGAAGATCTCACAGTCAGTGGTTAAGTCTAATGACTTTGCACTAGAGTAAGTTACAGAGAAAAGCAGGCGCGTTCCATCTATGTTAGCCAGCTGTGGATTTGGGTAAGTTTAGTGGCAACTTCGAGGAGAATAATCTGACTGTGCATGATATAAGGCATTTGGAAGTCAACATCTCACACCAGTTTTGGTCTGTAGACATGGTGAATGTTATTCACTTTTTGTACTCTTTATTACTTTGGGGCTGTTCGATATGGTCTTGCAGGAGTAGGTGGTCAGTGGATGCAGGGTACACTTGATACTGTGGCAGCATTTCCCCTATTCTCACCCATATTGTTCCCGATCGAAGGGAAAAACTTGTGTGTCTCGTGTGGCTTATGGTGACCTACTGGGCTTACCTCAGAGACTGGGGGACAGGCAAAAAGTTCCTGACTACTCAGCTAGGTTTATATGACTGGAGAGTGGCATAACTGTTACTATTTTTCACAACAGTGCTGCCCATGTGGCGTTTTTATTCATTTAAAGAACTCCACTTAAACGCTATTAACATGTCATCATCTTTTGGCTTTTATTCGACTTTTCGTCATTTGCCAGATACACATAAAAATCATCCGCATTTACAATTAATACAATAATACACATAAGATTGATACAGAGCGTGATAGATATAATGTAAACAAAAATATAAAAACAATAATAGTAACCTTGTCCTTCCCAATGTAACATGACAGAAATGCTTTATGATGTTCCAATCTGCCCTAGATAGGAATCCAAATAACTTCATTTACACGAAAGAAATTACATTGGAGCGCTCATAAAACTGCACTTAACTAGTTCCACATAAATGTGCAATTTAAATTGTAATTGTTTATTTGTAAAGCCTGTATTCACAAGTGAATTGCTTCAAAGCGCTTCAAGGCGGAAAGGGAATAATGGATTAGAGTCAACATTCTTGGGCCATGAGTATTCTGGATGATCTAACAACAATAACTTGCATACTAGGCCAGAGGCATATCTACTAGTGTAAGTGCATGACAAAGAGTGAGGAGAGAAGGAGAGAAGGGAGGGGTGGAGAGGGAAAGGAACGTACAGTACAATAAACTGCAGTACTAGGCCTGGCGACTGCTTGATGGTTAGTCATCCAATGATCCCTGCATGAGTATTTCAGGCACCATCAAGCTAGGGAGGGGGGACAAAGGGAGGACCAGATAGACAGACTTGCTAGGCCAGTACATACAAGGTCATGCAAGTGCGTAGAGACAGGAAGCAGGAGGGAAGGAGACAAGTGTGCCCAGTCCAGCAGGGGACAGGCTTAAGTGCAGAGTGGCTGCCCCTCTCGGGGAGCAAATGCAGTAGTGGCAAGCAAATACAGAGGTCCTGAGGCAAGTGCAGGACTGGTGAGGGAGCCTGGGACCTGTAGGGCCCTGGAGATGCACCAGGCAACCAGTCAGCGAGCTGAGCAGGTGGGGAAAGAGAAAGAAGGAGGGAAAGAAGCGAGGAGAGAGGAGAGTAGTAGGGGAGAGGGAGAGAGAAAGAGGAAGAGAAAAGGAAGGCCTTGAGGAGTTTCCCAGAACTTAAGGAGGTCCCGCTCAAGACAGAGAGAGGCAGGGAGGCAGGGAGGCTGTTCCAGAGGGAGGCACCTGCAGAGGATAAGGATCTACCCCCAAATCTCTGTTTGGAAAAATGTCTCACCTGCATTCAGTTGGAGGAGGCCGAGCGGAGGGCTCTAGAAGGAGAGTATTTGGGAAGAGAGTGCTGTAGATAGTGAGGGCCCGGCCGCAGAAAGCCTTCTTTTCTATGCAGAGAGACTTGAATTTGATCCTTGCAGCACCAAAGAGCCACTTGGAGTGATTTCAGCTCTGGAGAGAGGCGGTCCCTGGGCTTGAGGCCAGAGAAAGTGAAAAGAGAAGCATTTCGTAAATATGTTAACAGCATTGGAAAAAAAGACATAATCTTTGTAGGTATTCACACAATATGTCTCTATTGTGCAGTATGTCCTGGGCACTAGATCCAGGTTAGTAAATCTTGCTGGGGTGCTGAACCACCACCTTTTCAACAACCGCATGCATGATTGTGCTTTGAAAAACGTGTGTATAAGCGCACAATAAATAAACTATCAATCAATAAACCACCCCAGTATATGAGATATGCAAATATGGTGATTCAAGTGGGTAGAAAAACAGGACCAGGTTGGGTCTGAAGTTAGTGCCATATCAAACAAAGTTTCTACTTGGTTGCCTTACATTGGGGTATGTGCTAGATTCACCGTTATGACAGCAAAGGGAATTAATTCCCCATTTTCCTGGCCTTCAGCATTCTAAATCTTATACGCCATGCCTGATGAATGTAGTTGGCCACAAAATATAGAATGTTCATGTAATTACAACGCCTAACTAGTAAGAGCACTTCCGGTATGTGTCGTATCCCATGTACATTACAAATTGTCTTCAAATACTTACTTCTGGCCACACTATAGCCCTGGCCGAAAAAACAAAGTGGGTTTAGAGATTCCCTGGT
The DNA here is from genome assembly GCF_040938575.1 of Ambystoma mexicanum. Classification (NCBI taxonomy): domain Eukaryota; kingdom Metazoa; phylum Chordata; class Amphibia; order Caudata; family Ambystomatidae; genus Ambystoma; species Ambystoma mexicanum. The sequence goes on along the minus strand of NC_090940.1, from coordinate 370,257,357 downwards.
TGAGCCACACACAGGGCATAACTCGCTTCCAGTTGTGTACCACTTGCTTGTGCGATGTGCCTGATTCAATAGACCTAGACTAAATTTGATGTACAGGCTGCGTGCAAGGGAAGAGTTTACCACATCTAAATATTGTTCAAAACCCAGAGAGTGTTTGCTAGTCAAGTATAGATCTCCCATTGCAAACCACTACATACATTGACTAGTTCCACTTCGACTGCTTCGTGTGAAGCTCTGTATCATTTCTGCAGTACCTTTCATGATACCCAAAGGGTTAAGCCAGTGCTCACATAAGTTCAATTTCATCAAACATCTCTTGACATGGGTGAACCAGGGCAAAGATCTACCACGGTCAGATTCTAAAATGTGTATGACTGCCTCACAATATATATTGGGTTCAGAAGTTGTCCACACTCTGCACCAGTAAAGGACTGGTCTAAGCGCAACATCACCATTAATCGGTCTAAGACCCATCTCTAGGTAAACGGGGTAACCCGGGCACGCAGAGGGTATACCAAGCAGATGGTTGAGGAAGAGTCTTTCATCCAACCCCAATTTGCTGCTGGCGGCATGTCCACAAGACTCCGTGCCATGCAGCACTGCAGATTTTGCCTGGGCAGCATACACAGTGATTGCTGGCGTAATGGCACCCCGGCCGTGGCCCCGATTAAACCTCTAAATTGCACCTCCATATTCTTTATTATGTGGAACTAGATTTAATGGACTGGGATGTCTAATGGCCTTGATCATTCAATCTTATGCCCAAATTATCATACCATCGAACCTGTTCTAAAGCGGTTCCTTTAATATGCAATTTCATTTGAGTAAACTGTTTAAATTTAGGCCGAAAGATTAAGGATTTCGTTTTCCCAGTATTTATCTCAAAATGGAGCTCTGTACATTTTCAACAAAATCTTCCAGGGTGGCCTCCAAGCCCCTAACCGATGTTGATAGGAGGACGGCATCGTCCGCAAAGAGCATCATTGGAAAGGCTTCTGGCCCAAGCTTTGGTTGGTCTAGGCATTTCATTCTAACATGGTGTCTGACTTCATCTATATAGATTAGAAACAACAGAGGGGCGAAGACACATCCCTGCCTCACCCCTATGGTGACCATAAAAGAGTGTCAATTTGCCTCCCAAACTCCATCGCACTCAGGCTTTATTGTTCGAGTTGAGTTGCTCGATGATTTGCAGGAGATTGGCAGGTACCCCCCATCGGGCCAATAAGAATCACAGTTGTCCCTGTGATACACAATCAAAAGCACAAAAGCAGTCTTGAAATCTGTGAGCACGGTGCATAAATTCATGTTTCTCAAGATTGTGTATTCTTCTAAGTGTAGACGAAATACTTGGTCAATGGTGATTATTTTTGACTGAAAGCCTGCTTGTAAATGATCTATTATTATTCCTTCTTACACAACCCACATCTGGAGAAATTCATATATGACCGTGGTACAGACCTTTCCCACAGTGTCCAACAAAGACATTGGTCTAACATTCCCAGGATCCTCTCTCTCTCTCTCTCTCTCTCTCTTTTTTTATAGATGGGAATAATTATGGCATTTTGCCAGGAGGGAACCACCTTATTGATCCTGAGATCACGCTGAACAGTTTCCACAGTACTGGCATCCATACAACCAGTTCATCTTTAATTAGGTCAACAGGGATGAAGTCCATTCTGTGAGCCTTGCTCCCTCATTGGAATTGGATGGAATTTGTAACTTCCAATAATTTCCAGGAGGGACGCACCTTATCGATCCTGAGGATCACGTTGAACAGGTTCCACAGTACCAGCGTCCATCCTGCCAGTTCATCTTTAATTAGGTTGACAGGGATAAAGTCTGTTCTGTGAGCCTTACCCCTTGTTGGGATTGGTTGGCATTTGCAACTCCCAATAATTCAATTTGGATGGGGCTCATGTTTTTCCCACTAATCCAATTCCCACAATCTACTTTAAATGGCGGGTTTCCCTGAATATCAGCTATCTCTACCACTTCTTAAAGGCTCTGGACGTGATTCCTCCAGATACTTGGATTGATGTTAACAGCCAGGTCATTACCACCGCCTTCTCTCTTCCCACTGACAATTTTCCAGAATAAACTAATATGCCTGGATTCAGAAGCTTCCTGCATTCTTTCACATTTTAGTCGCACTAGGTTGTCTTTTTCGATCTTAATAAAGAGCCTATACTTCACTCTCAGATGCCTCAGTTCAACCGTTTCAACCATTAAGCCTCCTTTCAGGCAATTTAGGATGTCAAGTTTTGATATCTTGCATTCCTCATCATACCAATTTCTGCTTTTAATAGTGCATTTCTTGACACACTTGCTCGGCTTTGGGATGAAGGGTTGTATGCCCAGAATAAGGTTATCATATACTGGAAGGACTTCTCTATCACAAAGTTCCATGGTCAAAGATCGCTCCAGGTCAGGCAAAATTGACTCAGATACTAGGCCTCAGGGCCAACAAATCGAGATCAAAAATGTAATTTTTTGCCTTGATTGCCCTTGGATCTGGACTCAAATGCTGGGGTTGCAATGGCGATCCCTCTCTTGCATATCCATGGACATTAACATTAGGCACAATGGTCTGTGGTGACTATTCCATTTTTCCAAGACCACAAAATCCTTTGCATAAGTCCATATCTTGGTTGATAAGAAGATGTAGTCAGTATGCAAGGTACAGTTGTTCCCCTGGTAAGTGGATTTTGCTGGTTGATCTTTCACAAATCGTCCATTGCAAGCCCTTAAATCCATGCCAAAGAGCAAACCAGTGCAATTGAGTGCTTGCGAGTCCACCCTCTTTGGTACATTATAATTCAATTGGGGGGTTGTCCCATACCTCATCACTGTCATGCCGGACGCCCTCCATATCAGGTAGAGGTTCAATTTGCAAATTGAAATCGCCAGCAGGATAATTGGATAACCCAGGCCTTCATGAACTTCCTTGTTTTCCACAGGTCCCCTTGCCAATTCTATTGCAGTCAATTTTGCTTATTTGCCACTCAGTTATATATGTTAAGCAAAAGGACAGATTGGGCACCAGGTGGATCAATCGCCAAATACAATACGTCTGGAGATCCCGAATTGATATTTGATATTGCCAATTGAGCCGGGTGCTGATCCAGATTGCCAGGCCACCTGAAATTCTTCCTTTCTGGCCTTTAACTGCAGGTGCTTGAATCAACTCATACCCTTGGAAGCCAATCTGGCCTAGTTCTCATGTTTCTTGAAAACACGCAATGTTATATCCCGAGTGAAGCTGCACCACTCGGGAACTACCAGATGTTCCTTGAAGCCAACAATGTTCAAAGAAATGTATCTGATGGCTTTCCCGGTGGGCTGTAGCTCTACAGCGGGGGCGGGGTATTGTCAATCTACTTCATCCAGGCTGCTACCTGCCTGGTCTTCACCTAGCTCTGATATAATGATGTTGGTCTCCCTGGGTGCAACTGCAATTCTAGGGGATCTGTGTTATGTGTTGGCGATGTCCGGGGTTTGCTTATTGTTAGTTGGCCTGATTGTTATTATAGACCATTAATAGATAATATTACATCCATCAAGTGATCACTATTTAGAAGAACCACAATCATGTAATTACTAGTGTTCAGCAGTCTCTGTCTTACACATCCTCCTAACAATAGATGTACACCCTCCTGTATGCCTAAAGTAGCGGGTACACTTGTTGATCAGTGACTCTTGGGTTTTGTAATGCCTACTTTGAGTTCTTGATACATTATATATTGTTATGGATGGATTATTCCACAGTGCGCCATAAGAGCTTTATTGCTTTTCTGGTTATGATTGCACATATAGGAGTTATTCACTGGCCCTCTGGTACCCCTGTTCTATGACCCGGAGGGATCGAAGTGGGCAATCTTATCCCATACGGGATAGTTTTCAGTATGTTCACATTATTGCCATTCCATTTATTTGGTTCATTGTCTTTTGGATTTGCCTGGGTCATGGAATTACTGTTTGGTTTATTGTTTTGACAGTTACAAGGTTTAGTACCATTAGTTACAAGGACCCTCGACAACCTGTTCTTGATACCTGCTAGTTAAATTCCAAAAAGGTAAAAGCTTTCCCTGACTGCCTTTTCCAATAGCCTACAAATAGTTGTCAGGGTTTGGAGTTCTCCCTTGAGTATCCCCAGTGTGTCTCTGCCTAATCCAATCTGGTCTTCTCTAAACTCAGTGTTGTTGCCAGTCTGAGTGTCCTTGCTGATTCCCTTGTTTTGAGCTTGTCCTTGTACTACCCTTCCTTTTCTTATGGGTGTCCGTTCAGGTTCACTTGTCTCCTTTGGATGGCCGGTACAACCACCCAATGGTTGTTCCTGGTACGTGTTGGAAGTTGGGACCATGATTTGCGTTCTACCCTCACAATCTCCAGTAGTGGCAGGGCAATCTAGTAATATTTGGTCTGGGGCATTTTGATGTAGTTTGAAAATATGTGTCCCTTTGTCTCTATCAGTAGTAGTGGGTAGGGCGAAAGTACACCCTCCCCCGTGTATGCAGAATTTCCCTATCTCCTAATTGTCCATTGGAACTTTTTGCTTCTCATGGCACCTAAACAGGTTGGGTGCCAATGTTGCTTTTAAAACAGGAGCTACACTCTCTGGAACAGGAGCTACACTCTCTCGGTATCTTCTATTACCGAGATACAGTTTGACGCTGCGGCCGCTTTTCCACACCATAAGGCTGCTTTGCTATTAACATTTGGACCTGCACATGCATCAAGTCTTTAACTTCAGTTATAAGAGTGTTAACATCCCTAATTGGTTCAAACAGTTTGAAAACCCTCTTGCCCCCCACCTTTTGGTGAGATAGACTGAACAGCTTTTCTTTTTGTCATTTTGTAGGCAGGCAAATGTACCCTTAAAGCACAAAACAAAATAACTTAGGAAAGACAATTTGAAATTATGACCACTCTTTTTGTGCCAGTTGGCCAGTACCTTCAATCTATTTTAAAAAATCTTAAAAGGGAACTGCAAGATCACAATATTAACAGAAAAATTCAAATATATGAAGATGCACACTCTGTAATGACTAAATTCAAAGAATGACCATTCTCACTTTTGGACAACTGAAATTTAAGATTTAACCAATGAAATGAGCTGCACAGTGTCCTAAAGAAAAGAGAAGAGAGAGTCAATCTAGTTCCACTCTCTGTGGGTGAAAAGTATAGGGCCCCAGAGGTTTCCTGCACTAAATCAATATTCCTCTCCACTCTCAGGATAACATGCGTTGATGTTACTTAGCAGGTGGGGAAGGAATGCACGACAGCTTGAGGGGCATGCTTAGTCCGAGGCTCCCCAACCCCTCACCTACTCCATGTGTTCTGCTTAATTAATTTCTTTGGCTCTTTATTCTTAGCTCTTAATAGTTCAACCACAGAAGAAAAGCTGCTCAAACCACAGGGTGATAATCAGCCTTCACTGTCCTTTCAAACAAGAAGACCAACAACACACCAGCACATACAGACAGCATTTTATCGTGCAAGCCTCAATTTTCCCACAATTGAAAGTTGCTTACAAGTACTTCCAATCCAAAGTATAGAGTGAAATAATACATTCTGTGGAGTTGATTTTGTGTCATGGTAGGAAAGTAGGCAGTTCCAATTTGAGCTGCTCTCCCCCAGCAAGTTCCAACACCCTGGGGGTACAACACCCATGCCCTTGATCCCCGGTTGGCTTCAGCACGCGCAGGGAGATGCACAGTTGTTGAAGTAGGGGTGGGTGGGGCAATGCTAGGGTGTCTTCTATGTTCACTATCCAACACCCTTCAGGGTTCAACACCCTGTAGACTTAACATGTCAGTTACCAGTGGTGCTCTAAAGGGGAATCCCATTTAAACCGAGTTAACATCCTCTAGCACCCTACCTGTTTTTGAATCTGGTGCATCTGTGCCCATTTCCATCTCACAAGCCTTCAATACATCAGATGCAGTGGTAAACAATTTGGGCAATTAAATTAGATGTTAGTCACTAAAGTTGAATGGTGACCCAGCCCTGAGGATTCATCCAATAGCAGAAGGTATTCCAAATGCCAGTATGGGAGTAGGTGAACCCTTACCCCCTACTAAGGCTATTGGCACAGCCAGGGTAGTAGCTATTTTTACATGTGCAGTCGAAGGGAGAAGGAATTAAGACAGGTGGCAGGGGAAGAACAAGTCAATATCATATCACAAGCCAAAGAAATACATGAACAAAAAATAGACTGCCCATTTGACACCTTATATACTATTATGTTGAGAAGTGAACAGTGCATTACATCTTCAATGGCGAAACTTGAAGAGGGATTGAACACTAAAGAGATTCAAGGGGTTGGCTCATTTCTCCACTAGTGCTTAACATCCCCACCAATGCAGAAATCTTAAATCCTCATGGTGACGTCCAGTCACCTGGATGCTAGCCCCAACTTAAAGGGGTATTGTGTGCTTCTGAAACTCCTGTCATTAAGTCTTTACCCACTCAGAGAATAGTGTCATTAACTTCTCCCCAATGGCCCAGTGGATTAGCTTTTAGGAATCTATGTACACAGAAGGATCCTGTTCTATTCCTGTTATATCCTTCTCAAAACTATTGTCCTTTGTGGAAGTGCAATGAAAGGCAATTGAAAGAGAGAAAAGAAGCTTCTTAGTACTTCTACTGGTTGTATACTAATTGATCTTTTCACAATTGACCTCGGGAGAATTGACCTAATTTAGAAGGTCAATTAGGACATATATGCAGGGGGAAACCCCCGCAACCCCCACCCAAGCAAAACCCCCTGCAACCCCCCACCCAATCCCCTTATATTATTTATAATCCAAAACCAACCCAATACATATATAAAATAACTAAAATAATATAAAGGTCAATTGTGCAGAAGGTCAATTAGGACCACTATAATTAGGTCAATTGTGCAAAAGGACAATTGTAAAAGGTCAATTTGGGTAATACCCTTCTACTCATCAGACCCCAGACAAAAGAGCACCTCTGAAAATAAAAAGGGACTGTACTATGCAAACCACATTATCTCTTCCGTTGCCTCCTGCCTATGGGGGTGACTCGACTAGGGTGATATTTACTTCAGGGAGTGCCATTGCCCTTAGTATAACACATGTATCTCCCATCTTGAAGGTGTGCCACTTGCACATTTGTACCATTCAAATTACTTTTTCTGAATGATTTGGTGCATTAAACACTGAGGCTTCCCTTCTATTGGTTGTAACCGTGGGAGGCACCCCAGAATAAGATGTTGATGTGGATAAAAACTACAATTTGGTTAACCAATGTTTTGCAGAGGGATTTGTCCAATTTGATAAGAATTCGTATTCCAAAGTGGGGTGCTTACATTGGATGCAGAAAAAGTAGTCTACTTGAATTCCTGTAGAAGAATACTGACTAGCAATAGAAAGTATCTAGCCTTAAAATTGTCATTTGATAGCTTTAGTAGGTTGTTAGCACCTCACTAAATAACAATACATCAATAAATACATAATTAATTTCTTCATGGGGTTCAGATTCACATAGGTATTCAACATCCAAGCTTGAATGATGGAAGGCTTGTGCTACAGCTCGTGGTTGTCTTCCATGTAGGCATAACTCTGGTAGGCTTACTAGTGGACATCGAGGATGCCCATGAGTGTGAACAGTGGCTTCAATGAAAGGTTAAAGATCACTGCGGAGAGGATGGATGTTTGTGGAACCACACAGGTCACTTAATATTGTTGCAATTCTCAGATGCCCATCTGGGCAAGCCCGTATCAATTGCTGAAGTTGGTGCGTAGATGGTGATATCAAACGCAATGCAGTTGAAAAGGTTGTTGAGCAGGGCTCTGACCAACCATGTTTAATGTGGCATAGATCTTGAGCAGGACGAGAAAGTACGGGTTCCCTTTATCCAGGATGAAAAGAGCATTGTCCATGACATGGATAGTGATTGTATTCTTGCATCTGGGTTGGAAGAAGAATGGCTACTCTCGTAGGAGATTTGTTGGGTTGTCTTTTCGTGTGTTTGGAGGGTGACAGTCTTTTTGATGATATGCCTGGTAAAAAAAAAGTGTATGGCTGATATGAGGGTAATAAACTAGCTCATCATGGGTAAACGTGACCTTCTAGTGGGAGGAAATGATCAATTTCAATGCTTAAATTAAGATGCCTAGATTAAGGGAAGTGTTTATAACATAGACGTGAGGAATGAGTGTGTTTTCTGTGATGTTTATCAAGTCAAAGTCTGGAATGAAGTGTCCTCATAGGTGTTTTGAGGGCTGCCAGGATGTTTGTGAATTCTTCCAATAATATGGCTTACAATTCAGCGATATGGCATAGTGTGATGGCAGGTATATCTGTGATGTTTTGAGTGTTATTAATGGGGATTCATGCTTGTTGATTGATTCTTTTTTCTGTGAAGGACGTTTTGACTCCAGTTGTCGGTGGTGTCATTGTGTGGCTTGTGCTATGGTTGCAGCTTAGTAATGTGCTTTGGCTGCGCTGATCAGCGTATTGCTGTATGAACACAAGGTTTCAGGTTTGTGAGTCTACCGATTATTGGGATTTTCTCCAGGTCTTTTCGCTAGTGCGCTCTTGTGTATGCACAGGTGCAGAGGGCTTTTCTGTGTGGTTACTTCATTTCAGAGGTGTGTGGGTGTTGGCTGAAGTGTTGGGAATGGTGTTTATGCCAATTCTTCAGTTTTGAATACCAAGGAGATGAGGAAATCTTTCAGAATAACCATGGGAATGTGTTTGAATATGAACTGAGATGTGTTGGTTGGTTTTTGCAATCCATGCTAAGTGACTCATGAGCTAGAGCTGGAAGTGTGGCTAGAAAAGTGTAGTTTTAAGGTGGTAGACACATGCATTTTGCTATTGTGATGATGTTAGTGATTTCTTTGGGAAAACCTGCGTGGATCTTGTGTGAAATGAAGCTGTTCGAACATGAGAAAGTAGGCAGTGGCAGGTCAGAATCACTATGTATCATAGTGACACAGTGATCCTTGAGTGTTTAGGTTTGTGCAGCCTTGGTATATTAGGTGTTACAGTGAGTGGGGAGGAGGATATATATCAAGGATGTGGTAGGACTTAGAAGTGACCTATGTTTCTGTGAAAAGTGCATTAAGGCTGTATCGGGCAATGTCTACAGTCTCGTGTCCTGAGGACTGTGCAATAATGAGCACCGGTTTGCATATGTGTTTGGGTACCATTGACTGGGTGATGTGAGTAGGGAGTTGACAGGATTGTGTGGGTTATATGTTCATGGCTGCTAGCTTCATGTGGATTGTTTGTACAGTATGTTTTTGTGAAGCTGAGAACAGTGAGTGGTGAGCGTGTTGTAGGGAGTGTGGACTGAGGCAAAATCACCACATCTGTCCACTTTGAGTTCAGCTTGAGCAGTTGATACTTATCGAAAGTTCAACGGCCTTTAAGCATTCTCAACAGATAGTAGTCAATGGCATACCTTCTCCAGCGATCCCAAGAAAAATGGTCACCTTAAGTGGAAAACATTAGGGTGAAGGAGTGGATATGTTTGACCAAAGTATGAACATAAACAATATACACGATTGGCGAAAGTAAGGATCCCTGATTAAGCACACAATACAGTGGGTACTGTGCCAAAAGCATTAGATCTCTGAAGTCTTCATAGGAAAATAGAAATGTTGATTGGTGTCAAATTTGGATGAAAAAGCCAAAAACAGCATATCTGCCCCATTGCTACCATCATATGTCATAAAAAGAGCATCAAGTAAAGCCAAAGGAATGGATTCAGTGTCCCTAGCATAGCAAATGTTCATTTAAGGAAGGCCAAGAAAATTAGACATGTCAATAAATCCACTGAGCCCATAGGCTTACTATGTTCTGTGACTTAAGACAATGTAAACAATGCAGTTACAATGTTATAGGACAAACAGAAAAGTTGCATATGACACGATTAAGCTTTTTCAAAAGAGAAATCACTCTCCCTGTCAAAAGGTCAAAGACATCACACCATAGGTAAGGGAGGGGGTACCTATCTATGTTTAAGAGAGAGAAAAATCAGGAGCAAGCCCTTAATTATTGTGACCAGTCAAGGGGGATCTACTCTACCTGCAGTAGAACATTTGAAATAGCTGCCTCTGTTACAGGTGAACAATATTTTAATGCTTTGAATGGATTGAATTAGGCATGAGAGTAATTAGATACAACAGAAGAGTGAATGTTTGCTATTTCATAGATTAAAATAGTACAGGTGCAGTCCCATAAATGGAGGAATAACATTGCTTTTGGAAAGGGAAAATGTGGACTCATTTTATCATACAGATTATTACAACTGTTTTTGTTGCAAACACATTTCGTTTATTCTAACGACTGTGTGCCTTAAATGCTTTCTTGGAAATGTCATCATGAAAGATGTAACTTTTTCTTTCAAGGTTTATTTTTAGGTTTTCAATTCCATTAGTTCAGGAAATGGCCATTTACCTAATAGACAATAATTATTCTTTTTCCTACAGGACTTATGAATGCACATCTAAGCAGTTCTGGAAATCCAGTTAGAGCGCTCAGTGAAAGCCTGTTAATAATACATCTTAATATCTGTGTATATAATATCCGGGAAGACATAAACTGTGCAATGTACACATGACATCTGGCATGCATACTAGGACTTAATTCACCTAGCACACCTAGTTGTGTGTGGAGAAGTTCATCATTAGTCAGAATTCAAATATTTTAAACATACCGATAGTTCAATCTCTCATAGATGTCCAGTTCTGATAGGTGGCACGTACTGTGAAAGTGGGCCGTCCAGGGTTGGAATGTGTACATCACACTATTTAATTTGGCCCCTTTTGGTCAACCAATACTCTTTTATTTACTGTTTATTTTTGGTAAGTGATCAGTAGACAGAAATACCTCACTCTGGCCAGTTAAGTCAATATACCCAAAATATTATTTTACTCCAGGAGATTGTGTCTTTTATTTTACAGTTCCCTCTCACCTTCCCCAAATAGCATAGGTTCTCCTGCCACTCTGCCAAATACTCTTGCTAAACAGTATATGCTCTTGCAAAAGTCTTCCAATCTGTCTTTCCATGCCATTATGGCAAATTCGGAAGTGGTCCCAGTGTGCCAAGCGGCTGTTAATGTGTTCTTCTCCCATCCGTGCACTTCATCAGCAGGGGATTTAATCCACTAAACACATCATGGATCTGTCAATCAATCAATGAATTTATATTGATAAAAGTAATAAAACACATCATTAGATACCAATCATGCACTTACTCAAATATATGTAAAAGAGCACATATTCAATCAGAAAGAACATATGTATACAAAAACAAAATTATTAATAATCAATGAGGAACTGCATGCGTAGATCCTAACAACAAAAAGGAGTTGAAATGAGCTTTCATATAATGACACTTAAGAATCTACATTGTTCTTCTTGGGCTATGGTTTCTAATCCATAGTCAAGTATTTGGTGACCCCGCAAGACATGGATAGATTATTCATTGATTAACAAACAAGAGCATTGCAAGTGTGCGAACACCAAGCTTGTGCAATATAGGTCCTAACCAATAATTTCCTGTATTCTCCAAAAAGTGGAAATAAAAAATCACTTTTAATTTCATTCAGCTGTCTGATAATTTAAACACAAGGTGCAGCGGCTTAAGCCAACTTGTTGTTAAATGGGCAAGTGGCAGAATATGTTTGATGAACATACTGCCTGAGTAAGCTTGTTTGACACAATCCAAATAAACCTCCAATCTCAACATCTCCTTATATTCCAAGTAACAGGACAAGAGTCAATCACTTGTACCTTCTTTGAATGTATTTCAATGTATATAATATGCAAGAATTGACTATAGAGTAAATTGTCGCACTATGATTTAAGGTGCTGGCTAGACTATTGCAAGACCGAATCAGGGTCTGTCACTTTGCAGAAAATTGTAATATATAATTGTCAATTTTTGAGTCTGGTCAGTAAATCTAGGAAAGGCAGGCTTTTCTTGTTAGTGTCACAAGTAAACTAAGTTCAAATTGCATTCATTAATCTAGGGCAGGGGTCTGCAACCTTTGGCTCCCAGATGTGTTTGGACTACCATTCCCATCCGGCCTGTACAGCATAGTCAATGTCAGGAGATCATGGGAATGGTAGTCCAAACACATCTGGGAGCCAAATTGGCTCCCAGATGTGTTTGGACTACCATTCCCATCCGGCCTGTACAGCATAGTCAATGTCAGGAGATCATGGGAATGGTAGTCCAAACACATCTGGGAGCCAAAGGTTGCAGACCCCTGATCTAGGGAATGTAGGCGTCTCGTTTTTCATGATTTCCTTCCGTTCGTTCCCGACTAAGATGATGTTGTCTATATATCTTTTCCAACATTGAATATGCTCGACACATGGATAGTTGGAAAGGATACATCTATCTTCGAAATCAGTCATATAAATCTTATCCAGACTGGGGTAAAGACCGCACCCATGGTTGTGTCCTTTCTTTGGGGAAACATCTCATGTCAAAAGGTGAAGTCATTATTACACAGTGGGATCCATAGTAGCTCCACTATGAATTATCTGGGAACTATATGTCGACTTTGACGATCATTTAGTGTTTTGGTAATAATTTCAAGTGCCTCTAGTTGCAGAATATTGGTTTAAAGGGCCGCAATGTCACAAGTGACCAAAGTATCTTCATCAGCCCAATGTTCAAGCCTTTCCAAAAGATTAATGACATCCATTTTATCCTTTAAGATCTTGAATGCACTGCCAATGGTTGAAGAAACGCATTAATATATTTGTCACTTGGTTCTAACAGAGATCCACATGGGGAAACAATCATTCTGCCAGGGGAGGTTAGTACTATCGTTATGGACGTTTGGCAGGGTATATAGGACAGGATTGCTCATATCCAGAGGGGTTAGGAATATTGCTCCCTTTTGAGTCTCGAAATCTAACTCCGCACCTGCAGTACATAGTTCCAGTAAGTGTATCATTAAGCTTGCAGTGGGATACCTAGTGATTTTGATGTAATGTTAAGTATCTTCTAACAATGTTTTAACCATCTCTACATAATTCACTGTATCCATAATGACAATCCTGCCATCCTTTGTGTCGGGTTCAATGACAGTGTGCTTGTTCTTCTTGTTCTGTGCTCATCTAAGTTGATGTTGTTGTATCTACAAGGGGCATCGATAAAAATCGGTGGTAGTTTCGAAAGAACCATTTTCACAAAGGAAAGGATTTTGGGTGCCGTGATATTATCCAATGGAAACAAAGATGATTGAGGTTTTAATGTAGTGCAAGCCCCGTCTTCCTCATACTCTTTACCAGTAATTGTCTCAAAAACACACAAATACATACTTCAACCTTTCCACAAAGAGACAGACAGTAATTCAGTCCTGCAATATTTAAGCTAGCATCCTAAATAATTGGTTGACATTCTAACAGTCAATTCTTATGTTTCAGGTGAAACGTTACATTTAAAGACGATTAGACACATGCAATAAAACACTTTCTGCTCCACCAGTCTAGCATTATATTGAAAATAATCATTCACATGTGATCTAGAATGCATGGTAATATACATGTTGGTATAAAACAGACACAGCTATTCAATTTCAAATAGGCTAATTAAGTTGGAACAGCAGTGGATTTATTGGTTAAAGACACACCAGGCAGGGCTAAATGAAGAACTTCACTGGTCAACAATATTGATTTAATAGTGAGTTATTATTTTTTGCATCACTGATGCAGCACTTCCAATTCATCAAGGGAATGTATGGATAATAGAGGTGTCCTACATGACCGCTAGTTGTTCCAACTTAGAATGGGCATGTGTGGTCTAGTTTACATGAGGTTTGTACACACAAGTCCTGCATCATACGAGTAAGTGGAAAATATAGAAACTTCATGTTGGTTCAAAAACAAATAGTTATTATTTGGACTACAGTTTAGGATCAGTTTTTCAGTGGCTTAGTTGGGTCTATTCTGCCATTCATATAGCTCTCAGGACAGTGTGGGAACCCAATTGTGACCTGCATAAGGTCATACTCGCTCCAAAAAGACACAATTTGCTTCTGTGCATATGTTAGTAATACTACATGGCTTTATTAACTGCATATTCTTACTGTTTCTGATTGCAGCACATCGTGTCACTGGAGATGCAAAACAGTGTGGTAATCCTGTTAATTACAAGTCAGGCACAATAGATTACAAACAATACCTGGTTTAACCAAGTGTATTCTTCCCCAAAGGGGTGTATTTGTTCATTTTGCACAAATTGGTTTGAATGTATTCTGATACAGCGGTGTGTAAGACAGAATAATATGCTTACCTTTTAGGTTCATCTCTGATAAACTTCTCACCATGATGAGGAAATCTCACACCCAGAGGAAGGCTGGGCTAAGAAACAATCAGGCTGTTGAAGCTGAAACTTAAGTTGGCTTTCGGAGCACTTTAAAATACGTCAAAATGCCTGTTTTTGAATAGGGAGATTTTTTGAAGACCCGGTTATAAGATGAACATGTACATCAACTTGCAAGCTCTGGGAAAGGTGCACCTTATATTTTTGTATTTTGTATATGTATTTTTCTGTATGTTCCGGATGTTTGCATTTATATATATTGTAATTGCTGTATCATCGTTTCTGTCACTGGGTTGACACCATTGTATTTATCATGAAAATTGTAGAGATGAAATATGTGTTTAGATACAATTATTACATGTATTTTTGCAGAAAGTTGTTGCTTCTCTTAAAAATGCTCTCTCATGTTATAATTTAAAATACCTCTGAATAATGACTTTGAATAACCAGTCCCATAATATAGTGATTGTTCTTTGTGGGGAATAGGAAAAAGCTTAGTTCCTGAAACAATGTTGTATTGTCTTCCCGAGGGACCTCTGCAACAGCTCAATGAGCTTCAAGTGCCTTTTGAATATGTGACACTCGCTACCATCAACCATCAGAGATGTGAGCCTTTTTGCTCATCTGCTCAAAGGCCAGGTCAAGACCATGGGGCAAGAAATTAAGGAAGAAGAGGATTTTGGAGCTTTGTGCTCCGCCAATGACATACACTGGCATTAAGAAACACATGCCAGAATGAACACAGACATAGTTGGATCTACAGAGTTCATCAGTGTCACAATTTTAAACCCAAGCTACAGATTTTGAATGGCTGCTATTTATCAGAAGGTTTAAATGGCAAGGCAGAATACATGTATCCCTGACAGAATTGTGGCACATGAGAGGAATATGTCTCATTTTCAATTTCTAAGGAAAGGTACTGGATTAATGGCCTTTTCTTCCACCTCCACACAGAATAGTTCTAGTACCACTAGCACCATCACCCCCACCATCACATTCGCAGGTCGGAGGAAATAATTAACCTCTCCAATTACTTCTTTATTAGCCACCAGTGAGCAAAGGCAGCCCAAGATCACATTTGTATTTTCCTACAGGAGTATCCCCAGTTCAAAGCAAAGAAGAAAACCCTATCCGGAAAGGCTTAACCAAATACATTTGGATTCAAGATACAGCATACTACAGGATATCCTTCTGTCTCAAAAGGGCTGCAGAGGAAATGGTCAAAGCGCATCTTGCTGTAATAGAACTTGACCATACTAGATAAAACTCTATTTAATTGGCACACCAAAATGAAGCATTGGTCAATATTGAAGTGGAATCACATATCCAGAGTGTCCCGATACATTTTCAGGGTAGCTGAGGCCATCATTGGAGAATGAAGAATATGGTTGTTAGTAAAATAAAATGCAGGAATCCTAATCCTGCTGAAGATTAACCACCCCATCCCACCCTGCACATATGAAATAACAGGTAAGGGGCATCTGGACTTTGGATTTGGGTGATATTGAGCATGTTTATGCTGCTGACACCAATGACGGCAATGCAGAGAATGACACCATCATTTACTACGGCTGCTTAGGCCTACTATAGCACCCTGCACCAGAGAGACCATGTAAGACAGACATGATAGGAATGTTAATTTGTATATTGTTTCAACTCAGATGTGCGTTTTATTCCTCCCCAATGTAAGCAATATTGTAATTGAATGTAATTCGTTCTATTAAACAATGTAAATGCACTATGGCTTTACACTGAAAAATCGTGCAGTTAATTTTAACAATGTTTTAATTAAAAAAAACATAATAAGCTAATGCAAAGGTGTTTCTGTATTTACACAGCCATGTAACATTAAGAATGTAGTAAACTGTGCCCTGGTAAATTGGCGTTTTTCAAGGAAATTATGGGTAGGGTATGAATTGTAAACCATGTGAGGAAATGTATTATACTTATGAACAGAGTGATACTCTATTTAAGTGCTATTATAAATTAGAACACGGTAGATAGCACATTTCAGTTACATGGGACGCAATATATCTCACATGGCTGTTATTTACTGTGAACCTAACATTGTGAACTTTGTTTCTCTTAACCTTTGTGTTCATGAAAAACGCAGCCCTCTTGCTCAGGAATGCACAGGCCCCATTATCCATCACTGTGACCCACACATGAAAGAGGTTCATGCACACATATGTATTTAGCCAGAAGGAAAGCCTTCATATAAAGTACCAATAAATAGGCCACATTGAATTCTAGGTCCAGGGCTTAGCGACCCGATGGCTGTCACTGTGTGGGGACATTTACGCCATCAGATTATGAGATGGCACGATTCAGTGTGACCCCTGCAGTGGCACATAGGAGGGTCAGAGATGCCTGTGACCTGGGTTGGTGGCATCCTCGGGCCTCGTGGGCTGCGGATACCCATGACAGCAAAGGACCTGTGGAGTTGCCTGGAGGGGCAGTAGCGCAAGTGGTCCATGTCTTCCTGAGAGGCAAGGTGAGGATATGTGCACCACATCACGGTGGAGGGCAGTAAAGGCCCCTGACTAATGGTGGCAGGGGGGTAGATGTATAGAAGACGACATGCAGAGGCTGTGGAATCTACCCATTTGCATACATCCTGGCTTCTGGAGAACTGCTAGACATAGTTTAAGAGGCCCTAGATTGAGCACCTCCCTGCAGGCTGGACCTTTCCTGTAAAAGCACTTATCGCTACCCATGTGCACCAGCATACTAAAAGAGGCCTTACTCAACCTAAAGAAGCCCTGAGGAGGACTCAGGGAGTCCAAAGCACTGGCGGCTCCACCAGGTGGTAGTGCTGACAGGGAGGAGGTACGGTGGGTGCTGGTGGCAGAGGCAGAAGCAAGGTGGCAGAGAGTTGGGAGTGGTGAACTTCTGCCTGCTTGTGGAATAGCCCCAAGGAGTGTGGCTGCTATTGGAGAGCGGGCAAGAAGGAGACCACCAGGCATACACCCCAGTATCCAAGGGGCCGGATTACCACGATCATCACCCCACTTGGATGACTATTGCCTTTCCTATACTGCAGGGTGCAGGAGCAATAAGGGCATCTAGGCCTAAAGTAAAAACAGACTGGGGGCTACCTCCCTTTCTAAGGACGCCTGGCATAATACTGGTGGATGAACTGTCAGAAGAGCTCTCGCAATTTCAGAACATGGTCAGTGGAGACATGGCAAAGGCAAAAGGAGTCATGGGCCCCCACCCATTGCACAGCAGAAATAGTTGCAATCAAGAGCGATATACAAGTCATTTGGGAGGAAATAAGGAGTTGAGGACTGACATAGGGTCCAAGGTGGCAGACCTCACAACGAATGTGGAGTCCATGGAGGAACGGATGGAGGTTCTGGAGGTGAACCAGTCCTACTTGGAGGTGCTAGTGTCACAGATGGATGTGTATCTCCAAGAAGCGAAAGGCGGGAGGAAGAATTACACTGAAAAGTAAACGATATTGAAAATCGAGATTGATGCAACAATCTCTGCTTTTTTGTACTCAAGGGAAAAGACAGGGAGTCGCCGGGAGCTTGGAGCAGAAGATTCAGGAGATCGCAGACATGGCCCCAGGTTCCAACAAAGGTATGAGGGTGGTTTTAGACAGAGTGCATCGAGCTGGAGGAGAGGGTAAAGGGCCGCGTTTGGTCCAGGCGCACCTATACTACTATGGAAACAAGGTGAAGATCCTGGAGAAAGCGAGGCGACTGGGTATCATTGACTATGAGGGCCCTAAGGTGGCAATTTTCCAGGAACTCGCGGCCCACACACACCTGAAAAGAAAGAAATGTGCCACGCTTGCTAGGTGGCTGCAAAAGATGGAAGTGCAATATTGCTGGGGCTACCCTCTGTTCTTGTGTTTGAGTGGGAGTGTGAACACTTTCAACTTGTGATGGAGGTGGAAATCAAAGAGGCCATGGAGGATCTGATGGGGAGCCAACGCAAAGGCCTCCAGACTGAGGGGAGCGGGGAATAGACCCCACAGAGACTCTCTGGATATTAAGGAAAACCTCAGCAGACCCAAAGTCCAGGGAGCAGGAAATGTAAGCGACTTAATAGCCCCTCGCTGTGAAAAGATGACTCGTGAGGTGGACTGGACTGAGTTCATTGTCATGGCCCTTGATTTTCTTAGCCAACTTTCAGGTTTACTATTGGGACTTCCTCATGGGCGGTTAACACAGAGGGGAGGGACTGAAAGATGGTGGGTGCAGAGGCCAAATGGGGTGATACGTTGGCCTACAGAGGCTTTTCTAATGACTTGGGGTGACTATTGTGAGTTGGGAGTGGTAGATGGGGGAGTTTGGTGTTGATGGTAAGGGGCAGTAGGGAGGGCAGCCCTGGTTGGCAGGGAGAGGGAAGTTGCGGTGGGTGCCTCTGGTTGTTTGAAAAGGGTTGACAATGTTATTATTGTTGTTGGGGCAGGGGATGAATTTCTGGTGTTTCAACTGGTGGGATATTGTCCTTTGGGGCACACAGTTGAATGCCTCAGGTAGATGAGGTGTGGGTAGAATGTGTTGGTTTGTGAAGCAGGAGGAAATGAGAAGGAGGGATAAGGGGTATAGGAGGGGTCATTGGGGTGGGAAGTTCTCATGCAGGAGCATATGTTGGAAGGTCGGTGGGAAATCACTGCGGGTAAGAAGAAATGGGGAGCGCTAGCAAGGAAGGGACATGCCTGAAGTAAAAGTAGCCACACTGAATTTAAAGAGGCTCAATTCTCAGAACAAAAGGTCTCTGATAAGTAATACACTTCATAATCAATGCTTGGCGGTAATTTTCTTGGTGGAAACCTACTATATACAAGCAAAGGAATCCACGATGAAAGGGCAAGGACATTGGGAGTGTATTTTGGGCTTCACACCTTGATCACTAGAAGGAAGGAGTGGATATTCTGCTGGGAAAATCTTTCCAGTTGACAGAGACCCATGTCAAGAGAGGGCTTGGGGATGGTTTTTGGTGATTAAGAGGCTCCACAAGGGGGCTAAGGTCATGCTGGCCACACAGTATGCACCTAACGCTGGCCAAATATGCTTCCTGTGATGAATTTTCATACTGCTAGACCACTGGGCAAAAAGGGCCACTCTCCTGGGTGGTGATTAGAATATGATAGTGAGCCCAGCCCTAGACTGGTGGTCTGAGAACAGTGATTGGTAAGGACAACAGCCAATTTGGGAACCTTTTAATGGATCATTTCTGGATAGATGTTTGGCGATACCACTTCTCGGGCCCGGGGAGGGGGGGCTATACTTTTTCTTTGCCTCTGCACCAGACAAACACAACGATAGACCTTAAGTTGGTGCCACTAGAACAAGCGGCTTATGAAGGGGCACCGAAGGTGGAGGTAATTACATGGCCATACCACTAGCAAGTTATAGTAGAGTGGAAAGTGGTGAGACCCCACAGGCAGGTGCCTAGATGGCGATGTAATGATAACCTGCTGAGGGACCGGTCTTCAGGGACTTCCTGGAAAAGGAAACAGTGGCATACTTTGATGTGAATGACAACAGAGAAGTGGCTATGGCCAGAGTATGGGAAGCAGCCCAAGCAACGGTTAGGGGACTACTTATAGCGTAGGGGCCGAGGAAGAAGAGAGAAAGGGGTCTGGTATGGTAGAGGTGAGATTATGGGATGAATTGAAGGGCCTGATATCCCAGCTTATGAAGAGATTCTAACGGGGGCTCCTAGTAGAGATGTGGGAACAGAGGCAACAACTACACTCAGATTTAATAGGGGAGGTGGTATAAAAAGGAGGTGCACCAGGCAGAAATACTACGAAAAGGGGAATGCCATGGGAACTCTGCTGGTGAATAGGATGAGGGAGTGCCGGGTCGAGAGGAAGGTTCCACTCTGAGTTTAACAACCAGCAGTAAGAAAGCGAGGAAAACGTCCAGGTGGTGCAATAAACTAAAACACCACATTTCTCCACTACACCCGTGACCAGTCCCACAAGGACGACCTGACATATTGAACCTACAGTTGGGTGAACCTTAGTACTCATACTTTATGTCATATGACAGTTTCCATGATAGTATTGGTAGAGCCCAGGAGCACTACAAAGGTGATTATTAAAACAAATGTTTTGCTTCTTGCATCCACAGGCACGTAACTGGACACAGATACGTCCTCCCAAAAACTATGAACAGTGTTGAGCGCCCCCACAGAACCAGTGCCGGTAGTTTGCCTGCTTACTGTTGTTTCTCTGTTCTTTGATTAGAACTTGAATAGAATTTAAGCAATTAAAGCTTACACTATTTCATCTGTTCTTATTGGCAGGATGAGAGTACTTCCAAGAACTTTGAGATCTGAATCTTTGTCATTACCACAGCAAATTGATAAATAGTGGGTGATATAATTCCTGAAGAATGTTCATTAGTAATGTTAATTGAACAGAAACATGTCGAAACCATAACCTGTGACTCATTACACAGAGTGAAAAGACTGGCAACACAAATAATTTCCACCAGATCTTTAAGTTCCGATTGTTTAGAACAATAAGCATATCATGTTGTGAAGCAATTACATTTATGTGTACAACACACCTATTTCACCTTTGCTGAGTGTTGTAAATACATTGTACTAATTCTAAGTGCCTTGAAAAAAAATGTGTACTCATGTGTATGTACCATAACAATTGTACATTTTTTTGTAAAATATTTTGGGTATGAATTATTAACATTTATTTTATGTATACTGTAGGGTGATCTCTGAACCATTGCAGTAACTCACACTGTCAACACAGTCTCTATCTCACTGTTTAACATAAAAAAGGAGATACACCAGGCATAAATACTATGAAAAGGGGGACACCATGGGGACACTGCTGGCGAATAGGATTAGGGTGTGCCGGGTCGAGAGGAAGGTTCATAAGGTACGCAGGCTTGATGGGGCCCTAGATGGTGGAGATGGGGATATTCCCCCACAATTTGGCACCTATTATGGACAGTTGTATGCTAAACCGGGCTGAGGCTTCAGGAGATAACATGCATAAGTACCTAAGTCGCTTGCCAATCCCATGCCCAACTGAGGAACAGGTCATGGGGATGAGGCAGCATGGGTGATAAAGACAGGAAAGGCTCTGGGGGAGGATGGGTTCACTGCAGACCTTTATAAGCAATACTAGGCACTGCTGGTGGAGCCCCTAGCCGGCTCTTCAATTCGATCATGGGGGAGGGAACAGTGCCATTGTTGTACTTGCAAGCTCTGATAGCAGTCGTCCAAATCCGGGTAGGGACCACACATACCGCCCATCACACAGGCCCATCTCACTGTTAAACGTAGATGCAAAAATCTTCGTAAAAGTACTTGCATCCTGGCTCGAGCTTCATCTGCCTACGTTGATTTACCTTGATCAGACTGGTTTTATTTTGAAGAGACATGAACCTGACAGCTTGTGCAAGTCGCTTCATATTTTCAATGTGCAGATGGTGAAAAAGATCAGGCCATACTCCTTGCCCTGGATGCCGGAAAGGCTTTTGACCGGGTTAGCTGGGCATTTCTAGGGGGTGTTCTCTCGGCAATTGGGGAGGACTCAAAGTGGATTGGGTGGATCTCGTCTCTATATTCAAAGCCACAGGCCAAGGTGGTGGTTAACGGAGGAGAGTCCCAGGGGTTCTCTCTAGAAATTGGCAGGGCTGTCCGATTTCTCCCCTTCTTCCTGCAGTGGTCATGGAACCCTGGGCCATAGCGGTGAGAATGGATCCAGGAATCACAGGGGTCATGATATGGGGGTCAGAGTACAAGATAAGTCTTTTCGCTGATGATGCCCTACCTTATATCACCAATTCCAAACAGTCAGTTCTGCGTCTGCTGGAGAACGTAGCTCGTTATGGTGAGTTGTCCGGTTTCAAAGTTAGTTTAGTTACATTGGCGTCCTTTACAGAGAATGTATAGCGACGTTGCCATTCCAGGATCAGGAAAGGGGATTTAGATACGTGGGGATTGAGGTCTTGGGCGACTATGGGGATCTCTTTGTAGACAATTATCTACCGGTCTGGTTGACGGTGCAGGCTGACCTGCGCAGATGGAACCGGCTAACGCTTTCCTGGAGGACATGCCTGAACTGCATTAAGATGGTGGTCTTGCCCAAGTTCTTCTTTCTTTTTCAAATGTTCCCAGTGGATCTTCCGTCGGCCTTCGAGGGGGTGATGGGTGCCCTCCGGAAATGTCTCTGGGTGGTGGCAAAACACAGGATTGCATATAGAGCCTATTACAGAGTGTCAATTTCTTGGGGCATAAGATAACTCCTCAGGGTCTCTGTCCCCATGAAAAGAAAGTGGAAGCACTGCAGAAATTAAAAGACCCCACAACTCTGCGGGAAATAAGGATCCTCCTTGGACTAACTAATTACAGCAGAAAGTTCATTGAGGACTACGCAGAGATCACAAGACCCCTGATCCATCTTTTGAAGGGGGGGTCAAGTGGGAGTGGGGTCCGGAACAAGCAGAGGCAGTAAGACAACTCAAAAGAAGCCTCTCACAAGCACCTTGCCTAGCTTACCCTGTCAAAAACAAGGAGTTATTTTTGGAGACAGGGTTCTCAAATACATGCTTGACTGCAGTATTATATCAAAAGCATGACAAGGTCAATAAAGTAATCTCCTATGCGAGTAAGACTTTATCCTCTGTGGAGGAAAAATTCAATGATTGTGAGAAGGCACTCCTGGCAACGGTGTGGGCATTGAAGAATTACCGCCTGTTTATCCAGGGGGAACATGTCATAGTGGAGACTCCACACCAACCTCTGCAATATCTTCAAAGTGACAGAATCCAGGCCGGAAATGTGAGTAATTCCCAAATTACTTCCTGGATTCTGTCAATGCAAGGCTTTCCTGTGGAGGTCAGATATGGCCAAAACAAGAAGAGTCCTCTCGCCCAAGGTCTGGCTGACTTGCATGATTGTGCCAGAGAAAACTGTCTCAAGGAAGAAAGTCTTAAAATCAAGGACAACATGGAGGCATACCTTAATTTCCCCCACAAAGTCTATGAAG
Source organism: Ambystoma mexicanum (assembly GCF_040938575.1). NCBI lineage: Eukaryota > Metazoa > Chordata > Amphibia > Caudata > Ambystomatidae > Ambystoma > Ambystoma mexicanum. Next base: position 370,234,048 of record NC_090940.1, on the reverse strand, counting down.
AAGACAAGTGTGAGGGAAAGCCCACTGTCTACGTGGATGGGTGCTCCTACCATGTTGACAAACACGGGGAAAAAGAACTTGTGGCTGGCGTAGGGAATGCATGGGTGAATGATGCCCCAGAACCCTCCACTGGGTACAAAATCGATCCCCGAAGTAGTCAAGTGGCAGAGTTGATGGCTGTGCATCAAGCCATCCTCACCGCTGCCCAACACCAACTCCACAAACTGGTCATAATCACTGATTCGGATTATGTACAGAACGGGTTTGTGGAGCACCTGGTTAACTGGAAAACCAGAGGCATGCTATGTGCTAATAATAAACCATTAAAACATGAAAAATTAATCCAAAATATTGATGTTCTGGTCACCTCGAATGGGATGACCATCTACTGGAAAAAGATCAAGGGTCATTCTAAAGTAGACGGACCAGACAAAACTGGAAATGACCTAGCTGATCAGTTGGCCAAAACCTGAGCTATCCAAGGGGATCTACTTAATATCGAGTCCCTGTTGGGGGAAATCCAGGTCACTGCTATGACTAGGTCCCAGACAAATGCTCACAATGAACTCTAAACTGCACAATGGAGTAAGGAGACTCCAGATGCTGATTTGATTACGGCTCAAAAAGGGGATCCAATAATTGGTAAATTTTATCAACACATTGAGGACCCTGAGAACTTTCCCCTGACGGATACCGATTACATAGGGAAAGAGGACCTCAGAGTGTTGATGAAATGTCCAAAAATGTTACAAATCGAAGACGGTTTGTTGGTAAGGAGATCCATAGCTGGGCATGACCAGTGGGTGGTCCCCACCTCATTCCGAAGCCTGATGCTAAATCATGCCCATGATGTGACCACAGCCGGTCATCAGGGGTTTCATACGACACTAAAAATCTTACGAGAGGTTGCATACTGGCCACACATGGGGCAGGACCTTGACCAATAATTGAAGAGGTATCTTGTGTTTGCACAATTTCAGCCAACATTACACATACACCGTGCTCCCATCGAAAAGAGGGGGATGGCACTGCCTTGGTCAGATTTACAAGTCGATTTCATCAGGCCCGTGATTCGCTCCTCTAGGGGGAACAAGTACCAGTTGACCGTGACATGCTTGTTCACTAAATGGGTGGAATGTCTCCCGGCCCCAAACTGCAAGGCAGAAACAGCAGCTGCCCTGATGATCAACCACATCTTCTCGTGTTTTGGACTACCCCAAAGGATCGAATCAGACCGAGGTAGTCACTTCACTAGCAAAGTGATGACAAAGATGTGGGAGATGCTTGGGGTCAAAAGGAAACTACACATTGCCTACCGGAAAGCCTCTAGTGGTGGAGTTGAGAGATACAACAAGACAATTGTGAGCATATTAAAAAAGTTTGTGGCAGATTCTGGGCAAAGTTGGGTCATTTGATTACTTCTTGTCCTGATGGCCATCAGATCTACCCCTTCTTCTGCAACAAAAACATCTCCATTTGAGTTGATGACTGGACGAAGAATGGTGCTTCCCCAGCATCTCCTTCACAGAACCCAAAAGCAGACCTTGATAAATATCTCCACAGCTCATGAGTATTTTGAGAATCTGAGAAAACACCTTCAACATGCTTTTGCCTATGCTCAGCGGAATCTAGAAAGATCTGCAGAAAGTATGAAGACCCACTATGACCTTAAGATAACTAGAAAAGAATAACAAGTAGGAGACCGGGTCTACTTGTACAATTTCCAAAGGAACCAGGTCAAACAGCGCAATTTTCTATCTAGCTGCCGGGATCCTTTTGAAATTGTACACAGAGGGCCTCATTACGAGTTGAGCGCAAAGGGATACCGGGCACCGGTAAGGACACAGGTGCCGGTAATCCCTTTGCGCCCTATTCCAAGTTCCCTTAGCGGGTCCCTTGCGTTAAGGACACGACCCGTTAAGGGACTTAAGAGCTAATAACAGTACCGCAATTTGCGGTACCGTTATTAGCGCCTTCCCATTGAGCCCTATGGGGGCTCAAATGGGAATGGGGAATGGCTTTTTCAATCGGGACTTACCAGTCGTCCAAGGTCGGAATAGACTGGTAAGTCCCCATTGAACGAGGGCGGACTCGGTACCGGTATTGGAGGTACTCATGGTTCTAATAGCGCCATGATTACCTCCATACTCGAAATGAGGCCCAGAATCTCACCAGACGCCTACAAAATTTGTATCCCCAAAGGCAGTTTGGCAGAAGGGGAAGATAAATGGGTCCATATCAACCAGCTGAAGTGTTGCCATCCTTGGCATACTCTGCAGAAACTAGAGGAGCCATCCGGAAACCCAGAGGGGGACATTCCGGATCCTTAGAAAATTCCAACTGTAAAAACCATTCCACCTGTTAAAATCAGTAGTAATTACAGGCGGGAAAAATTGTCAATTGTATGTCAAATGTATGCATCTGCCCCACTACATGAATAGTGGTGGGGAAATGTCCGTAACCTTGCTCTGTTCTGTCATCATAGTACTGAGACCATGGATTCTAAGCACCAAGGAGGACCACTCGGGGACCGGGAGGAAAGACCCAAGGGGCCCGGTGTATCGCTCCATACACCCACCTGGAACCGGTGAGTAGAACCTGTCGATACCAGCACTGATAGGAGAAGCAGACACCTTTTTCCACTTGGACCAAAAAGAAGAATGAACATCCCAATCTCCCGACTTCCCCTTGACGGGCGGTCAAATTCAAGTCATGAGGGGGGGCTTTGTGGGATGTATTAACCCACTTATGCTCCACCCTGCGGCATCACTGTGTTCTGGTGGTGCCAGAATGATCAAAATGGCTGCAAAACCCTTGTGCGCGCCAAAACCTTTGGAAATCGCGCTTTACAAAACAAAAAGATGGCTGCCAAATCTACCATGCATATTGTCAGTGGTGGAACGGAGATCTCACTCCTGAAACATGTCACTGGGCTTCACAACAAGTAAAAATGGAGCATAGAGGGAAAAGCGGTGCTTTGCTGAAAGAAATATAAAATCTTGCTTTTAAATCCTTTTTCTTGGTTGCTGAATCTGCAGAATGCCGGTACAAAACACCCTCAAACATCCAATATTCTTGCTGGGTGCTACAAGTCACTTAGTTCAAGAAATCATTATGAACATGCAATTTCCTGAAAAGCTGAATTTGTTATCAAAACATTCACAGCAAAAATGTTCCTGCCTGTGAAATCTATCAAAATATGGGCGCAGTACCCTCGGCCGCCTGTATGACAGCTGTCAGAAGCTTGCATGACAGAATTTGAACTTGTACAACTGAAATGTAATGTCTGAAAACTAAGTGACCTGTTATTGAGAGTAACCTAGGTTGTAACTGTTTAATCCCATGGTTTAGGATCTGGAATAAGTGTTCTAGCTGCTTGTTTTGAAATTACAAGTTTGTTTTAAACCAAGAAAAAAATGTAACAGAATGACATTGAATTTAAGTCTGCCTAAAAGCAATCAAACCAGTCCAACAGCTTCCCCCACGGAAACCAGGCATCTCCCTTCTGCTTTACTCCACCAGGAAATCACTCCTCTGTGATGATTAGATCAGGGGAGGAGAATTTGGGGCTGCAGGGGAAGGGGACAATGGACATCCTCTGGCTGAAAGGAAATGCAAAGTGTGAAGAGTCATAAATGGCCGGGCCCAGCAGGAACTGGGAGGAGGCTGCTTCTGAGCTGCCAGGAGAAGAAGGAGGTAGAGACAAACCACCATTTGTTGCTTAACAAAGGCCAAAAGCACATTTTAAAAAGACTGATAATTTACTGTGTAAAATTGTGAAAAATATGTAAACAACAGATTTGTGAATCTAATTTTTGGCGGCACATTTTAAGAGGCGCCAGAACTCTGTGATATGTTCGGGGAAGTAACAGCAGAAAATATGGTTTTACACCAAATATATTTATGCCAAAAGCATGAAACTTCATATACTCATGCCCATATTCAATGCGCACATTTGTACAAAATTTCTGATACACTGGATATTGTGTTCCGGACAAAAAGGGTGAAATTCTGTAAAAAGCAGACACAAGATCCTACAGTGACAAGGTTTGGAGGAGTATCTGCTACACAAAATATGTAATCTATATATGTTATGGTTATAGAGATTGCACACATGTAAATATGTATTGTACCAAAAGTAGATTTTATGTTAAAAGGGACAAGGGAAGGATTCTCTGACTCATAAACTGTCATGATGCCTACCCCCAAGGAGCCAGACCGGGCCCCGCAACCCCAGAGGCAGACATCATGTTCCCGAGGGAAGTCCCAGCGGCTTTGCGTTGTTCAGCACCTAGCAGCTGGACGCTCACCGTGTCTGCTCCTGCATCCGGACTCCAGCCACGCCCGACAGCATCCTGAAACACCTGTAAAGGGAGAAGAGAGGAGAACAGGAGAAAGAAGAGACATTACCTGCTTAATCCGCATTCCAGAGTCATCTCGCCGACGATCCTAAAGGGAAGACATTCATTTTTAAAAGCACATCGCATAGCTCGCTGCAGCGCAGCATTCCACTCACCTTTACTAGGCGCCTTCTTGCCCATCAGCGACCATCTTGATCTACCGCTGCATTTCAGCGCCTAAAGGAGAAAAAGACAAGACAAAGGTGAGCTAGGGAAGAGAATAAGAAAGGCTTAATTTCCACCATAAGACTTACCTGTTGGGTCAATCCCTCTTCACTTCGGGTCGGCGCCGTTTCTTTGGCATTTCCGAACCCCGGCCCCTAAGGGGAAAAAGACATTAGCATTAGTGAGCGAATGCAAGGACATTAGCGGAACGCTCATCAAAGACTTACCTGATATTTATTGGGACATCTCTTCTCACTTCGGGTCGTCGCCGTATCTTAGGCATTTCCGAACCCCGGCCCCTAAGGGGAAAAAGACACAAGCATTAGTGCATTAATGCAAGAACACTAGAGGAACCACTCATCAAAAACTCACCAGAATTTTCCTTCGACGGTTCCATTCCCTACCTCGGAATCTTCATTCAGCACCTGAAATACAGAAAACAGACAATGGTTATTTAAAGCTTGAACTTGCAAAAGAATTCTTACGATACCTTACCGGAAAAGTCAAGCGAACTTGAACTCTCACCAATCCGAGACCCAGTGAAGTAACTGGATAACAACGCGCCCCTGCATCAGAAGCAGGATGGAGAGCTCGTCCTTTCAGACCCTAAGGTGAGACTTCACGGGAAATCGCAGAAGGGTTTCGTGGAGGGTGAGAAGGGGAGTGGGAGGCCTACGCATTATCCCGCAGATTGTTAATACTCCCTTTTCACACACAGAAGGATATTTCTATGAGCCAGACAAGCCAGATTTGGGGGTCCGGTCCATTCCATCTTCCGAGTCCTGCGCATCACCCTAGAAGAGGCCACAGCAATCCAAACCAGGCCAGGGCCTCCTTGGGAGTCAGGTGAGCGTTACATAAACTCACACCATCATGCTGGCAACCTGTTTCTCCTCCTATCAAGGTAGAGAAGAGATTCTAGCCAATCGCCTGCCTAAGAGGCATGTTTAGGATAAACCAGCACACACACCCTTTATCATAAGCATAAATAGAGACAGCTGAGGACTTAGAAACACACACAGATTCACCCACTAACCGTTTGCTGGCGGAGCACCCTGCTAGAGAACCATCCATCTTCCTTGCTCCAGACTCCAGAAACTTGGCAAAGCAGAAAGGCCATTCCATTAGCTGAACCATTTTAAGATAGGTCCTAAATTCCAGAACCAGAATTCCCCAACCTAAGGGGAACATCAAACAAACAGCCGGGCTGTGCTGTACTGCTGCCTGCTGAAATAATTATCATCAGAACCAAGAGATCCAATCCAGTGAACAGACCCAGTCCAGTCTGGTGTACCCAGCTGTCTATCCCAGACCCAGTTTCCCTTCCCTGACCAGAAATCTTGATGGACCAGAATCCTGACGGTTCAGTGTAAAAACATATCTAGTGAGTATCTATAGATAGGGCTGTGTCACTAGCATATGTACTGTCCATAGTTAATCCCTATCTTAACCCATCCTATCTTGTCTTCAGAACCTGATATTTTGAATTGTCAGAACTTTTCTTGCGCTAAGTTTCGCTCAATTGTTTTCTAAAATCATGAATCACTAGTGTTGTGAACAAATAAATTGAATCCCGGAAAGAAAGTGAGTATCCACCACATGAAGGGTCCCTGGCCAGGACTGTGCAGATTCATGTGTGGCATTCTATATTTCTTCATAGTCATCCCCTAGTGTAAAAAATCCTGTTTGTCTTTTAAATCCCACACACTTTACACATACTTTACTTTCAACAATCACTTTTGAGGTCAGGAAAAAAAATACCTAGGGCTAGATTTTCTAGGTTAGTCTAGGCTGCTGCTTTCATTTCTTTTTTTTTTTTTTGATGGTTCCATATAGCTCTTTATTCAGATAATGTTACATGACCTTTTGTTACAGTATGCAGATGCACCACATCTGTACTACATCACTCTTTACATAATAGAAGAACAGTGGGCTACAGTTACAATAGAATTACAAGAGAGGGTGAACACAGGCACCAGAATATTTTAATGAAAACCAAGAGACAAGTTAAAAAGCAGCAAAGCCCCTAGGAGTGATCCGTCACAGTGCAAGAGTAACGGGGAACTGTGAAGTCAAGAAGTAAGCCTGCTTTCATTTCTTGATCCGTAGAGGATAGTTAACGCTACAACGTCTATTCACCATTTACCGAGACCAAATACATATAGGCATCATATAGTTTTCTGAAAATATTTAATTAATCCGATTTCAAAAGCACATTTTTTTTAGCAGAACGTTGACTGCTACATCTGCTTTACAATAGTCAAAGAACAATTGGATGTCAAAAAACAGTTCAATGTCAAGGCTCGTTCACTTACATACTTAATGGTACTCGTAGAAGTGAGGTGTTTATTCACAAGACAGTAACTTCCAAGATCTAGAGATGCTTCTACTCTTCTGTCCGGGGAGTCAAAAACCGGACTTGGGACCTGTTTCCTGGTCTGAAAACCCCAAGACTAGGGGGATCATAAAAACAATTGTATTATTATTTTATGTCTTTTCTTTATTTCACTCGACTCCCTAGTCAACAAGCTCATTTACTTCAATTGTACCACAGTGGCGACACTCTAGTATATTTACCCCCTATTTTTTGACAAGCTATTCAAAATGTCACTGCTAAGTCCTTTGTATCTAGCGTGACATAAATATCTTGTTTGTTTTACCACAATTTTTATTCTTCTCATCAAAATTTTGTGCAAACAAATGGTTTCCATACTCTAATAAGATCAATGTACCTATATTTTTCCGGTCACTCTGCTTGCTTCTCCCGAGCTTCCAATGAGGAGAGGCGGGACACCGTGTCTTCAAACGGGGCAAAGGTAGTGGGGACTCTTTACTGTGTCACTCCTCCATGCTGGATGGCGATGGAGGTGGTAGATTTTGAAGGACTTCCCTCTTACTGACAGCAGCGATTCAATATCTACACAGGGGCAACCAAGAAAACAGAGCGTTGAGAGATTATAACATTTCCTCTTTTATTTTCTGAAGATAGGCATGAATGTTTCTTACTGGAACCACTGTGACATGTTGAAAGATGGAAATGGTATCAATGCCAAGCCATTTTAACACAGAATATTTTCTTTTCCAGTTGGAAGTTTTAAGCTGGTAGCATAGCAGCAGTGCTGCACTAGGCTGCTTTTGAATTCTTCTTTTTGGTGCACATGAAGAAAACTAACTTGTAGCAATTCTCAGGGTGTTCTATGTTTCGTCTCACCCCATTTGTGCCTGGTAAAGACAGCACAGCCATTATTTTGGTGACTGCAAAACGTTGTTTTGATGGAAAGTAATAGTGCTCAACAGAGAAGTGCAGTTTGGTGATGTTGTGGAGTTCTGCTGGGCTGGTAAATGTACCCCACACACCCCAAGCAAGACATAGGTCATGGTCTTTGGACCCAATGCATTCATCACCTTCCTTTCATATGGCAGGCTGACCTAGTAACCCTTTTTCACCTACTTCAGAAGTACAACATCTGGGAATACTAAACAACACTGTCCTATCCCTTAAACCCTCAGAAAGATACTCTCCCACTTGGAACTTCACCAAAAGATCATAATCACCAATGCCCTAATTTTCTCCACTTTACCTCCAAAAATTTGCAGATCCACCAAGCTTAAAGTTAAATTAGGCACAGATGTCACTCTTACCATCCTATCAATTACTGTAGGTCCATACTCAGGCTTGGAAGCAGGCCTGGCCCGCAGCACGTCACGTCATTCCACCTTTGAGGCCTCTGTTTGTGGATCTGTTTGACATCAGTTCTTCCTATCGTCTTGGAGACAACCTTCCTTCACAAGCATTTCCTTACTGAGATGAGGGGTGCCGTACAACATACCTGGTATATAAAGTACTACGGATCGTATTTAACAGCCCACATCTACTTCACTGAGGTTTGTGCTCTGTGGGCCATCTCTCAAAAAACCACAAATTCCAAGTGACAGTCAACAAGAGAAATAAGTAGCATAGCTGATCTAAAAGTTGAGTGTTGTGTGTGTGCATGGACTTCCGCTTCCATCTAGATCATGAGCAGTATGTATGCTAAACATCTTCAAATGTTGCTATGAATCTTTTGTTTTTGTTGCTAAATGTTCTTTTAACCTGTAATGTTTGTATATCTGCTTGTGTGTGTGTGTGCTGAGTTGCTCAGAAGGAACTTTACCAATTAATACACTTTGCAAATGGGATTGTGCTTCTCGATTCTTCAGTACAACTACATTGTTGAGATCTACATGCACATATGTGTAATTATATTTTGCCACAAAGAGAATCGGGTAGAAATGTCATTCGTTAAATGAATGGTGCGGGCAAGAAACCTTTTCCACCAGTACAGTTGTAAAACGACTGGCAAACTCTGAACCTTCACATAAAGGCATTTAGGAACTTTTCACAATTATGGCAGTAGGTAACAACTTTGCAACCCCTAATTGTGAGTTCTCCTGTCCTTTCAATGTCTCAATTCTTTACTTTTCTGCCTTAAGCAGTGAGGTACACATGCAGAAGTTGCAGGCTTAACATTCAAGAGACGGTTCATGTGGGCCTCATTGCTTATATCCCATTTGTTCTGCATAAGCTATGGAACTCCAGCAGAGGCAATCAAATGACCTCCAAATTTTACATCATGATTACTTACGCATAGAGCCATTCCTGTGCTACCAGTAACAGTATTACACTGATTTGGTTATGAGCATGGAGAAAGAGTCATATATAAAGTGGGAGGAACGCAGCGCTACTTTGGGAGTTTGGAGTGGTGGAGGAGTGAGCAGGAGAGTGGAGTAGAGGGTGTGGTGGAGGAGAGGCTGGAGGTGCAGGAGAGGAAGTTAAGAGAGACAGAGAAAAGGAAGCAAAAGAGGGACTAGAAGATGAGGTGATTGGAGGCTCCCTTGGAGACACAAGGAGTGTGCCAATGAGATTGGTACACAACTTAACTTCACAATGTGTGTGGGTCAGGTGGGAGGAGGAATAAGTACAAATGTTGAGGAGGCTAGTCCAAAGACAGCAGTGGGAACTAGGTGAGGTTAGAGCAAATGCCCAAAGGCGTGAGTAAACAACAGCCTGGCGGGGAGGAAAGCAAGAGTGGATTGGGTATTTGTAAGATCAGCTCCCTGTGTTATGGGATATATCTTGAGCCCACTAGACCTATTTCCTCCCTGCCATCCTCACCTTTGGGAGAATTTGTGGAAACTGTTGATCTTAACCATAGAATTACAAGACGGCCTGCTGAAATATACCTAAAGCGCTCCCCCACTGCTGACCAGTAGAGAACCACTCCACCTGCCAGAACTTTGTTGTTTCCAAGGAATTTCTGGCAAGAGACTGAGTGATGCCTGGGAGAGACCAGGAGAGAATATTTGCAGGAGAACAATACTTTGTTTCAAACTACAGAGAGAGAGACAGTTCATGTGTGCCATTCCTGACATTTAAGTTCCCTGTGAATTGTAGGTAGTTTGTAATAAAACTCTGGAAACCAAACCCTTTCAGTTGTGCCTTCTGTTGAGTACACTTGGCATTGTCGCACCCCCGCAACCCTTGCATTATTTTTAAACCCCCGTTCACACAAATTATTCCCCCCAAAAATATTGCCTATGGCGAGACAGACGACCATATATACGGTGATATCTTTGGTGGGGATAACATGTAGGGATAGCATCAAATCAGCCTACCTCCTATGATCATCATCAAGTTTATTTTGGATTGTTACAAATCCATGAAACCATCACAGTAAATTAATTTCCCACAACACAAAGCATTAACACAAAACCTCAATATATTCTAAAATCAATTGCCAATATTAAAACAATAAAAATACTCATCATAATAATATATATATATATATTAGTTTTTATTGTGTATACAGTTTTAAGAAAACAAAACCTTTACACATACATAAGACATCATTTTGAATAGAAGAAGTAGTTAATCATTACACAGAGAGCTAAAGCATCAAATTAAAAGTATCAGTATCATATCATTCATAAATATACATCCAAATATATCTTTAATTAATTAAGACACATACATAATTCATACAAGAGAAAAAAAGGAATAAAAACAGAAAATAATGGAACACAGGTATCACAGATGCATTGAGGTCAAATATCAAAAATTATGAAGTTCCTCTAGTAATTTCGTGTCTGCCTCAAACTTACACAATTTCTCATCAGCACATTTCCAAACCTGTTTTATAGCAATGATTTTACTACAATAATATTTTACAATACATTGCCAAAAACAGTAAAATGATGATCGGACATCGCTACCCTCCCAAAACTTCGTACCTCTCATCTAGGATGTTTTTTAGAAAATAGGAAAAAGCAAACATACCCCCTATCTTTGTTGAGCTTTGTTGAGCTTAGCAGGAACATCGTAGTCCGATTATGAGACCTTATTCTACTTTATCTGAGTATATTCTTTATATATTTTACTCGTAAATCATGAAAAAGTAGACCCAATAAAACAAATGAACCAAGGTCTCACATTCCCCACAAATACAGCTATCATGAAAACCAGCCCCATCACAGTTGGACCATTTCTGCATAACTGCCCTTATTGGGAGTATATTAAATCCAGGGACGTCATTTCACCAAAATGCCAGGGGTAGTGGAAGTGACATCACACTACCCTTGGCCTCTAATGACATCACAGGAAGTGATGTCATTTGACCCCACCCTGAAGTGATATCGCGGGAAGCGATGGAACACGACCTTTCACCCCTTGACAGAAAAAGGAAGTGGCATCACATAGCATTGTTCCTAAGTACACTACTAAAAAAATATGGTTTGATATCACTATAATGTGATGTACAGTTCATATAAGAATTGATCTTCATATGTATCATTAGGATCAGCGTGTAATAGACCCATATTACCAAATTACTGTGAATACAAGCAGACGTCCATGGCCAAATGATAATGATGTGTTATTATATAATACTTACGCTTAAGCGCTTTATATAGAAAACATATACACTCAGTATCACCCAACCTGTGTTGTTACTCATTTATCGACCTCAGAAGGATGAAAGGCTGAGTTCAGGTGTTTAAGGGCAAATCAGTGACTCACCTCCTGAAGTGTGCGTGAAATAATCCTTTAATGAGTTTTAGCAATTATTGTATAGAATTCCAGAAAGACACATTATTTGGTATTCATATTCTTACTTAATTGGGGTCAGTGCTGAAAGTGTTATACTTGTCGCACCCCTGTTCTTTTTTTCTTTTCTTTTTTTAAGAGGCCTGAACAAGAAAATCAGCCACTCCTAAAGTAAACATGGTGCTGGCACAGCCCAGGACCTTGCATCACCAAAAAAAAAACACTTTTTAAAATGTATTTTCTTTAGGGGTAGCAAGGGTGACCACAGGGGTAGCAAGGGAGAACTCAGAGGTCACATTTGCGACCTCTAGCGACCCCTAAATGACGTCCCTGTAGAACTTTTGTTTTGGGCATTATTGATCTCAGTGTTTCAGACTATATTGGTTGTTCATACAGTGTTTTTTCTGTTCCATCAGCAACAGTTTGGTCACCGGCTGGTTGACAGTGCTTTATTGCCTTACATATGGTAATCCATTCTTTTATGAAATGTATATCATATTACAGTGGTATCGTAACCATATTTTTCTTAGTGTACTGGAACAATGCTATGTGATGCCACTTCCTGTTTTGTCAAGGGGTGAAAGGTCATGTGCCTTCACTTCCCGTAATGTCCCTTGGGGGTCGGGTCAAATGACATCACTTCCTGTGATGACATCAATGGTTGTGTGATGATCCCTGCCATTTTGGTGAAATGACGTCCCTGATAGTTTTAACACATTTTTTACAGCCTGTAAACTCAGCTTCTGCCAAAAGAGAAAGGGAGGCACATCGGAAGTGCCATCTAAGTGGCGGTTGGGCTGCAAATGCTGCTGGATCCCGCATTGCTCCTTTCGTCGTCCTGCCATCCTGCTGTGGAAGAGCTATCTTCACCATAACACGGCTACAAACTTTGTTTCTACCAAACAAGTAATTGAACTTTGCTTGGAACTCATAACCTTTATTTTATGCACTGCAGTTTCACTGTGGTTCACCGCGCTGACTTATTAGCACTTTCCTTGTATCTAACACATGTCTGTTCTCTCTACAGCTTCGCCCAGTTTCCCAGCCTTCTGCCCCCACACAGTGCTGCATCATTGCTGCATCATTTCCTATAACTAAGGAGGTGCGCGCGCATCGCACGCGCACATCGGAAGTGCCATCTAAGTGGCTGCTGGGCTGTTGGGGTGGGAGGTGAGTGGTGTCCCCCGTTGGCTTTAAATTATATTTACTCCTGCCCCGGTTTTGGAATACCTATTTTGGGGGCCATTGAGTCAATGGCCAGTTAAGCACCATAATCTTATTTGATTATATTGTGTGTTCTTTTGTGGTTGGTGGGGTCTGGGGGCGGTGGTTACCGTTAGTATACTTATTTGTTCAAGGTCTTAGATCGGATTGTATGGTGTTTTATAAGTTGTTTTGACATGATTTGAGCATTGGGGGGTCACAGTGTGCATAGATCGCCTATCTCTTCTTAGAGAGTGAGACAATTATTTATGGCACTATCATCTCACGGAAATTAGTATGCAACCTGCTGCCTGCAGGTAGGAACCATTTCTTTTAGAGCATGGTGGGGTCGCTACGCAGCGGCAAGCTCACTAACCCTTCCGTTACCCAACAAAATATACTAAGGCTGCCCAATCGATCTACTAGTGAAAGCCCTTTTGGCCCCCCAGGAACAACTACAAAAGATCCAACTTCAGCTGTTATGGCCATGAATGAGGATATTGGGCTGGGTCTTCTACGGTAGTCAATAGTAAAAATGAGAAGCTTGATATAGATACACCCTTCTTATTACATTATGACGGCAACATTAATTCACTTAACAAGTATGAATATGTGAGCGAACACTTTCAAAAAAGTTTCTTAAGTATTCAAGAAAACTTAGAGTCCAGTCTCTTATGAATATGGAAGAGAATGAACTTGACAGGCCCAGGGCAGACATATCTTTGTTGGCGCCTGTAGTTTAGGCTGAGCTACATAGAAGGGTACGGCTCTCTAGGGGCCTCTCTACCCCGGTTTGTGCAAGGGGGGGAGGGTCGACAATGTTCATCTCCATGAAGGTAAATATTTGGCAAGCTTACACAAGCATGAGACGGACTATCTTCCTTCTATACGGTCAATAGCACCGGCAGAGATAATAGGCATGGAGGTTGTACAGATGGGGGAGGAGACTCACAGTTCACCCTGTATTGATTCGCAAAAATGCTCTAGTCCCTCTTCCTTGATTCCTCCACTTAGTCAGAAACATGAAGCGTCTCATAACCATCTGTCTTTTGAGGGGCTGAATACGGATGAAAGTGCTCTACGTATGCAACCTTCCAAGTTCTTACAAGAATTTTGAACTTATTGGACAGGGGACATGAAAGAACTCATATCGAGATACAAGAACTTAGATTACTGATTCTCGAAAGTTCTAAGAAACTCAGCAGATTGGATGGATATATTTTTGCTATAGACAAACATAATTTATCATTAAGAGACAATAGAGGGGCCAAACTAAAAATGACCTACGATCAGACTACACAAACTGAATACCTGGAACAATCAGAGAATAGAACTTATGCTGAAGTATTGGTGCACGGAAAAAGAGAGGATCAGGGCTCGTACTGTTGGAGTTTGGAGGATATAAAGAACAAAGTCTCCTCCAATAAAGAGAATATCAAATCTATGGAGGTCCGGCTCGATAAAATGTCTAATGAGTGTGACCTGTGATTATCTAATCATGTTGTATGTAGCCCGAATAATGTGACCGATAACGATAGCTACAAATCAGATAGTCCAACTACATTACTGAATGTTATGGAAAGGGAGGACACTCTTATACGAGCTGGTGGGGATAACGTGTATTTAGACTCCCATGGTGAACCTGACTCGGCCCCTGCCCCAATTTTATCCAGTAGGGAGAGGAAAATGCGAGCTAGGGCACTCAAGAGAAGAGCCCTGAAAACTAATGTAGATTGTAAAAGTATCAGCAAAAAAACTAAAAACGTACCCTCCCTTAAGGTGCAAAAGAGTAATGCAAACATAAGAGACATCTGTGGGCTATCTGCTGAAGAGGGTATTCTGGACTTCACTCAGCTCGGTGAAGAGAGTAAAAGAGCACTAGAATTAGAGGACATTAATCCGATGGACAAAAAAAGAAAATTCTGATCATTTCAAAGATAAAGATCATAATAAAACTCACTCTGGTAGAGAGATGGAGTATGATGAGGCGATAAACACCTTATCAGATGCTATGAATCATAAAGGAACAAAGACATTTTTGGAGAAACAAACCCCCTTAGTAGAGAGGGGAAAAAATATATTAAAAAAAAAGAAAGGATGCACCTAATCTGGGATCTACTAAAATAGAAGGCCCCATAGAAATCTTGGGAAGGATCAAACAATTCTTTGCCCCTAAATCAAAGAGAGCAGACAACAACAGTGCAGTGGAGTAGAAAAAAGGGGGCACGCCTAATACTGTTAAGACTCCTTCTCTCTCTATGCCCCTAAACGCCATATGCGAAGAAGTACATACTAGTCAGCTAACGGAGGTAGGGAAGGAAGGAGGAGAGGTTGCGGTGATTTCTGAAAATAATAATGTCAACCTGACTCCTAGTGAGGACATCAAAAAATGTGTCCAACATGCGTTGCGGAATCTATTTGAACACTCCTCGAAGAGCGGACGGCAATTATCAGCTTAATTCAAGAAGGCTCATGGAGAAGTCTAGGATTGCGCTAAGCCGGTCAAGAGTGGGCAGCATCTGAGAGAGCAAAATAAGATGGACCATGCAGCACCGCTATTGAGAGAAAGGACTGCGCATCTGCCTGTGGGGAGGGCTCAAGAGTTAGTTAATGGTGATATGCAATACAAAGAAGGGGAGGAGTGCTGGGGCCAGGGTACTAATGGGGAAGTAGATTCTAGTAGTTCTTATGCCCTGTGGCGCAGGACTTCTCAGATACATTCACAGGACTTCCAAATAGAGTGAACTGGAGGCAGCCCAATTTCTTGGTCTATCCTAGTGTTATGATGAACTTTATGTTCTCACATGGAGGCCCCCCATCTCTTAATCGAGGAAGGATTTTATCCCTATTTAGCGAAATACCCAGACTATCACTCATATCCACCGGGGACATCAAACTCATTGATTACATACATCCTACGAGGTATGACTATGTAAGGATAGTTTTCTATTCTAGAACTATCCTGGAGCTTATCTTCTCAGAAATGGAAACTCTACATCATTTTGGTTTTGACCTGGAACATTTTAATAAGGATTTTCTGCAGTCATGTGGGTTGATCTTGAAGTAGGCATAAAAGATTTAGAGAAGATACTCGTAAGCAAAATAAAGGGAGTGCCTCTCCACAGATGCCATCTAATACATTTGATTTTAGATGACCGGCTTTGCCACTGAGAGAGTCCATTTCTAAGATCCAAGCTCTAAATTCTAATTCATAGAACATTGGCCCCCTGATACTTCTGTCGTGGAACTCTAGGGGCAATTGTGCACTTATACAGTCTGACAACATTTGTAAATTGATTCATGAGGCAAGTTTTCGTTGTTTGCAAGAAACCTGGGCCCTTGCCCCACTTTCATTTGATGGTTTCTTTGTGTTTCAAGAATTGGTGGTTAAAAAAACCAAAGGAAGACCCTCGGGGGACTCCTTATTGCTGTTAAAAATAACATCTTTGCCAAATGTATAAAGACATTCAAGATGGATAGGGGGTGTATTACTGTACTTTTGAAACCTGATTTGTACAAAGCACCGACTTACTTTTTGATTATTAATGTATATTGGTGTCCTGATTCTGAACTAAAAGAGCTTACAGTAAAAATAGTTATAACAATTCAGGAATGTCAAGAACTGTGTTTATATTTGAACATTATAATTGCTGGTGATTTTAACTCAGATGTGTGCTCTAGAAGATCCTGTTCACTGGACGAGGGTATTTTTGTGTCTATGGATCTTTGCACTAACAGGAAAAATGCACAGGGGGCCAATTGGGTACAATTCTTTTCTGACTGGGACTTATATTGCATTAATCATTTATTGGATGCTTGTCTAGATTGTTCAACTTGGTTTAATGGAAGATGAAGTTCTTCCATCGACTTTATTTTTGTGAACAGGATGATATTCAACTTAATCGAGGATTTCATTCTTATTCACACTCCCGAGAGCGATCATAAAATGCTTAAAGTTTCCATGCAATAGTATATCTTGTCATAACAACAACATTGCCAAAGTAAATCAGATGTTTTTGCTAGGCTATGATAAATACGGACTTGACAAAAAAATGAAAATGTATACACATGACGTATTTGAAAACTACGTTAATTCCGTGATTCATGGTACTTCTGGCATCAAGAATGCTCATAGGGGTATGATCAAGCATCGACATGTCTTTAGTTTAGAAATGAAAAACAGTGTCAGAAATAAATGGAAAGCCACAGCTAGACAATTACGTGCTAAACTTCTCAAAATAGACTCGGAAGATATGCTAAGGTGCCTTTCCAACTGTAACACACGGACATTTTGGTCATTAATTAACAATAGAGGTGACGACCAATTACGTTGACAATCTGTTTGCATTCCTTCCGATGTATGGGAAGGTCATTTTGGTTCACTGTATACTATACCGTAACACAATGGGAAGTACCGAGCGACATCCCGATGACCCCTTGGACCATTCCTTTTACTCTGGCGGATGTCGAAAGATTGATTAAGTGCTGTTCTACTTCCCGGGCCCCTGCCCCCAATCTGCTCTCTAATATGGTTTTCAAAGGCAACTCCAATTTATGGGTCAAAATGTTATTTCTCCTTTTTAAGGACATTACGATCAATAGGCTTATTCCAACTAGCTGCTTTATGTCCATTATTGTGCCGATATACAAAAATGGAGATAGATCTTGCCCTCGCAGTTATAGACCAATTGCCCTTTTGTATGCAGACTCCAAAATGTTTGCCTCTCTGATCCTGGAGCATATCAGGATTGGATTAATGATTCTCACATTCTCTCACCCTTTCAATTTGGTTTTCGTAAGCAGGTGGGAACGGATGCCGGTGGTCTACTGATAAACATCATGCAAAATCAGGCCTGGACTGCGGGGAATCCTCCAATCTATATTGCCTCGATCGATCTCACGTCCGCCTTTGATATGGTGGACTGAGCCACGTTATGGACCAAACTTTATTCTCTTGGTATGCCGTCTCCCCTGTTGTCTACCTTATATCATATGCATGAAAAGACCAGAGTCAAGGTGCGTCTTGGCACCGATAGTTCTTTATCTCAGGAGATTCTGGTTTACAATGGTTTAAGACAAGGTTGTATCTTTGCCCCTAGGGTGTTTAACTTGTATATTTCCGATGTGGACACATACATAAAAAATATTTCTTGTGCACCACCGACGGTGGAGGGGGTCAGGATTTCATGGACAGCATATGCGGAAGACGTGACTCTGTATGACCATACTCCAATAGGTCTTCAGCGTCTGCTTTCCACCTTTAAAGACTACACTGTGGCTAATACTTTAAAAATCAACTATTGCAAAACTGTTATTCTTCTTTTGAGCAATAGAAGATGTCCCATTACTTACTCCTGGTTTTTAGACATGGTTAAGCTTCCTGAATGTCACGCAATCAGATATCTGGGTTACTCTGTTTTTGGTGATATGAAGAAGGTCAATTATCAGATGTATCTGGAAAACAAAATTAAACCACTTGTGAGTCAACCACGGAAAATCGATATTAAGTATGGGAAATTCTCGATGCTTCCTTGCTTATGTATTTACAGAAACAGAATGTTGGCACAATTCTGCTATGGTTTGGAGTTTGCCATGTTTTGGTGCAGGATTGAACTTGACAAATATGAGGCATGTATTTTAAGAGCTATGGTCCGATGCCTCCCAAAATGTGTTCCTCTTTCAGCCATTCGATATGAATTGGGCCTTGTTTCAATAAGAAGTGTAATTGAATGGTGAAGAATTTGGCTGTATAGGAAACTGTTTTTGGGTAATGACACCACATTATATGGAGTGATGGGTGATGGTCTCCAGAAGGGCCTTGCATCCTCTAAATTTCTTGTAGATTGGGCTATGGAAATCCATGAATCCATAGATAAGGTGGAGTTCTCCCATGAATTTTTGTTTACCAATCCAATGAAGTTAAAGATCCTACTTATGCATCATGATTGGAATCTTACGACTAAAGAAGTTCGGAATAAGAAACTTTATTGTCATCTTGTATCAAACTATAAAAAGATGGCGGTCCCCGAACCATATGTGCTTAAATGTCCCGATAGAATGTGAAGGCAAGCTTTCATGAGGTTCCGAACCAACGTCCTTGGAACTGGCAAAATTCTAAATATTAGGTGTGGTGCTCGTGAAGATGATTCAATCTGTAGATATTGTTTGAATAAGATACCTGTTGAAAATCACAAACACATTATGACTGAATGTTCTGGATTTAGAGCAGAACAAATCAATTATTTCTCCCAAAATGTATCTAATACAGAGTGTGTGGACTTGTCTCTACTATGGTTAGATACGTTATATGGAAATAGAGTTAAGCTACAGTTGGAAGTCTTAAGATTTCTTAAAATACATGTTGGATTGTAAAATTGGTTCTGGTACATCTATTACATATCTATCGAACCAGCTATCTGTTGAAAATCTTAAACATATTCTGACTGAATGTTCTGGGCCTAGGGCAGAACGAATCAATTATTTCTCCCAATAGTTATCTAATATGGGGTGTGTGGACTTGTACTTATTATGGTTAGATATGTTATATGGAAAGAGAATTAACCCACAGTCAGCAGTCTCAAGATTTCTTAAAACACACTGTGGATTGTAATACTGGTTCTGGTACATCAATTACTTATCCAAAGCACGCAAGTACAGCGTTCTATTGAATCTAAATGTAATGAGTTGTAATTGTATATTGTACAGTACATTTTGAAATAATGTGCCTGTAGTCTACAAATGGATTTATGAATTCACGTATTTTATCTTTGTATGCATGTTATGCTTTTTGTAAAGGTTACTACGTAACGGTCGTAACCACAAACAAAAAAAAAACAAAAAAAAGGGAGTCTGGCAATTGCCTGCAATTATATATAGGTGGTGACTATTGGGCACATCCAATGAGAATATTTTCCATTTATCGAATTGGCAGCAGGGTAATACTGCTAAAAATAGGGTTTCTTGGTGCTGCTCTGTGCCTCCAAGGACTTCCCGTTACACTTGCATTGTGGGATGGAATCGTGGATTTTCAATGGCCATTACACCGTTTTAGTACATGCCGCCCCTAATGGATAGGTTGTTTTCCCACGTGCAATGCCTTGGAAGCTTTATGTTGCCAAAAAAAAAGCTCATTACATCTCAGCCCAATGAATTGAATACAGGACCAAAATGGTGTTTCTTGCTTATTTAATAGCTTTACCATAACAGGAGCAGGAGGTGGTTCATGTGTTTTGCACCATTCACATAGTGTGAGTGTGTTTTTTTGTGTGTCTTTTTGTCAGGTTATTTTCAGCGGTTTGGAGAAAGGGTATGTACAAAGCATCACAAGGCTGGACTTGCAAGAAGCTCATTCTTCAAGTTTGAGGTGCAATAACAGCAAATGCAATATTGCTACATTGTGATCCCAATCTCTGAGGACCCAATCTTTGTTTTGTAAACTGAGCAAAGAGTTGCAAAGATTGACTGAATGTGTAATTATTTCCCAAACAAGCCAAATGGAGGGCTCATTCCTTGGGCTAATTCAGATGTATGTATGTGCAAGCCTGTTGCTGTTCTCCAAGGTGCAACTGGTGATTGACCTCAATATGAAGATATCCATGGTAGAGGCCCAATAGGAAAGAAAAAAAGCTGTTGCGATACAGGTAGCAGGGTTACATTTGCACAGAAAACCTAAAACACCAATCTGTTTAGACATAGAACAAAGCGAACCTTTTAATGCAGTATTTGTAGAAATTGTCCTTGTGTTTCTTCTTGGACTCATATGTATACCTCCAATAGCATCTGTGGGTTGAGCATACAACTGGGCACACATGGCTGATGTTGGTGGTATGATTTTTAGTCTATGATGCTAGATTTCTAATGGTTTCAGTTATTATTTCTATGACGTTATCTAGAGCTGAATGTTCAAGGCCATCACACCCTCAATTTCATTTGATTACTGAGGAGTCTGCACTTTATGCAGGTGATCTATGTTTGTTTGGATGGGTGGATCGATGGAGGGATATGCTGATCTATGTAGCAGTTTGATTTCTAGCTTTTTAGGAACACTTGTGACAGGGTCTTCCGTTGAAGAGATGGTTTGTTGTGCATGGTAATTCGGTCCTTCCAGCTGGTCACTGCGAGATCTTCATTCACTGCTGCTGAGAATCATATTTATGTTCCTGTTTGACCCAAAGCACATTTTATTCCCAGCCACCAATTTATTTATTTATTTTCTTTATTGGCATTTGAAAAACATAAACGGCACCAGTGTGTCAGCATTCCCCTTAACACGTCCCCACCCCTCGGTACTATTCGGTACTAGTCAACATTTCCTATGGTACAATCCACGAACTGCTCTTGCACTGTGTGGCTATCTATTAATACATTGTAATGCCCCTTTTCAATACAAATGACACAAGTAGGACATCAACAATTCAAATGTCTGAAACAGCAAAGTATTGATCCATTCAGCTGTTGTGGTTGGCGTTAGGCTGTGGTAGATTCCACTGTGCCATCATCGGCCTGTCTCATCAAGAAGTGTACATAAGAGTCCCATATGCGACAATCACCATGCTGAGTACGGGACATAGAGCCCCATCTGCTCTCCATGTCATCACAGTACATAATATCCACCTTCCGATGGGCTATCTTTGGGCTTTGCTTTCCTCCCCACAGCATTGCCACCCGTCTATTACCCAAAATCAGGAGCAAACCAAACAGTTTCTGTGTATGCTTGAGGATCGGTTTAGTGTAAACCAACAAGGCCACCAGCAGGTCCAGTTCTATATCCTGCCATCTAGCCCCTATGATCGTCTTCAACACCTGTTGCCAAAAGTACTGTAAGACTGGGCAACCCCATGCCACATGAAGGAAATCTGCCGATGCATAATTGAATCTAGTGCAACTACCCGAGGTTCCTGGGAAGTATCCTTTCAAATATATCGGTGTATAATAGAATTGGTGCAGATATTTATAATGGATCAGTTTAAACCTCGTATTAATGGCCCCTTTCCTTGTCATCTCGCAGCATTACCGCCAGATCCCCTGCGAGATCTTTCAACCTAGGGACAACTCCATCTTCTCCGAGGGGAGGCTTTCATTTCATCCCAAGAGTTAAGACTCAAGGCATATAGCCCAGATGTTATTTTGTTACCAAAACTACTTTGTAGCAGTTTCTCTAGTGTACCAGCGGTATTTGGCTTTTCAGGGAAGGTGGGTAATAATTGGCGTATGGCCAACCTCAATATATAGTACATCTGTAGATCCAGGGTGGATATCTCCCCTTTCTCTTTCAGCGCCTCCCGCGTTATGAACGTCCCATTGGGGAAAAGCTCCCCAAAGTGTGTTAATGCCAATTTCTTCACCATAGTCATGAAGCTGGTCTCTCCAGTGATAGGGATCCCGGGAATATGTGTTATCGGGAGCTTGGGAGAGTAAAGGACTGCACCCCTGTTCTTGGGTTCTATGAGGGTTCAGGCTTTACAGGTTACATCTACCATATTCTGTGTTCAATTTGCCCTCCCTGGCACTGTGAGGATTATGGACCATAAGAGAGTTGGCACTGCTATTGCCCTCTCAACTTCCACATGTCTTCTGTCACCCCGCTGCCCCAACCAATGGGTGAGGAACCCTGCTTGTGCTACATTATAATAAGTTTCAAAATCTGCCATTGCCAGACTGCCCTCATGTATGGGAGCCACTAGTTTATCCCAGGAGACCCTGGCCTGCTTGATATAAACTGCGAGACCACATATTTTATCTCTCTGAAGTAATCCCTGGGTACCGCTATTGGGGCATTCAGGAAGACATACAGAAACCTAGTGAGTATGTCATCTTGATCACAGAGATCCTGACATACAAGTTGAGGGGGATATTTGTCCATCTGAACATACCCGCCCTTGCTTGCTCCAAGACTCGGAGATAGTTACTGCTATGTGCTACCTTCATGTCCCTTGCTATATTAATCCCCATTAGCGGGTCTGGACCATATGCCACTGAAACCCCCATCCATCCTGATACTGTTCCACCTTGTCTCTCAGTGGAAAGAGGACCGAGTTAGTAGCATTCACTCTTAGCTCCAAGAAGTCCCCGAACTGCTGAACATCACCCATAATTGGGTCCAAATTGGTTTCAGGGTCCCTGATAAACAGCACCATATCATCTGCATACAACGATATCACTACCTTATGAGTGAACAGCTGAATTATGCGATGGAGATGGAGTTCTCTTATCCTTCCACCAGTGGCTCTATCACCAAGGCAAATAGCAAGGGCGAAAGGGGGCACCCTGTCGTTTCCCCCTGCCTAGCACTATCATCAATGTAAGTTCCCCATTCACCCTTATCTTGGTCACCGGGTTAGTGTATAATAAGGACATAATTTTTATGAACTGTTCCCCCAGTCCCATGCGGCGTAGTACGAAGAATAGGAACGGCCACTCGACTGACTCAAACGCCTTAGTGGCGTCTAAAATAGCTGCCACCACGGGATCCTCCTGTTGCACCGCCGTGATCAACCCAAACATCCTTCTCAACCCATACGAGGTAGAACGTCCTGGTATGAAACCTGACTGGTCTGTCCTCACCACTGTTTGCATCAGTGGTGACAGTTGAGATGCAAGGAATTTTGCTAGAATTTTATTGTCAAGGTTAATGAGTGATATCGGGCGGAAGGAAGAGCAGTCATTGACAGGCTTGCCCGGTTTCAGTAATATTACCACCATGTCCTCCCTCATGGATACCAGCAGCTGCCTATCCACCAGGCTCTGCTGACCGGTGGGGTCAATTTTGTTGGCATATTGTTTATAAAATTCTGATGTGAAGCCGTCGGCCCAGGGGATTTCCGAGACGGTAGAGATTTAATAGGACTCAGTACCTCTTCTAATGTCAAATGGCGATCCAGCCATTCCTTCTGCTCCTCCGTACACCAATGTGTTTTGTTCCTCCCAAACCTTTCTGCACCCCTCTCCCTCATCTCTTGTTTTTTTTCCGGCTCTACCAGAAATGTTGTCAGGCCTAGTATGGTAGTCGCCTGTCTGTTTCCATTTCCTTCCCACTCTCCCCCTCCCTTCCTTATCAATGTCTTAGCTCTTGCACTATCTGAAATGTCGTCAGGCCGAGTACGATAGTTAATTTCACATCCTTACTGTTCATGGCCTGTAAGAATGTCATTGTTTTTTCCCTTGTTCCCTCCCTTGCCTTGAAGCGCTTTGAAACACATGTGTATAGGCGCTATATAAATAAACGATCATATCATATCATATCATATCAATGTAGCGCCACCTGATCTAGGTATGTGTCTATTTCTAATTGGGAGGCCTGGGTTTGGGAGGAATATAACCGATCTTAGAACCCATGAAATTGTTGGACTATCTCCTTGTCCTCAAACCTATCCAACCCGTGTTCGTCCATTATCACAGCGACTTTACCCCTGAGGTTATCTAATTTAGTTGCTCTCACTAATGTCATGCCAGAGGCCTGCCCTTCCCATATTGACGTATTGCAGATCTTCCCTGAATATATTTGGCTTCTCTTTGCACTAGCTCCTGAAAATCCTGCAGCAGTTGCAGAATCGCTGCCTGTTCCTGGTGCGATGGGGTGGGTGCAGCTGCCTGCATCACACGAATAGTACTCTCCTTAGTAAACAGTTCCTTCCTTATTTGCCTTAAGATCCTTGATCCCCTGGATATACACTCCCCTCTAATCACACATTTGAAACAATCCCACCCTGTCCCCGATGGTTGCACTGAGCCCACATTGGTTTTGAAGAAGAACTCTACAGCCTCTGACAAGTCATCCTGGAACACCATGCCCGTGAGACCCTCACTCTTTAACCTCCATGGGAGATTCTCCCTCACACAGTCTGATACCTCAATGGTCAATAACACAGGGGCATGATCTAACAATGTGAGTGCCATAATTACTACCTTCACCACCCAGTCTAACAGTGATTGTGATGTCAAAAAGAAATCTAGCCATGAGGCAGAGTTATGGGGTGCAGAGTGGTCCATGTATTGCTATACGTGAACCTCCATAAGTCTTCAATCTCCCACAGAAGGCACATATCTTGTAATCTATTTGTCCCCTTGTTCCCTGAACGGTTTCCGGACTCTGTTCGGTAATGTGTAGCATCCATAACTACATTGAAGTCCCCTGCCCAAATTATCTCACCTGCCAGTAATTTCCCCAGCTGCAAGGCAATCCTGTACAGTGTTTAAAAAGAGTCCTGGTTTGGCCCATAATAATTAATTAAAGTGTAAAGTTTCCCCTGTATCGTCCCTTGCACCACCAAGGCTCTCCCCTCCCGATCTTTGACAACATTGGCCTGTCGAAACCCAACAGAGCAGTGGATGAGGATAATCAATCCCCTTGCATATGATGAATATCATGAAAAGTACCTATGACAACCCCAGCTCTTTCCGAATCTGCCTCTGAAGTAAGATGGGTCTGCTGTAGGAAGGCAATCCCCACCTGATGTTGCTGCATGTATAGCAGAACCTTCTGCTTTTTGACCGTCAATTTAGACTCCTGACATTGCAGGTGATAAAACTAAGCGGTGTCATTGCAGTGGTAGAACATATAATTCTCTGGGGGTTGCACTGCAGATGGGTCAGTGCCTCCCTGAATATACCGCATGAATCCGGCATATGCCGAGTGATGTGCCATATTCATACCTTCCCACCCCCACCGACAACCCCAATCTGTCAGTATCCTGCAGCCCCCCCTCCTTCCCTCCATCAACAACCCCAACTCCCAACTTGCTAGTTTCTCAGTCTCAGACTCCCACTGCTGATCACCCAAACTCATCAGCTGTCTCCCATCCCCAACCCGTACAAAAAAAACGTATGCTTCCGCATGGGGTCAGCCTGGATCCAAGCCATCCACCACACCTCTAAAATCTTGGTCACCCGACCAGACATACTTGGAGCAGTTACTAAATGGTCTTAAGTGTCATGCAATGTGAAAGGATATGCAACATCAAGTAAGTATTCACCCATTGTTCCCTCGTTGCTGAGAATGTCTTGACTGCAGTTCCAAAAAGACACTCCGCAGTATGAAAAAAGATTGCCTGTCCCTCATGTTCTATTCAAAGTTTGGCCTGAAACAGCATGGCATAACAAATGCCTCCATCCTTCAGTTGTTTCTTCACTTCTGTGAATGTCCTTCTGGAGGCCTGGACTTTATCTGAAAAGTCTGAGAAGCGTTTTATAGTGTCACCTTTTTAAGTCACCATCCCCTTTTCCAGAGTTTTGCGGAGGGCAGTGTCTCTCGATAATTTAACACCTGAGCTAGGACCGGGCGAGGTGGTACTCCGGGAGCTGGCCTCTTCCCACTAGGGATTCGATGTGCTCTTTCAACTATGTACACAGCTGAGAATTCCTCCAGCCCAAGCGCCTCCCGTGGTATTTCTTGTACTAGGGGTTCCATATTCTTCTGCTCCAGTGACTCTGGTACTCTGATTATTTGCAAGTTGTTCCTTCTGGACCTTCACTCCAGGTCATCCTGCTTGTCGGCAAGCTCTGTCAGTGCATGTTTCACCAGTGTTATATCCCTGGCCGCTGAGGCAGACTCTTCCTACACAGTAGACACCCTCTCCTCCACTCATCCAGCCTCTTCCCATGTTTTCCAAGCGGACCTGCATGTGGTCGACCTTGCAGGTAAGTGTGCCCATTTTTCAGTCCAAAGACTGTATGCTGGATTGCTGTTTATTAAACATCTCCTTAATGTCTTGGAAAGCCCTGGTTGCGTCCAGATAGGCTGCATTGGGGACGTCCCTCTGGGGTGGCCTCCATTGGTTTGTTGTTCTTCATTTGAGATGGAGTGCCGAAGTGTAGTTTGGACTATTGTTTGCCCCCATTGCCATATTTGGACATCCCCACTGTTTTTTTCTTTATATAAATGTGCTTACTGGATTGTGTCGGGTCCTATATCCTGGGGGACACCCTGCAGTGCAGCACCTTTCCGTTACACCTCTGTGCCCCACATAGGCACCGCCCAGAGCCTGTTGTTCATTTGAATGGGATCACAGATGGGTCTCCTCGCAAACAATAAGGTTCCTGCTCTGCTGGTTATTGTCCCCTCTGTCGCTGACATTGCCCAGATAATTCAGCTTGCTCTTATGGGCAATGTATGGATCCCTTCCCAAGTCCAGCCCAGGCCTAGTGTTGTCTTTAATTTATTAAGCATCCAATATTATTGGGCGTCCTTAACTCCAGCAACTGTGGTCGGCAATGCCCTCCAGAGATCTCTGAGTACGCTCTCTTTTACCCTATACCGTTAGTAACGTCTTTGGTTCATGGTGAAAGCAGGGGTCACCAATGAGCAATGGGAATCTGCCTAAGCTGATTGATGGTATATCCACTGTCCTGGAGGTTTATTTCACGCCAACGTTCTCAATTGGTATCCCACTGCTGGGCAGATCAGGATCCGTTTTCGCCCTTCTTGTATTCAACTACCAGTGTTATTGCCCATTCCACAATGCAGCTACTATAGCCTGCAATGTCCAGGTGACACTCCTTTCTTATGTTCTATCCGCTCTCTTGGTTTGCTGTGACCCATCAATGTTCACTACAATATGCAGCAAAGAACCCTTCCAAGTGGTTCTGTATGCGTTATTTACAAACTTTGTAGCGCACGACGATGGCTCAGTAGGAGGGAAAATGGACTGTGCTACCCGGACATGCACCAGTGCTCCCAGATCAGGATTACTTTGCAGCACTTTATGTTAATAGGCCACTCCATTAGCAGTACCCTATTATATGCAGCGAGGCAAGGATCACCAGTGAGCAATGGGAATCTGCCTCAGCTGATTGATGTTGTATCTGCTGTCCAAGGTTATCTGGCGGCTTGTTCCACTCTTTCGTTCTTAATAGGATACCATCCTAGAGCAGATCAGAATCTGTTATTGCCTTTCCTACAATCGAGTGTCAGTGTTATTGCACGTTCTTTGGCACAATTGCCATAACCTACAACATCCAGGAGGCTCCTCTGTGTTATATGCTGCTGCCTCCATTATGACTGGCTGTGTCCCACCAATGTCCACTGCCGTATGTAGCCAAGATCTTCCCCAGTGTTTTTTTACATATTATCTGCACCGCCCATGAGGCGTGGCCATCAATAAAGAGGGGGCCAAGTTTCTTGGATGTTCAGACTATACACACGGCTCAGGATCTCTCTGAAAGTCTTTATATTGCTAGGCCCACATTCACTGTATTGTTTCCCCACCTCCCGTCTGGAGTTCCTTATTGTTCCAGTGTTTAATTCAATCAGCACCCCAAGCAGGGTCGGGTCCCACACTCTCCCCTCACCTACCAGCATGCGCGATTCCGCTATGGGCTCTATGCGGTAGCGGCAGTGTCCTCACTAGCGATCCACTCGCTCTTGATATCCCCACCTGCAGCTGACAGGGCTGCCACCCCAAAACGAGGCGATCCCCCAACCCCATCCCGCTGCAGAGGACTGGCCTCTGCGGGCTGCCGGTTTCGAGCTGTCATTGTTTCACCAATGGTCAGTCTAACAGGCCAGTGCCAGAGGGATCCATTCCTCTCTCAGGACCGTGCAATTGAAGTGCCAAGCGACTTCCTATTCGCAGCTCCCAGCTGCCTCCAAACGTGTTCCTCTAGACCTCTCTCAGTGTTGAGAAAGCGCACACCGCAGGCCTTTTCAGGGGATGGGCTCCCCACCTCCTCACACCTCTGGCTGCCGGCCAGCACCTGGATAGCGTCTAATCCTCGAGGGGGTTGCTGGTCTGACCAGCAATCCTTTTGCCCCACTGTCTGCAGGTTCGCGCACCAGCGCAAGAACCCCGCTACGGACAATTCTCAGTCACGGCCCACATTGCGTCCCATGGTCATGCTTGGGTTCCACCAGCCGATTACTTCGCTGAGATTTGCCGGGTGCTGGATGGAGTCCCCACCGGTCTCCGAGTGACTCCTGGCATGCAGTTCTCCCCGGTAGCACTTCACTGCTGTGTAGCTAGGCTCATCAATACAACACGTATTCAGGCAGCTCCTCCTCCCTCACATCAGAGCCACTGCTTCCCGGGGCCCTCTCGTCTCATCCGGAACCGTACTTCTCTGTCACAGAGTGTGTCCAAACTTCACCATATTGAGGACATAGGTGTCGTACAGCACAACACTTCTCATGGAGTCTGATTTCAGCAGACAAACCTTCGGATATTTGCCAGATCTCTGGAGGTGTGTGGAAGCTCACAGGCTTGCTGCCATCTTGGCTGGGCTCTATAGCGCCCTCCCCCCAGCCACCCATTTATTTTCTAAGGTATAGCTTGGGTCTGAGATTCCTTTGGGTTTCCTGTACAATATATTTTTATTTTTTTATTTTTATTGAAACTTCAGCTCAATGTGCCCTCAATGTAAGCATTTAAAATACCAAACTTTTGTTACAACTAACAACTCCATGTGTTCCGAATTTACAGGTTGAACAGTATAACCACAAGGACTTCCTTGTCTGTTACAAATCAGTTTCCTTAGAATTCATGAGGTCACAAGTTTTCATTCAACTGCAGTGAATCCATAAAGTTCACAACGGCACAACTCAATTTGACCACCAATTTTGATTGTTTATGGCAGCGGGGATGAAATCCCCCAAATGTTGCATCCGACTTGCAGTGATCACAATGCATGCAGCAAGCAAATGTTCGGTTGTTTCAATTTCATTATGTCAAAACCGACAAAGATTTTCATTCACTTCATTGATGTGACGGAGCCATAGCATCTCCTTGGTCTTCAATGCATTTAGACGTAGCCTCAGGAATTGGTCACGATGATGTCGTGAAGGACAGTTTGTTAAGTATCGACACTGCACATTTAATTTGTGCGCTCCAATGCCTGAGTTCAGGATAGTTGACATCTTTTGTCGCAAGTCATAATTATGGATCCAACAGCAGGATTCGAACTTCCTTTTGACACTTTGAGGTTGCAATATCAGGTCACTTAGGTTCAGATCGGCGTTTAATAGAATTTCTTCCAGCAGCTGCCACCATTCATCTAGCAGACCTGGCCTCCCAGGCCCTGATCTGGGTGAAAATATTTGATATGTCGGAGCCAGGGGATTCAAGTTCATCTTTCGCATTGCCATTAAGGATTTCCACATGATGCAAGCATGCAAAGAATTTAATGATAGTTCATATTGTAGCGAAATCATCGAGATGTAAGAGGGAAGCCTCAGCACCCGACGCCAGAATAGACCTTTCAGCTTCTGCCAAAACTGAGCATCGATGTTCCACCCAGATTCTGACCCAAAGGTGATTGTGGAAACTACTTTTTTAACGTAAAAAATAAGAACAGGAGCAAGAGTGAATTTCCCATAGTTCTTATTTATCATTAGTCCCTGGATGCTAAATTGTGTCATCCGATTGACGAGGTCCAATTTCCAATGCTGTTCATTTAGTGACCTGTTGAAAATTATGCCAAGATATCTGATAGAATTTACCAGACTTAATGATTTACCGTCAATTCTCCAACTGAAGGCTTTCTGCTTTTTGGTTTCACTTCCACCGATGATCATTATCTTGGTCTTTTCGGTGTTTAGTTCTAAGTCATTTGTGCTCAAGTACTCTTGTAAGTTAGTTAATTGGCGTTGTAGGCCAAACTGGGTTGAGTCCGTTAGGACGGGGTCATCGGCATAAATTATACATCCAATTTCCATGTTATTTCATTTTGGAGGAAAACAACGGACATGTTTTAGATGTTTTGGCAGATCAGAAATGAACAGTTTGAAGAGTTCAGCAGCTAAGGGGCATCCCTGTTTCATGACTTTTCTTGTTGGTATTTTCCTTGATAGATCACCCTGATTGTTTAGTCTTATCCGAATGACAGTGTCAGAGTGTAAAGCTTTTATCGGATCAAATAGATTACGAGGACAGTTCCAGTTTGACATTTTCTGCCATAACTTTCCACAATTTAGGCTGTCAAATGCGCCACGTAGGTCTATAAATGCCAAATACATTTTTATTTTTGCCTTTAGAGTTTCTAATTTTAATATATTTAATATCAAGAGATTAACTTCCACACAGACTCCTTTAATGAATCCAATTTCCCGAATATCATAGATCTGTTCACGCCTGGACCACAAAACCAGTTTTTGTCGTAGGAAGGAGGCAAAGATTTTTCCTATAGTGTCCAACAGGGCAATCGGCCGATAGTTGTTAGGTTCTGCCCGATTGCCCTTCTTGTATATTGGCACGATGATTGCTTCACGCCAAGACTCAGGAATCGACATTGAAGAAGATAGTAGTGAAAACAATGTTTCAATAAAAACTGCCCATTGACCATCATTTCTTTTCAACATCATGTTAGTTATCATATCAGGACCATCAGCATGAGATCTTTTCAGGCCACGTATTGGAAGCTCGATGTCTTCCAAAGAAATTTGCAAGTCCCATGTGGTCAAATCAGTTTCTATATCTCTCAATGGTTCACTCGAAGGGTTGCTAAAGATGTTCGCAAAATGGGATTCCCATTTGGTAGCTTCAATTTCATTAGACAGTGAAGCAGAGTGGCATGAGTTTCCTGCATTCAATATTGCCCAGATTTCACGAGAATTCTTTGAAACCAACTGCTTCATTGAAGTCTCAGCTTTGTCTTGTTCGATTATTATTTTTTGGGATTTCAACCAATTTGCTTGCCGTCGTGATCGAATTGCGGTTTTGATGTCCATCCCACAAGTGTTAGCGTTCTCAGACTTTTTTAGTGCTCTGATGTCTTGTCCCATTGCTTGCTTTGCTTTTATTATTATCGTGGATGATAGATGTTTATGGGTTATTCCCATCACACGATCAGAAGCTTTGACGGTAATAAAGTCTGAGAGTAGTGGAGCGTAATCAACCGACAGGGCTGCGTTCTGAATGAATAAACGCTGATTTAAGGTTTGAATTTGAGGACCATTGATTCGAATTCGGTTGCCACTTGCATTGACCGTTAATGGAGTTTCATATTTCTTGCTACACTTTGTCCATTCAACCATGCAAGAGAGTCGAAGGAGATCGTGATCGCTGTTTGACATTTCACATACTGCAAGCGTCATTTCTTGTTCAAATAGGTTTTGAGATACCCAAAAATAATCTATGATTGGCTAAGCTTTTGAATTTGACCAGGTTGCCTGTGGTGGTTGATCCCCTGTTATTTGCCATTGACCATTTTACAGTTACGGTTTTGGAGTGCAAGTCGCCACTGCTGCCCCCTTGCAATTACCTCGTCGCCTGGCAACGGTGTAAAAAGCTGAGATATATGGTCAATTTTAAGCCATGTACAAATTTAAGTCTCCACAACATATAATTGATAGATTCCTATATGTGGTGAGAGCCTTATCAATGTAGGATGTGATCGTATTTAGAGACATCCTGGTTCTCATTTTCTTAGGATTCCAATACCCATTTATAATAAGTATGTGTTTCCTTGTTAGGATATTTTCGTCTTATGTCTGAAGCAAGGCTCCACAATTAACCACCAAGGATTGATTTTTATTAACATCAGGAGACCTGAAGATGGTCTCCCCTTTGGATTTTTGATGGCTGGGTTTAGTTAGGTAACATAGCAATCCCTTGACGGTGCCTCACTTAACCAGGTCTCCTGGAGACAGATTACGAAGACTTTTTCCAGCGGGACATCAAAGTTGTTAAATTCTTGAGTAAATCCTCTGGTGTTCCAAGATAAGAATTCACACATACATTCACTCGCCTCCTGTTGTGGCTAACACTGGTCAGCTGTTTTGTTCAAGTTGACTTCCGAATGAACAGGACTCTTAAAGGCATTATCACTGCGGTGTCGTGTGTTTGCCGACATTGCCATAGCTTGTCGTGGCTCAGCACGTCTTTTTTCCTGATTTTCCTGTGTCCCGGGCCTCGCACTCAAAACGGCTGCACTAGGACCAGTGGACACTGGTTCGACAGTTATGTCAAAACCAAATACTAACAATTCCTCCAAAGCTTTCAGCAGTATAATTTTCAAGATTCAACCACCCAAGAGCATGGATGGAGAATCCTGGCCGGTGGCATGTTCTGCATTTCTGTAGGACATTAGAATCCTTAATTGGATTAGCTGTACTAATTATGTCAGTCCACTGGGGCAGGGTACTCTGTATGAATTATCAGACGCCAAAACAATTCTTGATCTTTCTGCCCATTAAAAGGAGGTTCTTTCCAGGTGCCACCTGATGAGCCAAGTCTACTGATGAACATGATTTCTAACCCATGGCCCACACATATATAGCCTGATCAGCAGGAACTCCAATCCAAAAGATCCTGAATTGCCATCTTAGGCTGGTTTCTTGCATTGTGATCTGTAAATATAGCATGGAATGGACTTGCGGCACACAGGGCAAATTGGCAAAGTCCTGGCCAAATGTGATCCTTCACGTTCTTTGATTCTAATATAGATTATCCTTTTCCAATAACAACTGAATATGGAAAAAAAATACTATGACTATCTATCATGATGGCTCGGTGTCTCTTACCCCTTCTCAGCCATTTTCCCAGTCCCACCTCATCAACTGTCCCCAAGTCACAGCCGCTAATTGTTCACTGTCATGTGATCATGTGATTTTCCCCCAACAGTGCCCTGCATGATGTGGACTTGAACGTACATGTTGAGAATGGGGGAAAAGAAGTTCTTCTTCCCAAAGTGTGGTCTCCTCAAAAACCATGAAAGGACAATAGGAACCCTCAAAGTGGCAGCAGTGCTGCCATAGCTGTACTGTGAAGACCTGGCACAATATATCAAACATCTATTGTGGTGCATCACATAATGGTGATAAAGTAGGGAATTGAGCATTTGACGTTCTTACTCTAAAGGATAGATATAGCTTGCAGCACTAATGGACCGATTATTAATTGAGGAGTTTTGACCTGTACCAACATTCAGCACACACAGCTGTATGGTGCTGTGAAGGAGGTGATGAGTGGAGGGCCTAGGCTGCTGGAGGGGAACAAACACTCAAGATGTGATCAAGTCCTTTAAGGCCATCTGCTAGATGAGCAGTAGTGCAAAAGAACCAAGAAGGCTTCAATTCTAGGATCAGGTAGGCAAGGACAAGTGCAAGTCGGGTGTTGGGCATAAGGCTCCTAGACTGCATTATGGGTGGTATTGGACCCAGGTGGACGGATTCCAAAAAGGGGTGCAAGAAATGGCATCATGGGTGGAAAAAAGGCCACAGTGCCTGAGGGCAGCCTGCAGCCACAGTTTTTGTTTGGCCAGGGGTAGCAAGAGAGACAGCAGGGATCACAACTGAGACAACAGAGGCCGCAGCTGCAACCCCTAGCAAACCCCAAACGATGTCCGAAGTGCCATTCAATTCCAAATTAGACCTTTTGTCAAGGCCCCATGGCCATTAGGCTATAATGACACCACGGTCAAGTGAGGTCTCACCCATATTGTATTAGTAAGTTATGCCAGAGCCATTTCAAGATGTATAGAGTGTAATGGATGGACCATTAATAGTTGTCTTAGAAATAGGCTCGCTAGATTTTGAAGGCAATTAGCCTTAACATAACCCCTTATCTCACACCCAAACATTCCCGTGGGGATTGCTTTGCCCTCAGACCTTTAACATATGTGCTATAGAAGAGTTTTGCAGAGTCCTTGCTAGTCTGAAAATTCCCCCTATGGTTTGGCTCATCTTAACTATTAGCGTCTTCATTTGGTCATTTTACTTCAATCTGTAATTGAACCTAATACCTTCATAATGAAATGGGGAACAGCTGCCCAATCGCTGTCCCCGTAGGATCATCAATGGTGATCTTTTGGCTTTCCGGTAAACGCACATTGTATAAAACTTTAGGTGGTTAACACGTTGTGCCCTATCCATCATAAACATATCATATTCCATTATTAAAACCTGCCATGATTTTGGAGTCTTGGCTAGGAGAACAGCATCATCAATGTTGCTTGGAATTGGCAATCTAGGAGCTCCACAATGGGGTACATCAATAGTAAGTGGCTGTAAAGGTGAGGCAAGGGAGTTGACATATAAATAGAAAGGCAGAGGTGCGAGACTGAAATCTTGATGAACCCCTTACTGCATTACAATCCGCCAGTTCTTCATCCAGCCCAAAATGCACACGTACCCAGGTATTCTCATGTAGGAATTCCATCATCTGAAATAGGGTTTTGGCACCCCCATATTGCATAAGGTTTTGCAAATACCATATCCAAATACCATATCATATCATAAAGTAAACTAACTAGGTGGTCAGAAACCGAGCTGTGGTCCATAGAGACCACATATAGGAGATTGCAGAACTTTGCCATATTTGGCTAAAATCAAATATAGATTCAGACACTGTTGTCTTGTGCCTTATCCCTTGTCTGAAAGCTAGTTGTGTGCTAAAAAGGATGTTATTATCTGTCACCCATTCGTCCAGGCTTCTCAGAATAACTCCTGTAAACAACTTCGAGGTCCTGTCCAGTGGGGCAACCAGTCCATAGGAGAAGGAAGGGATTTGCTACCATCTTCCTAGCTCCTATCTGTGGGATCGGGGAGAAAAACAGAATCACTAATTAGACATGATAAGACACAAGAGTGGGACAGATGATTATTAGCAGCCTACTTTCAGAATCTGATCGGTTTCACTTTAATCGAAGTCGCATCATGCATGTTAATAGAATATGCCACAACAGATCATCACATCGGGCGATATAAATTTAGCTGTATTATTAGATGATGAAAGAAACATTAGTTCAATACATCATTTTAAATCTTGCTGATTCTTGTCCTGATCACACTATTACTTGAAGGGATATGTAAACATGCATACTTGACCATCCAGCAGAGGGGCAGCAGACTCATCATAACAAACTATTAAGAGGATGATTATAACTTGTGCACATTTTTAAAGGTCTAACAAAAGGAAGGGAATGCTGAAGAACAATTAAAGGTTGATAATCAAAAGGACATATGCTTGGAAATGTGAAACTTCAGTCCCAGTAGGAAAAGGGCTGTACCCTACTACTTTCATGGAATCCTGACACCTGGACTGGCTGCAAGAGACACTGCAACCTAGATTTCTAATGAATACATGCACCCCTATACTTTAACCATATGAGCATTGAATATGCAATGATATACATATTACGTGAGCCCTAGATTAAGATTCTGATTCTCCAATGTGTTGTATTCTTGTGGGAAACTTGGTCGGTAGAACTAATCCATCTAGATGGTATGTGAATGATTCATGAACACGTAATCAAGCATGAATTGGGTAGGGTCAAAGGTGGACTTCCATTCATGGACGTCATTTAGGGGTCGCAAATGTGACCCATGAAGTCTCCTTTGCTACCCCTTCTGGTGTCCCTTGCTAACCCTACAAAAGAAAAAAACTTTTAATATATCTTTTCTTTTTTTTACTTGAGGCTCCTGGGCTGTGGCCAGCAGCATGTGGCTCTTTGTTTCTGGAGTGACTTGTTTTCTGGTAGCTATAGCCGGTAAGATAGCTCAGTGGGTAGAATGTTCGCTTATGTGATTTCTGTGTGATCTGCAGGTTGCAGGTTCAACTCCCGGCAAGGTCAACTCAGCCTTTCTTGCTGCTGAGGTTGATAAATGAGTACCAACACAGGTTGGGTGATATTGTATGTATATTTGTTCTATAAGAAGCACTTATGCATACGTGCTATATGATAACAGATCTTTATCGCTTGGCCTTGGACGCCTGCTTGCAGTCACAGTAATTTGGTAATATGGGCCTATACACACTGATAATAACTATACATATGGTGATCCATTCTTGTATGTAATGTATATCACTTTACAGTGATACCGTAACCATATTTTGCATAGTTTACTTGGAAACAATGCCATGTGATGCCACTTTTGTTTTGTCAAGGGGTGAAGGTCGTGTTCCATCGCTTCCTGTGATGTCACTTAGGTGTGCGGTCAGAGGATATCACTTTCTGTGATGTCATCAGAAGTCAAGGCTCGTGTGATGTCACTTCCGCAACCCCAGGCATTTTGGTGAAATTACGTCCCTGCTACTATTAGGGGTAAATGCTACATTCAGAATAATTAAATTAAATAGGAAATAAAATGAAACAATCATATTAAGAATCATTCAATAAAGTTATAATAATTAATGGAACTGTTGCTTATGAAGTGTGACACAACATACCCAATGCCCCTATTATATTAATGGATGCCTTAAATGCAAAATGTCCAGAAACAGTGGGCATGAATAATGATTAATATATTTTTGTTGATGACTGGTAGTTGGAGACTCCTGAATTGAAATACATGAAATCAGATATGAAAGGGCACTTCTGATCAGCAAATCCTCAGAGGAATCACCTTAGAATGTGGAAAAGTAGAGTTCCAGCTGGCGTTTCATCCCAATATGCATCTGTTACAGAAATAGCTTGAATGGTCAATAATGTCCTTTCTTTCGGACATGACTTTGGAAGCTTTCATTCATAAAATGTAGTTCCTTGTATAGAAAGGGATCAGTACTCCTTAAAAGTAAGTTGGAAAG
Source organism: Ambystoma mexicanum (assembly GCF_040938575.1). Taxonomy (NCBI): domain Eukaryota; kingdom Metazoa; phylum Chordata; class Amphibia; order Caudata; family Ambystomatidae; genus Ambystoma; species Ambystoma mexicanum. The sequence continues at coordinate 370,196,747 of NC_090940.1, read as the reverse complement.
TGAATGGCACCCAAAGTGACAGTAGGGAGCATAACGCTGAATATGCGAGGACATCAAATTATTTGGAGGCTACTCTTAAGATAACTTCCAACAAAATCAATAATGAGTTCTTTTTTACCCTAATTGAGGACAAAAGAGACAAACATATACCAAGACAAGCTGAAAAATGATATGGAACTGGTGGATACATTAACCAACTTTTGAAATTACGTGCAAAATAGGACTAATGAAAACAACTAAATGAAGGACAATAAAGTATATATCCAACATTAGTACCTGGCACGCTCTATCCACGGGAAATACTACATGTGGATTGGCTCTTTTCCGAGCCATACCACACGGTATTCCCTATGTGTGTGCCTGCATTTGTTCCTGGCGGGCGGGCATAGCAGTCCCTTAGCCAATGAGGAGGCTCGAAACGGGGCAATCCCAGCTCCGAGCCTCCCCAAGGCTGGAGACTGCCTTCGTCCCCCGCCGGGGACTCGAGTAAGCTTTTTTTCCCCTCCACACCCCTCCCCTGCAAACTATCCCATTCCCACCCTCCCAACCCCACTTACCTTCTTTTTTCTTTTTCTCGGGAGCGAATGCACTGGTCCGCTCCCGCTGGCCGCCATGGAAAGGGAAAACAGACTACGTTCTCCCTTTCCCGGCGGCCATTTTATTTGATTTTTTTTTTCTGTATCGAAATGCAGCGTAATTTAAAAGATGTAATGGCACGGTCAAGCAAAAATGCAGGGTAGCCCCAATATATTCTTCTAAGTGGTATGATAACAGTTTACTGTACACGTGGCAGCGATAATTGGGTAATAGGATATTAACTTAGTCCATCATGAGTGTATAAGGGTACCTTAAAGGAAATGTTTGACCCTTTTAAACAATGTGAAACATTGAGGCTGCTATGTGCAGGTGGGCTTTCCAGTATGCTTTCAAAGCAGTGTCCCCTTAAAGCAGTGTCCCCTTCACATGGGTTCATGTGCTACAACTGTTTATGAAGGTGATTAGTAAAACAGGTTTAATGTCACTGATTTGCAAACGAAGGACGTTGTAAACAATGTACAAACATTGGGCTGAACATGGAAATGGTAAGATCATCACCCCCCTTAACATACATGTCAAACTATTTGTAAATAATTTGTAAACATGTGATTAAAATAAATTACTAAATGGGTGGTAGAAAACAACATTTGTCAAATTATCAGACTGCTTTCCAATGTCTACCTCAGTGAATACCATGGCCCCAACATTGCCAAATAATAAAACCTAGTATATCAAAAGCCATCCACTACATGCTGCGTTCATGGACTACTCAGAGGATTCTGACCTCGTAACTAGAGACAAATTATATGCAAAGTAGTACTAACGTGAAATTCAGTTTGGTGTCCTACAAATAATCATTGCACTATAGAGTGAGGTTAGATGAGTTTGGGGCATACCGAGAGAATTAACAACTACTGGATGTTTGAAACAAGGTTGCGTTCTCGCACCTGTCCTCTTTAATCTTCAGATTGCAGATGAGCTTATTCGCACTTGAGAACCTGGAGACTGCTCCTGGGTGGTAGCGGTGCACAGTATAAAACAACCTAATATAATATAAAATAACTTGCTAAAATAAGTATCTTTCCTACAAAACAAGGCCCTTATCTGCAATTGCTTGTCTATGCAGACGAGTTTGGAAATACAGATTGCCACACTGATCATCCTTCAAGATAATTATCCAAATTAACAACTGTTTTAAGAATTTGGAAATGAACATTAATTATGCATAAATAATGTCATCTGCTTTAGCCAGTAAGTGATTGCTAGGCAAATAGATGGCATCCCATGTTCAAGTTGTGAGAAATTTGAAATGCCTAATTAATCTTTTATAACTCGCTTAATACTGGAGACGAGTCTCCAAGCAAAGGAACTGAACCTGTTTTTCTCTGCGTTGCCTTGCTTCTGAGACAAATGCACTGCCCCTGAGCTATCCTCCCTGCATGAACCTTGCTGTTACAGTCAATGATAGATTAACATGGAGCAATCAAGAAATTGTGCATACTAAAAAACACCAGCTGATGTCGCCCTATGGTGTTTGGACAAAAACATAGTATTGAAATTGTGCCCATTGATAAACACATGCATAATGAAAAGAACATTTGGGAAGGAAAGGCACACTAGTTGTACAAAAGGGGACTCCCTTGGAATATATATGTATACATATATTCAGTGAAAAACCTTGTTTAAAGGGACGTCATGGTTAAGTTGCACTAATAAAAACCGATTAAATGTACTGAAAAAACGAAAAACGTTGTTAAAGGGATGTTATGGTTACACATAAAACCGGAAAACCTCAGAAATTCACCAGTTATGGTAAGCTAAGCAACTATAACTCATGCCACCACCGTGCACTGCTAAAACTAACACCCAGGATATCAACAATGACATCACAAATGTCATTGTTGACATCACTGATGACATCACACATCTGGGACACTTGTTTTTGTTCACTGACATGATTAGGCTAGTTTTTTTGTTTTTACTGACAATGAGTGCTATATATCTACACATTAACCTGTTTTTATATGTTTTAAAAATACTTTCCTTAGAGTTTAACTTGAGCTCATACTGCACATACATGGGGCAATAAGCACGCCTTAAGCACACAATTAGTTTGTGAACATGATGATTAACTCTAATGTTATCGTCATTTTTTGGTACTGTTGTTTCTTTCCTCCTTCAGTTTCCCTGTATGTACCTCTAATTTGTATGCATTGTGCTTTTTTATATGTATTCTTTCTACTAATAAAAGTGTGTCTCACATTTTCAATTGTTACCTATTTATTCCATGTTTAACATCAAAATTCTCATCAGATAGCATTTATTATTTTACTATCGGAAATTACCAGATTAAACATAGTGTACTTCTATGGTGTATGCCGCAACCATTGCCTATATGTATTTATGATTAGGTTGCTCTACTAAGAACAACACTAGAATATAATGATTTATTTGCATGAGTACATTCTTTAATACATTAAGACATTCATGATAGTTCTCCCAATCACCCCAAACATCTTGTTTCCAACATTATAAACTCAAACCCTTGTAGGTACTCTTTACTAAATTTAATGTAATATGTTATGTCATCAGTGATGTCATCATTTGTATTTGTGACATCATTTTTCAAGTTCTGGGTGTTAGTCTTAGCAGTGCACAGTGGTGGCGCGAGTTATGGTAGCTTAGCTTACCGTAACTGGCGAGTGTCTGACGTTTTTCAGTTTTACGTGTTACCATAATGTCCCTTTAACAACATTTTTTCAGTGAATTTAATAGGTTTTTATTAGTGCAACTTAACCATAACGTCCCTTTAACAAAGTTTTTTTCACTGAATTTCATGGATTTTTAACAGTGCATGCTAATTTCCTACAGCTTACTTATATCATACTTACCCCAATATTCCAACATTTTTGAACAATTTACAAAGTTTTACCGTAAAAGTCTGCCATTTCCACCTTCTAGCATAATTTTTTTTGTTTGTTGATGTTTTAGTTTGGTGTCAAACTTTCCCATCATTGTGAGTCGAGTGTGAAATATTGTGAAGAGATGAAAAAAAAAAATGATGCTAGAGTGTGGAAATGGCAGAGTTTTACACATGGCGCGCCATTACAGAGGATATATTAGTGCTTTAAAATTGAAATAAAAGCAACACTTTCACATCTGCACATTTCTAGAACGTATATGCTTCCATGTTGCTCCTTGTTACTAGAACTGTGAATGGACCGATTGATGTCTGGCGATCGTCCCAGATGATTATTATTACATATCCGTTGTTTATCATTATTGTCCAAATACTGTTGAAAAAGCCGTTTGCGGGTAGACTGTACCCCTGACATGCGCACATGAGGATTTGTTAGGATGTGCAGTGTTTCCAATGTTTACCTGTTAAACCATGAGTGTATAATATTTCCTTCACTATGTCTATTGTCACTTAGATACTATAGAACATAGAACTGCATCTTATGTAGCAGGGTTCCGAAGAGAGCCAGTGAAGAAGCAGGGCCTTAGTGGGAAGATTGTACTCCTCCTGCTGGGGGTCGTCTTATGTCATCAACTTGCAAATAAAAGGTTCTTTACCTTTAAACTACTGGTTATGTGAAAGCCTCCCTTTGTACATAACATTTGGCGACGAGGATTTTGACTGGGACCCGGAGGACGACCCCCAGCGCCTTTTCTACAGATCTAGTGTGCTGGCTGTGGAGCGGAGCCAGCCTGACTTGCCTGAGGGAGGGCCTTTTTCAGTGGATTATTGACGGCCTGACATCCAGTGTGTGGCATCCACCGGAGGGACATTGCTAGCGCCAGAGGAAAACCCCTGGAGGCTCCGTGGTCTGTGGGAGCTGGAATTGGACCCCTGCAATTTTGTTGAACTTGTGGAGACCGGGCTGGCAAAGACACGGCTTTGGCACTTTTATAATTGGATTTTGGGTTGTGTGTTTTCCGAGCGGCCATTGGACACCCTGGCCCCACACTGAGCAAGGTTGAGAAAGAAGTCGCCGCCGATGACCCTGGTGAGGCGCTCCAGGGTGAGTACATAACCAAGCAGCTATCTTTTAATTAGTGTCACCTTCCTGTTTGGGTGGGAGCTCTATTGGTTAAACCAGAATTGCAAGCTTGTTATTCTATTCTGCAACTTTGAGACATGGCAAATGTGCCTGCTCCTGTGTTTTTTCTGGCAGTGCCAGGTGAACCCAGGGTTAGATGGCAAGACTGGAAGGAAGGATTCAGCAAATATGCCTTAGCAGTGTTTGGTGCCAAATACTCCAATGAGCGCAAGGAGGCATTGCTATTTCACTGTTTGGGAACTGCAGGCCAAGAGGTCTTAAAGAGATTGCCGGAGCCTTCTGACATTTTGGATGCTGGTCCATATGAAAGGACATTAGCCAAACTGGACAGGCATTTTAGAGTGGAGGAGAACATTATATTGGAAAGATATAAATTTGCCACGAGAGAGCAGAAGAATGGGGAAAGTATCGAGGATTTTGTCACGGCTTTAAGGGGCTTAGCAGTGAAATGCAAATTCACTCACTGTCAGGATGAGCACTTGAGAGACCAGCTAATGATTAAATGTTCCAATGACAGTATTAGGAAAGAACTATGGAAAGAGAGGAACCCCACTTTGGATCGAGCAATTGAGATAGCGAAAATGGTGGAACACACAGATAAGTGCATTGAAGTTCTTCAATCGGATACTGTGAACAATGGTAAACCCAAGTTGGATGAGAGTCAGGGTTCAGTGCTGAAGGTGTCAAAGGTTGTTCAGAGGCAGAGTACGTGGAATCCAAGACTCGCCTCGCAGAATGCTAAAAGGAGGGAAGAGAACAGACCGGCAACTGGCAGAGGATGGCGTCAATGGGTTCCTGCAAAAGATAGCAGAGGGATTCCCAAAGACATGAATTCTTTCAAGATGGTTAGGGATTCAGGACAATCCATAGGTTTTCCAGGGAGAAGATGCTTTAGATGTGGAAGCTTGTCGCATATAGCCTCGGATAAGGATTGCTTTGCTATTCATATCATATGCAATGAGTGTGGTGTGAGAGGGCACATTGCCCGATGTTGTAGAAATTTTAATGCTGGGTCAAATCAAGGTCATGAAATAAGTGCAAGTTATGAAGATGAGTCATATTGTGAGGATGGCACAGAAGTGGTATTTACAGTGAATGCTGTCAATGGCAGAGTGAAAATGCAGAAACCTTATGCTGAGGTTGTAATTCGAGGTGTACCCGTACGCATGCTAATGGATAGTGGTGCTGACTACACCTTGATAAGTGTGGAAGTGTGGAGGAACAAATTTGATAGTTGTACTCTGTGGGAAAATACTGTTAAAGCAAATGCTTATGGAGATGTTCCCATAGATATTATAGGTTGCTTTGATGCTGAATTACAGTTTAAGGACAGGAAGGCCAAAGGTTGTGTGTATGTTACCAACAGAGGGGGTGAATTGTTGTCATGGAGTGATCAAGCTGAATTGAAGACAAGGCTAGAGGCAAGTCATCCCGAGCAGGTAATGTCTGTTGCGGGAGGAGAGCCCACAGAGATACAAACCACGTTATCTGGGAAATTGGGGTGTCTTAAGGGCTTTGTACATGTAATTCGCCTAAAGAAAGGAGCTGTCCCTAAGATTGCAAAACTGCGAACTATTCCTCTTGCTCTTAGAGGAAATGTAGAGGAAGAACTCAAGAGAATGGAAAGAGATGGTGTCATTGAAAAGATAGAAGCATCTGAATGGGTCAGTCCTATAGTTGTAGTCAGAAAAGGCAATGGGTCTTTGAGGCTCTGTATAGATCTTAGACATCTAAACAGCATGGTTGTGGCAGACAGGTTTCCTCTTCCCCGAATAGATGATTTGATGGTGGGAGTAGCTGGGTCAAAAGTGTTCTCCATACTAGATCTTAAATCGGCCTACCATCAGGTTGAATTGCACCCTAATTCCAGGGATCTCACCGCCTTCATCACCCCGATTGGATTGTTCAGGTGTGTTCGCATGCCATTTGGTTTGGTCTCAGCCGCAAGTGTGTTTCAGAGTATTATGCATAAATTACTTGGGGGTGAAAAAGGGGTGATGTGTTATCAGGATGATGTTCTTGTATGTGGGAGCGATGAGAAGGAGCATGATGTTCGATTGAAAAGAGTTTTGGATATTTTGAAGGAGGCAGGCCTCACCGTTGCCTTGGAAAAATGTACTTTTAAAGCCAACAAAGTGGTGTACCTGGGTCATGAGATCACTGGGGAAGGGGTTAGACCCAAGGAGGAGGCTATTGAGGCCATAAAAAGAATGGAGGAGCCTAAGTCTAAAGGGGACATACTATCATTTTTGGGACTGGTGGAGTTTTACGGCAAATTTGTCAAGGGGTTAGCAGAAATGTCGAGGAATATGAGATTTCTCACTCGCAAGGGAGTCGTTTTTAAATGGTGTGACTGGTGCAAGAAAGAATTTTTGATGATAAAAGAGGCTATTGTCAATGCTCCCATTTTGAAAATATTTGAGGAAAGTAAACCCACATTGCTTTTTGTTGATGCCAGTGATTATGGTGTTGGGGCTGTTCTGATGCAGGAGGATCAGACAGGTTTACAGACTGTGGCTTTTGCGTCCAGGTCTTTGAAGGGCCCAGAATTTAGATATTCAGTTATTGAGAAGGAGGCTCTAGCATGCGTTTGGGGTGTCGAGAAATTTAAAAGATTCTTGTGGGGGAGGAGTTTCACCATTTGCACTGACCATAAACCCTTGGTTGGAATTCTTACGAAAGGTGGTTTGGAGGGAGTGTCAAGACGCATTATGAAATGGGTCACGGCATTGCAAGGGTTACAGTATACCATGCTCCACGTAAAGGCGGAGGTTAATGTGGTTGCAGACGCCTTGTCTAGATCTGTCCAGAGGGAAATTTCTGACGATAGTGACTTTACAAGTTCAGAGGAGAGTGCAGAAATATTCCAGGTGCATGAAACATTAAAGAAAAGTGAGTTGGATGTGTCTTGCACGGAAGATGTTGTATATCAAGGAGTACTTACTCTGGTTGCAGAAGGTAAAATTAAGAGCCACAGGGGCGAGATGAATGGTTTTGCCAAAGTGAGGGAGGAGCTATGGATTCAGGATGGTTATTTATACAAGGGTCACCAGATGGTTGTGCCAGTCGGTATGAGGAAGTCTGTCTTGGAGTTGGCCCATGTTGGGCATTTAGGTCTGGCCAGGACGAAGGGACTTGTGAGGTCTGAATTTTGGTGGCCTGGTATCGACAAGGACATAGAGGAACAAGTCAAAGACTGTGTGGAATGTATTGAGGGAAACAAAGGCTTGAAAGTGCAAAAAGTTCCCATGGTAGTGAGGGAGTCCCCGCGTGTCCCTTGGGACGAAATTGCGTTGGATCTCCTCGGTCCATTTAATATTGGTGGTGGCAGAGATAGCTACCTATTAGTAGTCATGGATTTATTATCAAAATGGCCGGAGGTATGTGTACTCAAGGACATATCCAGTAGTAGTATAATCAGATTTTTGGAACAACTGTTTTGGAGAGAAGGGTTTCCAAGAAAGTGTTTGTCTGACAATGGGATCCAACTTGTTTCCAGAGAGTTTAAAGAATTCTTAGAGAATCATGGGATTGAGCAGGTGAATACTTCTTTATATCATCCCCAGAGTAATGGGTGTGTGGAACGATTTAATAGGACTCTGATGGAGGCTATTAGGATAGCGGTGGCTACTGGAGGAGATTGGGTGAGAACAGTGATGGAACGCACGTTCCAGTATAGGCTAACTACCCATAGTGTCACAGGCGTGAGTCCATTTGAGATCTTGAGAGGAAGAAAACCAAATACTCATTTATGTCCAGGTTGGATGGGCAAATCAAAAATGGTGGATGTGGATCTAGAGAGTGTAAAAAGGAGAATTTTTGAAGCTGGAGTTAGATCTAAGGAGAGGTATGATCAGAAGAATTGTTGTAGGGAACTCAAAGTCAAAGAGGGGGATTGGATTAAAGTCAAGCTCCCCACCAAAGTTCGTAAAGGAGCCTCGTTGTTTTCTGAACCCAAGCAAGTTGTGAAAGACTTGGGTTCGTCAGTGTTGGTCAAAGGAGGAGCTATTTGAAATAAGGAAAGGGTGGCTTTTCTGTTTCAATGTTAATTTGTCTTCAGTTAGTTGGAGACAGGGACTTTCTTGTGACTCTACCTAATCAACCACTAGATGTCATATATCTATGCTCTTGATTTGTGCCAGGACTTGCAGCGCATCCAATGTTTTACCTGTTAAACCACGAGTGTATAATATTTATTTTACAGGTTTCAATTTCAGTTGTTCAATATGTGTTTTACAGGTTTCAATTTTAGTGGGTCCTCACCCACACAGTTACTTGTTATGTTTAAGGAGGAGAGGTGTTAGGATGTGCAGTGTTTCCAATGTTTACCTGTTAAACCATGAGTGTATAATATTTCCTTCACTATGTCTATTGTCACTTAGATACTATAGAACATAGAACTGCATCTTATGTAGCAGGGTTCCAAGGAGAGCCAGTGAAGAAGCAGGGCCTTAGTGGGAAGATTGTACTCCTCCTGCTGGGGGTCGTCTTATGTCATCAACTTTCAAATAAAAGGTTCTTTACCTTTAAACTAATGGTTATGTGAAAGCCTCCCTTTGTACATAACAGGATTATATAACTATACAAAATCAAGAAGGCAAAAACATATTTTTGTAACAAATTTATAGTAAAATATTAACAGTACATTCTTATTTTGGCTATACATTTAAGTTACAATTCAAACTTATGATGTCTGTTCTTTGCACCAAATTGAACATTCATCCGTCAGGACGTTCATCATATGGCACACAGTACACTTTCAATCCACACATCAATAAATATTATTTAAAATCTTGCTTACATTGCGTTTTGCAAATCCATTCTTCCAATGTAGCGGAGCACCAACCGCTTCAAAACACAGATTTACAAAATAGAAACTTTACTTTCTGACATCAGCTTTCAATATAGTGAAACTTATCATTTCTTTGTGGATTTTCGACACATTTAGTCCTTCAAATTCTTAGTGCATTGCAGCAGTGTATTTAAGGACACATAACAATGAGACCCTTCATGTACCGTTCACAGCGTGTCCTAGTCAGTTTCGTTTTTAGAAACCCATGCCACAAAAATAAACAATATTACTGGCAATCAGTTTACTAAAAACAAAGAAATATTTCAAGTAAATCACATAGCACAATATTTACTTCATTTTACTGCTATCAACACAACTTTTCCCAATACATTTAGGTTTTCTTTAATAAGATAACCTCAGGCGCGGTCCACACAGGCAGGGATTTCCCTTCATGCCAATGATAATCTGCCCCCCCTCTGCTATGAGAAGCATTTTCCCAGCAGAGACTTGCAGTGACAAGATTTAAGATATCGTGAAGAAAAGTAGTTTGTCAAAAAGACTTGCAGATAGTGGGTTCCCACACCTCACAGAGCCGTGTGGATAATGCAAGGGTCTTGACTTTCATCCTTAAACCAACCACAAAGGCATTACACTTTATCCGCCATAATTGCTGCAACCTGAAGGAATAATAGTAACGTAAATACAAGTACAGTGATCACGTAAAAGTGTAGAAACAAAAACAATTGAGTACAGGCTTACTAGCTTTTGTGTACATCTATTCCCACAATCATATCCATTTCTGCATTCATGCACACACCCCTTGTTGTCCTCTACAGTAAGATGTAAATGTGTGAAGTCCATAGGCACATGTTCATACTGCACTTTGGCAATACAAATTATTTTGCCCGTTATTTTAATGTTGACTAACACTGTGGCACATAAACCTTTGGTGTTTTGCAATGTGCAGCCGCTTATCATTGTACCAACTTTCACACGTGTGCAATTACATCCAGTTCAATTACATAATTCCTTCATATTACAAACACTTTGTACTCCCTCAACATTACCTACAATTACTGTACAATTATTGCTACTATGGTGATTCTGGTCATATGCCCATACTCCTACTACATTCTCTATAATTACTATACACATATTACTACTCTGGTGGTTGTGCCCAGTGCACATATTCTGAGGGCCATGGCTTGAAGCCATGGCCCCCAGAATCTGGCCGATAACCACACCACAAATAACAATTTATAACAAGTATGTACCATAAACTGTTAACGAATAAAACTCACCCTGACCCTCCTACAATCGAGGGGATGTCCGCAGACTACCACGATGTCCGTGGACAGCTACGTCACCTGCCCGGGCTTTTCAACATACAAAAACAGCATCATATCATCTTTTTCCAGTCCCCCACCCTGTCCAGCCCCTCTTGACACCACCAAATGACCCAACATGTGTTTTACTGACTTTTTCCCCACCGCACTGTCCACAGATCCAACATGTCGGTGCTTGCAAAAATATGATGCACCTCACGCTCTTCACCATCCAATCAGTCGGCATGTCCGATGTCCGTGGACCTCACATCGGCCTCTGGACCAATCGGAGGTTCGTCCGGGGAGCAAACAGGGAAGTAAGTCTGTGGACAGAACCCAGATATCGTTAATGTTTTTTTTTACCTACTTTTGGTCATTTAAAAAAAAACTACTGGGCGAATTTACACCGAATTTACAAAAGCATGCTTTTGGGACCAAACGGCTGCTCCTGCTGCAAATTTGGCAAAAATCCATCGAGTGGTTTGGGCTGTAAGCATGAGCAAATTCTTTTTCCATTGCATCTATGGGAAAAACCAAACATTTTGTAACACCCTATAACTTTGCCCCCCATTAATGTAACCTCACCAAACATGGCAGGATCAATCTGACTAAACCAAATACTTATTTTTTCAAAGTTTCATGTGGATTGGCACAGGGGCGGGCAAAGTTATAAGCACCCAAAAAGGGCTCTTCCTATGGGCTGAGCAAGTTAACCATAACTACAGGGAGGTTACCGCAGGCCCTGTAATATATTCATTGAAAAAACGTTATGGTTAAGTTGCATGAATAAAAACCTATGAAATTCAGTGGAAAATCTTTCTGAAAAAAGGGACGTCATGGTTGCAAGGTGAAATAAAAAAAAGAAATTTGACGAATATGGTAAGCTGCACCACCATAACTCACGCCACTGCCATACACTGCTCACACTAACACACAGGACATCAATGATGACATCACAAATGGAAAACTTCAAAGATACACCAGTTACATACCCTAAAGTATTACCTCTACAATGTACTCCAATCATTTCTGGATGTTTTGAATGCATCATATTTCCACACATGGGTAATAGTTGACACCATTTCATGTCTTTAACTCCATACCATACCACTTCTAATTTTTCAAAGCCCCAGATTATGTGAGATACCAAGGTGCTCTACATACATCTGATGCCAATTAACCCAAAAATCACTTATAATCCAAGGAGTCCTTGTTGAGATCCATGCTTTCAGCAATTCAAACAAGAAATAAAGCACTTGCTGCTCTATCTTCCTCGCCAGTTCAAATCCTCCTCCACAAACAGAAGGACCTATTGGTTGAGCCTCCCAACATCTGTGTGGGAAAATAGTCCGGACTACATGTGCAATCTGTCTGTGAACAGTCGCGTATGTCTATGGATGTCAGGGCACAGAGCAGCTCTTCTTCCCTTTTTAAACCTATCCCTGCAACACTCACTTATTGGCTTAATTTATTCAAACTGTCACTCACCCATCCACCAATCACATCCAAAAACCCTACATTCAACTCTCTCACTTTAGTTCAAAGGTTCAGATGTATCCTTCAACTCTGAGAGCGACTTTGTGCTGTGATTCAGAGCCTGCACTATCACAACCTACTGTACAATTATTTAGAGATTTGTATTTCCAGAATCTACAGGACCTACAATGCAGAACATAATACAGGTAATGTTTTAATTTTCAAAAGTAATGTTCTATACCACCAGTTTTATAATATGACTTCAGGAACGGGTTTTCTGTGCTGGAAAATATGCTTCACTGCAAGTGTTTCTGCTTAATTAAAAATACCTCAATTATCAAGCTACAGTAGAACAAATAATGGCACCTTGTTTTGAAAAAGGACCTTCCTTCTGTCAAAACGATAGCAAATCTTTCTTACACTGTGTTAGAAAACCTTCTGTGAGAAACCTGGGGGTGTCCTCACATCTACTCCGCTTGGGTCCTCTTCTCTGGTGCCCAGGGAAAGGCCATCACTTTTGGCTCATGACCCTGGGGGCGGAGAAACGAGGGAGGATCACATGGGCAGAAGGTCCTTGGTGATTTGGGATGAGATGTCCTTAGGGGAGACGCGGTTTCCAGCATTGCCATTTCAGGGGGAACCCTCTATCCTAGACGCAGTTAGGGGGTATTGTTACACCTGTCCCACTGACCAAGAAAATGCCAGGAGATGTTACCAAACTAGAAGCACCATGAAGAGGGCAAAGAAGACGAGATGTGATATCCCCCTTTTCCCTGTGAGAATCAACCTAACCCTTCCCCAGCCTTTATGGGCTATGGTAAAACAGCTCCCCTCGATTTTCCTCATTCAACCTACTACAGTACTGGGACAAGGAAGAGGCCACTAGGAGTAGTGAACACCAATGGGTCATTTCACCACTCTAGTACTGAGACGAGGAAGAGGTGACTATGAATAGTGAACACCAATGGGTCATTTTGCCACTCTAATACTGGGACAAGGAGGATGCCTGCATAGTACTACACAGGTCAAGCATGTCCCTCTAATCATAGTGAGGCAGTGCAGATTGAAGTCTCACACCTGCCACCTGTCAAGTGGTTGCAGGTTTATAAGAAGGGAGGGAACCAGCAATACAGAGACCAACAGGGAGGCCTGTGTTGGGAGACCAGCAGGGACCCCTTTTTGGAAGGAGGCAGCAGTAGTGGGACCTGAGAGGAAGCTAAGACACCAGCAGATGGCCCAGAAGACCTGTGGAGCACAGAGTGAGTTGCGCCAGCAGAATTCCACAGGTGTGGGAGTCTCAGTGGTCAGAAAGGAGCAACTGGAGCTGCGAAACAAAGCAGACAGAAGCAAACTCTCTGCAGGCATCCACTGAAGGGAAGAGGATCTGCTGGGGACCAGTGAGACGCATCGGACGTGTAAGCTGAGCTTGCGGTTACCGGCAAGCATGCCGGTGGAGAAGAAGTGAAGCAACGCAGCTGCCCGAAGGGAACGCGCAGAATCAGTGAGCAAAGGGAAATGTCACTCGAAGCTGGGGCGCTCCTAGGGACTGCGTGTTAGTGAGAAATGTTGAATTAACCAATTGGAATGCCGAATTAAATGACATATGCAAATTGAAATAAACCTGTAGATACAGATTTAGTGAGAAATGAACAACAAAACAAATGATCATGAATATTGAATACCAAACTGTCAATATGGCCAAAGCTATGATCTGATGAAATATAAATGTGAAAGTTCCCTTTTGAAATTAACATATGAAATAAGAAAGCATGTATAGAAGTTTGCGAACAGGCATGAAAGAAAGGTGTGGAAGAAATAAAAGCACAACGCAGGAAACTTTGTGCATGAATACAGTGCGGCAAGGCCACAGACTGGCAGAGGGTATATGATACATTGTGGCAAAGCCAAAAGGCTAATCAGGAGAAACCAAAAGAGTGTGAAATTTTCTATAAAGCCAAGAGGCTGACAAGGACGAAAGTAAGTGAGTGTGAATCTGTACATAGGGGCAAATACACTGCCCAATCAACAGGAGAAAAACGTACACTTTCAAGACGTAAACAGTGTAAATGAGAATAGGAAACAGGTTGCTTTTTTACAACGCGACGAGGGAGGGCAAGAGGAAGAGCTAGATGGCAAGACCAGTCACCCAGGATAACCCACAGCAAAGGACAGGGATGGAACCAACCGCAGCACCTTTGATTGATAGGAGAACAACTTTAGTTCCTCCACACACAGATCTGAGTCCCACCCCTCAACCCTCTTTGATTTTGAAGCTCTCCGAGGTCTCCCTTAATCAGGATGAGCTAGCACTTTTAAAAAAAGGGATTACCCTTTGTTCCCACGGCTATGCATGACCCCTTCAAAACCAGGATAGAGATAGCCCAATTGGTGTGCAAGATTTGATTAAACCAATTTTTGGAAGACAATGTTTTTTAATCCACACTGAGTGCTACCTTTTATCCCCTACAGGAGGGATAAGTACTTAGTCAGTAACATTTGAAAAAGCCCTTATTAAAAAAATGGAGGAACTCAAAAACAGACATGTACAGGGATTTACCAACTTCTCTGGCTAAGACAAGGCGGCCTTGAAAGCTCTGACTGCAAATGAAAATATCATCATAAAACCAGCAGACGAAGGGGGAGCCACAGTGATTATGAATATGGTTGACTATCGCAACATGGTTAAAACCCTCTTGGATGGAGTAGCTATAGGAGACTGGGCAGTGATCCAACATCAAGAATCAAATGATCATACCGATTGAGGCGCTATTGGAGGGCTATATTAGCAGTAAAGAACATTAATTTCTGCTTCCTGAAAATTCCAAATGCCCAGCCTTCTACACACTACCTAAGGTACATAAGGGATTAAAGCCACCGCCGGGCAGACCCATCGTCTCTGGCATAGGAAAGATTTTTGAGCCTCTGGCACAGGATGTGGACTACTTTCTGAAACAAGAGGTAACTAAGATGAAGTCATACCTGAAGGACACCACAGCGGTGTTATATTTGATTAAAGATCTCTTCTTTGACCACATCAAACAAATTGTAGTTACTCTCGATATAGAGTCTGTGTACACAAAAATTCCACAGGAGGCCACACTCATCTTGATAAGATCCTCAGAGGAAGGTGTAAGGAAGGAATGGCATTTCCAGTAAGACAGACACAAGTGATCACAGTTTGAGGGTGTTTATTGAACTTCAAAAAGGGTATGATAAACGCCTATCTAATCCCAAATCTACAGATGGGAGCAAGCTACGACCATCAAACAATAATAACGCAGTCCTAGTGGTGTCTTGCCAAAATAAAAGGGCCTATACTAAAAAATTAATTGCCAATCCTTACCTCTAAATACAAATAGTGTGGGAAATAGTTTTAGAAAAAGAAAGAAGTGTTCACAAAATGATAAATCAGGATGTTCGGGCCATTGGCCTCCCTTCCCCACGTTTTATGCACAGGACAAGCAGTTCACTCAAGCGTAGCAGAGTCTCTGGCTTCCCTAGCATGAGGTCACAGTTCAATCATCAATATCAGGGTCTTTGGAGCGTAAGTCTCTTTGCTTTTCAAAGTCTCTTCACTCAAAGGGCCTGAAGCAACCAAATAAACAAGAAGTTATTTTCTTCTTTAGATTTTCTCGAGTTTTCACATTGGGTCATTCACTATTCACCCCAGATTCCCCTCTGCTGTGCTCAGATCCTTCTAGCACAAAGTTTGGCGCAGGCTGAAGCCTGTCTTTCACCTTGCTCTTTATCACATAATGTTCATAAGTTATTCTTGTTTGGGTGACACACAGTTCACCCCAGATGCCCCTCAGCCAGGCTCAAATCCCTTCAACACAATTAGTGTGCTCGGACCAATGTCAATTTTAGCATCATGAATCGAAGACTTTCTATCATGCACACGGTTTGGCTTGACTCATTGCAGGACCACTTCGATTTTACAATTCTCTTTCTTTAAATGTACACACCCTTTCAGTTGGCTACCTAACAGAGACATTTGATTAAACACCCACGTGATGCTGGACCACTCTGTTTACAGTATCATATTTTAGCTTCAAAGTTCATTCACTCATCTTCTGTCTTAATAATCTTCTTCATACAATGATACCGCTTGTAATCATGGTTTCCACACACCCTGTCTGTCATCAGTCTCCCCAACTTACTGGCTGTGCTGACTTCACTGTTCTGCTTTGTTGTAGGAGCCAAGGACAGAGCCACGGCAGCAATAGCTCCTCCCCACCTTGACTATCGACGCAGGAGAGCCCCAGGTACCTCCGACACACAATGTAGGATTCTTCAGCTTTAATTCCAGGTCTTACATTTCCTATTCTTGAAGGCTCATGAAAGATGCAGTCTTTCGGTGAAAAGGACATGGGCACTTCTCTCCTAGGAATCCTCTTTGGTCTTGCCATCTTCCACCTTGAATTAAGCTGCCATCTTGGAACTGCTGCCTTCTCGTGTATTTTGCCTCGCTCAGAGTATAATTTCATGCTCCGTCTTTTATCCATGTTGGGAAGGGTGATAGAAGTCAGGTGTGTGCAATGATCAGTAATTTCCAGATTATGCCTGACCATTGTATTGGGACCTGTCAGGTATACCGCTCAGGTGTTAGTCTGTTTTCGCTCACAGGGATTTGTTTGTAGGAAAGTGTTTGCGTTGGAAAAGGGGGAGGTTTAATTCCTGAGTATCGTATGGGGTAAAGGTGTTACAGGGAAGGGAATACTGCATCTCACTGAATGGTGTTCTCCTCTTTTGGCATTCCCCAAACTATCCACTCAGCTTGGGAGAGGGGGGAAAAAGACCTTTAGGTTTTTCACATAGGCAACCACCGATTGAGTTCCCTGTTTCTTTTATCATGTAGCTTGCGAAGATTGCACTACCTACTTTATGAAAAATACTTTTTTTTAGCAAATATCAGGAACAGCATTGGGGGCCACTTTTGCCCCTATCTTGCTTATATATATGGAGCAGAATTTGAAATGACTCCCATCTACGATATCAATAACCCTTTTTATGGGAAAATAAAACTTTGGAGGAGATACATCAATGATATCCTCATGATCTTTGAAGGCACTGATGGTGACCTCAGGGAGCCTATGACATGGCTTAACACAAGGAATGGCTTTCTGAAATGTTCAGATACTAACAGTCACTCGACGTTCAATTTCCTTGATCTAATCTTGAGTGCCCAAGATGGGACTATCAAGAGCACAGTATATCACAAACCTACAGACAGAAACAGTTCCCATCGGAGAAGTGTATGAGAAAACTTTCCCTTTAGACAAGTACTCCAATATAGGAGAAACTGTACTGCCCTGTGGGACTATGATCATAGTCAACCAACATAGCACACAAACTGAGAAGTCGTTGATATCCAAAATGGACAGTACGACATGTTAAGAAAAGTGCAAGGAATATCCCTAGACACATAACTGTAGAACAACATGGGAGAAAATCTGATCCCTCCGACACCATGACTTCAGTCTTTAGTTACTCTCCTTTGGCCAATCAAATGTAAAAAGAAGAGATGAAACAATGGCCAATTCTGAATGTGGGCTCTTCCAACATTGGATCGCCTAGATTTGCAATGAAGCGAAGAAGCAATCTTTGGGACTCACTTTTGCACACTTTCAAGGAAATAGAAGACAGGGCTGATGGTGCCCTATGGAATTAACCTAGCCCTACTGGACACTCTATGTGGCCAGTGTAGTTTGTGCCCCCCAACCAGGAGGAGCATGTCCATCAACATAGACTGGCACTATCCCTGGATTCAGAAATTCTTCACAAACTGCAATAGTAGTAGCATAATTTATATCATCACGTGCCCCTGTAGTTTAAGGTATGTGAGAATGACTATTAGGCCTGTCAAAACATTCATCAGGGAAGACCAATCCTGTATTAGGACCAAAAAGATCACTGCACCCTTAGATGAACACTTTTTATTGAAGGTTCATGGCCACTCAGAGTTCACATGGAGCATCCAAGAGAAGATTTTGGTTCCCCAAAGAGGAGGTGACTTATATGCAATTCTGTATAAAAAAGAACAACTTTGGATTTTCAGACTGTGCATAGCAGTACTGGTCTCAGTGAATATACCAGCTGGCAAACACTGGCTAGCATGTAAGGGTTCCAGTGGTACCTTATGGTGAGAGAGAGTACAACTGATATATATGCATTTATCTTTCAAACATAGCAGTATGGCTGACTATGCAGGACACGTCCCTTAATTTATTTTGCCTGTTCTGTATGAGATGGTCCCAGCGCTATGTACGTAGGCAACATCAAGACAAGCATAATTGAATGACGCCACAACCTACTTGTCCATTTAATGTATGCCACAACCAATCTCACCCCAACACCTTGTATTGGGAAATTGACATTACATATATACCCTTGAGTCTGTGGTGCTTGGTGGTCCTGGTATATTGATTGCCTGGAAATGCTCATCTATAGAGCCATATATGCACAACTATAGACACCTGCACCACTTGTTTTGAGTTAACAGTTCCAGTTGCAGCATGGTGCATAACCTAACTCTGTATGGCTAATCCCAAAAAACACAATATAAAAGAAATAAAAAATAAATAAAAAAGAAAAAGAAAAAACACAGTGAGTGGGAGACTCATAATAACGTTTTGCGGTTTCCATGGGAACAGACACGCCGGCTAGTTACAGTACCCAGCACGAGACACAAGCTATCATTGCATTCTTGTGCCTCGAACTTATTCTGTGAGAAATATTAAGTACTATTAATGCCGACGTAGCGTTTTAGATTTATGGAATTGTATTCTCACACATTTTCAGCAACTCCATATTGGCAACACATTTATAATAGCCGCTGTACCAGGGCTTCCTTTTTGATGAGAAACACTGGAAGTGCTGATATTACCAACTGCCTCTCAACGTATCTTCCTTTTAGGTGTCTCCATAACAGCCTCCAAGATGGAGGACATGTAAACAAGCAAGAGCAGTGACCCCGCTGTGCGCATTCGCACCCTAGGCAGAGCAGGGCTTTGGCTCATTTTGCAAGCCCGTGGGATACTGCAAACAGGTTTTTCCAGCCGTGTGCCGTACCTCAGTTCTGTTTCACTCGCTGCACAGAGAGAAATGTAAGTAAGGACATGAATGCAGGGAGGGATCTGCAGAGGGCATTCAATTGCACAACCCTCTGTGGATCTCTAGCCTATAGTGATTTTGCATCATCAAATAATGAAAAGTAATGTATTTAAAACCCTCCATCAGACCCTCATACAATATTACTGGTGTATTTAGGTAATCTTGAGAAGTAAAGAATCAAGAAAACAAGAGGCCAGTTCCCTTGTGTGTTTGGGCACTGCCTGCGGTTCCAAGTTTAGGGTAAGGACCCTCATACTATGGGGCAGATGGCATACACATAGACAGGAGGCTTGATGAGGATAGTAATCAGTCCATCTTTCTCTTCACATCCCCTCTCCCCACAATCGTTTTCCCAACAGGCATGGTGACCATTTACCTGCAAGCATTTACTTGGTACCCACTATAGCATCGTAGGTCCTGAAGAAAGCGGTTCCACTGACATACCACTGAAACCGGTTGGCCAATGATTACTTAGGGACATCCCATTAACTTAGGGATGCCCTATATTTAGCTGTGTGCCGGGTTTATACACACACCTAAATATAGGGTATGTTTTTTAACTTTATTTTTTTATGCATTTTGAGTTCATATGAGCAGGATAATTAAAGTAACTAGGTCTCCTGCTAGAATTTAGCACTCTGGGCAAAGTTTGAAGACTCTCTGAGTGTTTTTACACATACAAAACTTTGTTTGTGAGCAATAGGGAAAGCTTCCCTCTGTCCCCTCACCCCAGGTAGGCGGCTCATCACCAGTGTCTAGGGACAGATCTGACCTTGAGGGAACAGGTAGCATGGTTGGATGGAGATTTAGTTTGCATATGACAGCATGATTAATAACTAATATACTTTACGTTTACTGTGTTTGTGTGAAAGCAAATACAAAAGAACCTGTGTGGGCTGAGGAGCGTAGAGTTCCTGGTTGCACAACCTGTAATGTTTGAACAGTGTGGTCTGACAACTGTGCCTAGACCGGGGAACCCCTAATTGTGAAAGCCAAAGACATTTTGGAAATTAACCAAGAAGGGGTAATTTCAGTCAACTATTAATTCAATCCTGGAGGAGTGTCAAGTGAATTCTAAGTTGTACGAATAAAACCAAGTTGACAAGTTGAAGTCTTAGGGAAGGGAACCCTGAGACTTGAGGAACATTAAGGCTATCTTGAGGACGGAGCCTTCAAGACCCTTTTCTTTGGAAGTGTACGGCTTTGAACTTGGGGAAGGGAACCCCAAGGAATTGTGGAACTGTTTGACCTTTGGGAAAGGTAATTTTGAGAATTTTGTGGAACTTTCTTGAACTTGGGAAAGTGAAGCTGAAAATGAAGCCAGAAGCTGGAAGAAGCTCAGAACTTGGCTTTGATCACATTTTGAACAAGTATTAAACAAAGGCTTATCCTTTGCCCCGACCATAGGGGGGGATTTTACCAATTTTCAGATTGATGTATTTAAGTTTATTAGGAAACTGAAGCCTAACAAATGTTTTGCATCACAGGGAAAACATTTGTTCCCAAGACTAGACTAAACCTTTTGAGTGAACTAACCATGGAAGACACTGAGAACAGTCATCTATTGATGTCTCTGGAAACAGACACTGTTCCTAGTTGGGAGGAGACCCACACTGACCTAGAGATACATGGAAGGCATTTGAAGTTAAAGAAATGAAAACCTAAATCTAAATTTACTCCACATCTATCAAACAAGAGCTTCATAGAAACTTTTCACAAAGCTGTCACCAGCAGAATATACCAACACTTAGACAAGTACTATAAAAAGAGAAAACACACTAGGCCTAATCTTAGCTGGGAACAACAGCAAGCATTAGACACTCTTTCCATGGACAAAGACATAGGCCCTCATTACGACCCTGGCGGAAATCGAAAAACGATGGCGGAAATGCAATACCGCCATCGAATAGCGCTCGGTGCGACTATGACCCGTCACCGCAAAGTACGAAGCCATTAGCGACACCGTAGTGAACGCCAACGCTAACTGCACCAAGCACGCGCGCGCGCGCCATGCCAAACCGCAAACACCACCATGGTGCAACGGTACGCCAATTCCGACCCTAGCGGACATGTACCTAACGCCATCAGGCATGGCGGAATGTACCATTCCGCCATGGCGAGAAGTACGGCATCGCGAATCAACCGTAAACGGCCCCACTGAGTGCCTGTACACCGCTCCCTGCCCACAAAGTACAACTCCCGGTAGGTGCAATGAAGTCACAATGCAACCATTGAAATGTACAAAGCACCCATGCATGCCAACGAACAAAAGCAACACAAGAGGGGCCAATGGGAGCTGCAGGTCACAGATGGCACGAATACAGAAGCCATCCCAATGGACATGACCACAGTCCCCCACCAAGAAACGCACGCAAACACAGGCACCTGTGCCCAGCAATATTCCGAAAATCACATCATTCCACCAGTCCACCTGGCTGACCGGCATCTGTTACACAAAACCCAATCCCCCGCCCCTGAGCATGACAACATTCAAACTGTCATATAGGCAGCCCCCATCCCTGACCTCACGGGCTTAGTAGGCAAACGCGCCCAGTACAGTACCACGCAACTAAACCCCGAAGCTGGAACCCAATGCAGATCTCCTCACAATACATCGCCCCCCAAATAGGCATATGCCACATCACTTGCAAAGAAAAACGCTACACGGGCCAAATCAGAATAGCAATTTATGCACATCAAAGACACCAAGCCCATACAGCCATCAGGCCATGAACTCCAAAACACTAATCACCATTGTGGGCTGCATCCGCAAGAAATGACCAGCCACTACTTGTGTGTCGCCCTGTACCCCCATGGTACACAGAGCCACATTCACGTACGAAAAGGCAACATGGAAGCGCACAGAACCGCAGGGCTGTCCCAATGGGGAGGCACTAGTCCAGCTGAAAGGCCGAAATGTTGCTCCGAGACACCAGTACTGCGTAAGGGCATGTGGGCCATTGGCGATCGTCCCATAAGATCGTAATGCTGCTCCACCGATTAACACGAAGCAGCAGGTGTCGGGAGTAAAATCCATCTGCAGGAGTGGCATACAGATGGCAGTGGCAAAAGGGGAGGAGATACCTGTCAACCAAAAGAAAAGAAAAAGAACAGAATGGCCATCAGAACTACATTCGAACAACTCACTTCAATGATCACACGAAATCCACAGCCATATGCATGCTAGCCCACTCAAAAGGATCATCACCACCCCAAAACCACTTGCGACTCATAACCATCTATATCGAGGTGCAAACACCATCACAAACGAGTGTACCTGTGCATGCGTCTGTCAAAACAGAATCCATCAGATGGGAATGTCAACGTGCATGGACACAAGTGTCTGAGGGCGCCTCGAGACAGGGAGGGCTCAACAAGGCCAGATAGACGATGGTCCCACTATGGCAGCCCTGCATCACATAGCGTAGGGGAGGCGGATAGATCCCAAGAAGCCCTGTACATGGCAAACTCTGTATCAAATCACCTGCCCATGCATCCATTCATCATTCCCTCATCCCGGGATCAAAACGCCTGAATAATTACTCACATGACATTAGAAACATCCATTGAGTCTGTGCGTTATGCAGCCTGCAAAATCCACAGTGCCCCAGCCCGTAATTCCAGTGTTGTGAAGTAACATGTATTTGGGAACGGCCGGCCTCATCGCCCACGTAGCTAATGCGCATCCCAAACTATTCATATCAATCATTGCTCCCTCGCCATGGGCCCTGTCTCAAGGACATTGAACAATAGAACGTTATATTTGCAGTCAGACCTGTGGGCATCTCCTCGCCGCCAGCTGAAGACCGAAAGCGCCGCCCTTCGAATTCCTCATTTGCAACACCACATCAGAAAGGCATCTGTGGCCGTTTGAAATCACTAATTATTCCATCGAGTGCGGCTGTGTGTGAAAATGGCAACTGCCTTCACCCACGAATGGGACGCCCCGCCCGTCGTTGCAACTCGGTACAGTGATGCATGAGGGCCCACCGTTACTCGAGTACTACGTTCCACTGACCCTTCACAAGTCTGTTTGCGACTGCACAGATAGAATGGGAAACAATGGGACCATAGCCGAATGAACATAACAACCAATCCAACACGGCCATCGGGTACAAATACATGATAGCAATAGCAAGATACCATTCCCCGAATTGCAGCGTTGTGCGCGTGACGTGCTCGGCCAAAGGGGAGGGCAGTTTGCACAGGTGGAATGAATCACCACAGGTGGAGGCCATACAGCCTGAAAACACATAAATTGCACAGCCAGTCTCCTCCCACAACCACACCGAAATGCTACCGGCAGGACTTGCGATGTTGGCCCTGGGGGACCTGATAGCACTGCAAGTGCTCCAACTCCAAGAGGAAGACGAACACCAACTACAACCGGCCGCACGGAGGAGACGCAGGAGGAGGAGGAGGGCAAGGCAGGGCCAGCAAGGCCCACCAGCACAGCCACTACCACCACGCAGGCAGCCCGCAATCCCACGCCTCCGAGCACATCCGTTCAACCTCACTGATGAGCAGATCCACACCCTCTACCGTTTGGACCGGGACACCATAGCCGCCATTGTGGACATGACACAGGCTGACCTTGTCAGCATGATAGATAGCCCAACCGCCATCCCACCCCTACTGAAGGTGGTGTCTGTACTCCACTTCCTGGCCACAGGCACCTACCAGCACACAGTCGGACAGTTGCATGGCATTTCTCAGCCACTGTTCTCACGGACACTATTGCAAGTGCTCGATGCCCTCCTGCAGCACGCAGACGACTACATCTCCCTACCACACTCGGAGCAGGAAATTACAAACACGAAAGTGGGATTCCATGCACTTGCCGGCATACCGGGTTGCATTGGTGCCATCGACTGCACCCATGTGGAATTGGTCGTCCCACATGCCATGGAGGCCCAGTACCGCAACCGAAAACAATTCCATTCCCTGAATGTACAAATGGTGTGTGACTCCAACAGGATCATTACACATTGTTGCGCCCGATTCCCTGGATCAACCCATGATTCTATGGTCTTGAGGAACTCTACAATACCACGCTACATGGAGCGACACGCAGGGAACAGATCCTGGCTACTCGGTGAGTCTCATTACATGCATGATGATGTGGGGTATGTGAATTGGCAATGACCTGGCAGGAAGGGGGGGGGGGGGTGTGCGTACGTATCAATGGCATTCCACATCATACGTTTCTCGTCCACATACAGGTGATGCTGGATATCCACTGAAGAGATGGCTCCTCACACCAGTCCGGAACCCACGGGACCAGCATGAGGAGGACTACAACCATGCCCACTCACGTACCCGTGTAGTCATAGAACAGGCATTCGGCCTACTGAAGGGCCGTTTCCGCTGCCTCAGCAGGTCTGGCGGGGCACTCCTGTACCGCCATGAGAAGGTTGCAAAGATGGTGATGGCATGTGTCATGCTCCACAACATGTGCGTACGTAGAAATGTGCCCATGCCCCCTGACGCAGAACTGCAAGCACCTGAAGATGGTCATGATGAGGGTGGGGATGTGGCAGCACCTCATGGAGTCTGCGAGGCACCGGAGGCCCGTGACATTCGTCAGCATCTCATTGATGTATGCTTCTAGCACTCACGCCTGGTGGCTGATACATGGACACGGGACTCGTGGCACTGCGTGTGTCTGGGACATGCACAATATGGACTGTACGCCTATGATGGCCTAGTACACAAAGATCAATGTCCACACATCTCATTGGTTGATCGTGCACTTTTTATGGCATATGTGATGTCATGTTGAACACCCTATCGACCCGCCACCCAAGTGAGCCCAACACACCCCCTCCACCCCCCTACCTCCCCCCCGAACACCAGTGTCCAAAGATGCTCATTGTCAGTGGGCTGTCGCTATTGCAAGCCCCCTCTGCGGGTATCAGGGGCACCCCTGCCTGTGGAGCGCAGGTTCCTTCCAGATCTACGTTGGGGGCTGCCCTGGACGGAGCTTGCAACGGATGATGTGTCTGCCTGCTCACGTCCATGCATGTCCCTAAGGGTTTGCGAGAGCTCAGTGAGCACACGGCGCACTGCGGCAAGTTCGGCACATACGTCCTTGGCCGTCGCATGCAGTTCCCCCCTGAGGCTCTCGGTGCTTCTCTCCATTTGGACTCTCAGGCTCTCGGTGCTACTCTCGATTTGTGCCCTAAGTGTCTCAGTTGATGTTTCTATGTCTGCCTTAGTGCCCCCACATTCATCAGCATGGTCCTTGAGGAGCGTGGCCAGTTGCTGCTGTTGTTCGATCAACTGGTCGAGGGACTGTTGCCTCTGCTGGGCCAAGGCCATTTGCGGGGGTGTCACAGAGGGGCTGTTGTCCTCATGTTGCATTGCCACAGGGCTTGTGGGGGATGGCCAGTCGTCGTCTTGTGGGTGCCCCTGCGTGGTATCCTCATGTTGTACGGGATGGGACAGACAGGGGGATTGGGACAGGTCATGGATGGATCTGACTTCGGCATCCCCGTTTTCTGTGTCGGAGCATGCTGCCATCAATGGGGTGTCACCTATGGTGCTGCTGCCACCGGAGGCAGTGCCTTCTGTGGCATCCATTGGGGGGACCTGTGGTGGTGGTGTTGTGGGCATGCTGGCTGCTGGGGTGCCTGTTGATGTTCCCTCCTCTGTGCTGCCACCTGATTTGTGCTGCTGCCGTGTCTTGATGCGTGCAGCTGAGGTGGAGGGTCTCTGGCCGTTGGTCTTGGCCCTCTTTGCAGGTGTGCTGGTAGGGGTGTCCTGTAGCTCGTCGTTTGGATCGGACCCTGTGGTGGAGTAGAGGAGGGCGAGGGTTATTGGTGGGTCTGTGGGAATTGGAATGGCATTGTATCACATGCATTGGGGTGGTACCTGAGGGTGATTTGGGCCGGGCCCTTGGAGGTGCTTTGATTTGTGTGTGGAGTGAGGGTGCAGTTGTTTGGCAGCCTGCAGTTAGGGTGTGCCTGCTGCACGTGTAGTGCGTGTATTAGGGGTTTTTAATTATTTATGTATTTATTGTGGGTTTTAACGTGCTCTATCAGGCCGATGTGTGTGGACGTTCTCCTGGACATGTGTTTCTGTTGCACTATGTGGACGCATGGTACTTCACATGGATGGACTGTGTGGATTTGGCATTGTTTTTTCTGGCCCACCTACCTGTATCTTCGGATGTCTGCACTCCTTTCTCCATCCCTCCGACTCCCTCTATGCTCTCCATTCCGATGGTGGAGGCACAGATTTCTTCCCAGGGGGTCAACTTGATGGGTGATTCAGGACCTCCCCCGGTGGCTGTGGCAATGTTGCGGTTGGCAGAGAGTATGCTGCGGACGCGTATCCGCAGGTCGTCCCATCGCTTGCGGCATTGCTGTGGGGTGCGGGGTGCGGTCCCCACCGCACTTACCCGCTGTGCCACCAGAGCCCATATGGCCTTCTTGTTTGCAAGTGCCGTCCTGGTCATTTGCGTGCAGAAGACGACGGCAGCATTCTCCTGGAGGGTCTCTGTTAGCACGGTGAGTTCCTCACGGGAGAAGTGGACCTGCCGCTTGCGGTCGCACGCTTTCTTCGCTGCTTTTCCCATTATTCTTGGTTTCGCTAGGGTGGTTGACGGGTTGGGGTGTGTTTCAGGGTAGTGATTTTAGTGGTTGTGTGGTTTTAGTGTATTTATAGGTGTACGCCGGGATGTTTCCCGTTCCGGGCCCATGTTTTAACTTCCGTTTCCGTATATTTCCGGGCACCATACTTTCCGGTAGGCGCACACTGCGGTGACCGCTAAGAGGGGTGGCGGTATTGCACCTGGGGCGCCGTACGGCGGCGGTGTGGGCCGTTTTGGGGTCATTTCCGCCATCGCGGACTTTGCACTTCCGCCATGCCGTGGTGCTCTTGCCCGATGGGTCGGAATGGGCCGCACTTTGCTCCTTCGTGCAATGGCGGAAACGCTATTTACGCTGTGGCGCTCCGGTCAGTCGCTTTCCGCCAGGGATAGTGATAAAAGAGGCTGACAAGGGCGGTAATGTGGTAATCAAGAAGAAACAGGACTACATCAAGATGGGCTCAGCACATCCGGAAACATCAGGATGTTATCAGAAATTGAATGACAATCCAACTAAGACAATTGTTAAAGAACTACATGCCCTGATCCAAGAGGGATATGGACTAGGTCTCATAACAGATGATGAGACACAGTTTCTTAATAGCACTAAACCGACCATGCCAACAATCTATTTCCTGCCCAAAATAAATCCAAAATATAAAACACTTCCGGAAGTACGGCCAATCATGATCGGAATAGGGTGGGCTATGGAAGGTCTGTCACGATATATTGACAACACAATCAAGGAACATGTTCTGGCACCTCCATCCAACAATAGAGATAGCACACAAGTTCTTCAGTTCTTGTCAGATATAGAAGGGAAAGAGGACTATCTCTTAGCTACAATTGATGTGGCAGTGTTGTATACAGCCATTGATCATTAACTAGCCTTCAAGGCAATTTATTACTGTTATCATGAATTTTCGGCGTCCTATAGGACATATGTTGAAATGCTGAAAAATGTTCTAAGATTTACTCTCAACAAAAATATTTTTATCTTTTGAGACCCATACTATGTACAAAGGAAGGGAGTGGTGATGGGGGCACCTCTTGCAAACCTTTTCATGGGACGATTTGAGCAGACACATGCTTTAATTAACAGTGAATTTGTAGACAATATCGTAGTATGGAGATGCTATATAGATTATATTAGTGTTATTTGGCATGGCGCACCACAATGTTTTGAAAAATACATGCAATATTTGAACAACAACATGTACGAAGTCACACTGACAAGACATTGTGACCACGACAGAATTGACTTTCTTGAACTACACATCCAAATTACAGATGTTAAAATAGAAACACAAACATATTTCTAGGCCACAGAGGTCAACTCTACACTGCATGCAGGGAGCTGACACAGCAAATCCACAATCAGCAATATACCAACTGGGGAGTTTTACAGAGCTTGTAATTGTATTAATGATGCACAATTTGAGAAGGAATGTCAACTTCTGACCAGAAGATTTCAAGAGAGAGGGTATCCACCCAGCATTGCTTGAAAATCACATGACAAATCAAATCAAAAACATTGGACAGAATGACTATGCTCCAACCTAGGATCAAAGAGAATACGGAATGCAGGAACATTGACATTATTACAAAATACTCTCAAGATACACCTAATCTGTAGAAAAACAATACAGAGACACTCGCATATTCTGCTGATGGACTCCAACTTGTTCCAACATCGAGACAGCAAAGCCAAATGTGTGTTTACAAAAGCTCCAATGATCAGAAACATATTTTGACCTCCTTTCTAGACACCACTCGCACCAATTCCAGAAGTGGGAGCAAATGGCTGAAGAGACTGACAGGCTTCCACAAATGCGGCACCTGTAGCATGTGCAGATACGTTTATGCTGACTGCACAAAATAAACAGACAGAGGGGGGTATTGAATCAAGATCAAATACCTCATTAACTGCAGAACTACTTATGTAGCATACACAATAATCTGTGTGTATATAAACCGGAATGTTGGTAGTATCATTAGAGAACTACGGGTTAGAATCAGAGAGCATGCAGCAAGTCTTAACAGTCAAGATATAAGACTACCACCCGCAGTACACTGGCAAGAATACCATCAGATGGATATTAAGAATGACTAAGTTTATTGGACTGATGAATGCCAAATCTACCATGAGAGGAGGGAATTTGAAACTCAAATTAAGGCGTATGGAGTCTAAATGCATTTGTTACCTATGATGTGTAAATGATGGTCTCAACACAGAACACGAGATGATTGTCTTTCTATAATATATAATGAGATTATGGACAACAATGTTATGATGTATGACTTTTTACGATCAGGAACTAAAATGCAATGTGATTATGCCCAACAATGCTATGACTCAATGTACATGTAATGTCTCCTGTATTGTAGTTACCAATATGAGAGTTCCCCATAGGGATCCAGTTTGGCTTAAAATGTAACTTACTTTGTGTTAAATACACATTCTAACTGAAGGTGATATCTGGAGCACACATATCACCTGTGCCAGGTTGACAGATGATAGATGTCAACAATTACCCAAAACATTACACGTAAATCTTGCAGGTCCAATCATAATATAGAATCATCACTAATGTATCATGAGTATATTTATAGTATTAACAACCAACATGACCATTGTAGCACACACAGGGGCACTTTTCCAAATAAATATGACAAATCTATACACACGCATTCAGAAAACAACATGCAGACCACTGCAGCGAATTAGAAGCCAACACTGAGTGGCTGCACTGTGATGTCACGTGCTTAACGTATGTGACATCACACGTACAGAGCAGAAACACAAATAAACAAAATGGCACCATGTTGAGTTCAGGGTTTGGCCACAAATGACTCTGACACTCCAGTGAACTGTTAACTTATTTACTTAAGTTCAGGTACATCAAATACAGTTCTTAGAGTCAGGTACGTAAGAGGGGACATAGGACACCCACCGGCATCCTCTCTCAGGGCTTACATCCTTGCAACTAACAAACCTGGAACTCACTCATAGATAAACATTCTAAGCCCTGCATTCCATCTCAAGATTCTAGTCACTTGCACCAGATGAATGCAAAGTTAATCACAACACATCTTTCCCCTATAGGGACAACAACAAGAACAGTAAAGTATCGGTGGCAAGATCAATATTTCATCAAAAGATTTGTCCAGTAAAGTCCCACCTGAAAAACAAAAGATTATTCAAAGCATTTCATATATAACCACAACCAACTCCAAAAGGTTTAGACCCTGTCACCACTTCAAAATCTATTAACATTAACATCAATGTCCATCTGTGGATTAAAATTAAAAGTCCACCTGTGGAGAGAACATATTAATATGCCTACATAGAACAGCTAATGATGAACACTGTTATCAACTTAATAACTCTAATGAAGATTTAATAAACACTCAAAACCTTAATATCTTATTTCACTCACACATCACCGCATACATGTCTACCAACATATGCCAAAACAATGGCACCAAAGTCTAGGAACAACATTTCCCTTTTTATACAGACAGTGTAATGGACAGTAGTCCGCTCAATGGTTCACCACAACCATTGCACCTTTTCACACATGCAACACATGTAATGGACAGTAGTCCGCTCAACGGTTCACCTCAACCATTGCACCTTTTTACACATGCAACACATGTAATGGACAGTAGTCCGCTCAACGGTTCACCTCAACCATTGCACCTTTTTACACATGCAACACATGTAATGGACAGTAGTCCGCCTGTGGAGAGAAATATGTTAAACTACATAACTCAATTAAAGAGAGAGACATGTACCTACAACATCACTCTAATAAACTAATATATATCAGCTCTAGTATCTCAACTCTAATCGCCAGCACCTCTGCATTCTCTCCTACTTCACCATTG
Organism: Ambystoma mexicanum; assembly: GCF_040938575.1. NCBI lineage: Eukaryota > Metazoa > Chordata > Amphibia > Caudata > Ambystomatidae > Ambystoma > Ambystoma mexicanum. Next base: position 370,165,958 of record NC_090940.1, on the reverse strand, counting down.
CATAGAGAGTAACGGAGGAACACAGAGCTCCCATCCCCATCAAACTTCATAACTGAGTCAGGCCTCCCGCTGCAGCACTCATGCCGAACTCCAGGACTTCACTCAAGCCAACCGCAGCAACCTTCGGTTCCAGTCAAAGGTAAGCGCTGACATCGGATAACTTTGTCAGTGATCTCAGCTGCCTTCAGTATGACCAATAGCTTGTAGCCTTGGCGCAACAGATATTTGCACAGTCCATGGGCCCCAGGCCCCTCCTAGATCCATTAACAACTTCCAACTCTTCTGAATGTTTGTACAGTCTCAATTCTCCTAAATGCTTTATGAGAGACTGCCACCTTGAACTTCACCATGCCAATGAATGAATGAACCTTGCTGCTCCAATGAACTTCACAGCTCCTTCTAATAACCATAAGTCTCACAGAGCCCACTGCACTTTACAGCAGACCGTTGTACCTTTCAACACTAGAACTTCTTGTCCCCACTGCCCTTTGCAGCACACCCTTGTCACTGAAGTGCCTCTTCACTCCCTATGCAGTGCCTCTTCACTGCACCATGCAGCACTTCACAGCCTCTGCAGCGACCACTCACTGCCTCTTGCAGCGCCTCTTGACTGCCTCTTGCAGCACCTCTTAACTGCATCTTGCAGTGCCTCACTGCCCTTGCAGAATCTCTTCACTGCCTCATGCAGCACCTCTTCACTGCCTCACGCAGCACCTCTTCACTGCCTACGCAGCACCTCACTGCCCCTGCAGCGCGTCTTCACTGCCTGTTGCAGCACCTCACTGCCCTTGCAGCACTTCTTCATGCAGCGCCTCACTGCCTCTGTAGCATCTCACTGCCCCTAGCAGCGCTTCACTGTCTCTGCAGCGTCTCTTCACTGCCTGTTGCAGCGCCTAACTGCCCTCGCAGCACCTCTTCATGCAGCGCCTCACTGCCTCTGCAACATCTCATTGCCCATTGTAGCGCCTCACTGCCCTGGCAGAACCTCTCCACTGCCTCATGCAGCACCTTTACATCCATAGCTGCTCTGTTATTCCAGTGCCTTCGTAGCGCCTCTGTCTGGGCCTTTCTTGCCCCCTCTGCCTCTGTAGCACCTCTGTCTGGGCCTCAATTGCCCTCACTGCCTCACAGCCATCCAGCGCTCTTACCTGAGAGAGGATCACTTCTCAGAGGGGGGGGGGGGGGGCGGTGGGTGTCTCCCTTTGGTGCTGTCCCCCCAGCACAGCCAGATCCCATCCTTGTCGCCAGTGTTGAGTTCAGGGTTTGGCCACAAATGACTCTGACACTCCAGTGAACTGTTAACTTATTTACTTAAGTTCAGGTACATCAAATACAGTTCTTAGAGTCAGGTACGTAAGAGGGGACATAGGACACCCACCGGCATCCTCTCTCAGGGCTTACATCCTTGCAACTAACAAACCTGGAACTCACTCATAGATAAACATTCTAAGCCCTGCATTCCATCTCAAGATTCTAGTCACTTGCACCAGATGAATGCAAAGTTAATCACAACACACCAGCGCTTGTCACACGGGCGTGAGTCCTGGGATAGATCCCTTCATTGAAAGAAGACTTTGAATAAGGTAAGGATGAGATATAGTGACTCCCCCGTTGGGAAAAGGCTAAAATAGAAATTTGGTACCCAGTATTTGGTATTATACGAAAGACAGGCCGCAACATATTAGTCCTATTAGCCATTATATACAACTTGATTATGGTGACCAATAATATGCATTTATTTCTATTGCTGTGTTAAAATAAGTCCATATTGACATATGTTATGTGCATGTACTTATACACTTATGAGATTGCAGCTCAAGGCAATATATGGGGATGGGCAACCTAACGAGTATAGTGGACACTTGGAACGAAAGCGACAAACTCAAGCATTAAGACTGCACAGCCTTTGCTATCTATCTACTATATAATAGCAGCAGTTGGATGCTCATGATGCCATAATTTTTCAGGCCATAATCGAGCAGCGAGATAACCCTATTGACTTAACCTACCTTACTGGAAACAGAAATCTGACAAATAAGTTAAGATTTAACTTGCAACAAGGGTAAGCATACCAGCCTTGGTCTATGGCAAGTCAGGTGACCGTCACACTCAAGAGCTAACTAATTTTACATACTTATGACCATGTTAACTTGCAGACACCACAAGACGACCTTGGTGAGCTCCACAAGTTCTTTCTCTCCCTTTCCAATTGCACAGATATTTGGGGAATGCATTAGAGAAATCACAAGGTGATGCAATGACAGGTGTCGCCCATAACTCCTGGAAGTATGTAGCAACTAGTAGATTTCTCGCAAGACAACTACAGAACCGTGTGGGCTGCACTCTAGCACCTTTAGTAAAATACATATATATAGACAAACATGGCATGGGTTATATAATGCTTCACCCAATCCGCACCCCACTTTGTTTTTTGTTTTAACGTATGCTACCATTGGTAATATGAATGCTAATAATATTGGATAGCCTCATATTCTCATCTGTTCTTCTTTCTTTTATGCCCTAGGACCCTTCCCTTATAATGATGGATTTGGTATGTAATTTCATTTCATTCATTTTTTGTGAACAATTACACTATAGGTTTATTGTTATGATGCTGTTTGAAATAACAGCCTTGAAGATGACCAAGTATCAAAGCACGTCTCGGCTGTAGCAAGATAATACATTGAACACAACAGAATTTCATGACTCTCAAGACTAATATGTTGTGTAACATACTAGCAAGGAATACTGTGCATTTCAACAGATACAGGCAAAGCACAAACTACCAGCACAAGTAGCCAATCTGTAGATATTATAAGAAGTTTAGGGTCAAACCTCTTTGTACTGGAGACGCAGCTTTCCCAAAAACCAAATGTGACGATCAAAGTGCACTCCCACACGGTTTATTATCCAACCAATCATCACTTATCTTGCTTCATGACGCCTTCACACTTCCCTTTAACTTCACTTCAACTGCAAGTGGTTTATTTTCTATGTTGCAAAACATGCTTCACTTCAGCATCCATCACAATAGTTTAATAGTGCTTTTCATATGACTTATGCTTTTATAGTGAATGCCATGTCCTACTATTTAGAGCATTGCACAATTTAGTTGGCTTGCCAACAATCTTTCTTTTACATTTGCAGAAAAAAGATTACCAAAGAAACCTACTGAAGAAAGAGAAATCTTCTATTTCTACAAAGTAAGTTTATTAATTTGGCATGTATGTCATAACACATTATTTTAATAACATAACTATACTTTGTATTATCCAAAACTATCTGCTCATACTATAGCTTATATTTTCCACATCATCATTTCAATGTGGCTAATCACACTCTTTTCCATTACAGCACACTATTCCACCTTATCCAATAAAACCACCACTCTCCAACTCATAACACTACAAATATCTTATCACCCAACCCTCATCATCTATACATACTTCTTCCAAAAAAACATTCCTATTACAATCCATATCATTTACCCAATACCCCACAGTTCTACAAGCTCACTCTAGAGATCTTTTCTACCACACCTCCTATCACCTATCCATCTCTGCCTCATTTATTTCCAAAATGTAATGTATATAATTTCCACAACAACATTCTTCCCATTCTCCCCAGTATCCAACATTAATCTATGGGCCTCATTACACGTTGTGCGGTAAAAACCTCAAATTACCGGCATGGCGCTCTTAACCTGTCCGTCCTCGCAAGAGGGCGCTAATAGCATACCGTTATGAGTACGCGGACACGAGCATAGCGCCATGCCGGTAAAGACCCTACTGCCATGCCATTAAAGACCCAAAAAAGTCACTTACCGCCCTCGATGAAAGTGCAGATAGCACCTCTGCCCACATGCTGCATGCAAAGAGCGGTCACCGCAATTAGCGGTGACCGTTAAATTGCGGAACCGGAAATAGCGTCATCGCACAGGAACGGGAAAGAGCACGGCGGCCATCTTTAAAAACACAATCCATTGCCATCCATTGCCCCCTGGACCTATTTGGAGTAGGTTCCAGTTGCAAATCATCCAGGACACCTTCATCATGCCCAAGGCATTTAAAAAAAGCACTGACAGGCAGCGCAAAGAAAAATTTACCTCAGAGGAGTTGAACATGTTGACCCAGACCCTGGCTGGCAATGCTGAGGTTGTCTTTGCCAACGACATGCGGCGACCGACACTACTGAAAAAAAAGGCCATCTGGGAGGAAGTTGCGGTTAAAGTCAGTGCAATGGGCACCCGCACAGTGCGTGAGTGCAGGAAAAGGTGGGACGACCTCAGACTGCGGGTGAGGGGCATCCTTGCTGAAAACCACCGAATAGCCACTGCAGGTGGAGCCGGTTCACCCATCAGACTAAAGGAATGGGAGGAGACCTGTGCAAACCTAATCACAGTGGAATCCATTGAGGGAGTAGGCACTATGGAGCAAGGCATGGGAACCACTTCGGATGCAGGTGAGTGTACACATGACAGGATGCTATGTGAATGTACTGTTCCCCCCAAATGTGAGCCCAGAATCCTCTCATGCATGGACACACATCCACACATGCATCCATCCCTGCCCATGTCAGTGTCAGACCCAAACACACACACATGCACACATCGCCATAGACAAGTGCCAAACACAACCATGCATGGATGTGGCACTGAACTGACACATCACCTGCATCCACAACTATTAAGTCCCAATAGCCACAACTGCATTATTGATGTATCCTGCATGAAGTAAATAGAAATGTAACCAATGCCATCCCCCTTCTTGTCCCTGACAGGCTCACATACAGATGGTGAGGATGCCGCAAATGCATCCCAGGCACCACCTACATCAAAGAGGCCAAGGGCACAGGACTCTGAGGACACCCCCACGACATCTAGGGGCAAGGGGGGAAGGTTCCACATGATGAGTGTGAAGCTTGGGAGGAGTCCCACTGCCAGGATTGAAGTAGCCACACCACCAACTAGAGCCCCACCACCGCAGGTGAACCCACAACCACCAATACCAGCCACCGAGGGCCCACCATCAGCTGCGCCAAGCTCCGCAGGAGAAGCAGCCGCCACTGCCCCCCTATCTGACCTTGAGGACACAACAGTTGGCACAATGCAGATGCACACCCCAAGCCCCCCTACAATCCCTGAGCCAGCACCATTCCAGACACCTGGGTCTGATGTCACTGGTGAGGACAACATTCCAGCCATAATGTCCCCCATGGTGGCTTCACCTGCTGTCATGGATGCATCTGAGGGCACAGCAGCCACTACACCATCACCCAGCACTGCCCTCGAGCTGGCCACCATCCGGCAGCATCAACAGGAACTTACGGTGCTGGTTGGCCAGAATGTTGAGGAGGCTGCCCATCTCAGGGAGGATATTGTGGAGACCGCAAGGCACTCCAGTGAGAGGATGGAGGCCTGTACTGACAGGCTTTGTGAGGAGATAGCTAGGCTAAGGGAGGTCCTCACTTGAATAGCTGACACAATGGACTGCCACTTCACACCACCAGGACAGTCTGCCACGTCGTCATCCGCCGGTTCAACGCAGACAAGCCCCCTCCGCCGCTCAACACGCACCACCAGGCGCATGTCTGCCCATCCTCCAAATGCTGCTGCAGATAATGGCCAATAGGGGTTTATGGCGATTCTTCTGCGTGCATGGGCCAACGCAAAAATGGCAGACACATGAGGAACTGTTGTGGGGGGTGGGTGGAAGGGTGTTATGGGTCTATTGTGGGGGGTGGGTGGAAGGGTGTTATGGGTCTGTTGTGGGGGTGGGTGGAAGGGTGTTATGGGTGTGTTGTGGGGGGTGGGTGGAAGGGTGTTATGGGTCTGTTGTGGGGGTGGGTGGAAGGGTGGTGGGATGTTTGGGAACATGCACTATTTCATCTTTATGTCACTTAATACACTGGTGTCTGATCAAAACACAGGCTTGGACATCTTCATTGTGTATGTGTACTTTATTGGCGACAGGGTCCATTGCGTGCTTCTAAACATACACCAGTGCATTACTACCCATATCCATGTGACAGTACCAAAACATGTTCCTCAGAATATTTGGTTGATCAGATGCTGTCTCACAGCACGTCCCTCCTGCCCATCCCCTCTTGCAAGACCTGCATCCCCTTCACCTCCGTCCTCATCACCATCATCATCCTCATCAGGTGCTTCTATTTCAACGTCAGGGGGCAGTGGCACATTCCGTCTGATACACATATTGTGCAGCATGACACATGCCATGGTGATCTTGGCCACCTTCTCGTGGCCATACAGGAGAGCGCCACCAGACCTGCTAATGCACCTAAACAGTGCCTTTAAAAGGCCAAAAGTCTGCTCGATCACGATGTGGGTACGGGTATGTGCTCGATTGTATTCCTCTTCGTGCCTGTTCTGTGGGTTCCGTACAGGTGTGAGGAGCCAGCTCTTCAGGGGATAGCCTGCATCACCTGTATGGGGGAACAAATGGGGTCCTGTTACTGTTCACCTCAAGAGCGGCCTGTTCATATCACACAAATTGACATTGCATTGTGATTCAAGTACACAGTCAACAGCATACATGCAGATGGTCTGTGTGACAGCAATGTGCAAGGGTGAGCTTGAAGCTGCAAGTAGACATGCCCCATTGATGCCTCCAACAGTAATTGAGATGTCCTGGGTGAGGCGAGGTCGTAGGTGTCCCTGGGCCCAGGAAGATTTGGTTCCTCACTGCTGCTGTACTGCCATTCCAACATAGGTGTTGCCATGCAGTGAGGCATCACTTCAGTGGTGGTAAAGGTGCGTGGTGAAATGCTATGTCTATGGCTAGGGCTGATCCCTTTGCATGCATCATAGGGCACATTGCATTATAGATGTTGTGCTGGACTGATTCCGGATGACTATCCTGATGGCACGTATGAAATCTGTGTATTTTGTGGCATGGAATGTTGTGCAATGTGTATGTGGATGGGTGTTTGATGTTACTAGGCCTGAAATGTCATCTGTGTTGTGTGGCCCATACTTGCATGTCAGTTCAACTCAAGTACGTTGCGCCTTCCCAGATGGACATTGGCGTACATCTGTATGTGCATTTTGCAGACAGACAACAAGCTACACCCAGTTGGAGTATGTATCTCTCCCCCCCCAATCACACCCAGTTGGAGCATGTCTCTCCCCCCATCACACCCAGTTGGAGTATGTATCTCTCCCCCCCAATCACACCCAGTTGGAGCATGTCACCCCCCCCAATCACACCCAGTTGGAGTATGTATCTCTCCCCCCCAATCACACCCAGTTGGAGCATGTCTCCCCCCATCACACCCAGTTGGAGCATGTCTCTCCCCCATCACACCCAGTTGGAGTATGTATCTCCCCCCCATCACACCCACTTGGAGTATGTATCTCTCCCCCCCAATCACACCCAGTTGGAGCATGTCTCTCTCCCCCCCATCACACCCAGTTGGAGTATGCATTTTCCCCCCCATCACACCCAGTTGGAGTATGTATCTCTCCTCCCCCCAATCACACCCAGTTGGAGCATGTCTCTCCCCCCATCACACCAGTTGGAGTATGTATCTCTCCCCCATCACACCCAGTTGGAATATGTATCTCCCCCCCATCACACCAGTTGGAGTATGTATCTCTCCCCCCCATTACACCCAGTTGGAGTATGTATCTCTCCCCCCCCAAACACACTGCCATGTGCTTGCCCTGCTACTCACCAAGTAGCCACGAACGTTGGGCGGTTTGTCGCTCCATGTAGCGTGGGATAGTTGAGTTCCACAGGACCATGGAATCATGGGTTGATCCGGGAAATGGGGCACAGCAATGTGTGATTATCTTGTTGGCATCACATACCATTTGGACCTTGATGGAGTGGAATTGCTTCCTGTTTCGGTAGACCACTTCATTGCGATGTGGGACCACCAATTCCACATGTGTACAGTCGATGGCCCCAATGCAACTTGGGATGCCTGCCAGTGAATAGAAGCCAACTTTGGTGTTGGCAATCTCCTGGGCAGTCCGTGGCATGAATATGTGTTCAGGTGCATGCTTCAGGAGGGCATTGAGTACCTGGTTCAGCGTGCGTGAAAATACTGGTTGGGAGATGCCATGTATCTGGCCCACTGTATGCTGGTAGGTGCCTGTGGCCAGGAAGTGGAGCACAGTCACCACTTTGAGTAGAGGGGGGGTGGCAGTTCTGATGTCTATGAGGCTCACAATGTCGTTGTGTATCATGTCCACGATGCTGGTGATGGTATCCCGGTCCAGACGGTACAGGGTGTGTATCTGCTCAGGGGTTAGGTTAAATGGACTGGCTCTGATCCTGGGGATTGGTGGGTGCCTCTGTGGTATGATTAGGTGCTGTGGTGGTGCTTGTTGTGCCTGTCTTGCCCTCCTCCTCCTCCCCCTGCGTCTCCTTTGAGCTGCCTGTTGTGCGCTGCAATCATGTCCTCCAGCCCATGTAATGCTTCTAGTATAGCAACCATCTTGGTGTGGGAAGGGGTGTGTGAAGGGGTGTGGTGTGCTCCTTTTGAGCTGCCACAGTCTCCATTGCCTCCACCTGTGCTGATTGTGTCCACCTAGCGGTGAGCCGGGTCGTAATTCGCATGGGGATTTAACGTTGCCGGTATTCCATTACCAGTAACGTTAAATTCATACCCCCTACCGTGTAATGCGGCCATATATCTTTATGCTTACACCACTCTCCCTCATGTGACTTCACCAAGAACAATGCATTCATGATCTATTTCCCACTTCCTCATACATTACTGAAATCACATTATTATGCATTATCCCCACACCACTCTTCCTCATACCACTACACCAAAGGTCTACAACCTCTTCCCTTACACATATATTACCCTACAGCTCCCATTATCTACACATTCCTCTTCTACATCCTATTGTGCAATTATAGCTTATATTATGACTGCAACACCCCTCTTCCTCATCCCAGTACCCAACACTAATCTATACAGTTATGCTTACACCACTCTCCATCATGTCACTTCACGAACAATGTATTAATCGCTGTATTTTTCCACCCCCATACTATCACTCAAATCACATGATTTTGCATTATGTCCACATCCCTCTTCCTCATATAATAATCTAAATTATGACTCCAACACCCCTCTTCCTCATCCCAGTACCCAATATTAATCCATATTATCCATAGACCACTCTTCCTCAACCCTTTGCAATAAGACCCACAGAACCACTAACAAAAAAGAAAGTAACCAAATAGTAAAATAATTACAACTGCATAATAACCTCCAACTATATCAAGCAATGTCAATTTAGTCACAATACAAAATGTAAAACATTTATTTTACAAAACAAAATTTCTGGTGCAGAGTTCTTACCAATCTCATAAAAAGGTCAGAAAAGTCATGTTCCTCACATCAAAATTACAAACCGAAAAAAGTATACTTAAAGCTCTGATTGACAGTGCATTTAAACTAAAAAGAACACTATTTATATTAGTTTTAAACATAATAAAACGACTAACAGAATTAAGAAACTGCAAAAGAAATTCTAAACATGAACAATATGAACACAGATAATGTTTCTAACTTCAGTGCAGATGAATGGTTTCACAAATGAAGCACAGAACCATATTTCAATGAAGAAGCATACAACCAGCAACAACAACCCAATTGCCGTAGACACTAATGCAAGAGGCTCTGAAATAGTAGGAGATTCCATTGTGGCAAAAGAAAACTTAATAGAAAAATCGTCCCCAACAAACTTTCACCCAAATGTTCTGGATACCCACACAGGTCATCCAGTGTACAAATGGACGTGCATATCATTTTGCAATGTGCGCTAGTAGTCTTTCAAATGTTTATAGCAATTACTCAATTCCTGTGTTAAAATAAACGACGGAAGTAAAATCAAAATTTTACAAAACATTGTCTCCTGCCCAGTGCGCATACACACTGGACTACGAGGACATTCAGTAGCCTGCATTTCAGGAACTGCTTGCAGAAGCACAATCCACCACATACAGGTTTTAGCAATACACTTTTTTACAATGCAAAACCTTGGGCATAGATTATGTATACAATGTTAAAGGTTCCACTGTAGAATTACAAAACTTAAATGACAATCTTCTAAATGGAAAAACCCAAGAAGTCCTCAGCCAAGAGAGCTCATACAAAGTAAATATTTTGGAAGTGATGAGAAATGGAAAACACAGTTAAGTTACAAAATATGAATCAACAACTTTCTAACACTAACCTTCTTACATACACATACACTCTTTTCTCTGACCTCAGTGATGGAGGCTGCAGGGAAGCAGCCTGCTTTGAGCCTTCCTCCCACCTACCATGAGACATTTCTCAGAAACTGCATCACTGGCTGAAAATCAAAGGTAAGCCCTCCTGGTCTGTTTACTACGTGAAGCACACATGGCAAAAGAGGGGAAGAAATGTACAATAATTTCTTGATGATCATATCGTAACATTGTGGCACTCATTCACTCTTCCTCGAGTGCCTGCATTATCTGTTGGGCATTTTTTCTTACAGTAAGACCGTTGTGTTGTACTTCCAAGGGGCCTGCCGCAAACGAGAACCTGAGTGCCTCATGTGTTTACTGGTGAGGGCCTCTGATTGGTTGAGCCCCCTCCTATCTGGGCCAATCATAGAGCCGGCAGGCTTGTTAGACCCCTTCTAAAGGCCCAACTCCTGGCCCTGCTCCTGGCATCCACCCTCACTCCTTCCACTGACTTCAGACTGCTTTGAGCTTTCCCCAACCCACCATGAGACTTCCCCCGACTCTGCATCACTGGCTGAAAATCAAAGGTAAGCCCTCCTGGGCTGATTACTATGCGAGGCGTGCACAACAAAAGAGGGGAAGAAATGTGCAATCATTTCTTGATGATCATATCCTAACATCGTGGCACTAGTTAACTCTTACTCAAGTGCCTGCTTTATCTGTTGGGCATTTTTCTTACTGTAAGCCTGTTGTGTTGTACACTTTCAAGATGGCCTGCCGCCAAATAAGAACCTGAGTGCCTTGTGTGTTTACTGGTGGGGGCCTCTGATTGGCTGCACCCCTCACATCTGGGCCAATCACAGAGCCGGCAGGCTTGCCGGCCCCCTTCCAAAAGCCCCACTCCTAAGGCCCCTGTCTGAGCCTTTATGGGCCTGACTGGATTCACATGGGCCCCCACTTTGTTACTGCCCCACAAACAATCCTGCACCCTCATCGGCACATCTTGCCCCTGAACTTGGACCATGGCCCCTTTTTCTGCACAAAAATGAGTGATGTCTGAACTGTCTGATTGTCTCCTCCAGCTATATCCTTGACCCGTAACTGTGCCATTCCTATTCTGCCTCTCCCTGGACCTTCTCTGTCTTTACAACACTGCACCCTGTGTTCTACATTTGGTAAATACAGCTCACATTGTGTTTTTCTCCTTACCTCTCACATCCCTGTGTACACTGCATTGTATTCCTGCTCTAAAAATCGAATCTAGGTGGGTGTGCTTTCACATCTTACATCCATTTTGTGCTGCACTGCATTGTATTCCTGCTTTGAAAATAGAATCTAAGTGCATGTGCTTTCACATCTTGCATCCATTGTGTGCTGCTCTGCATTGTATTCCTGTTTTAAAATTAAAATCTGGGTGGTTGTGCTCTCACATCTTGCATCCATTGTGTGCTGCACTGCATTGCATTCCCGTTTTAAAAATACAATCTAGGTGGTTGTGCTCTCACATCTTGCATCCATTGTGTGCTGCACTGCATTGTATTCCTGTTTTAAAAATAAAATCTAGGTGGGTGTGCTTTCACATGTTGCATCCATTTTGTGCTGCACTGCATTGTATTCCTTTTAAAACTCAAATTTAGGTGGGTGTGCTCTCACATATTGCATTCATTGTATTCCTTTTTAAAAAAAATATATTTTTGTATCCATCTTTAGAAAACATTTTACAAAAAAAATCCATATAATCCAAAAAAAATCCATGTAATCCCAATACATTAATTACTTCATTTAAAAAGGAAAAAAAAATCCCCTATCCCCCATTGCATGTTTCTTTAAGTGTTCCGTTTCTCATCTATTTTTTTAGAATAATTTCCACAAAGGACATAGTCGCTAGGACTAGGCTGGTCTTTTCACCTTAGAGAATCCAGTCCCACTATTCTTAGGCTGTGAGCAACTCTGCTTGTTTAGTGAGATTTCCCCAAAATCTAGTGCGCACTTCGGTCAATGCCTTGCAACTAGTAACCAGGTGAAAGATGGTTTCAATCACCTGCTGGGTACCACAGTATCTATAGTGTGCCTCATCTATCACAATCTGGTTCCTTAATAGGAGCACCTCTCTAGACGGGAGGATGTTTAGGTGGCATCATAAATAGATCCCTCACATGGGCAGAAGGTCATTTTTGTAGGTATCCTGGCACTTGGTTTATCCCTCTCTGTTCTTTCATGAGGGTCAAGGATAGCATATACATAGATCTTGCCTGCATCATTTGGATCCAGTCAAGATCTTGCATTTTTTTCTTGACCGTCATTGGGTTGGCTATTAGGGAATCTTGCATTATGTTATATTCCTTTAGGAAAGTGTTACACTGTTCCTTCCATTTAGAAAAACATTTCTCTGACAAGTTCAATTTTTTGTTTTAAAATTTCAAAGGTCGGATTGTTATCTGAACTCAGGCATTTCCTATAGAGGGTGATAACTTTCCATGCCACCACCACATTGATTGCAAACCCAGTTCGAGCTTAATACGAGCCATCGACAGGGAGCCTAGAAGGTGGAGTACCTTTCTCCAAAATACTCCTTCTTGGCTTCCCCACCCTTTCCATGCCAAATTAAGGATGGCTTCAGCTTCATATGTCAGGATCTGGACTACTTTCTGTGTGTAAAACCTCAATACGGGAAGCTCCGAAAAAGCCTCACATTTCTTATGCAAGACATTTGCCTGAATTGCAAGTCTTTCAACCTTCCCCTGCAAAATTATTAGATACACTCTCTCATACAGATTATTTTATTGTTCCCAGACATGTGATTGTGTCTACCTTTCCCAGAGGTTCTTGGTCTACTCTGCAGGTCGGTCCTCCTCTAAGCTTTCTCCTAGCGGAGGAAATAATGAGGATTTTCAAATTGTTAGCATTAACCTTCATGTTGTTTTCTTTTAGGTAGGAAACAAAGCCATTTAGGTGGAGTCAAATTGGGGTCTGGTCAATGAAGACCAGATCATCTGCATAAAGAACCCAGGGTAGCTCTAATTCCCCAGATTTGGGAAAGAAAAGGCTCTGATACCTGATTGCGACTCTCTCAGGTCAGACAGATATAGGTTGAAAAGAATCTGTGTTTAGGAGCAACTTTGTTTTAACCCTTTAAATATCCTGATCTTTTCTGAGAGCACCCCGTTCGATGAGAGCCTGACCTGAACTGAGGTGTCTGAATATAGGCGTCTAATGGCCTCTACCAAATCTGGAGGACAGTTCCACCTTGAAAGTGTATGCCATAGTCGTTCCCTGTTAACACAGTCAAATGTTTGTTTGGGGTCCATGAAGACTAGATACACCTTCCTATTATTTTGAATGGCCTTAAGTTTTAGTACATTGAGGAGGAACAGATTTAACTGTGTACCAACCCCCTTGAGAAATCCTGTCTGACGCAGGTCTAAATGTCCTGACTGTGTTACCCACTCATTTAGTTCTTTGAGTAGTATGCCAGCGAACAACTTGTCCAAGGTGTCCATTAGGCCTATTGGGTGATAGTTTTTTGGATTGCTACGGTCTCCCTTTTTAGAAATAGGAACTAATATGGCTTCTCTCCAGGTAGAAGGGATACACTTAGTGGCCCGGGCTTGCTTAAAGATCTTTGTGGTTTGTTTCGCCCAGGTCTTAACATTTTATTTTTTGAGGACATTATTTGCTGACCATCTGGGCTGGCTGCTCTAGACGAGCTCAATTTGGTAATCATGGCTTTTATTTTTTCTTTATCTAGGCTAAAACCCCGGCTTCCACTCAATTTCGCCCGCTCCATGTGTAAAACCTCGTCTTCCCTTGTAAAAAGCTTGGAGTAATGACTTACCCAACTCGCTTCTGGCACTTGAGATAATAATGTGGAAGGTTTAAAGTTTCACCCATTATTTTGGAGTTCAATAGTTGCCTAGTATTGTTTTTACAGAGAATTTTGAGCATATTTTCAGCATCAAATTGGAGCCGGGTGGCTTTAGAAGCCTTGAGCCAGTTTCTGTATCTTTCTTTCCTTTCTCGCCTTAAGTTCCCTGATAAATCACTGCGTGCTATGTTTAGCCTTCTCATGTCTGCTCTAAAGGCTCTCCTGGCCATCACCAGGTCATGGTTATATTTATGCACTGGAATAAAGCCAGTTTTGCCACCTGGGATTCGTTCTTCTCGATATGCCTGTAGAATCCAGGCATATTGAGTTACCTCTGGATGCTCATGCGTGAATTGGACATTGTTCCGTTATTGCAGGTACATCTCAGGGCTTTCTTCTAAGTCTGTTCTGGCCCCATGTGACATTAATCTGGCCAGTGGGTCCCAATGTTCTACTTTGGCAATCCACTACCTAGGTTACTGCC